>NC_073256.2:32634166-33273333 GCF_029289425.2 Pan paniscus | reverse complement strand
AGTATAGTGTATTAGTCTGTTCTTACATTGCTATAAGACATACTAGACACTGGGTAATTTATAAAGAAAAAATGTTTAATTGACTCACTCCTCCATATGGCTGGGGAGGCCTCAGGAAACTTACAATCATGGCAGAAGGGGAAAGGGAAGCAAAGCACGTCTTACATGGCAGAAGGAGAGAAAGAGAGAAGGTGGAAACACCACAGACTTTTCAAAGAACCAGATCTCCTGGGAACTCTATCAGGAAAACAGCATGGGGGAAGTTCACCCGCATGACTTAATCACCTTCCACCAGGCCCCTCCTCCAAAACCTGTGAATTACAATTCATGATGAGATTTGGGTGGACACGCAGCCAAACCATATCAAGTAGCTAATGAAATTCATAGAGATGCAAAATAAAAAATATTCCTTTCCATTTTCATATGCACCTTACATAAACTTATGGGCCAGGATTAACCCCTTCCCTATTCCTCTTTTTGCTCTATCTATAGTATGAGGTACAACAGGTTAAGTATTAAAAAAATTTTAGACACACCCACTAGAGTGATAGACATTTTTATGTCTTTTTGGTATTTAAAATTAATGTACCTGATTTTTCCTAAGCACATGTGTTAGGATCACATATTTACAAATGACTAGGTAACATTTATAGTGTGCCATGAAAAAAGGAGGAAAAATATACAACTTAACATCTTGAAAAAGTGTAGATGCTGGTTCAATGGTGAGATTTAATCCTGAAGAATATTCCTTATAGGTAGAGTACATAATAGTTTTGGAATAGCTAACCTCTGTGCAAAACAGTGGTTTACCAATTATCTACATTTTTTCTTGTTAAACATTATGAATTGTTTTAAGAAAATACTTTTTACAAAAATGCCTCTGTTTATAATACTTATCAACAAAAGGCACAGACTGCTTTTTGAATTGTTTTAAGAAAATATTTTTACAAAAATGCCTCTGTGTATAATACTTATCAACAAAAGGCAGAGACTGCTTTTTGTGTATCCAACCTCCATTTCCTCTTCTTCTCTAGTAAAAGAAGCCAATACTTAGCTATAAGACTGCATTTGCTAGCTTAGGTTTGGGTGTGGTCATGTGAATTACTGCAGGCCAGTGAGAAGTAGGCAAAGGGGCATGAGGTTTTAGAGAAGTTTGCTTCAAAGGAGTAGATTCAGCTGGAGGGTTCTACGCTTTTTAAATTTTTTTTAATTTTTTTTTTTTTATTTTGCCCTTGCCACTCCCTCCTTCCTCTGCCTAAGTAGGTGAAGTCCTGTGGACTTGCAATTCACTTCTTAGTTCAGAAGGTGAACTTGAGTACCGAGGTCAAATGCTAAGGATAGTTTAATGAAAGGATGGAAGAATCTTGAGCCTCTCCTGACTTTGCAGAATCAGCATGCCAGGGTTAGACTGGTTAATACTGGATCTTTCTTTCACCAGAGGTCACTGGGCCTCTGTTACAAGTAGCTAATGTACTCTCTATCAGATACTGAAAGAAAATTAGGGTTCTCCTGCAAATCAACTTCTGTCTTGCCTTTTTCTTAAAGTGAATCTTTATTTAAAGGGTTGATTTTTACAAAATGCATCCAACTTTTTGCTCAAGAGCATATAACTAGAATAGAAAAATAAAAAGTTTAGCAGTATCAGTAAAGGTCATCTCATTAAGTCCTCAAATATTATTTTAAACTACTATGATGAAGAAATAAATGGATTCTAATTATCTTTATAAAGTAAGTGTCTTATTGCTGTATCTTTTTTCCATTATTAGTTTTCTTCCAAAATGTATTTTTAATTTCTGAAAGTACAGTTAAAAAATTAATTTAATATTTACATAAAAATAATTTTTTAATTTGTATAATGCTATTTTTGAGATCAAGAAAATGGAGTAATACTTTGCTTTTTTAGAATCCACTACTGTATTATGGTAATCTTATTTACAATATATGAAGTAAAATATGTAGGCAGAAATGAGAATTTTATCTAGTAAAAAGATTTTTTATTAATTATGTAACGTATTAAAAAGCATTTTATTCCCATATTTTTACTATACATTTCAGGTGGTTTTAATAACAGTGCTTATTTAAAATGGACATACTTTTAGTTTTATAATAGAATGGACTTTTTAAACAGATTATTTAGACACATGCTCTCTTAAATTACATAATCTAATATAAAAAATGAAAATAATGTGATTATAGGGTACATTTTACTTCATACTCCTTTTTCACTTAAAGTATGTAAGTATTTTTAAATTATTGTTAAACAGACTTAATAATGGTTTACCTGGTGGGATTACTTTATCAAGTTAATACAGTATAAAGTGCTGAAGCATTTCCAAAGTGTTTGGCACTAATATTTCCAAAGTCTTGCTTTTTTTCTTTCAGAAACAATGCTGTTAATAACCATCTTCATGTACATAGTTTATTTTTCTGTCTTCTGTAAGTTGCATTTAGGTAATGATAACTTTGATAAACCAGTGTACTTCCAGAGAATGGCATCTATAAAATTAAAGCCTGTAAGTAACATACTTTATGATAAATAGTTTTAGAACTCAAGAAGATGAATTCTAAAATAAAAGAAGTGATAACCGTGGGGAGAGGATTATTGCCTTCCAAATTCCTGTTAGAAAAAGGACTTGTATACTTTCTTCATTGATTTCTATACTTTCCTCATTGGGTCAATGAGTTTTTATATCAACTGGGTGGGAGTTTTTAAAATGATTTCTGTACATAATAACATTTTCTAAAAGTAAAATGGCCAACTAATAATGACATGGAAATCTTGAAAACAGGGATAATATTTATTTGATGCTTAAATTGTGCTCTGCTCCAGTGGGCCCCAACATTTCCTTTCTGCACTGCCCTAGCAGGAGTTCTCCATGAGGGCCCCGCCCCTGCAGCAAACTTCTGCTTAGACATGCAGGTATTTCCCTACATCCTCTGAAATCCACGTACAGGTTTCCAAATCTCAGTTCTTGACTTCTGTGTACCTGCAGTCTCAACACCACGTGTAAACTGCCAAGGCTTGGGGTTTTCACCCTACGAAGCCATTGGCTGAGCTTTACCTTGGCCCCTTTAAGCCATGGCTGGGGCAGCTGGGATGCAGGGCACCAAATCCCTAAGCTGCACACAGCAAGGGGGCCCTGGACCCACCCCAGGAAACCACTATTTCCTCCTAGGCCTCAGGGCCTGTGATGGGAGGGGCTGCCACAAAGGTCTCTGACATGCCTGGGAGTCATTCTCCCCATTGTCTTGGTGAATAACATTCAGCTCCTTGTCACTTGTGCAAATTTCTGCAGTAGGTTTGAATTTCTCTCCCAGAAAACAGTTTTTTCTTTTCTATTGCCTTGTCAGGCTGTAAATTTTCCAAACCTTTATGCTAGCCATTCTCTTGAATGCTTTGCCACTTAGAGATTTCTTCTGCCAGATAGCCTAAGTAATCTCTCTCAAGTTCAATGTTACACAGAGCTCTAAGAAAGGGCCAAAATGCCTCCAGTCTCTTTGCTGAAGCAGAACAAGTGTCCTCTTTGCTCCATTTGCCAACAAGTTCCTCGTCTCCATCTGAGACCATCTCAGCTTGGACTTCATTGTCCATATCACTGTCAGCATTTTGGTCCAAGTCATTCAACAAGTCTCTAGGAAGTTCCAAACTTTTCTAAATCTTCCTGTCTTCTGAGCCCTCCAAGTCTCCAGGAAGTCCCAGACTTTCCCATATTTTCCTGTCTTCTGAGCCCTCCAAAGTGTTCCCACCCCTGCCTGTTATCCAGTTCCAAAGTCAATTCCACATTTTCAGGTATCCTTATAGCAGCACCCCACTCTTCTGGTACCAATTTACCATATTAGTCTTCTCTCATGCTTCTATGAAGAAATACCTGAGACTGGGTAATTTATAAATAAAAGAGGTTTAATTGACTCGTGGTTCAGCACGGCTGGGGAGGCATCAGGAAACTTACAATCACGGCAGAAGGCACCTCTTCATCGGGTGGCAGGAAAGAGACTGACAGCTGAGTGAAGGGGGAATCCCCTCATAAAACCATCAGATCTTGTGGGTACTTACTCACCCTCTTGAGAGTAGCATGGGGGAACCAACCCATGATACAGTTACCTCCCACATGGTGCCTACCACCACATGTGGGGATTATAGGAACTGCAATTTGAGATGAGATTTGGATGGGGACACATGGCTAATACAGTTTTGACATCTCTTACCTCTGCCCAGTTGAGTTGGTGTTTAGTAAGAGTCTTATTCATTCTCAAAATAAGTAGAGAGTGTCAGGAGGGCTGAGTGGTTTAAGGCACCAGATTCCAAATGATTTCTTCTAATGTGCATGTTATCTTCATTGAGTCATAAGACACACAATATTTACATATACAGAAAAGATGTTAATTTTTTAATGAAAGTTAATGTTTCAAAAGTATTCGTGAAGAAAATACTCAAATAAGTGAACTTGTGAGACAAATATATAATATTAGAAAAAAAACAAAAATAGAATGAGTATGCTGGCTCATACCTGTAATACCAGCAACGTGAGACGCCAAGGTGGAATGATGACTTGAGGCCAGGAGTTCCAATACCAGTCTGGACAACATAGATTCTGTCTCTCAATAAAATAAAAAATAAAACAGCAGGCATTAGTTCAGCCATTCTGGAAGATTGTGGAGTGATTTCTCAAAGATGTAATGACAGAAATAACATTCAATCCAGCAATTCCATTACTGAGTGTATACCCAAATGAATATAAATCCTTCTATTATAAAGACCCATGCACAGATATGCTCATTGCAGAACTATTCACAATAGCAAAGACATGGAATCAACCTAAATGCCCATCAGTGATAGACTGGATAAAGAAAATGTGGTACATACACACCATGGAATACTGTGCAGCCATAAAAAGAACAAGATCATGTCCTTTGCAGGGACAAGGATGGAGCTGGAGGCCATTATCCTTAGAAAACTAACACAGGAACAGAAAACCAAATACTACATGTTCTCACTTATAAGTGGGAACTAAATGATGAGAACATATGGACACATAGAGGGGAACAACACACACTGGGACCTTTCGGAGGGTGGAGGGTGGGAGGAGGAAGAGGATCAGGAAAAATAACTAATGGGTACTAGGTTTAAAACCTGGGTGATAAAATAATCTGCACAACAAACCTCCATGACACAAGTTTACCTATGTAATTAATATGCACTCGTACCCCTGAACTTGAAATGAAAGTTTAAATAAAAAACAATAAAGAAGTCCGTACCACTTTGTTTTGCATTTTAATAAAAGGACTTAATTTGCACACAAAAAGTAGCAGGATGTGATGGCATGTGCTAGTTACATGGGAGGCTGAGGTGGAACGCTTCCTTGCGTCTAGGAGGTGGAGGCTGCAGTAAGCTATGACCTCACCACTGTACTCCAGCGTGGGTGACAGCAAGAACCTGTCTCAAAAAGAAACAAAAACAAACAAATGAAAAAAAAAACCCAAAATATGAAAATATTTACTCAGGTGATAAGTGTATTTTCTTCCTCAGAAGAAATTGAAGTCATACATTATAAGTGAATTATGGGTGTCATCTATGCAAGAAATATTACCTGGGCTTACAATCGTTTTCTTCTATGTTAAGTAAATCCTAATTTATGCATCTAAATAAAATTTAGTGTGAATATACATATGTATGCTTTAGTCAATAATTGTCTAAGGAAAAAATATATCTTTCACATGTATCCTATGTTAAACAATATTTTAATTAACCATTCAATCATCCATTTTGATTTTAAAGCCTCCTACTTACCTTTATTCTGTGTTGGGTCTTCTGTTTCCTTTATCTAGGGAACTCTTGCTTGGTTTATTTTCTTATCTTTGTAAACCATATCCTCCATTTGATCTGAATCAAGGGCATCTGAAGAGATACCGGAAAAGTTATTTGTCTGAAAGTGATGTTATTGTGCTCCTTAACTCTGCTGATAATTTATCTGGACATACAGTTCTTCATTGACAGTCATTTTTCTTTAGATTTTTTTAAGGCATTTCTTGACTCAATAGTAGAGATGCTTGTAGTGTTACTGTTCAGAAATCTGAGGGCATTTCAATGCTGACTCTTTGAATATGATCAGATTTATCCCTCTATGGTACATTCATAATCTCTTTATAACCAAGTTCTGAAAATTCCCAATGCTATGTCTTTTTGTGAGCCTATTTTCATCCTTTGCATTGGAACTTTTCAGTCTGGACCCTATACCTTTCAGTCTTGGGAAATTTTACAAAACATTCTGATGATGCTATTTTTATTTTCTAACTTCTTTCTTAATGGAAATACTTTTATATGAATGTTGCACTTCCTGAGCTGGTCCTCTTATTTTGTACAGTCTTTTCTCATATATTACATTTCTTTGCAGATATTTGTTGTACATTCTGGGAATATACTGGGGAATTTTCTTAATTTACCTTTCATTCATTCTGTCGAATTCTATTGAGCTTTAAGTTTCGGAAAAATATTTTGAATTTCTAACAGCTCTTTTTGTCTTTTCTTTTATATAATCCTGCAGTATATTTTCTCATCTCTCTCTTTTTCTCTTGATATTCATGACTGAATTTTTAAAGAAATGTTCTTTTTCCTGAATCTTCTCTATTGCATCCTACTATTTACTGTTTTCTTTGGTTAACTTTGTTCATATTATTTTTTATCTTCCACATCAGAGACTTTGGTTTGGATAATTTTTTATTGTTGTCTAATTGTGACTGAGTAGAAGACTGTAGCTGGTATAAAGCTCAAATTATAGGAGTTGAATATATTGATTTTTGAACTTCCTTGAAGATGATCTTTGTAGGCTTCTTAATGAGGAACAGTGGTTTCTATATCTTTAAGTTCTTCTTTATTAGGACATCATATTCTCCAAAGTACAGTATTCCAGTTTTTCGGTTTTTTCTTTTGGTGGATATAATCTGGCTGGCATAGTACTAGAAGCCAAGTGGGAGAACCAGACTGAGAGTTTTAGAATTTTGCATTTCTTAAGCATATATTCATCATTTCTCATGTAATGATATGATATTCCAGGTTCCAAGATCCTCTATTTCAGCTTCTTTCAAATAGAAAATCTCTAGACTTCTGCCAAGGTGAAAGAGAAGTAGACAACCAGTGGCCTGGACAGGGTAGGTGGGGGATGGTGAGGCAGGTGGGTGCAGGTGTCTTATATTCTAACTGCTTCTCAAACAGGTTCACCCATGCCTACCCATTTAGCATCCCCTTTACCCCAAATTCCTAAAGTTCCTGGGTGTACAAATCTCAGACATTTTGAGGAATTTGCCCTGTGCATTGGGTTATTCCTCAGCTTTCCCTACTGCCAGTTAATGAAGCAGCTTTGTCAAGCATTCTATCCACCACCTTTTTAGTTTCCGGAAATGTATTGCTATGTCTCCTCTCATTTTCTCTGATATTTGTGGCTGGATAATTTTTTATTGTTTATTGGCCATTGCTTTTGCGTTTTTCTGAAAGAAAGCAAAATTAATAGTATCTGTGCTACGTGCCATCTTAGTGCAGTAGCTCAAGGGTTGCATTTTCACAAATTAACATTGATCATGATGTGAAAATTGGATTATAAAAGGCAAGAATGGAAGCAGGGACATCTGTTACGAGGCTGTTTTAGCAGTCAGTGCAAGAAAGGGCAAAGTCTTGAGCAAAGCGGTAGACAGTGAAAATGAAGCAAAGTGGGTATTTTCAGCTACATTTTGGACATAATTTCATGTGACAAATATTGGGAAGGAAAGAGAGACTAGAGTTTTAAATATCTGACTGTGTGAGTATAGTTTTCCTAAAATAGGAAGAAATCAAATAGGAAGATGGTGGAGATAGATCACATATTGTATTTAGTATCTTTTATATTGTAATTGTTGTCAATATTCAAATAGCAATGTCAAATAAATGTAAGTGTCAGAAGTTCAAGATTGAGAGATCTGAGTTAGAAATATAAATTTAGTGTCATCAGCATGCCGATTGTATTTAAAACCATGAAGCTTCTTGATACCTAGGAGGAGAGTTTATTGAAGAGAAGGCTGGGAGCAAGGCCCAATACACTCCAATCTTTAGGGGCAAAGAAGAGGATGAGAAGCAACAGAAGGGTATGGAAAAGTGGTCAGTGAGAGAAAAAGAAAACCCTGGACCTTTAGGTGCTTAAAGAGAAAGGGGGTATTGATTCTGTTGAAAGATGCATTAGGACATATACCTAATGCTAAACGATGAGTTAATGGGTGCAGCACACCAACATGGCATATGTATACATATGCAACAAACCTGCACATTGTGCACATGTACCCTAAAACTTAAAGTATAATAATAATAAAATAAAATAAAAAAAGAAAGATGCTAAAATGCCAGGTAAAATGATGGCACAAGTGATTATTGGATTTTACAATTTGAAGATTATTGTGAGCCTTGACTAGCATAGTAGAGAGGATAGAAGCATGAATGGAAAGAGTTGAATAGAGAGTTGATGTTTCTAAAGAGAGACTTAATACACCCAGCTCTTTTCTACAAAAGAGGACTTGATAAAGAGTTAACAGCCTGAGCGATATGTGGAAACACAAAAGAGATGTTGTTAAACTATATTGATTACTGTGTCTATAGAGATTCTGAGATCATCTTAATCATTAAGAAAAAATATATGTTTATAATCACATATGTTATAACCATAAAACTTTATGTTCTATATTGTGACACTTCATGGGTAATGTAACACTAAACTATAAAAAGTGTATTTATCACATCTTTCTATGCATTGTTGCTATTTTTAAGACCATAGGTGAAAAAACAGAATCTGTCAAATTTTGGCTTAATACAGTGTTTCCTGTTTATTGGCAACTGTTTTTAATCACACTACTGAGAACATGCTAGACAGCCTTATTATTTTTTCAAGTGGATTACATCATTATTTACATTCTATAATTTTACTTCTCTTTTACAAAATAAAGAGCTTGAAGCTGTGCTTTGCATTGAGAAAGTGTGGCTAGAATTGATTTAGGTAACCCATCTGTATCATTTTAATGCAAAGCAGACCATGGGTTTATTATTGCCTAATTTTTAAAACAGAATGTCCTGAGGAGGTTTAATTTACTGATGATTCAGAACTGCTCATTGGAACCTATAGCTCTTGCTTCATGGGGATTACTGAAGGTTGGATCAGAACTACAGAGCAATAATGCACATAATATTCGCCTGGGTTGCTGTGAACAGCAGAGGCTGCCACTTGTGTGTAGCTTTATTTAAACAGAAAGTTTGCCTTGAGCTGTACGCTTGGTTATATTGTAATGTAAAAATTGGGGATGGGTTTGGGAGTGGGTGACTGATGATTTTGTCAGCTCTAGAAACTTCTATTAGGTGAATGGTTTTAAATAGATAACTACAGGGGATGTGAATTTTAGGTGGTTAAAGGAAAAATAGGAGTTTTTTTTTTTCTTTTATTTTCTGTGTGAGCTAGATTTGTTCAGCATACCAGTTAGCTGCTGAGCACTTGCTTCTCAGGATAACTCCTAGAGGCACACTCCCACACTGGTGAGGTGAATGGAGCCTCCTAGTGCCATCCAATGCAAACGGGACGCATGCGTGCTCAATGTCAGAATAAATTCGATCACACACTCTTGAAAGAAAAGCAGTCTCTGGCAAACTAAAAGAAGTAATGTACAATTTAAAGGATGTGGTATTAGAGTTAAAAGATTTTGGAAAAATAATTATTTTTCTAGTTAAAATATTAACATGTACATTATAAGAAGTATAGAATATTAAAGTAAAAAACCTCTATCACTCAGAGATTTTTGTTATAATAGCAATAATGATCATATTGTATATGGCATTGTATCCTATTTTTCTTTTTTTTTTTCTTTTTTTTTTGAGACGGAGTCTCACTCTGTTGCCCAGGCTTGAGGACAGTGGTGTGATCTTGGCTCACTGCAACCTTTGCCTCCCGTGTGCAAGAGATCCTCCTGCCTTAACCACTCGAGTGGGTAGGATTACAGATGTGCACCACCACCCTGCGCAAATTTTTGTATTTTTAGTAGAGACCGAGTTTCACCATGTTGGCCAGGTTGGTGTCCAACTCCTGACCTCAGGTAATCCACCCACCTTGACCTCCCTAAGTGCTGGGATTATAGGCGAGAGCCAACGTGCCTGGCTGTATACTATTTTCTGCTGTGGCATAATCAATTTCCAGTGTTAGTGTAGTTATGATCTTTGTTTTCAATTATTCTTTCAGTTTGTCTACTGGAATCAATCTTATTACTAAACTATCTCCATATTATTGGATATTATGTTTGTTTCTGACCTTTAATTCTTAGTTATTTATATGTAGTTACTTAGTTATTATAGAATCATTCATTCTATAAATACTCTCTTTGTTAACAAATGTTTTGGACTATTTTCCAACCTAAACATAGAATATTGGGTTAGATTATAAACATTTTTAATGCGTTTGATACATATTGCCAAATTTTATTCCAAGTGAAATACAGTGTACATTTGCATCAGTCATATGTGAGAATGCTATTTCATCACAGTTTCATTGACAAGATTATTGCTGTCATTATTTTTAATTATATGTTACAAAATAACTGTTTTTGCAGTTTTAATTTACATATATTTGATTACAAGAAAGTTCAATGCTTTTTAGTGGAATTATTTATTGGTCTTTGGTATCTATGTCATGTAAATGATATATTTAAGGACAGACTTGAAACCAGTTTGAAAGCACTGGCCCTCAGAAAGTCGTCTTTCACATTTCCTATTTCTAATGAACACATACATGCATTCAATGGGCAGAATGCTGTCTTGATTATGTAAATAAATTGACAGTATTTTTTTCTAAGGCATTTGATATGACCACTGAAGATTTAAGTATTCAATTTACATTTATTATTTATATGTTATTTACATGAATTTACATTTAATCAATGTACATTTATGTAACACCAAACATATGTTATAATGGGAGAAAAATTGAAAACATTCTCTGTTTTCATGGACCTGAAATTTTATTGAAGAAGCGAAAATTAATGGAATACGCATACATGGAAGTAAATGTAAAATTTTACTGTGGTAAGTGGTATAAGTTTATACCACTTATTTTGTACTGAGAGTACAAAAATAGTTGGACTAACTGGTCTAGTCAGAACAATAAAAGAAGCAGAGATGCTCATGATGAGATCTAGAGAAAGAAGTTAGTAATGAAAGAGAGTAGGATTGTTCCAGGAAGTACAAGCTGCATGTACAAAGGTCCTGGGTCAGAGAGGAAGAGGGCTCACTTGATTAGGGAGAGAATCATGACTCCAGAAGGAAGGAGAAAGAATGGAGGGTCTGAAGCATGAGGAGCCTTGTAAGTTTTAGATACCAGAATTGTAAACTCATATATTTTGGAAATTATATCATGAAACTAACACAGTTGATCTTCATTATTCATGAATTCTTGTGGTTGTGAATTTGCTTACTTGCTGAAATTTATTTGAAACACAAAGATCAATACTTGGGGATCCATTACAGTCATTTGTAGACATGCGCCTGTGTAGAGTATTAATATTAAAATGTTGTAATTATCTGATGTGCACATTCCCAGATGAGGTTGAATGAGGCAGACATTCTACCTTGTTTCAGTTTACATACTGTAAACAAGTACATTTTTTCATGCTATATTTAGTATCACACTTTTTTTGCATTTTGTGCTCCTGGTGGATGACTTCACTGTTTAAAATGGCCCCCAAGCATTGTGCATAGTGCCCAGTGTTTGTAAACACAACAGGAGTGTGATGTACCTTATGAAGAGAGTGCATGTGTTAGATAAGCTGTGTTCAGAAATGAGGCGCAGGGTTGTTGGCTGTGACTCCAGTGTTAACGAGTCCAAAAATATGTATTAAATAAGGTGTCTTCGAACAGAAGCACATATAAAACAAGCATTTAATTTATTATTATTATTATTTAGTTTTTTATAGAGACAGAGTCTAGCTATATTGCCCAGGCTGGTGTCAAACTCCTGGCCCCGAGCAATCTTCCTACCTTGGCTACCCAAAGCACTGGGGTTACAGGTGTGAGCCACTGTGCCTGGTCTAAAACAAGTCTTTATATTGATCAGTTCACAAAAACGTTTTAACGGGAGGCTGGCAGGAAGCTAGTGCTTTATTTCTTGTAGGAGCAATGGTTCGGTATTTGCTAATGCTTGTTTGTGACAATTTCATAGAACATAATTGTTGGTAACAAAAAGAGTAGACGTATTTATTTAAAAAATAATACCTAACATTTACTATGCATATACATGTATTGACTCTTTAACTTTTCTACCACTATGTGAGATTGGTATTATTATTATTACTGATGTTCCATGATTTAAATGAAGAATCTTAGAAGTTAAAAAGTTAAGCTACTGTCCCCAAAAGAATAATGGTAGGAACAACAGCTGCCCCAACAAAATTTCACAGTTAACAAAGTGTCTTCCCCTTTTTGTGTCATTTGATTTCCACAGACATTTCTGAGGGTAATAGGGAACATTTTCTTCCTCCTAATTGGCTAATGAGGAAGCCAACACTTAGAGAAATTAATCGCCCAAGGTTCCCTTTCCAACACACATTGTGCAGTGTGCCCTTTCCACACTGTCTATGTTTCTTGAAATAATAATGAAATTATCATGGAACAGACACCCTATATTACTGCATTATGTGCTTTATTCTCAAGACCTTGACAGATAGAAGACTTCATCCTTTATCCCCAGGGAAAGGAAAAAGAAAGAAATTTTTGACTAAAAATATATCCGTTATTTAGGTAATGATATTACAAAATGGTTTCTACCACTCACAGTAACTATCCTTTTGGTAAATATGATGAATCTTTTTCCAGAATCTAGCAACATTTTTGGAATAAAAAGTGAAGAGCTTGTCTAGGAGACTGATTATCGTGGTCATCTGATATATTTAATATATTTTAACTAAATGGCAACTAGGGATTGCCTGAACAGGCCTCAATCATAGTTATCTTTGATACTGAAACATTTGGCTATGTTATTCCTCTTATACAGAATAGGAATATTCCTTTTCTTTTGGAAATGGAGTTTCACTCTTGTTGTCCAGCCTGGAGTGCAGTGATGAGATCTTAGCTCACCTCAATCTCCGCATCCCGAGTTCAAGCGATTCTCCTGCCTCTGTCTCCCAAGTAGCTGGGATTACAGGCGTGTGCCAACATTCCTGGCTAATTTTGTAATTTTAGTAGAGATGGGGTTTCTCCATGTTGGTCAGGCTGGTCTCGAACTCCCAAACTCAGGTGATCCGCCCACTTTGGTCCCCCAAAGTGCTGGGATTACAGGGGTGAACCACCCCGCCCGGCTGGAATATTCCTTCTTAATTAGGATAAAACTCAGTTACTACTGTTTTTAAAGAGTGATTCCACTGAACTAATTATCTTGCACATTGTAAAGTTTACAGCTTTTTATTTTACTAAGTATTTCTAATTATATTTCTTATTAGTATATTATTACTAATAATATACTATAAGTATATTTTACCAAGTATATTAAGTATTTCTTCCTTCTACAAGAAATAAGTAAAGCACCAGATTCCCGCTAGCCTCCCATATATAAGTTTGGGAGGTTTGCACAACTCTAAAGTTATTACTTATTGGGAGGATACACCTGAATTTCATTGTCTTGTGCTGACATTTCCCCCAAAGTCTTCGGCTTCTTCTGTTTTGTTGTAACAGCCCCTGCAGATGGGGACTTTAAGTCTTGGATTTCTCTCACTTCTGCACATGGGGATCTTTCTGTTGCTTCTGTATCATATGGCTCCACATAAAATTAGGTGAGCTGTTAATGAACCTTCTATTTTCATGCTATTCCCAGTCCCAAGATTATGATTTTACTGCTCCTGGTTCACAGTGAGCTTGTAGGAAAGAGTTTAGGAAGAGTCCCTGGTGCTCTAATTTTCAACCTACCAGGTATCCAGGTACATCTATTTTCTACCCTTTCCCCTCCTCTAATTTATCATACAGCATGGTTGTATGGGGGCTGTCTTTATCTAAGACTTACTTAATCTATCTTTTTTTTTTTTTTACCTGCTTTCCAACTCTTCCACTCCTTGTAAAACATGGGATCTTTAGCTGCTCTCTGGCTTGGATATTTTGCTTCTAATTTATGACATATTCATTGTAATTTCATGATTCCCTTTAGATATTTGTAATTCTAAAAATAAACTCCAATTAAACTCCATAGACTTTCTGTTTGTTTATTTATTTGTTTACATGTGTATTTATTTAAGGGAGGCTTCAGCATCTCTTTTCTGAGACAGTGAATGGCTTAAGATAGCTTAGCTGTTTCAGTTGAAAGGGAAAACAGCACTCAAATAATTGGTTAGTATTGAAAAGTGCTACATTCCACTGTATAGTACCATTCTCATGTACGTTGTATCATGGTACATAAAACTGAACCATGATAAAATATGGTCATTTTTCCAAGTTTCATGGAAATTTCATAATCCTTTCATTTCATAAATAAATATTTATTCAAATATATTGTTGGGCTCATTATACAGGACATACTAATTCCTCAGAGTAAAATTTAGGGAACTTATGTATTTGTCTTTCAATATTCTATTGATGGTTGGTAAATGCTCATTTGTATTTAAAATGTTTAATGAAATGTTACAAATGATTCTGACCAAAGACCACTGTCTGATAAAACTCGTCAAAGACAAGTTTGAAAGACAAAACAAGAACTAATGTTTTCTTCTGTAGTGACAGGCTTAGATACTATGGAATAAGAAAAATTTGAGAAGTTAAAATAATAATCTCATTTTTTTCAGTATACCACTTACTTGATAATTTCAGAAATTAGGACAATAAAGTCTTAAAAATAAAGGGGATATATCTCTAAACAGAAATTTTCTTTCGTTTTCATAGTATCTGCAAATTGTGAGTCACTTTTTTTGGAGATAAGTTTTTTAAATGAGAACTGGATTCTGGGAGTAGGAAAAAAAAAACCAAACGCAAGTGGCACAGCAGGGATAGAAGTTTCCACAATTAGCCTTGGGAGAAAGTAAGAAACTGTGTGAAAGTAAAAATGAATATGAGAACCACAATCCTATGCCTGCTTAGGAATAAAGCTGAAATGTACAAAAAGAGTAACAAGTTAAAGCCCCTGTGAATTTGTTTATTTAGGATAAAGTAAGTGGACGTATCAGAAAATAACAAATGGTCTGTAGTATAAATAGCTTAAATTAAACTCAAATCTTTAAAGTTATGGTACTGCAAAAATGGTCAGAACATTGTCAACCTTTTGGTTAAAGATCCACATGCTGGGTTCAGGACATGGGAACCACCTTAGTATTACCTGCAACAAACTCACTGAAGCATTAGGGAAGTTTCAAGAGCAACTATATTGACTATTGGGTATTTTTTGATAGTCACTAAGACTAATTTAATGTTATACCATGCATTTTAAATTTTGGTATCGTTATGTATGTGAAATTAAAAAAATACATATGGATACAGATTTTAGAGTTTCCTTGCAAACTTGGGTTTCCATCTGTGTTTTATTTTTAATATTTCACATTCTTTAGCTAGGCATTGAAATCAAGATCTCAGTTGAGAAAGGACAACTTTTTGTCTGGTTCTTTTTGAAATAACTTTTATTGGATAAATTCGTGATACTAGAAATATTGTATCAAAGAGTATATACTTGTGAACTTTATAACAATTTCCAGATAGCAATCAAGTAAAGATAAAACACTGGGATTATGATTTTATTTAATCTCTGGCAAAATGATATGGAAAAATCACAAAAAACAATGACCTTGTAGTATTTATTACTAATTTTCTTTTTGTCATTTGGCTTAAAATGCTAATACAAATCCTTTTTCTTGATCAGATTTTCTGCTTCTAAATAAAGCTATATATATAATATATAAAAAATATATTATATATTATATAAAAATATATTATATATATATATATATTTTTTTTTTTTTGAGGCATAGTTTCACTCTTGTTACCCAAGTTGGAGTGCAATGGCATGATCTCGGCTCACCACAACCTCTGCATCCCAGGTTCAAATGATTCTCCTGCCTCAGCCTCCTGAGTAGCTGGGATTACAGGCATGTGCCACCATGCCCGCCTAATTTTGTATTTTTGTATTTTTGGTAGAGACGGGGTTTCTCCATGTTAGTCAGACTGGTCTTGAACTCCTGACCTCAGATGATCTGCCTGCCTTGGCCTCCCAAAGTGCTTAGATTACAAGCATGATCTAAATAAAGCAATTATCTACATGCATCTTATCATTCTCCTTGTCTAAGGAGTTTCATATGGCAGATCTGAAGAAAACTCTTCTTAATTAGCAATGGTGCTACCAGTTCATCACTCAGAGACCATTATGAGTTATACCTGATCCAGATCTATTTTGCCCAAATCTGATACTATTTTTTAAGTATGACAAAAACCCTGATATAGCTGACAGATTTTTTTTCTGATATATGTGACATGAAATCAATGTATAAGATGCATATATATATAGTTGAAAAGGGGCCAGTCATGGTGGCTTACGTTTGTAATCCCAGAAATTTGGGAGGCCAAAGTGGGAAGATCACACAAACCCAGGAGTTCAAGACCAGCCTGGGCAACATATTGAGACCTTGTCTCTACAAAAATAAAAAAAAATTAGGCAGGCTCGGTGGCATGTGCCTGTGTTCCCTGCTATTAGGGAGGCTGAGAGAAGAGGATATATTGAGCCTGCGAGGTCCAGTGTACTGTGAACCATGATTGTACAACTACACTCTGGCCTGGAGGACAGAGGGTGACCCTGTCTCAAAAAAAAAAAAACCATTAAATTAAATTACAATCTGAAATTTAAAGGGTAGAATTATTTAAAGGGTACAATTATTTTAAGAACTCTCATATGTGAAATTGATCACTAAATCTGAAGAACAAGAATGATTCTTCAAAAACTTCAATTTATTACAAACTAAATTTAAAACTAAACTTGTGAAACTTTCCACTTATCTGTGTTCTGAATTTTTTAGCATTCCATAGTGAGCAACATAAATGATTTCTGAATAAACTTTTGGAAATTAAATAAAACAGGAAATTAAAAAAAACTTTCAGATTGCCAGTTATTTCCAAATGACTAAAAGCTTTATTATCCCAGATAGAAAAACAAACAAACAACAACAACAAAAACCCTTAAACTGATCACTGAAATTTAGTCATGGAATTGGAAAAATCCACTAACGTATTTTAAATAGCTTTTAGTTCACAAAGGAAACCAGCAGGAATTGGTTGTCAGAATCTGAAGGAAAAAAAAATTATTATGTTATAGTTATTTTAAATTTTTGTTTTCATTGTCAGAAAAGCTGAAAAGAAGTGATTTTAGTTTTCGCTTTTGTTTTTCTTCTGTGCTATACTTCTACTACTTTTTTTTTCCTTTTCTTTCCTTCTTTTTTTTTTTTTTTTTTTTGAGACAAAATCTCTTTCTGTCTCCCAGGCTGGAGTGCAGTGGTGCTATCTCAGCTCACTGCAACTTCCACCTACCGGGTTCAAGTGATTCTGCTTCCTCAGCCTCCAGAGTATCTGGGACTACAGGCACTCAGCACCATGCCCAGTTAATTTTTGTGTCTTCAGTAGATACTGGCTTTCGCCATGTTGACCAGGCTTGTCTTGAACTCCTGAGCTCAAGTGATCCGCCCACCTCGGCCTCCCAAAGTGTTGGTATTACATGCGTGAGCCACCGTGCCCGGCCATATACTTTTACTTTCTATCTCTTAGAATTCCCTAATTTATTTTATTTGCAATTTTCTATGATTAGAAGCCCCCATATCTCATGGGTAAAGAATAAATTTGTAAAACATTTGAATTTAAAATAATACAACTCCAAGTAAATACATAAATTATTCTGTAGAATATTTAAGTTTATAATATCCATTAATCTATTGCCTGCATTATATGTATCCAAATAGCATGTAATAAAAAAAAGATTCAGCACATCTTATTTCTAGATTAGATGAGATACCATTTGGCTGTTGAAGCATATGCATGATTTGATTAATGGCATAACTCTCAGATCTGCAATATGCCTATGTCTGTGAAATGCATCATATTAAATTGATAACCACTAGTGAGAATAGGGTAGGATTCATGGGTAGTATCCTTGGAGTATAAGGTTCCTTGTTTGTTTCTGTGATTATTGCATCTGCTAATAATTTTTTTTCTATAACCATCTCAATAATTCATCTAAAACCCTTATCTTCCCTCAATCTGAGTCACAACTGGATTGTTTATTCATGTTTACAGCAGATTGTCAGTATTGAAATGAGTCTTGTTTAGGTGGTTCCAGATGGTTAATTTGTTTATATCTGCAAAATGCTTTGACTATTTTGTGAGATGTATTTTTCTTTGAGTTTTGAATTCTGAACTGCAGAGGAAAGAAACATTAGAACTTAGATGGATACTAGACCAAAACCAAACACACAGATACATGAACAAAAAGAAAAACAAAACAAGACAAAACAAAACAGAAGCTTACATTATGATTCAGCAGGTTCCTGGGGAGATGAGTGTCAGGAATTTGCTTTTACTGCACACAAAGTACACTGTATTGAAATCTGATTTTCTTCCTTAAAATGACAGAGTTTTTACTCAAATAATCTCAGCATATTACTTTATATTAAGGAAGTGCTTAATAAGTTTTAGCATAGATTATAGATCTCAAAAGTTTGTTTCTGACAGCATTCTCAGTAGTCATTTACCCAATTTTTTCATTTTATAGACAAGGAAATTGGGCTCAAATGGGTGAAGTGATTTTCTAAATACATCGGTATCAAAATGACATTGTACAAGTTTGTCACCCAAATTTCTCAGCAACTAGTCAAGTACAGAGGGTCCATAACTCAGGATGGTTCAATTTACAAGTTTTTGACTTTACGATGGTGCAAAAGTAATACATAGTCAATAGAAACCATACTTTTAATACCCATACAACTATTCTGTTTTTCACTTTCAGTAGAGCATTCAATAAATTACATGAGATATTTTACACTTTATTATTAAATAGTCCTTTTGTTCAATGATTTTGCCCAACTATAGGTTAATGTAAGTGTTGTAGGCATATTTAAGGTAGGCTAGGCAGTGATTTGATGCTCCATAAGTTAGGTCTATTAAGCAAATTTTTAAATTGATATTTTCAATTTATGAGATTTATTAGATGTAACTCCATCACAAGTTGAAGAACATCTATATGTAGCAATTAGTTGCTATATATATTATGTTATTATAAATGAATGGATAAGAATAACCCAAACAATTTTTAATAATAGGTATTCATTGGTAATAAATTTTGAAAGGATGAAAATCAAACATATTTTTAGTCTGGGAGTGGTGGCTCAGGCTGTAAATGCCAGCACTTTGGGAGGCCGAGATGGGCAGATTGCTTGAGTCCAGGGGTTTGAGACCAGCCTGGTTAACATGGCAAAAACCCATCTCTACTAAAAATACAAAAATTACCTGAGTTTGATGTCACATGCCTGTAACTCCAGCTCCTCCGGAGGCAGAGAAAGAATCGCTAGAACCTGGGAGGCGGACGTTGCAGTGAGCCAAGATGGCGCCATTGCACTCTAGCCTGGGTGACAGAATGAGACCTTGTCTCAAAGAAGAAAAAAACAATAATTATATTTTTAAAAAGGAGTGATGTCTGTTTGTGTTTTGAATTTCTTTGGGGGTAGAACTGCTTAGAAAAAAGAGGCAGTAAATTCAATAAGCCATGTTTCTAATTAGTACGTAATACGATGGTAATACTGAGTCAGAATGCTGACTGCATCCCTCAGGCATATACACTAACTTAATTCCATACTAAATATTTATAGAATGATGACAAAATTCTGCTAGTTTAAACTAAATATTTTAGGTCTTGGTATCAAGACAACAACCTAGTTTCTTTTATTCTCTGTATCTTTGGCAACAGAAATTTTGCTTACTCATTTTCTTTAACTTTGAAAATTTGCTTTTTTTAAGTGTTTCTTTTTCCAAGTGTGCTGTAGATTTCTTCCATTCCAAAAGAAAAAATCATTCCTCTGGAAGTAACTTAAAAAATAAATGCTTCTAATTTCAACAAGAAAACAGAGTGGATAAAAATATTAAGGGCATTGAAATTAAGGTTACCCATGTTAAAAAACAAAATCAGTCCTGCTGTTCTACATTCAAATTTTTTTTAATAGCTTAATTCTGAATTTAGTTGAGTTTTTGTGATCAGCTCCCTTCTTAGAGGTTAATCCTGGGAATCCCATACACTTTATTCTTCGTGTTTCTCCCGGAAAACTTCAGTATTTTTCTCATTCCTTCCCATCGTTCTCCTGAAAGTGTCTGCCCTCTTTGTTACATGACCTAGTAGATACAAGGGAAGGATTAACAATAGATGACGCACGATAGGCTATATGAAATTCTTTAGGTTCAATATGTCTATATTTCAGAGAAACTAAGTGGTTGTATTTTTCTTTTCTTTTTTTTTTTTTTTTTGAGATGGAGTCTCACTCTGTGGCCCAGGCTGGAGTGCAATGGCGCAATCTCAGCTCACTGCAAGCTCTGCCCCCCGGGTTCGTGCTATTCTCCTGCCTCAGCCTCCCGAGTAGCTGGGACTACAGGTGCCCGCCACCACACCAGGCTAATTTTTTGTATTTTTAGTAGGGACGGGGTTTCACCGTGTTATCCAGGATGGTGTGGATCTCCTGACCTCGTGATCCGCCCGGCCTCTGCCTCCCAAAGTGCTGGGATTACAGGCGTGAGCCACTGCGCCCGGCCGTATTTTTCTATGTTCATTTTCTCTTCTTCAGTAGTCAGCCTCCAACAGGGTACATCTTAACGGAAGTTAGAAAGGCACTCTGACTGTAGAATGACAATTATTTCCTCCTGATGTGTCCGTGAGAAACCCTCAGAGGAACACAGATCCATATAATTTAATTATTTCTAATCTCTAGATCATACGTTGGTCAAAATTACATAAATGTAATCTTTAAACAATTTAATTAAATGCAATTATTAATAATCAAATGATCACCTATAAACATGGCTCAAACCAAGCATCAGAACATTGCTAATAACTTTCATTTATTTATATGCTCTGCTACTGTTGAATGCCTTTTGCTTCACCCACACCAACTAAACCCTATCTTTAATTTTGTATGGCTCAGCCCATTGCTTTCTAAAGTTCTATGTAATACCTATGCACGTTAAAGAATATTTTCACTTCAGTTGATTTTGAATTTTATATTATTTACCATAATTTATTTTTCATTGAATATCTATTTCTGCTTCACAAATAAAAACGTAGTGGCTTAAAGCAATCGTTTCTTCCAATTTTTGTAGATCAAAAATTTGGAAGCAGCTCAGTAAGCAAATTAGGCTCAGGGTCTCTCATGAGGTTAGGGTCGAATGGCAGCTGAATTGCAATCATTTGAAGGCTTCACCGGCCTTGGTGGATGCACTTTCAAAGGGCATACTCATCTGTGCAATAAATTAGTGCTGGAAAATTGACTTCTCTGCATGCAGGCTTCTCAATGGAAATGCTTGAGTGTTCTCATAACATGGCAACTGATTTGCCCCAGTGCAAGTTAATCAAGACACCAAGGCAAAAGTTGTGATATTTTTAATTTCTTAGTTTGGGAAGTCAGATATAATCACTTCAGCCATGATCTATTGGTTATATAGGTGACCATGAGGAACTCAAAAAAGGCATGGAAACCAAAAGACAAGGATCACGGGACTATGTTAGAAGCTGAATATTACAGTTTTCTTGAAAATATGCACTTGAGTTGTATTTAGCTTTTTGCTGTTGTTAACAGTACTGGTGTGGATAGTACTGTACACATTTCCTTGTATATGCATGTAAGAATCACTCTTGCACATATGTCTAGGAATGTGATGCTAGGTCATGGAGTGTGAGACAATTTAATGTTATTAGATATTGCTAATGTGTTTTCACGAATGGCGACATAACTTTACACTCCAGGAATGCTGTAAAGTCCTGTTAATTCATATCCTCTTCATCACTTGGGATTGTTGATCTTCTTTCTTTATCCCAATCAAATGTGCATAAATTATATCTCACTGTGTTCTTGATCTGCATTTCTCTGATTACTCAGGAAATAAAACATCTCTCTCAATGTTTACTGCCCATATGGGTTTCCTCGTCATTGAAATATTGATTAATGTCCTTTGCCCAGTTTTCTATTAGATTGTCATTTCCTTATTGATTTACAGGTGTGTTTTATATATCCGTAACATAGGTTTCTTGTCATCCACATACATTTTAAAATTCTTTCTAGACTGTACACTGTCTTTTCTGTTTTTTTTTAAGGTGTCTTTAGATGAACAGAAATTAATGCAGTAATTCCCATGCTTTTGGGGACAGTACAGTCTGAGCATCTGATGAAAACTATGGACTGTTTTCCTGGGAAAAAAGTTCATTTACAAATTCATGCATATGATTTTAAGAATACAATGGACTCACTGAAATCCATTTAGGTCCTCAAGTGACCAGCATCCTCTCTTGAGACATCCTATTCTGAAATATAGATTTGGGGTGACAATTTTTCACCTTAATTCTGTACTCCTGAAAGCCCAAAAAGCCTATGTTATCTAATATGATTTATAAAGATTTTTAGCTGGCTCATGCCTGTAATTTCAGGCCTTTAGGAGACCGAGGGAAGATCGCTTGAGGCCAGTAGTTTGAGACTAGCCGGGACAATCAGTTGAGACCTCATCTTTACAAAAACAAAAAAAAATTAGTAGCCAGGCATGGTGGTGCATGCCTATATTCTCAGCTCCTAGGGAGGCTAAGGTGGGAGGATCGCTTAAGTCTGGGAGTTGAAGGTTACAGTGAGCTGAGATCATGCCTCTGCACTCCAGCCTGAGTAACAAAGACCCTGTCTCCAATTTTTTTCTTTAAATAATGTTCTTATTCCTTTTTTTTTTTTTGGAAATAATTTCAAACATAAGAAAACTTGTAAGATACGTACAAATAACTTCTGTATATCCTTCACTCAGATTCAATTAACATTTTGCCACACTGGCTTCATTTTCTCTCTTACTCCATCTCTCTTTTTCTCTGTATCTCTGTCTCTCTCTCACACATACACACACGTACCCACATACATGCATTAACACTTTTTTTCTAAACCATTTGGAGTCAAGTTGCAAACATCATGTCCTCTAAATACTTCAATGTACATTTCCTGTGAACATGGATATGCGTATGTCTTATGCATCACATTGCAATTATCAAACCAGTAATGAACCATTTCAAAATATATAAGATTAAAGATACATGAAGACTAAAAGCAATATACAGTCTGTGATTGGATATTCAACTAGAAAAGGCAAACTGTATTTCTACTAAAGATATTAATGAAAGGAATTTTAATATTCTTAAACTGTGGTAATTTGTTTGTTTGCATTAATCATTTAAAATCACTTTTCCCACCTGAAGTGTATAGAAAATGCTGACGTATTTTTTATTCCGCTTTCTCTTTTACAAATTAAATGACATTAATATTACTCGTTTATGATATCTGTAATTATAACATGGTTATATATTATGGCTTCAGAAATAATATAGGTCATATTTCTTATTTTACTGTTCTAATTCAAGTCGTCATGATGAAAGTTTTAGTGAAATGCCCTACATTCTCTTAGGGTGGATTAACTTTAGATAAACGTCCAGGTTTCAAATGCCACGTCTTGAGCATTTACTAAATTTAAGCCAGAGTGACATAATCTGATAACAGTCTGTATTCACTGCAGAGAGTCACCACACTTGGGATTCATACCTTCCTCCTCACAGGTAGAATACATGCTGGACTACATCTGGCTTTCTGACGCCGTCTGAACATTTGGGTGTCATTCAACAAAGTGGAAATTGTATTTTATTCCATTGTCTTTTACCATGGTATACATCAAGGGATTGTTCTAACATTTTTGTGGTCAGTCTATAACCTGGTATTTAATTTATTTCAGTATTTTAACACAATGAAGAGTTTAACCATTTCTAGTTTTTGATCTTTTCTTTGAAAAGTGTATCAGTCTGGGCTGGGCGCCATAGCTCACGCCTGTAATCCCAGCACTTTGGGAGGCCAAGGTGGGCGGATCACGAGGTCAGGAGATCGAGACCATCCTGGCTAACATGGTGAAACCCCGTCTTTACTAAAAATACAAAAAATTAGCCGGGCGTGGTGGTGGGCACCTGTAGTCCCGGCTACTCGGGAGGCTGAGACAGGAGAATGGCATGAACCCGGGAGCCGGAGCTTGCAGTGATCATAGGCGACAGAGCGAGACTCCATCTCAAAAAAAAAAAAAAAGAAAAAAAAAGTGTATTAGTCTGATTTCACACTGCTAATAAAGACATACCCGAGACTGGGTAATTTATAAAGGAAACAGGTTTAATGGACTCACAGTCGCGGCGAAGGCAGAGGAGAAGCAAAGGCCCATCTTACATGGTGGCAGGCAAGAGAGTGTGTGCAGGGGAACTTGCATTTATAAAACCATTAGATCTCATGAGACTTACTCATTACCACAAGAACAGTATGGGGAAACCACCCCCATGATTCAGTTATTCTCCATCTGGCCCCACCATTGACATGTGGGGATTATTACAATTCAAAGTAAGATTTCGGTGGGGACACAGCCAAACCATATCAAAGAGCAAACTTAAAAACATAAAATAGGCTTCAAATCACCATATTTTTAATTCTATAAAATAAGAATTAAGAGTTCACTTTTTTTCTCTTCCAGTACCACCATTTTTTAACTTTTGAATGTCTTCATTTTGTTTCTGTACTCATTTCATAATGATATTGTTTGTACATGTGATGATGTTTCTGTGTTTCCACGATGGGCTTATTTACCTTGGGAAAGCCCAGATGCAAGAGGGTCCACTTTCCTTTTCCTTCCACCTCCCAGTCACAGGCATCTCTTTTACATATTGAAATTGTATTTACTTCTCTTGTCTTCTGTGTCACAATAAAGATGTTCTGTTTGCACTCACCTGTGCTCTTCCATTTTTACATATCAATCCAAATAAAACTCAATAACCACTTCTGATTTCAAAATTTTTACCTTTTTGAAAATTAACCTCATTTCCTTTCTTTTCAAAATGACTTCACATCTTTTTCACTTGAAATTTTGCACATAATTAAACCCAACCCACACTTACTTCTCTATGTAACCAAACTCTATATACTCATGTACTTCATATGTACTGTGTTATATGGTTAAGTTGTTTGATAACATTTTTATTCATTTGTTATAAATAATATGAAGGTGGAACCAGTATATTTTGTATACCTTTCCTCATGATATCTATTCCCCCCTGTGTACACACACACACACACACACACACACAGTCAAATCTGCTACTCAGCATACTGTCATACACAGAGTGGGGACGTAGGAAAATAATTAGGTAAGTGAATGATTCTTTGTGATAGGTAGTAGGAAATTTTTCCTATAAATAAAATTGTGTGAAACCAGAACTCTGCAGTTGCTCAATATTACTATTTAGAAGGAGAAGCTGATTACTGAATGGTTTTTGTTCTGGGCTCTACACTCTAGACCTTTGCTACTCAAAGGGTGGTCTGGAAACAACTCAATCAGAATTTGTATTATTACAAAATCTCCAGGTGATTCACATACACAGTAATGTAATGTTTGAGAGGCATAAGACCTAGCTGAAGTTGTAACTAGCCAAGATCCATCACCCTTTTTGTACATTTGTTTAGTTTTATTAGTGCAATTGTCTTTACAATTTAGTATACTATAATTGTGAATAATTTGTTTATGTGCTTGAATATTTTCCATACAAGCATTTTTTTTCCTTTATGTGGTGTTTCAGTCAAAGTCACTACAATGACAATTTTCTTAGATTGTCAGATTAAAACCTTCAAAGGCCCTTAATATAGCCAGTACCTACATGTAAGGTAATTAAATGAGTACTTAATAGGTAATAAATTAGTTAACGAAGTAATTAGGAAGCAAAACAGCTAGGATAATAAGAGATGAGGGAACCTTTTGAAAGGATAGTAATACTTGTTCATGTTGGTTTGAATATATTGCCTTCGTGCTAATGAAGATCATTGGTTCAATTAACCACATTTCAAGCTAGCGATTTCTTAAATACTTTGAGCAAAGTCAAAGCTAGGGTGATCCAAAACACATGAGGCTGTTGAGGACTTATAAGAGAAGGGGAAAGAATCACATATTATTCATTTCAATGCAGATGTGTTTTTAAAGCTTTGTTCTAATACCATGAGGATTGATAAAGACTGATTTCCACACCATGTGAGAGAAGCCATAAGTGCTGCAACGTGTGGTTTCTATCTCACCGGATTTACTATCTAGTAGGGGACACAGGTGCGAACAATCCTAAACGTTAACTGAAGGAAGCGTGAACTAACTTCTACATGATGATAGCCTGTTGCGGAGTATGTTAGAGTTTTCCAGAGAAACAGAATCAATAGGATGAATATGTATAAAATACACTTAAGAAATTGGCTGATGCAATTATAGAGACTAACAAGTCCAAAATCTGTAGGTGGATTGATAGACTGGAGTCTTAGAGAAGAGACAATATAGCAGTTCATATCTGAAGGCCTTCAGGCTGCACAGTTCTCTCTTGCTCAGGGAAATTCAGTCATTTGCTCTATTCAAGCCTTCAACTAATTGTATAAAGCTAACCCACATTATGGAGGGCAGTCTGCTTTACTCAAAATCCACTGATTTAAATGTCACTCTCAACGAAAAACACCCGTGCAAAAACACTCAGAATAATGCTTGACTGCATATCTGAGCCCAGTGGTCCAACCAAGTTGTCACTCCCCTTGCTTTATTGATTAGTCATTTTCTTATTTAAAAACTTCTGGCTATTCTATGACCAGATAAAAAATAATTGCCTGTGAAAAAATAAAATTTAAAAACATTATATTAAATCCCACTGTTCTCCAATCATAGGTCTACCACTTCCCTTCTTGCCTTGGTTCTAGTTTTCAGAGGAATTGAGGCAATTGGGTGTGTAGTGTTTTCCTTCATCCTTGGTTAAGAGTCTCTGCTGACTTTGCCTTACAGATGGAAGGAGGCCCCTCACCATATCAGCCAGACAGCTCTGTATGATGCATGTTAATCTTCTCCCTTTGCTCTGAGGCAAAAGAATGCATTGCAGTGTTGGCAATATAGAGGAAGAGGAGAAGTAATTTGATTTTTATCACTGTTTTTCTTCTAAAGAATTACTGTGTCACAGCAGAATGACATAAAACTATCTAAGAATGTGAACTCTGTCCCCAGAATGGGAGAAAGTAGGCAGCCAGAAGAGTTTGAAATGTTGATCATATGGCTCAGCTTTCCCCATCTGGATACGTAATGGTATTATTAATCTTGTTGGAAAACCTACGGCCAGGAACAAAGGCACTTTCTTGTTTACTTTTGTTTGTTTTGCTCTCATAACTGGGCTGTAGTGGTCAGATATGACTCAATATTACATTTGAGAACTTATGAAGGGAAATGTACAAGAATTTAGTGCCCAAGAAAAATTAAAGGCACGTTGAAAAGTCCATTATGTTCTTTGAAAGATATGAACAGACACTTCTCAAAAGAAGACATTTATGCAGTCAAAAGACACATGAAAAAATGCTCATCATCACTGGCCGTCAGAGAAATGCAAATCAAAACCACAATGAGATACCATCTCACACCAATTAGAATGGCAATCATTAAAAAGTCAGGAAACAACAGGTGCTGGAGAGGATGTGGAGAAATAGGAACACTTTTACACTGTTGGTGGGACTGTAAACTAGTTCAACCATTGTGGAAGTCAGTGTGGCGATTCCTCAGGGATCTAGAACTAGAAATACCATTTGACCCAGCCATCCCATTACTGGGTATATACCCAAAGGACTATAAATCATGCTGCTATAAAGACACATGCACACGGATATTTATTGTGGCACTATTCACAATAGCAAAGACTTGGAACCAACCCAAATGTCCAACAATGATAGACTGGATTAAGGAAATGTGGCACATATACACCATGGAATACTATGCATCCATAAAAATGATGAGTTCATGTCCATTGTAGGGACATGGATGAAATTGGAAATCATCATTCTCAGTAAACTATCGCAAGAAGAAAAAACCAAACACGGCATGTTCTCACTCATAGGTGGGAACTGAACAATGAGAACACATGGACACAGGAAGGGGAACATCACACTCTGGGGACTGTTGTGGGGTGGGGGGAGGGGGGAGGGATAGCATTAGGAGATATACCTAATGCTAAATGATGAGTTAATGGGTGCAGCACAGCAGCATGGCACATGTATACATATGTAACTAACCTGCACATTGTGCACATGTACCCTAAAACTTAAAGTATAATAATGAAAAAAAAAGAAATACTAAGAGTCATATGTGTTATTTTTATTAGGGAACATGGATGAAAATATTTATATTTCATACAAACTTTTAAAGTAATGCTTATAGTTTATTCTAGTTGCTCTTCACCTTAGGATGGGTTTATGTCACTATAAACCCATTATGAGTTGAAAATATACTAAGTTTAAATGCATTTAATACATCTCATTATACACCTCAAACATTATAGCTTGGCCTAGCCTACCTTAAATGTGTTCCGAACACTTACATTAGCCTACAGTTGGGCAAAACCATCTAACACAAAGCTTATTTTATTTAAAGTGTTGAATGTTTCAGGTAACTTATTGAATACTATATTGAAAGTGAAAAACAGAATGGTTCTATGGATGCTCAAAGTACAGTTTCTACTGAACGCGTATCACTTTCACACCATTGTAAAGTTGAAAAATCATCAAGTTGAACCATTGTAAATTTGGGACTGACGATATATGAAATCAAATAGATATCATATATAAGATGTTAAAATATTCCCAATTATAAAAACATTTTTATTGAAATTGAAATATATTGATTCAAATTATATGGGAATTTTCATAGAACAAATATCTTTTCACTATTTAGTATTCAATGCAAATTATTTATCATTAATGTATCTTTGGGTTCAAATACTGACAGTCTTAACCCCCAAAATAAATGGAATGTGAAACATAATTTTCTTGATCTTATCTTCGTGAAGAGAACATTCCACTGCTTCCCAAATGTATTTGATTGCAAACAATTTGAGACTTGTTGATGAATGAAAGTTTAAATGATATATTATTACCTAATTATGTTGTACAATGCATTATTTTAAATATATATACCAATAGCAAATCAATTGTTTATGTTCTACAGAAGTTAAAAAATAACCTAGATTAAGTTGACATAGTCAATGTGATATGGAAAACTGAAAAACTGATATGGTAATTCAAGTAAAACAAAAAATCAAATATTTTCTTTCTGTAATTGAAAGTACAGTTAAGGGAGACGTTTTTAGCCATGTGAAGCTCAATACACTCCCTAAAAATAAATGTGCCAAGCTTAATTTTCAAATATCCTATGTGATTTTAATCCATTACTCTTAGATCTGAGTTTTAAAAGAAACAATCCAATATCTTTTTCTTTCTTTCCCTCTCTCCTCTGACCCCACACAGAGGTATATAAACACACACTTAATTTTGGTGATCACTATCAATAAATAGTTCAATATTTCCATTGCACTGACCCTTTGCCTTGGGTAGTTAGTTCTGTCCCCGTCTAAAAACTCTAGTATGATCCTTATTTACCCAAATCCTTACACTACACCATATATTCCATGATCAGCAACTCTAACTTTCAGAGTTATCTTGAGCTTTTCTCTCTGCTTTTTGTTCATTTGCTTTGCCTGAAAAAGCCAAGCTATTGAAGTGTACTTGTGTTTATGTAAAAGCTATTTTTCTTCCTGGAAACTTCATCTGTCAGGCAAATTCTATTTATTCTTCAAGGCTTCATTCAATTGACAGCATATTTATTGTTTTTTTTAAATTCTGCTTTGATGCCTTGCCTTGATTCCCTGGATACATCAGGCATGTACTTATTTATTTGTGCCTTTAAGAGAGCACTTTTTGCATTTTATTAATATCATTAGTTTATGTGTTTGTCTCAATCACAGGGTTATGAACTTTTGGTGGCAGATACCGTGTCTTATTCTTCATTTCAACAGCACTTTATGGCATACTATACAGGTTCAATAAAAGTTTACTGAATGAGTAAATACATAATGGACATCTGTGCTCACAAGGGAAATCTGTGCTTACCCAAACAAATTGTGAGAACATAAATACACCGTATATGTATACTTTATAATATTTAAGATATTTTATGTGAGAACATAAACCATATATATACTTTATAATATTTAATATAGTTTATAATATTTCAGTTTCCTTATGGCAATCATACATGAGTTTACCTCCCTCTCCTTACCCCCACCCCCAAATAATATACTGACCTCTGGGGAAAGAATAGAAAATAATTACATTTAAAAAGTATTTATTCAACACACAAAATAATATTGCTTGACGAACTATTATGTTATCAGGTTCTGTATTAGCAAATTGAAGATAAAAATTTGCTTCATATAATTTTTCAGATGGCTCTGTCTTGCCACTACTAGTCTGTTAGAACTCGTCAAATCTAGATTAGCATCGTGATGTATTTAAACAATCTTATGTAATGAATATCTCAAAAACAATTACGTGAATATCTACTGTTACATATATTATGTATATAATAGATATAATTATTATTGTATTATGAAAATATTATTATACTATTATCCTAATTTTGAAAAAACAAATTGGGGCATTAAAAAATGAAAAAACAAATTGGCGCACAATGCAAAGTTATGAAGACACAAGGGAGCATGGTATATTCAGGAACCACGAGTGGTGGTATATGCCTATACTGTACTGGCTGATAGAGGCCAACTGAGTTGCATCTTTATGCCTGCACCATACCCGCTGATAGAGTCCAATCGAGTTGCACCTTGTAGAAATAAATTTAATTTTTTTTTTTTCCAGCAAGAACTGGAACCATTGAAGTATTTTGTTTCCGGGCTTTTTTTTTTTTTTTTAATGGTGTTTTGCTCTTGTCGCCCAGGATGGAGTGCAATGGCAGGATCTTGGCTCACTGCAACCTCTGTCTCCCAGGTTTAAGTGATGATTCTCCTGCCTCAGCCTCCTGAGTAGCTGGGATTACAGGCTCGTGCCACCATGCCCAGCTAATTTTTGTATTTTTAGTAGAGACGGGGTTTCGCCATGCTGGCCAGGCTGGTCTCGAACTCCCGACCTCAGATGATCCACCTGCCTCAGCTTCCCAACGTGCTGGGATTACAGGCGTGAGCCATCGCGCCTAGCTGCCATTGAAGTGTTTTGAAAGACCGCTCCTTCCTTTTATGAGCACTGATACATAAAATTAGATTTTGCTTTCAAATTTAACATCTCATGTTGGTCTTTGAACTTTAAAAAAAAAAGTTCTGTCCTCATTATTCTGTTCTATAAGTGGTGCTTACCATTATGAACAAATTTTTTCCCCATAATAAATTGTTTATTTGCAGAAAGGATTTTTCACATGATAAGCCCCTTGTGAATTCCTTGGATAAAATATACATAGGAACATTCATTATTATTCTCATTATTTTTTATTCACATCATTGTCATTATCATTACCATCATTATTTGTCTGTCTCCATCTGTTTTTCCCTTGCTCCCTAAAGGTTTTTCTGCTATGCTTCATTCCTTATTAGGAATTAGTTTTATTCGGTGGATTTATTTTCATTATTGCCTTTTTTCTACCTACCAGATGACGGGTGTGTGTTTGTGTGTGTGTGTGTATCAGAGAGTGTTCAACCATCTTAAACATTTCAGCCAGTATCTACATATGGATATATGAATACAATAATGATCAGGATTTAAGATCTATCATGCTGCCAGTTCCATTTCTGGATATTCGTCTGATTTGTGAGGAATATTTTGGCTTTGTTCTGTCTCTTAAATGAAGCCTTTGTCAGTGACTGACTTACTGGGTACCATGAACAGTGGTTAAAATGGGACAAGCAGAGACTCGTTTCATATGAGAGTTTTCTGAATGATGAGTGTAGTCCTCTTCCCTTCCTCCCTCCGTAAGTGTTCTGTGAGAGCATATTACAAAATTAGTGAATCACACTCCGGCATCTCTTGAAGTGAGGAGGATGTGTGTTTCGTGGGAAATGGTGACTACGTGCAGCTTAATTCTGGATCCTGATGGGGAAGGGATGCAGGCCCATGAGGCCATGGACAAAAAAGACATAATTTTAACTTTCAGTTATTATTACTCCTTTCATCCAAATTTGCCCTTAAATAATGAAAATAGCATTTTATGTTTGGAGAAATATTTTAAGTAAATTTGTAAAATCTTTGTTCTATTGTTATTCCCCACAGTGCTTAAGTCATTCTTCAGTGTTAAGGTAAAGCAATGGAAATGAAAAACTGTTTCAGTTCATTATCACTATAGGACGCAACATGGAAACTCAGTCGTACAAAAAGAAGTACTGCACTTTATAAAGTCTCTAAATAAATTCTGTTGAATAGCTCATTCAATGGAAGAACACAGCCTCTTCTTAATTCAATGTTTTCTTTTAGAGAATGTTAGGAGACTACATGTTAAAGGATTTTATAAAATCAGAAATGTCACACAGATACCATGAATGGTTGTAATACATAAGTAGGCAGAGTTAAACATATTTTCTCTTTCTCTGCATGTTCTTTTTGGCGTTTTAGGCTTTAGGGCTTAATAGAGTGCACTATCCATTGGACTAAAATCCTATTTTCTGGAAACACAAAATTTAAAAACAACAAGATGTGTAAGAAGGCTCCTTGGCATATTACATGGAGGACTGGGATCCCACTATTTGGATTTTCTTACTCAAGATTCTGTTGTTATCTATTTTTGTTGTTCATTTATTCACTTAACAGATAGCAAACCAAGGGTCTATGTAATACATGGCCCTATTTCAGCAGTGAGGAAGAATCTAAATATGAATTAAATTAGTCTCTGCCCTTGAGAAGTCTTTAGTGGTTTTCACAGTGCATTGCACAGAATTTGAAAGGCGTACAGAGGTGTCTCAGAAATAGCCTATGGTAGTAAGGCATGGCAGGACCACCTGTTGGCACTGTCTTTGCTCTCTTGTGCCTCTAGAATTTCCGTTATGCATAACTGCTATGTTAAGATTCCGAATAAAATTTCATTTGAAATAAAGAGAATGGTTCACCAAAATTTCTGCTAGAAAGCAGAGAGGAAGATTCATCTTCATCTCACTGCAAGTAGGTAGCTCATTACCATCTGCATTCCTCATCACATTCCTTGGTCTTACTGGTTAAATTATTAACTTTCTTCCCCCAAAATGCTAGAGTAAAATTGATTGTAAAATTGAGAAAATATGATGTTCGTGCTCCAGTAATGATAGATTTCTGTTTTCCTGGGTCTACTAAAAACACTTTCTAGATTGATAAACAACAGCCTCCTTATTATCTAAACTTACTTTAGTCTACAACTAAGCCAAATATGTATAAAGAAAAACACACTCCTATGATTCAGTCACCTACTATGGGCTTCCTTATGTGGCTTCAGGGGAATTGTGAGGGGGAAAAGTAGGCTACTGCAAGGCCTTGGAGGCCTAGGAGATAGACCTTGTGCCATGTCATTTCTGCCACATCTCATCATCACATTGGACAAAGCAAGCCTAGCCCCAATTCTGAATATTGACAAGCTCCAAAGTATTATGAAGGATGATTAAGAGAATATGTAAAAATAAAACACCAGATGATAAAATTTATGTAATTGTGTAGTCGTCTAATTGTTAAGCATGGGAGGTTTGCAAATTTAGTTTCTGAAGAACTTATATGTTTTTCAAAACATTTAGTTTCTATTAGGCTTCTGTGTACATCTTGCTTTGATATTAAGACAGTTTGAGTTTAATAAAAATTCTATTAAAAGTAAATCAGGCCAGGCACAGTGACTCATGCTTGTAATCCCAGCACTTTGGGAGGCTGAGGCGGGCAGACTGTTTGAGCTCAGTAGTTGGAGACCAGCCTGGGCAACGTGGCAAAACCCCATCTCTCCCAAAAATACATAAAAAAAACAAAAAAATAGCTGGACATGGTGACAGGTGCCTGTGGTCCCAGCTACTTGGGAGGCTGTGGTGGAAGAATCGCTTGAGCTTGGAAGGTGGAAATTGCAGTGAGCCGAGATCGCAGTACTGCACTCCAGCCTGGGTGACAGAATGAAACACTGTCTAAAGAAGAAAAAAATATATATATTTAAAAGTAATAAAACTAAAAATGGATTAAGTATTATTGTCTTTTTGATTAAAAAAATCTGTTGAGTTTGTATAAGTCAGCAACTTTGTTAGAAACGTATTATCTTGAAGATATAATCCTATCTTTAAGACATTCATCATTTAGAACAAGATCCAATAAATAAACAAATTCTTTTGAGTTGCATTTCTCCAGAATTATATACAATCTGGCTAAACTATACCCCAAGTCAACCTTATAATATATATATTTTTATTTTTCCATATTTAATAGCATTTCCTTAAAATTATGCCTATCTGGCTGGGGGCCATGCCTCATGCCTGTAATCACAGCACTTTGGGAAGTCGAGGCGGGCGGATCACCTGAGGTCAGGATTTCAAGGCCAGCCTGGCCAACATGGTGAAACCCTGTCTCTAGTAAAAATATAAAAAAGTTGGGTGTGGTGGCACATACCTGTAATCCCTGTTGTTTAGGAGGCTGAGGCAGGAGAATTGCTTGAACCCGGGAGGTGGAGGCTGCAGTGAGCCGAGATCATGCCACTGTACTCCAGCCTGGTCGACAGTCAGCCTCTGTTAAAAAAAAAAAAAAAAGACTATCATATGCAAGAGTTGTTCCATAAATAATTGGTAAATGTGGTAATGACAGTGATGATGTGCCTGGCAACCTCTCTCCTCCAAGATTGAATGCTTCATTTAAATGTTTGTGTTTTATTTTTTTACTACGATTTAACTTTTTTGCAGGCTGTGTCATAGTTGGGATTTTTACTGTGTCTGCGCACATGCATTTGATGAGTGATCTTTACCATGGCCTTCTCCCCATACTTGTCATTTCTGTTAGCGTTTGTCATGCCATAAAATGCACTTGTTTACTGAGGCTATTTAAATAATTGTAATTTTATGTTTCTTGCTTAATAGTTTTATGTGTATCTTTATTGTTGCACACCAGCCTTCCCTGTAGGATATATGGAGGGCTAATATATTCATCCTGTTTGCTTATCTGCCTATCCATTCTGTGGGATCCTCTGCCAGGAAACAGTGCATTTGTATATGAACGGATAGAGAGGAGAATTTATTTAGTTTCATAGAAGTAGAATTAAATTATGTTTCAGGCCTCCAGTTATGAGTCTGTCTAGGCCTCATCTCTATAGCATATGAGAAAATAAGATGTTTTATATATATTAATACTTTATATAACTTAAGCTGACCCCTTGACAGTAATTTAAAATGTGATCACTTTGATGGAAAATGTTATTCTGTTTATTTTGTAGTTCTATCTTTGAAAAGGTTATTAAATATATTTCAGCTTCTTTTATGAGTCTAGGATGGTTATTGCTCCATTGAATAACTGGAGAGGGATTAAGGGAATCAAGTCCAGGTCTTTAAAATAAGTTGAGGGCACAGCTTTCCCAGGATTGTGGGTGTGGCTGTCACAGGAGCATTTTGGAAACTGTGAGCTGTGGGCCACAGTATCAGAAGTGAACTCTTAGGTGCTTGGCACATATGCCTATTTCTAGGCATTTTACATATAACTTTCATTTCCATCTTGTTTTGAAAATAATTTAAAGCTCTACGAAAGTTAAAAGAATAGTACAACAGTCACCCTTTACCAGTTGTTAACATTTGCACTCATTTGCTGTTGTTGAACCATTTAAAAGTAAGATGTAAACATTATGACTTTATTTATAAATATTTTAATGTGTATTTCTTAAGAAAAATAATACTCTTCTACATATCAGAAGCATGTTCATTATTCAACAATATGTAGCATTGCCTCAATATTATTTAATTTTTAGACCATATTTAAGTTTTTCTAATTGTTTTTAATTCTTCTTGATTTGGTCCAGGATCTAATCAAGGTACAAGAATTTCATTTATTTGTCTTTAATGTCCTTTAATCTAGAGCGATGACCCCTCCAACCCTGACCACAATTGTCTCTCATAACACTGACATTTTTGATGAGATAAAACCAATTACCTTGTAAAATATCTCACGTTTGTATATAGATTATGGTTTCTGCAGGTGTAGATCTACGGTAGAATCATTTTGGCAAGAATACTGTGTAGGTGATGGTTTACGCTTAGCTTTGCATCACTTCAAGAGACATTATGTCAGTTTATTCTGTTATTGAAGAAGCCATGTGTGATCACATAATTAACACCTTGACCATTAGTTTCTTTTATTGTAAGGATATGCATTGCCTTTTGCAATTCAGAAGTAATGTCTAGAACAATGCTTTAAGATCGTGTATCAGTCCTTTCTTGCATCAATCTATTAGGGTTTTTGTCTGAGTTAATTGGGGCTTTCCAAAGGGTGATTTTAAAAGTTCTAACATTATATCTACATTCATTATCTGACATTTTTCTGTGAATAAGTGCTTTTTTACAAAAATCTCAATCTCTTTGTCTAGGACAAACTCTTTGAAGTGGTTCCTTTGTCCTTTTTGATATGTTCCCATTAGTCTTGAAGCATTTCCTTTTTTTCTGACAGAACAAAATGCTGTTCTTATACTTTCCCTGCCAGACATGGCATCAGCCATTTCTCCAAGGAACTTGATAGGGAATAGCATTTAGAAACTCCCATCTGAACACCAGGTGTACTCATAACTACAGGCGGTTCATTTCTTCAAGACCCTGTAATGCACAACCCTAGGATGGATATATTCTAAGGGTAAAAATAACTTCAAAGAACTCTTGAGCTGTACAGAAATGATCGTGCATCCTGCTGATTACCGCAAGTCAAATCCAACATCACACAGTTCCTTCTCGTTTCCTCCATCCAGTATGTGTGTCTTTTTGCTCCCATAGAGAAACTCATAGTTCCTAACTATCTGTGTCCTTATTCACTTATAATATACAAAATATCTTCAATATAGTTGAAGACTTCTTTGCAGAGGCTATGTAGAACTAAGGCTATATGATATTAACAAGTAACTCTTTCATGGTTAAAGTCTTACTTATTGTAGATAGATATTAAGCCATCACTGGGTTTTCTTCCTACCTCCTCTATGTTATTATCATATCTCCAGGGGCTCACTGATGTTTTGTATACTTACATAATCATTACATAAACTTTTTCAAGTTTAACTGGAGTTCGAGATTATTTTTCAAAATTCTTTGGTCGATAATAAAGTGTCTCCTTTGTAGATACTCAAAGAGCTAAGAAACATCCAGTGCGTGGCTACCTGGATGAAGGAGACATGCTAAGATAACAACAGTTGTAGGGCGCACAGATGGAGTTTGAGGAAGAGACAATGGATTAAATTATGCTTGTAAGTGAGCAGATGTGAAAGATTTTGGACTCTATGGCTTGTTTCAGTAATCCTGGAGAATGGGCTTTGTCCACCATATTAAAATGAAAAAACACTGAACTGCTTTTTGGTGTAAAGTGTGGCTGCAATGAACAGTATCTCACAAGCTTGTAATAATATAAGACGCTCCTAGAAAGGGAAATCTTAGGGATTTCCTAAGAACTTGACAGGCCAAACAGTCTCTGAGACTATTTTAACCAGTATCTGACTATAGAGGGCAACCAGACATATACATCACATTTTAAAGAACTTAGGAAACACCAGCAACAAACAAATTTTTAAAACTAATGATTGTTGTTTTTATTTTTAATTCTTACTGTGTTAGACGTATGATATTTATGTACTAAGCTACAACTTAGATGTTAATTCTGCTTTATAAATCAGGGTGCTGAAGTTCAGAGTGATTCAGCAAATTTTCTAAGTTCATACAACTAATAATGCCATAGATGAAATTTAAATGTAAAATTATCTAACTCCAAACCCTATGCTCTTTCTATCATGTTATACTAACTGATCATTTGAAGACAGAGATATCTCTTTGCAAAGCCCACTAATGTTGGCTTGCCCAATACTTCTTCATGTATTTCATTATTTATAAAAAGATCAACGTGAACTGAATACTTGTTTGTCCAGCAAATAAGCATATACACTTTAGAAGACAGAAAAAAGATAAAGTTCAACAAATCATAGGATACAAATTTCCTGAAGATTTTTTTCATGTTGTCATTTTGCTTTGAATTTATGATGAGACCAAGAGTTCGTTATAGAATTTGATTTCAGTTGTTTTCAATTAACAAAGCTCTCAGCAATTTTGTGTAATAAACCTCCCTATTCATTCAGTACTTACTATATGTTGGGCACTGTGCTAATTACTTCACGTAAATTAACCCCTTTACCTCACAGCAAACCTGTAAAGTGGGAATTATTATTTCCATTTCACATATGAGGAAGCTGAGGCTTAGTGAGATTGAATGATTTGCCAAAAGTACACTGCTAGTAAGTGGCAGTATAAGGATGTGATCCTATGTCCTTTCTGTCTCATTTTGTAATGGCCTACTCTGTAGATTTTACTGTTTTGAGGTCCATGGAGATTTGAGGTTCATGGAGATTTATTCATGACTCCACATCCCATAGTTAAATTTCACTCACAGGATTTAATCCCAGCTATTTTTCAATACTCAAAAGAAATGAATATTCAGTATGTATAAATGTTTATGCAATCTCTATTAGAAGTAGATAGAACGCTTCCATTTTGGAAAAAAAGGGGCTTTCAGAGTTCCATGTCAATGTGGCATCTGTCTCAATTTGCTATTCATTCACAACACCTACTGTCACCTGAGAAAAACTTTCCATTATGTAGTTCAGTTTACTGAACCCTGTGTTAGCATGAGACTCATATGTTAGAGAAATTGGTGCAGTTCTGACTCTACGCACTTGGAAAGGTGGTTTCCTCAGGACAATCTACTGATGGAAATTCTAGCCCTTGGGAGTTCAAAACTTATCTAGATTAGAAACATCTGCAATTCAGGGCCGGATGTGATGGCTCACACCTTCACACCTGTAATCCCAGCAGTTTTGGAGGCTGAAGTGGGTGGATCACTTGAGGTCAGGAGTTTGTACTATACTGGCCAACATGGTGAAACTCTGTCTCTACTAAAAATACAAAAATTAGCCAGGTGTGGCGGCGCATACCGGTAATCCCAGCTAATCTCTTGAGGCTGAATTGTTCAAATCCGGGAGGTAGGAGGAGGAGGTTGCAGTGAGCCAAGATCACGCTGCTGCACTCCAGTCTGGGCGACAGGGAGAGACTCCCTCTCAAAAAATAAATAAATAAATAAATAAAATAATAATAATAATAATAGAAACATGTACAATTAATCTTGAGAGTCTACAGGTAGATCAAAATGAGACACAGGAGTTTTCCATTGGTTTGAGGAAGACTGCTTTGTTTTCCATTGTTTTGTTTTCCAGCAAAATAAAGTTTGTTTTCTAGAGTTTAGTAAATATTGTAGTATCCTTAGCGAGTAGCTCAGCATTATTTTAAATATCAATATGACATATCAACTGGGAACATTTTAATATAATATTTAAGGATCTCACATATGTACTTTTCAGAAATGTGCTTTGTTAAAGGAATTTGTTGTGAATTTTTCAATCCTCGTTTTCCATCTGACCAAAATTAATGCAATTATATATTTGAATTAGCGAAGACCGTGAAAGCACTGTGACAGAATAATTATCTTTAATTATACTAATTACATTAATGGATAAAACTTGATGATTAGGGCATTACTCTGTGAAAATAATAGCTTTATATTCATGATTGGGTTGTCTTGCAACTTGTCTTCGAAATCCCCACCACTGCTTCTTCTGACCTACATCTGACATCCAACAGTTTAACAAAACTTTGAACCCACATTCACCCAAATATACCTTGAGCTTCTAAGACTTTTGCCGGTTAACTGAGATGATTCAGACTACTATATTTCACACACATGGAAAAGGAAACAGGGCCCTCAATGAATTTAGAATTTCAAATGAACAATGAATAAACTTTTTAGTATAAGTAGGGCCCAGATATTGCAATATTAGAGATAATTTCTGTGAAGAAATAGACTGAATAACTGTTAGCTTGCTATGTATTTTTAGAGGATATTTATCCAGTGTTCTTTTCACAGAATATAGGAGAGTTGTCAAGATTTTATTGAAATTTGAATTAGCTGCAGAGGTAAATTTTTAATGATTCACTTTAAATTGTAAAAATAAGTTGCCAGTTGTACACTGCAAAAGTTAAATGAGGGTTACATGCCATATTTTACATGGTTATAAAATACATGCGTACATTTTTTGTTAAGTAATATTTAAATTCCAATATATTGGTTTATTAAGGCAGACAAATGAATTTAAAGATATATATTTTTCCCCAATCTGGCTGTACAAAGAGGGTGGATACTTTTATGATTTTCATTGATTAGCAACAATTTAAATTCCCACAAGTCCTCATCAAATGGCAGTTCTTCCATCAGATTGTTAACTGGTAGCATCCATGAATTATTTATAAAACGGTGTTGTGTAATGATTTTCTTCTTCATTTACTTAGTGGTTGTTAAAGGCTACGAAGGGATTACCTTGTTTTCATTGGGCTTTGGCTATTTGGTAAAACTAGAAAGAATCACAGGTGATATAATTATTTCCGGGCATAATCATTTATTTACGTAATTAAGTATGAAATGTTGAAACGCGTAACTGTGGAACCCGTGCTCAATTTGACAGCAGTGCTCATCATGGGGCGGGTGGTGGGTTAGTTAGAGGAATTGTGCATTTAGAATAGACCTAACACTCTGTTATTAACTTTTAAAACACCACTCAATAGCTAAATGTTTTCCTTAGAAAAATCTTTACAATTTCAAGTTTGTAAATAAAAAAGAAATTTGTCCCAGAGCCAAGTTTTAGTAATGGCAGTGTTCTGTTGATCCTGGAACCTGGGCCACATGGTGAAGTTTTCATCTTTCCTCCTTTTAAAGTAGCCCTGATCTAGTTGTGTGAAGGCACCATCACAGACACTCACTAATACGAGTTTAAATATTGTGGTGTCCTTTATCAAGGAGAGCTGAACACACTTCCAAAGCTGTCACAACTGGCTAACTCTGGTCCAATTCATAAGGGACTAATTGGTCATGGGTACCTGTGAGCTGAAATATGTCATGGCAGCTGTAGATCTGTCAGTATGATACACAAGGTAATCAAGTCCAGTAATAGACTCTCTATGAATCTTAACAGCGTATCTAACCAAGAAATCATTAGAGGCTGTTTACTCCATGTCATGTAGAAAAGCATTCTGTGAACTTTTAATGATCTTTTGATATTTTCTGGAATAAGTTTTCTTTCCAAAATTGTACAAAAATATTAAATGGGTTGTGGTTAAGTTTTTGAGACTACCTACAATGGAAAATGAAGCTTTAAGAATTAAAGTTTGAGAAAACAACCTCAAACCAAAAAATAACATTTTTTTTTTTGGTGAGGATAAAACTATTTTTAAAAAATCAAATAAAAGGTGAATGTTTCCTTCTCCTTGTCTCCAATTTTCTTTTCAGCAATATCCTAGTTTGTCTGGTATGAAATCTTCCCAGAAAATTTACTGTCTATTTACATAGGGAGAGTAATATACATGCATACATGTAAATTGTGTTTTTGTAATATAAATAGGATTATACTTTCTGGAAGCTTCTTAGTTCTCAGTATTTATAAATATATCGCATCCTAACAGCTGCACAATTTCCCCATACAGTTGCATTTTAAGTTACTGAAATATTACTTGGAATTTGACTGTAAAGAATTTTTTTTTTTTGAGATGGAGTTTCACTCCTGTTGCCCAGGCTGGGGTGCAATGGCCTGATCTTGGCTCACTGCAACCTCTGCCTCTTGGGTTCAACTGATTCTCCTGCCTCAGCCTCCCAAGTAGCTGAGATGACAGGCACATAATGCCACACCCAGTTAATTTTGTATTTTTAGTAGAGACAGGGTTTCTTCATGTTGATCAGGCTGGTCTTGAACTCCTGACCTCAGGTGATCCACCCTCCTCGGCTTTCCAAAGTGGTGGAATTATAGGTGTGAGCCACCACACTCAGCCCACTGTAAAGAATTTTAAGAAAATAAAGAAATAAATGATAAATAATTTCACTTTAATATAGTTATTTGAAATATTATTTGACTGTGCACCAATCACAAGTTTTACTGTGTGAGGCAAAACTTAACACCGACAGCATTGTGTAATATCCAAGGCACTGAATTTTTAATATAGAATTTCACACTTTGATCCATGTCCCAGATTTCTCAGGAATGATTCAACTTCTAATTAGAAACCAATTCGAATGTTATTCTGTAGCTTCTAACAGCAATTGTCTTGTGCCAGGAAATTATTGGAGGAGAGGGGAGAACGATGAAATTATAAATTGATGAAAAAAGAAGCTGACTTGGTTAAAAAAATCAGTATTAATGACTGAATTGAGGAATATCTGCAATTGTAAAGTTCAGGGAAAAGAATGTGAGAGATAAAGCACCATGCCTGTCACCCTCACTCTTATATGCACCATCCAGGAAGAACTTAATAGAAGATCTTAATGTGAATTCTACAACACTGGATTTGTAAACCAGGCAGATGAGATTGCATATGTTTCTGGACAGCTTGTATCTCTGAATATGTGCATAAGGAGAGAAATATCATTGTACTTTATCAGCTGTGTAAGTAAAAATATAGCTACAATAATCATGTAGGAAAAATTTGAAAAAGTTACTGGAAATGGGTATAATATTTTATATATTTATGTATATACATGGATATATGGGTATATACATGGGTATATACATATATGCATAACATGCTTATACATATCTCATAGAGTTATTGGGAGAATTAAGATGAAACTATTTAACACATTTAAAGGCGTTAGTATAAGACAGTATATTGTCTTTGCTTATGCAATTGTAGTTTCCATTTTATAGTTACCATTCAGTTGATAGGTCATGAAAGTATGGGCAAATATTTACATAAAACGATAGTAAAATCAAATCTGTCATCACTTGTTGGGAAGCTTAAGGTTTATTAACAAAATAATATTTATTTTTAGGTTCTGATTCGATTTGGAAGGTCAATTCTTTGTGATAAGGATGGCTAGAGTTGCTGTGAAACCGAAAGAGTTCTTTCTTTTCTCTATCATGCTACCCTGTACTCAGAACAACTTGATCTGGCAAGTTATTTCTGCCTCCTTTTTATGTACCAGGCAACCATAGTTTGCTTTTAAGGAAAGATTTCTGTTGCAGGAGTCTAGACTGCTCTGAGGTTTCTATTCTCTGAACTCTTAGGTATAGTTAGAGAGGACAAAGAGGCATCGGTAGTGGTTCTATCAGTACTCCTGCTTCAGACAGCTGGGCAGCCCACACAGTACCTGAGAAAGGTGGCAGCGTCTGGCTAGAGAAAAGCTAAAGTTAAAAAGACAGCTGAAGGCTGGGCACAGTGGCTCACGCCTGCAGTCCCAGTGCTTTGGGAGGCTGAGGCGGATGGATCACCTGAAGTCAGGGGTTCGAGTCCAGCCTGGCCAACATAGTGAAACCCCATCTCTACTAAGAATACAAACATTAGCTGGGTGTGGTGGCAGGCACCTGTAATCCCAGCTACTAGGGAGGCTGAGGCAGGAGAAATGCTTGAACCTGGTAGGCTGAGGTTGCAGTGGGCTGAGATCGTGCCATTGCACTCCAGCCTAGGTGACAGACCAAGACTTTGTCTCAAAAAAAAAGAAAAAGTTGACATATTGGTGGGGAAGGTGAAGTAAGTTCAGGAGAGAAAAAATTCAGACGTGATTGGGACTTGTGGTTATTCCAGATCTCAAACAAACAAAGCAAGTATTCTGCCGTTTTTACAAGATTATAATAGCACCATTTGTTCTTCCATTTCGTTAGAGTGTGATACTTACCACTGTGATACTCTTTACTGTTGGCTTTTCATAACTTGTGAGATTTCATTAAATAACACTGACATCAGAACAATCCTAGATATATCTCCTGAATGTTTGTAAAATTGTATTAATAATGTCTTCTCCCATTTGTTTCAATAGGTTTAATATTTTTTAATGCAAAATATGTATTTTATCACCATTTACTGATCAACTAATATATGCAGACAAAAAGTTATGTAGCCTCCAACAAAAAAACAAATGAATTAGAAGCACGCCTGTTATGTTTGAGGAGCTTGTATTCTTTTGCAGGAGATAGAAATGCAAACTCATAATGATGATAGAGTTTGAAACATATTAGAGTCATCTGCAGAGTACTGTGGGAAAAGGGAACAAGAAACAAAAATTGTTACTTCCCGCTGGGCGTGGTGGCTCAAGCCTGTAATCCCACCACTTTGGGAGGCCCAGATGGGTGGATCACCTGAGGTCGGGAGTTTGAGACCAGCCTGACCAACATGGAGCAACCCCATCTCTACTAAAAATACAAAATTAGCCGTGCATGGTGGTGCATGCCTATAATCCCAGCTACTCAGGAGGCTGAGGCAGGAGGATCGCTTGAACATGGGAGGCGGAGATTGTGGTGAGCCAATATAGTTCCATTGCACTCCCAGCTGGAAACAGAGCAAGACTCTGTCTCAAAAAAAAAAAAAAAAATTCACTTCTACTGAAAATATTCCTAATTGAGTCCTATATGCCTGTCATAACCCAGCCTATCCTTTATTTCTCTACAATATTGTTGGCTTCCACCATTTAAATAGCTGCTGAAATCTGACCATGAGAAGATCCCTTATGAGCGGTGAGGCACAGTTTGTTTTTTCACTCTTCTTAGTAAAATATCTTATAATTTATGTGGTAATTTCCTATGAACTACATATTTATATATTTATCTTGAGTCTAGTCTTAATGCACTGAAGTGAACTTATTCTGATTTCATTCAATGTATAGTTTTTTATTTTTTATTTTTACTTTTTTTTAAGTTTCTTGTTTGTTATCTATGTCCTGTACATGGCATAGTGCCTGTTTTACATGAAAGTCTGTAGAGGACATGGGCTGCATCTACAGTTTTATTTATAAAGCATTCATCACAGTTATGAGTAATCAGGGCACTTAGCACAGCCTTTAGTGGAGGTGATATTTACCAATAAAGATCATGGGCCAGCCATAGAAGTGTATATGTATATCTAATTCTACACCAGATTACCTCTTTGTATATATTTTCCAGCATGGTCATGTCACTTACTCATGAATAAAAGCTTATCAAAGGTCATTACTCACAGAAATTGAGGGTTTAAAAGTTGTTGTTAAGAGCTTATTAAAAGAAGACTATCATGGACAATTATAAAATACTGCTCCTTTGTATTTCCTGATCGTGAGTAGACAAGGGAGTTTTCCCGAGTTTTATGAAAAAACCAGCTGAGACTTAAAAAAGCCCATTAGTAGAGCTACTTAATTGTTCATTTGGATTTATGTTCCTCTAAGTCAGTTTGTTTGCTAATGTGTTCAATAACAACAAATAGAAAGTGCATTTTAATGTGAAAATCAATACTCAGTAGAGATCAACAAAACTATAGCCGCAAACAAACAGCAAACAAATGCTGTTTTTTTTTAAAAAAAATCGAACAAGAATTTGAATTCTATTATACTGAATCCATCCAAAGAAATATTTTTTTAAAGTGGTCAAGACTTAAAACAAGTGAGACAAGGTAAAAAAAATTACAGAAAAAATATATATTTATAAATGTATTGTGAATAAACAACATGAATAAGACATTGAAACCTAAAAACTAACATTAAAACTATGTTGAGAAATCCAGGCCGGGTGCAGTGTCTGATGCCTGTAATCCTAGAACTTTGGGAGGCCGAGGTGGGAGGATCGCTTGAGCTCAGGAATTGAGACCATTCTGGGCAAAATGGTGAAACGCCGTCTCTACAAATAAATAGAAAGAAAAAAATAATAAGCTGGGTGTGGTGGTGCACACCTATAGTCCCAGCTACTTGGGACTTGCCTTCAGTCCCACCTACTCAAGGCATGAGGATCGCTTGAGCCCAGGAAGGTTGCAGTGAACCGAGGTTATACCACTGCACTCCAGCCTAGGTGACAAATTAAGACTATGTGTCAAAACAAAAACAAACTATATTGAGAGATGCACCATATTACTGAGGTTTATAAGTGCAAATTTCTTAAATGTAACCATTATTTATTCTGCAATTATAGAAATGTAGTTCAAAAGCTATTCTACAATTCTTCTACAACTATTTATTGGATACCTATAATGTACCAGCCATTATTCTGGATTCCTATAATATATGTGTAAATGAAAGGTGCTTTCATGTAGCTTAAATGTAATGGGCAGAGAGATGAATAGACAAGAAGCAATAATAAGCAATAAATATTATATAACACATATACATATGTCCACATACAAAAATGCTTATTATATGGCATGTTAGAGTGTAGTATCTACTATGGAAAAGAATAAAAACAGAGAGAGGTTGAAGGGATCAGGCATGATGATGCTGAGAAAGGGAAGACTGCAATTCTAAGTAGGTTAATCTTTGTAGTCTTCTTTGAGGCCTACGGTTTCAAATAGTAGAACATGAGGGTGATCTAAAGGTAATATATATTTCCAAGTGTTATAAGAGTAATCCGATTTAAACCATTGGCCTCAATTACTCTTCTTTTTTGGGGTCCCCTAAATATATGTCAACATCAAGGATAAGCTGAAAGTCAAATTTGTCTGGACTTTAGCTCCAAAACTCAATGCAGAACTCTGTTGACATGGGCTTATTAAAAACAAACAAAGCAACAAACTTTTTTTTTTCCTATATGAGATAGCCCTGAATTGAAACAGTAGGTAAAGTCCACTTTATTTATTTCAGATTTAAAGACTAAAGCAGAATGTTAGAGCTATACGTTTGTAGGCAAAGGCAGTACAGTTTTGCCTATGGTCTTCTGCTACCACAGCAACTCAAGTACTGGGGCAGGTGATTGCATGATTGCAGCTGGTGAAAGTTGTCCACCCTGGGCTTCTCCATCCAGAATAATAATTCCAGATTTGGCTGTCCTATATGGGCAACTGAGATCAAGGGAAAGAGCTCACAGAATGAGTCCTTTATACTTTGCCACTTTGTATCATGAGAAGAAAGTCACTAAAATTGTAAACCCATTCTGATGTTACACTAACTAAGACTGCAACTCAATATGATATTCTGTAATTTTTGTGGTCCAGATCATGCCTCCTCTGAGGAAGTGGAGCATGATATCCAGGAATCAGACTTATCTTAAAGGGGAATTGCACAAAGGAAGGCCTTGAGACCCTTCAGAAGTGAGAAAATGCCAACAATGTATGTTGCTTATGCATATTTGAAAAATTTTCTTCTTCAATGCTATAGCAACACATCTCTTACACATAATACACAGTAAGTCCCATTGTTTTTATGTTGTTGTTAATAAAACCTGGCCGAAGATGAGATATTTGTTTAAAAGTGTGCATCCTTAGATAAATATGTTATTTAACATATAAGTTTGAACCTGTGGGGCAGGGAGAATGGAATTGGATCCCTTGAAGTACATTATTTGATAATAGAGAAATTTATGAATCTAAAATTTTAGAGAAAAGTGTGTTAATTTAGCTCCGTAAGACAGAGAGATAAAGGTGGGGAAGAAACAGGCCAAGTATCAGGCTAAGGATAGAGCCCATTACTATAGAAATGCACGTGAGATTAGCCCACATATTTGCCTCCAAGACTGATGATAGCTGGTGTGGAAACCAAAACTGTCCAATTACAGTATGGGGAGTTTCCATAGAATGAAAATTACAGTATGGAGAGTTTCCATAGAATGAAAACAGACCAATTGCTGAGAGGTGTATCTATTACAGGAAATGATAATACTATCCTACTATTTCAGAGTTACTTCTTACATAGGTGACCCAGACTATCATTTATCTCAAACACAGATTGTGCTTTGATGATTCTGTGTGTTTTTAATTCTTTGGCATAAGCTGTTTTTCCAATAGATCTAAAGCATCATCTCCCCAGTATAATTTAAATCATGTTGAGGTTCAGCTAATCTATCATGTTTGTGATAATAGTTTCTTTTTTCTTTTGCTTTCTTTCCAAACTGCCATACAATTTCTAGAATTCATTCTGCCTTCTTGCACATTTTCTAGAGATATGATACATTTTACTAGTTCATTTATTTTGCAAATATTTTTCAAGTATCTCCTATAGACCAAGGGAGTATTTTAGTTGCCAGCAATATGGTGATGTACAGGAGAGTGCCTACTGTCACAGAGCTTATAGACCAATTGGGCTAGATAATGAATAAACCAATTATTACAATAGATTGAGATGGTAATTTTGATTTAAATAAAAAGAGAATAATGAAATGCAGTAAATTTAACTCAAATTGGCCTAAGCAAAATAAAAGGATATTTTTGAACTGGAAACATTTTTGTTAGAGCTAGGGCTGGCTTTGCAGAGATGTGATCAAGCAGCTTAAGAGATATTTCTAATTGCATTTATAAACATAATAAATAGCTAGTGGAAATAACACTTGATAAATGCGTTCTAATGATTAACACAGGAAACGTTCAGCTGCAAATAAGAGAAAACCCTGCGAAAACCAGTTTAAATAGTAAAGGAGATTTAATGATGCAAGGAACTGTAAAGTCCAGAGGAAGGGTATGTTTTTTTTTTTTTTTTTGGCTTTTTTATTTTGTTTTCTTTTGTTTTCAGTATTTTGGCTCTGTTGCTAAACAGTTTTCTCATCTTTACCCTTCTTTGTGGTTGAATTCTCTCTTCACTTTCCCTTTTCTTTGTAGCAACAATGTTGACAATAGTTCCATTGTGTCTGTCCTCAAATCCTCTAAGGTGTTTTTTTTTTTTTTTTTCTTGAGTCGGAGTCTCACTCTGTAACCCAGGCTGGAGTGCAGTGGCGCGATTTTGGCTCAGTGCAAGCTCTACCTCCCGGGTTCATGGCCGGGTGCGGTGGCTCACACCTGTAATCCCAGCACTTTGGGAGGCCGAGGTGGGCAGATCACGAGGTCAGGAAATCAAGACCATCCTGGCTAACATGGTGAAACCTCATCTCTACTAAAAATACAAAAAATTAGCCTGGCATGGTGGCAGGTGCCTGTAGTCACAGCTACTCGGGAGGCAAATCCTCTCAGGTTTTAAATGCTAGGCCCATATTAAAACCAGCCTCTCTTTTTAGGCAATCTCATGCATTAAATGACTTCAATCTGTGGAAATAAAAATACAGTATTCTGGTTCCTAATACATATGATGTGTAAATGTTGTACATTTTATATCCATTAAATTATAATCCTTTTCATGGCCTTTATTATGGTATTTTAACATTGTGTTCAGTATCTATTAAGTAACTGTCTATGTGTTTTTGATCAGAAGGTAGATAAGAAGTCATATAGTATAAATACTCTAGATCCTACTAATGAATGGACTAGATAATGTTTTCCCCTAATGGATCCTACCACTGATTCCATTCTAAGTGTGTAGTGGCTGCATTAGGAAGTAACTGACTCCAACTTTTCTTGTAGAGAACATGTATCATTTGCTGATTCATTAAACTGCTCAGAGAGACTGTGTCTATCTTTATCACTGATGTGCTTACGAACTATATTCCTGATTTAAACAAGATATAAAAATATATTAATAATAAATTGAAAATGCATATACTTAAAAATAGGCTAACATCTAAGAAAGATATCTTGGAATCTGTGATTTTTCTTACTTTAGCATCCAATTTAAAAAGAGTTGTACATATGATAGCAACAGCAGATTTCATATTTAGCAAAGAAATGTAATTTTCATTTGGTTCATAACAATGCTTCAATTTAACAGCCTGTTATTAACCATGTCAGCCTGATTGCTTTCTGACTACCGTTTTCTATTAGTCACAATCTGTTTTATTCATACAAAAGAGACTGAAAGATAAAAGGAGAATTCAGTTACCAAATCACAAACCTGAATAGGCACAGTAATATGCATTTCGCAAAACTATTTTGCTTTGTACGGAAGTAATTTTTCTGCATTTAAATAAATGAAGCCAACTTGATTAGTCATGCATACCCAGACATGTCATCGTTCACAGTGCTTCAAATATTCTAGTTCATATCTGATCAGCTTTTATTCATTTTGTATCATAATGTCTCTGAATTGCCTGTCTTCTTTCATGTTTAATGTGTTTTAAAGGCTTTAAAAAACACCATATCATTCTTGGAACCTACATGTTTAGAATTATTCTACAATGGTAAGAAAATTAATGCCTGATATCTTCCATGATAATAAAAGTGATACATAAAGACAGCTCTCTCCTTCCTTCCTTAGAAAACTCTTAGATTTTTCTACCTATTAAGGCAGAAATGGGAGGAAAAATTGTCCCTTCCTATGCTCTTGCAAAGTGAAAATTATTCAGTTCTCCTACTTTACTATATTTTAAATGATTTATTTTGTATATTACCTCCATTAAAAATGTTTCTGTGAATCTTTAATATCATGAAACCTTTAGATGACATCCCAATATTAAAAACTACTTGTTAAATCCTTCTTGGGTCCTAAGTCTCAGGACAGGTAACAGGAAAGTAATCTCTTTAGCTTATCTTGTTTCCATCTGCTTATGTTTCTTCCCCACAGATGGGATATGTTCTCCTTTAACCTTAATTCAAAAGGCTTCATATATAACCACTTACTAAAATAGACACGTGGATTATTAATTTGGACTATTAAGACTAAGAAATAATCTTAAGGTGCCCCAGCTTTGTATGGTATTTCTACCTATTTGTCATTTTGATCTTCTAACAGAGAGTTTGAATGATCAACTTTTATAGTGTAATTTATTATGTTTAAATTTTACAATTTGGTTCAACAATGCAATGTATATCTTTTATTTTTTGTACATAATATTCTTTCAGTTTGACATTCTGGGTTTAAATAGTGTTACTTATGTTGAGATTTCAAGGATAAAATGTGTTTAGTTAATTTTTTAAAATTCCCTCTTCCAGGGGAGGCAGGATCACAGACTTTAGGCAAACAAAGTAAAAATCTTAGTTTTACTCATTCTGAATCCTGACTGATTTAAAAAAAATACTTACTGCATTTGAGTTATTTTGTATGTGTATATTTCTTTGCTATGGTAACAATTCTCCTAACCATAGGTAATTAATTAATCTAGTAAATTACTTGAATTTGGGCCTTGCTTTTGAAAAATGTCCCACAATAGACCACTGTCATCAACAAAATCAACAAATATTTGGTGCTACGGTAACATAAGACAGAATTCCAAATGAAATACTTGTATCCTGATAGTTCTCTGCTAACAGGAATCCTAGATTTATTATATTACATGATGTAGTTTGACCAAAAGCTAGACCTATGCATGTACATGCATCCCCACACACATCAGTGGAATGTTCGTTCTAGAACCTGGGGTGATGAGTTTGGGACTATTTCTGTTTGATATTCAAAAAATGACTTCATCATGTTGAGCATTCGGTTTCTGGGAAACAGAGCAGGAAACTCTGGCGGCCATTCTAACCTGATATAGTGTGGATCATTTTGGTCCAAACATCACCAGTCCAGTGATAAAGTAAATCAAATAAAAATAATAAATCAGGTTAGGTTTATCTTGCTTATTTGGTAATTATAAATATAATCTCAGTTTTATGGGATGAGCATTTTTTTGAAAATTGAATTTTACTTAATATGAATAGAAGATTAATTCACTTAATGAGCTAACCTATTAGAATTCATTAGATAGAAATTGGGTGAAAATTTGTCAACCTTATTTTTGTATATAAAAGCTCACCAAAATTTATATATATGAGAATATAAATGTACATATGATTATAAATATATGTATTTCCTAAAACTCAGAAAATCATTTAATCTACCTTAGTCTCCATTAAACCATTTGTAAAATAGGGAAAAGAACACTACCTACCACATAAGCTGTTACAAGGAATACATTAATAAAACATGTCAGGATTGTAACACCATGTAATACCAGGCACATGATAATTGCTCAGTAAAATGGATACTATAATTTATTTTATTTCTAGTGTTCAACATGCACTATTTTGATGTATAGCCATTTAACTTGTTCACATTTCTTATTCATAGATGATTCCTTCATGATTCATCTATGAAGAAATCAGACATCTCTTGCTCCCTTTTAGCTTTTTCCAAAAATCTGTTTTGTAAAGCTCCGTTATATATTTTTCTGGCAGAGAAACATGCTGAAATATTCCAATGCATTTCTGGAGCTGTATTTAAAAAAGCAGAGTCATATTTTGTAAGGGAGTCATTATGGTGTCACAGCAAATAAGCATGGGGAATACCTGGGGCAAAATTCTTGCTCTGACATTCGAAGATTTTGGTCCAATTTATTACAACCTAAAGGATAGAAGTCAGGATGAAACTATTTGTTTGCTTGCCCATTCATGCCACCATATTGCCTCACGAGGTAAATAATTTTGAGATAGTATAATAGTTAAAACCATGGGCATTGAATTCTGCCAACTTGGCTCTGAATTCTTTCACTGTAAATTTCAATTCTTCAACTGTAACATGAAGATAATTAGTACTATCTCAAAACGTTGCTGTGGACACTAAATATATGTAAAAACCTCAGCACAGTGATATATTAGAAGAGCTTAATACAATTAACTTAATATTCATGAAGCTTGGACATACGGGAAGCCTTTGAGAAGTGTATGTGATTCTTACATGCCACGTACCTTTTGGAGATAAGAGTCATGGGAAGTCTTTGTCATTAGTTTTCATTTTAAAAACATGATTATAATATTTGAGCATCAAGAAGTGCCTTGTGGCCGAGGTGGGTGAATCACCTGAGTTGAGGTGTTCGAGACCAGCCTGGCCAACATGGCGAAACTCTGTCCCTACTAAAAATACAAAAAAAAAAAAAAAAAAATTAGCCAGTTGTGGTGGTGGGTGCCTGTAATCTCAGCTACTAAGGAGGCTGAGGCAGGAGAATCGATTGAACGTGGGAGGTGGAGGTTGCAGCGAGCAGAGATGGCACCACTGCACTCCAGCCTGGGACAGAACGAGACTCAGTCTCACACACACACACACACACACACACAAATACACACACACACACATAATAATAATAATAATAATGCCTTGAACCCTTTCCCTGTACAAGTTACAACATTGCAGAATATGTCATTTTAATGGTTTTCATCTGAAAAAAATTATAACAAATTATTAATTCAAAAATACTTTAAAATTGGATTTTTCTTGTTGATAATCACAAAACTTTTTACGTGCATTCAAAAAATAGTAATGGCATGTGCACGGATATAAGTATATGTGTTAGAATTCTGTGTATGGTTTAATTTGCTTCTCTCTGGACATGGGTTTTGTCACCGTATTGTTGCAGGTTGCTATGGCTGAAATATGGCCAGGCCACCAGTAACTCCAGATTTTTAAATCTTAAAGCTTCAGCCACTGTATTGTGTTGAGGGCGGCTAGATGTACTCTCAGGCTACAAGTTTAGACATCCTGGGGACAGGAGATAAGATGGGTATTCACACACGACTCAGCCCCTCTGACTGTGGTCAGGTGTCTGTGGTCCTAACACGGTGCTTCATTGACAATGTGGGTGGAATGAGTGGCTCCCAAGTGGAGTATCTTCAGCTGAACAGAAAATAATCCTAACCATAAGAGTGAAACATAATATACGATCTTACCCCAATTGAAATAGCACTCTTAAAAGAAACACATCAAAAGTGAAAATAAGCATTAAATTCAGTGCATAATTTGTTCCCAGGAAAACTGCTACGCCCTGTAGAGAATAAACTGTATCAGGTATGAATGCTTCAAATATCTTTGAACCCATTCCATGTAAATTTCCATAAATAAATCACAGTGGAGCATTGGAATCAATAAAGTAGGACGTACAGTTGAAAGATGCTTATGTTAAAAAACATTACGTCTGTATACATTGAATTCATTTCAAAAGAGACTACTTATCTTTTACAAAAATACTGTTTGGTATACACACAAACACACAAAAAACCCCAATGTTCTATTTTACATTTAAGGGGTTGTGTTTAGAGACTTAGGAGGCACCATATAATCATGACGACTTTTGTGATCATTGAGGTTAGATTTCTTTGGCAAGTGTAGTATCTTTTCTCTTTAGTGTGTAATAAATTGAATGTCTGTCCTTTGTGCTAGAAATGTTTTAATATTTCCCATTCTTATGCCAGGTTTATTTATTTTATTTACACATCCTGAGATAGAGAGTGGGAGGGGAGAGAGTGAATGAGGAAATATGAATATAAATATTGATTTTGTCTCAATTTATAATGTGGATACTAAGCACCTCCAACTTATACTGAAATGCTATATTGTTTTTTACTACTAAATGCAATAGTGAACTTGTCTATTATTATTAGTTGAGCATATTCAGGTATTTCTAACTTTATTCATATTATGAAAAAGCAAAGACTTAAGAAAATGTGAGAAACTTACGTAATGTGGAACTTGAAAAATCTTGTGTATAAAATTTTTAAAGAACAAATGGAATAAAAAGCAAGTGTTTTAAAAATTCCACTGAAATTCAGTTCCCATTTGTTTAAATCTCTACGTTTGAATGCCTTGTTATATTTAATATCTATTATGCTAATGACCTTGTGGGTTGGATGCTGTACAAATATATTTATAGATAGATATTTGTGGAAAATGGTAAGAAACATATTAAAACAAAAATAATTTCTAAATATGTAATATTTTACTGTATAATTTATTGTTTGTAAGAAAACAAGAGAATAATAATTGTTATTGCACTTATTTGTAACTTACAACTCTAAGAAATAATTGAAACTGATAAAATTACAAATGTAAGCATAAGTCTTTTTTAAAAAAAATCTGTTTGGGTTATTTCCTGAAGGAGTTTTCAGAACTTCCAAGAGTTTGAAAGACTAAATTTGTTATATAAAAATAATATACTAAATTCCCTACTTGGTTTTATGAAAGTCCAGAAAACTGTTGATGGGAACAGATTTTTCCTCTTTCCCCACGCCCCTCCCCTGGGTCATTTCTTCTTGTATCTCAGTTAAATTTCATACCATATATATATATGGCATGTATGTATATAGATACGTATATGTATGTGTATTACGTAGGGGGGTGATGTTTGATCAGGAGAATGTGGCTATTAGCACGAGGAGTTCTCCTAGTAGATTAATAATGGGAGGTAGGGCGAGGTTGGCGAGGCTTGCTAGAAGTCATCAAAAGGTTATTAGTGGGAGTAGGGTTTGAAGTCCTTGAGAGAGGCTTATGATGCGGCTGTGGGTTCTCTCATAGTTTGAGTTTGCTAGGCAGAATAGTAGGGAGGATGTAAGCCCGTGGGTGATTGTGAGAATGGTTGCGCTGGTGAAGCTTCAGGGGGTTTGGATAAGAATAGCTGCTACCACGAGGTATATATATATACACACACACATGCGTGAATATATGTACATACATACACACACATATGTCTACATATATTATGTATGTGTGTATTTAGAGTCAGAGTCTCACTCTGTCACCCGGTACAGTAGCACGATCATAGATCACTGCAGCCTCAAACTCCTGGGCTCAAGCATCCTCCCACCTCAACCTCCAGAGTAGATGGGACTAAGGCATGCACCACCATTCCTGGCTAAGGAAAAATATTTTGATCCTATATCATCTCTGTGGAATTTCCACAAGGCTCCTGGCAACAGATCAATATGTATTATACAGATCTAGCTTCCAAAAGACTTAGGTTGACCCACTGAAGGCTTAGTAGTGACTCCCATGCATTTGGCACCTTGGACATATCTCAGAGTGTGAGTTAAGACGAGGGTGGCAACTAACAAATGTGTTTTCTGATTAAACACACACACACAGTAGTGTTAAAATCGTCAACAGAAAACGAAGTGATGCTGCACAGCGAAAAAGAAATGCTAGAAGTGCAGGTAGAGACACAGTGAAACTGAAACTTACAGTCAGGGAAAATAAATGGAAGGAGAGGATGAAAAATTGTTGATGAAATAATACATTTACATTATACAGAGTAAATATCCAGTCTTTGAAATTGTTATTGGACAACTAAGTGTTAGGGTCATAATGATGACAAGTAAAACATTCCTTCAAGGAGATACCAGTCCAGTCAGAATGCTGGATCTGAACACAATGTTTTAATTCAGTATGATAAAAAGCTGTTATAAAATGAAAAGCTGGATGGAGAAGAGAAGATGATAGTCCCCGAGGAAAACCTTTGTATTGCCTCTTTTCACTTTACCCTGCTGGTACATAATTGCCATGTGGAATGAATAAGTGAATGACTGAAAGGTATTTCTTCAGCAATAATCTCTCATTGAACATTTTTAAACCAGGGAAGTCAGATTCCCTTTTTTCAGTCATTCTGCAAGTGTTACTATTAAGCTTTCTCTGAGCCAGTAGTTCCAAGTTAAAGTATTTTTCTTGTCCATTGTATACAAATGAACTACACCTATATGTGGGTCCAGTATTCTCATTTCTCCATCCAACAAGCCTTCCACAGAGATACTGATTTTATTTCTAAATAAATTCAGTTACTTCTCCAGGAAAAAAGGAAGTTGGAGTGGGGTCCAGGGTAAATTTTGATATGGATGCATTTCTCCAAATGACATCCACCAAGGCAGACCAAGCCGTGTGGATAGAAGATGTTATCTGGCTTTGGGCAGACAGCCTCAAGGGAAAAGCTTTGGAAAGTGTTCTGGCCTATAGACCTGTTGGCCCAAACAGAAGGATCAGCTGTACTTTTTAGAATAATATAGGCACATTTGGCATTTTCAATGAAAGCAGGGAAGTAAATATTGTGCAGTGCACGTAGCTCTGCAGGCTTAGTCTGCAGAAAACAATGCCTCTGTTTCTTTATCTCTGCTCTTTTCCATTTTCTTTATGCTCCCTATGGTGGTTTTTAAGAATTGTGTTTTTGTTTGTTTGTTTGTTTTTTAAATTTTTTGAGAAGCCTAAAAGAGACGAAACCCTTGCCAACATCTAACCCTGTGGCTATTCAACAGCCTGTAACTGTGGGCTTAGCCTCTTCTTCAGGCATGCAAAACCTGTAGGAGAGAATTCAAGAGGCAGTATTTGCTGAGGAAAAGATTATGAAACAACAGGCAAAGAAAACCTGTCCTTTCGGATCCCCAGTATAAAATACATGGGGAATTCTCCACGGGATTTAATCTGTCACTGAATTTCACTGTATCATTATTTTCTATCTTCATAGTTTTCACTTTTTTAGTACATGAGCATGATAATTTTGAATTATCTTCTTTCCTTCTCAAGGACTTTTATTCTTTAGTTTCTGGTTTTCTTTTTGCAAGATGGAAAAAGAGTAAAAATATTTGCCCAAGATATGGCTGAATAAACTTGATGGGTGGCGGGGGGGAAGAACAAACTGAGGGGAAATCTTCACTCTTCTTCTAAAATATTTTCCATTTTATTGCATTAAATTATGCAATACTGTATCTTTATGTATAGATTCTGAAGTAAACTTAAGTATTTTATTCTTCCCCCATTCTACAATTAACTTTACAAAATAAAAGAACAAAAATTTGCTTCATATTTTAAAATAATGTAAAAAGGAAATAAATCTGATTCATTTTACTTTTCTATAGGGCACAATATATGAAAAGTTATTTCATATAAAACAGTATTCCATTAATGGTTTAATATTTAAAACTGTTCAAAACATGAACTTATGAGCAGTCTTAAGCTATATGGTTATTTGTAAACATAGTTTTCATGTTCAGTAATAAAGGTAAAATATATTAATAAGAATATCATCAATGATAACATTTGATACTGTCTATAAAGTAGGAATTCTATAGCATAGAATGGTAAAATTTGGGGGCATTCACTAACATTAACATATTAATAATTATGACTTTATTTAGAAAAATTTATTCTTAAAGAATGTGCTGATTGTGCATACTTTTTTAACTCTAAGAAAATACACGCAGTCTTTTATGATATTTGAGTTAATTAAGCAGATTAGTGAAGTCGTGATCATCAAATTAGTGAGAAAATTTAAATGCTCATGGTACAAACATTGTAGCAAACGCAGTTTCCTATGAAAATCATACTGAGTCTCAAGGTTTTAGGTCCTTGGTTCTTGGAAAGTAACTTTTGAATATTTATTCCTATTACTAAGCAGGTTTAGTGAGAAACTCAACATTGTGATAAAGGTAAAGTGTAAATATACAGGTAACATACGTTCATAGCTGAAATGTAAATGCTTCTAACCTCTTCCTTATGTTTGTACACTAAAACTAATGGCTAAGTAGTGTTTTGTATTCTCAGGAGTATTTGTATCAATGAGCATCTTCCCTTTCCTTAAGTACACTGGAAATTTATGTACTATAATTTTTGCTAAGGATGAATAAGATTATCTGGGTTATGTACGTATGTATACAATAGGTACAATTTTATTAAATGGAGATCCAAGTAAACTGAATAGATAATTCAGCTTGTTTACACTTAGTTCCCTGAATTTCCTATATTGTAAAGAGGGCATGTGACTTGATTTCTCCAAATTGTCTTTGCTCACTAAATGGGTGGCATAGGTGCTTAAATTTTCCTCCATATTTATCTCCACATGGGCAAGACTAAGAAAAGGCAATGTGCACAATAAGACTAAATTTTTGTTGAGTTTTAAAGTTGTTAATTTTACAAAACTAATGTCAGTTGCTGAGGTGTGTGTGTGTGTGCGTGCACGTGCATAAGTGCTTATGTATTTTAATTCATGAAATTTATTGTAACTGCTCACCTGTGTTGTCAGTGTTTAAATGCCTGCACAGATGGATCATTAGACTGACAGCAGATGGTTTATTTGAATTGCAAGTTTGGATTGTTAGCATGGTATATAAACTTTAGGCTCATGTTTCTTGTCTAGAATATATGAATATTTATAGGGTGAAATCTAGGTTTTTTCCCTCTAAATCACACTATACTCCAGTTATCATTTTCTTACTATTGTAATTACAAATCAATAAATAATTATGCCTTAAATAATTATGCTTTATTGTCAATATGGAGGACTAAACAGACGGGAATATTAAAATAGCTTAAATTTTGCCACCTTAAGTTTATATGGGAGTTGGAACAGCTTCTGAAAAAGTTTTGTGATTAAATTGAGTTATTAAAAGAGAAGTTGATATTGATACTGTTCTACTTCTTAAATCATTTAAGCTTTACCGACATAATTGTCTATCTATATTTCTTGCAATACTTTGAATTTATTTAATGATTCATGGTGTTCAAATACCACATTTAACTGTCCTTTCAGACATACTTTTGGAAAAGCAATTTAGAAAAATATCTACATTTTATATCTTGGCATTAATTGTGCTAGTATGGTTTATTGCCAACGAATTTTGACAATAATATAAAAAGCATTTCAGTTATGATTTTTCAGATTATACATTTAGCAGTTCTGTAAAATAACAGCTTGTTAATGTTTTGAATGTAAATGCTTATTAGTTATTACCATAAATGTTATATTATGGAGAAGCTAAAATGCTTAAAACAACTTGGAAAAATTTAATGCTTATCTGTTATAAAACGTAAAACAAACAAAAGTGTCATCTATTTAGAAGAGAGAAAGGATAGAATGGACAAATATGTGTAAGAGGCTTTAAATGCTTCCTTTGTGAGGATCTACTGTAAATGCAAACACAGTAAAATCAGTCACTTATTTCTTGGTTGATGGTCTAAAAGATGGGCTTAATTTTTGTAGATGTCAATTATGTAAATATGGTTATTGCTCCAAAATACAGGGTGAATTAATGGAAGGGCAGGAGATAGGATAAGGATCCCCTCACCTCTCCCCGGAAAACAAGAAAGCAATTATGAATCAACACTCCTTCGTAGTTAAATACACAAGCTTTAGACATATATATTCTTGGTTTTAATTTCTGTTTTTCTAGTTACTGCAGTTTTACAAGAAAACCTTTGTTCCCTCATCTGCTTTTGAGGTCAAATGTTTTATGTCTGAAATAAGTACATAATTAAAGGTGCCAATTATTTTTAATGGCAGATTATGCTGATGGATGGTATATGTTGCAGAATAATAGTTTTCTTGCTTTATCCTGAGTTATCCATGTCATCTTAAGGGTGCTGGCGAAGAAACCTCCAACAACTGTATGTTTAAACATAAATGGATTCCTGACTTGGTGTTTGCCCTTACATCTACCTGTTTTTTTGCAAAGATAACTTTAAAAAATTATGGTGAGAAAGACTCAGATCAACTCCAGGCAAAGGGGGAGATGATCTTCAAATGAAATAGATAATTTTATTCCCCTTTGTGATCTGAAATATGACATAAGCACTCCAGCAATCCCAGGACGACTGAGAAAGCACAGAGTTGACTAATATGAACTGTGTGGCACCTCAGGAAACTGAGTTGTGCCTATGTCAGCTCTTAATTAGTGCAGTTCCACACTGAGAAGGAGATTTAAAAACAATGGGACATCATTAGTGGACATTCATAGTATGTTATTTTGCCAACTTACCAAATGTGTTTGTGAGCAATCCACAGGGCCCCACTAAAATAGACAGCATTATCTTACTCCTTTGGCAGCCTGTGAAGTAAAACTTTGGTTATAAAAGGAAAGGGAAGGAAAAACACACACACACCCCTACCTACAGATGAATCTGTGATTGCTGGTAAACCCGTCCTGGTGTAGCACAGTCAAGGTCACTGTTAAGTCACTTGAGGATCCTTCCCTGGAATTAGCAAGTTGAAGAATTCCAACTGTCTTGGTTAAAAAGGTAAGCTCTTTAATATACTCAGATATTTGATTTGGAATAAACTTTTATCTTTTTCCAGGAGATGTATTAAAGTCAATGGCTCTAGAATCTAAGATCAAGCTGAAAGTAACCTCTAGAAGTTGTATAATGCTTGATAGCTACAATCACTTATGCATTTTATTATTATAGGCCTCACGTTTTTAACTGCCAATTTTGACCCCATCCACAAAGAATAAAGAAAGTGTTTACTTTGTAATAAGGCCTATAGATGTGCTTGCAAAAGGAGCTAGGGAGACCATTTCCATATGCAGATGCTGTTTATTATATAAGAACTAAATTACGCCTCCTCTATTTGGTGGGTGGTACGGAAAGGTTATGCTGTAGTGAAATTAAATGAGAAATTGCGATAGGACTTTGGATAAAAATGGAAGCTCCTGTTGACCTAGCATGATAAGTATTCCTTCTGGAATATGCATAGTGTTCACATCAGAAAGTGTCCTTTCCCCTTTCCTTTTAACGTTGTGACTCTTAGGAGGAAGACTAATTGTAAATAATATAATCACTATCATCCTTAAGGATTTTGTTACTTATTACATCATGGCTGTACAGAAATAAACTAGTTTTCTAAAAGGAAGACTAATACAAAACAAAGAAGAATTTACATTAAAATTGAGTAATACTGGTCAGTTTTAAACCATAAATAATTTTGCTTCAGAGTTTTGTGGTGTGTGCTATTTAGCTATTGGGTAATTTTTGATTTCAACAAAAAAGAGAGACAGAGTATGTAAACTCTGTATTCCAAAATGGTAATCTGGATAACTAATCTTAAATCCACATGTGTGTGTAACCTAAAAGTGCTTTTAAATCATATCAAATTTGTGGATAATTAATGGATTCCAATTTTATTTCTCTATGTAGACAATCTTATTGAATATGAATAAATGCAATGAATTATTTAATGAAACATTGGATGGCATACTAGAAACTTGTCTTTATATGTTTGATTTTTCCCCTTTTAATTGTCTTATGTGCAGGTGCTGTATTTAGATACGAACCAGCCCTTTATCATAATGGCTCTTAAATCTTATTTTCCACCTAGATTTAAAAATTAGAGCCTCTTTGAATTTTCCTAAAGAACTATTCTCTCTCTCACGCACACAGACACACATACACAATAGTAATTAACAACATACAGGTATTAAACGTTTTCAGGGGAACAGATAAATATGGGTACATTCTATACTCCACAACTAAAACATTTAAAAGCCCTGATAATGCATGCATATTCTTTCAGGTCCCTTGTCAACCCTTTAGCCACCAGTCATAGTTGTCGAAATTTACAAATGTAGGTTCTTCCTCCCAGAGAGAGCCTACCTGGGGGAGTCTCTTATCTGCAGTAGGCAAAGCAATTCAGGCTGTTCCAATTTCCACTTACTCCCTGTCCTGCGGCCCGTTCTCCCTCTCATTTTCAGACTCACAGGAACAACATCAAGGGCATAGTTAGTAGGGTTATCGTCTTTTGCAAGCAGTTTAACAACCAACTTTCATTACCTACCATTGTATGTCCTTGGGATACCATGACTCCTCTGAAGGAATCTTAATGAATAAAATATTCTCAGTCTATTAAACCCAAATGGGCTTTAGAAAGTCATGTAAACTCCTGCTAACCATAAGAGATGTCAGAGGAAAACTTAAGAGCGGTGTATCAGAATGGTAACTGCAGAGGAAATTTTACCAACTAGGTACACTGCTCCTAATGAGGACTAACTGAGAAAGGGTTATTAGTTAGTTAGTCCAAGTTTCACTGGGGAAGAAAAATTAAAACCTTTTTTTAATCAGTTGGGTCTAGCTAGCAGCTTATATCATTTACTTTTTAAAAGTAATTTGATAACAAATGGAATGGGAAAGAGAATCTTTGAGAGTGGTTTAGATCACACATGATGAAAGAGAGGGAACCAGGAAAATCTTGTGGAAAGAAAAATACTGAGGCTGTACAAGAGGGGAGAATTCTAGCATGCTGTAAAATCTTGTAAATTAGATAAGATGATTCCCCCTTAGAAGATAAATGATGGAAAATAATGTTGAAAACAGAGATTTTTTGTGATATAAAGTAGAGATCCCAAAGAAATTTGCATAAGATCACTTTCATCTAGAAGTTGAGGTCGTCTCAAGAGCAATATTGTGTGGCTGTCACCAGTATGGAGACTGAAGTGCGAACGCCAGGATTTATATGTGAGAGCTTTCTACCTCACTACCTGTGTGAACTTGGGATCATTATTTATTATCTTGCTTACTTTCTTCATCTGTAAAGTATGTATGAAACTATATCTAAGAGGTTGGCTTTTAATATAGAATAAAATAATGTATCTAAACTCTTCAGTACAGTACCTTTTATGAAATAAACTCTCTTCTACCTAAAATCATATGTTGTTATCCTAACTCATAGTGCCTCAATATGTGACCATGTTTGGAAAAAAGTTTCTATAAAGAGATGATTAAGTTAAAATGAGGTCATTAGCATAGGCTCTAATCCAATATGCCTGATGTCCTCATAAGAGAAAATAAGACACAGTTATGGAGAGAAGGCCATATGAAAACACAGACAGAGGATGGCCGTCTGCAAACAAGCCAAGGAGAGAGGCCTCAGAAGGAATCAATCCTGCCAATACCTTGATCTTAGACTTCCAGCCTCTAGAATTATGAGAAAATAAATTTGAGAAAATGCTTAAGCCACACACTCAGTGCCATTTTGTTATATCAGCCCTAACAAGGTAATACAGTGCTTGAGACATAAGCACGAAGTGAATGTTAGCTGTTGAAGGAGGGTTGATTGAAATTAAGAAACTTGGATTCTCGGTGACAATAAAAAAGGTACAACTTAACTAGATTTCAATCAAAAATGGGTCACATTAACTTGCTTTCCAATTGACCATCTGTGATTCTGAGGTTTTTGCTTCATTAGAACTTCTAAACTCCTGAGAACAACTTTATAAAATTAACATTAGTCTGTAATCCTATTAATCAACAATATAGGATACTAAGAAACCCTCTACCATCAAAGAAAAATATCATTTATCCCATCACATATATATATATATGTATGATATATATATCTGGTATATAGATATATATCTTATATATCCGGTATATAGATATATATCTTATATATCAGGTATATAGATATAAATCTTATGTATCCGGTATATAGATATATATCATATACCAGATGTATACCTATATATAGATATATATCTTTATGTCTGGTATATAATATATATATCTATATACCAGAGTTTCTTTATCCGTTTGTTGATTGATGTGGATTTGGGTTGGTTCCACAATTTTGCAATTGTGAATTGTGCTGCTATAAACATGCGTGTGCAAGTATCTTTTTTGAATAATGACTTCTCTTTTCTGGGTAGATACCCAGTAGTGGGATTGCTGGATCAGATGGTACTACTTTTAGTTCTTTACTCACCCATAAAAAAAGAATTAATTAATAGCATTTGCAATGACCTGAATGTGATTAGAGACTATGATTCTAGGTGAAGTAACTCAGGAATGGAAAACCAAACATCGTATATTCTCACTGATATGTGGGAGCTAAGCTATGACGACACAAAGGCATAAGAATGACACAATGGACTTTGGGGACTTGAGGGGGAAAGTGGGAGGGGGGTGAGGAATAAAAAACAACAAATATGGTGTAGTGTGTACTGCTCAGGTGATGGGTGCACCAGGATCTTACAAATCACCACTAAAGAACTTACTCATGTAACCAAATATCACCTGTACCTCAAAACTTTGGGAAAATAAAATAAAATAAAAGTCATTTATCCATTTATTTTGATTTTATAGCCAGTTTGCTTTTGGAATGTCTGGAGATAAATGCTTTCTTTCATTTAATGTAGAATACAAAAACTAACGACTAATAAAAAAAATGTTGCAGGCTATTTAAAGGGAATTTATGTTGCATACTATTTAAAGGGAATTTATGTTGCTTAATTGTGATGATGATCCAGTTACACAAACTGGTGCTGTGTTGGCTCTGAGATTTATGAGATTTTGAAATCAGAAGAACAAAAGGTGGTTTACTGTATGAACCTCTACAAAACATGGCTCATATATTCATATTTCTGGAATGAAGTAGGTTCAAGCAGGGAGCATGATTTGGAAAAATACTTACCAAAAGCACCAAGTATGATAGTCTATAATCTGTAGATATTAGATGAGGGCTTAAATGCAGAGTAGAAATCACATCCTGTGATGTGATTTTCTTTAGGTCTCAGCTTGCTTGCAATCTCCATACTCATCTACACTTATCAAAATTTTCTTAATATTTGGTAGACTTTTATCTTGGTGTCTTTGCTCATACTGATCACTCAGTCAGGAATGGCTTTACTCACTCTTGGTGCCTCCAACCCTGCTAAATTCCTACTCAATTTGATTGTCAGCAAGGCCTCTCTAATAGCACAAGGTACAATTTTCCATTATTTGTGTTTCCATGACATGTTATACTAATATATTTATATTAATATTAGTAGGTATGTATCAGTCAGGATTCTCCAGAGGGAGGAACTAACAGGATAGATGTATATATGAAAGGGAGTTTATTAAGGAGAATTGACTCACAGGATCTCAAGGTGAACTCTCACTATAGGCCATCTGCAAGCTGAGGAGGTAGGAGGACATTAGTGGCTCAGGCTGAGTCCAAAATCCTCAAAAGTAGGGAAGCCAATAGTTCAGGCATCAGTCTGTGGCCAAAGGCCTGCGAGGCCCCAGCAAACCACTAGTGTTAAGTCTGAGACTCCAAAGGGTGGAAACCTGAAGTCTGATGCCCAAGGGCAGGAAGCATCCAGCATGGGAGAAAGATGAAAACAAGAAAACTCAGTAAATCAGCTTATCCCACCTTCTTCTGCCTGCTTTGTTTTAACCGTGCTGGCGGCCAATTGGATGGTGCCCACCCACATCGAGAGTGGGTCTTCTTCTCCTAGTCCACTGACTCAAATATTAATCTCCTCTGTCAATTCCCTTACGGACACACCCCAGAACAATACTTTACCAGCTATGGAGGCATCCTTTAATCTAATCAAGTTGACACCTAATATTGACCATCACAAAATAATTTGGGTCAAGTAATGTGCTAGGCACCAATTTTCCTCCTGAGAAAGCATCAAAATCAAAATTTTATGACTGCTACAGTCTTTTTGGGGATTCATGAAATTGATACTCCTGCACTCAGTCTTTGTATATTCTGTGCTTCATACTTATTTGAATAAACTGTTTACTTATCATTGTCTTACTACTTTGAAGGTGAGACTCCACTACATAGATAACAAGCAATTATTAATCAAACATTTGATGAATCAGCATACCCATTCCCATACCATGTTAAACAAGAGAAAACTAACATTATCAATATTTTATGTAATTGTTTAGGAGTTAATTTTTTTAATTAAGGTAAATACCCACTACATAAAATTTTTAGTGTAACAGTGAAGGATGAAAAAATACTATCCTTTGGGTGGAATTACTTATTACCATTAAAAATAATAATAGACAGCTTTTCTTGTTTAATACTATGTAATCAAGAGTACATAATGTAGAGGAAGCTTGGAGAGGGTGGTGATATAGACACAGCACATTGGAATTGTCTCTTTATTTCACATATTATTAGTATAAAGAGAAGTGATTATTGTTTCCTCAATATTCCTTCAATATTCTATACATATGTGAAGCATTTTAAAAAGACTAATGGGCAAATATTCGTGAAATGTGGCAAAAATACTAAGTTCCTTGGGTTGCTAAACCTTTGCTTCTTTGAAGGTATAAAAAGACAAACTGTTATAAAAGTTTCGGGGCAAATGCGTGAATTTGTATCATAGCACTTCTTTGAACTTCTTTTAAATTTAGAGTTTCAAATATTCTGATTTCTTGTTGCTGTAGTTTTCTTACCATTTATTATTCAATGATGTGTTCTTATTTTATTTCAATTTTGTAGATATCTTATTTTCTCTTCCTATCGTCTTCTGCTAAATTTACATTCTTAGAATTTAATCTTGATAACACAATATAATCTTGTCGTATTCTTTTTCGGCCAGCTGCCAGAGTCACAATGCATTTCAACATTTGCTGTTCTAGTTCCTAAACATATGTCAAAGCCCTGCATTTCCTCCTCTGACTTCTTGATCTTAACAGCGTCCATGATTGCTGTTTCCGTGATTGTGTCAAAACTTTTTCAAGGTACATAAGTGCTAAACACAATGGTTTAGAAAACTAGTTCAGCTTCTCCATTAACTGATTTATGGAGTGAAGATAGTGGAAGATAAAACATCTTTTCAACACGGGTTTATTCTTTGCTTTGATTGACTATCCAGACAAGTATCTACTCAGAGGAGCAAAATAAGATATTCATGGGTGTACGATTAACAAATGTGGTTTCAAAGCCTTAAGATTGCTTAGGATTTATTCTATTTTGTAGCAACCTTTTACAACTGAGTTAAAATTAACCCTGAGGTCTGTGGCTTCTTATGGAACCATTTAAAATGTATGACTGTTATTTAAATTCTCCATCTTTCCCTCATGTTAGCATAGCTGCACTGATGTACATGCTTTTAAATATATTTGACAACAAGTTGTAATTACAAGTGCAGTGATTCATGTAGACTATTTTAAGATATAAAATCTCACAAAACAAGAACAGATTTAACAAGAAAAGTTTCAAGGAAGATAATTATTCATTAGAATTAATAGTAGTGGATTTTTCTTCTTTCATTTAAAGGGTAATTGAAATTTGTTTTAATCAGGTATGATAAGACACAGATATGGACATGAGTTCCGGGAAAGAAGAAGTTTTTGTCTGCACCGATTTCTAGAACCAAGAGGCATAGCATGTCAGGCAGGGCCATATGGGGATGCACTAGGGTTGGTTAGGAGGCAGAGGGAATGAGAAGGAAATATAGATCCTCAATTGTTGTTCCATGGAAAGGAATGGGTGAGACAAGGTCAACAGGCAAAGCTGCTTAGGACTGGGTAGTCTGAATACTTTTGGTGGGCTCTGCAGCTGCCTAGATTGTCCCTAGATACCTGGGGTACCTGGCCCTGGGGCAATTAGGGAAGGTGGGCAGTGGCTCAAAGCGTCAGAGCCCTTTGAAAGCTGCGGCTGTTTGAGATATGGGCTGTGGATTGATTGTTTTACTTGTCAGTGTCATGCTCACAGGTGAGTCGTTTACTGTCTCTAGGAGTGATAGAACCCTGAGCGTCCCTGAGAGCACAGTTCCAGATGAAAACGCATCAGAAACACGAGGTTAATACATGTTTTAAATGATAAACTAATGTATAATCAATGCAAATCTTACTTGTAGATAATACTTTGAAAATGTGTTTTAGAACATGATGTCTAAGACATCATTGCCAGGCCATTCATTTATACGTTGGTATAAAAGACGATGTGGTACATAGTTATGTCTTTTTTTTAAAGATAAAAGAGATAATTGCAGTTTCAAGCTGGTCGTAGTTTATAAAGTACTTCTCTATCACTTATTGTGTACCTGTTGCCCACTGTTTTGTGCGTATTGGTTTCCCCCGTTTTAGGAAGGAAAAGACCTATTCGGAAAGGTTAAGTAACTTGTCAGAATCCCCACGTCAGTTCACGACAACAGCAGCTCAGTCTTCTAATTCTCATCATATGTTTCCATGCTTTGCTGGTTACACCTGCAGTGGAGTGTGAGGGGCTTAGCGTTCAGGTTCCTGACAGCTGCAGGTGGGACTGGGCTTTCCAGCTTCCTGAACATGCAGAGGGCTTAGAGAACTTGAGGTCATTTTGAATAATTTTCCCCACCACTCTCTTTTATACAGAACCAGTCATCTGTTTTGATTCATTTATTTTCTTTCTTAGCTTCTGTGCCTAGAGAAGAATGAGTGGAAACGAATGAGTTGGAGGTGAGGAGGCCTCTGGGGTCAGAGAGTCCACACCCAGATTTTACCACTCCTTAGCAGGGTGGATGGTATCCTGTCATTCCTTGAAAGGATAAGAGCTGCAGGCAGGGATGTGTTTTAAAGCTGGTGGAAGAATGTTATAAGGAATGTGTTTTAAAGCTGTTAGAAGAGAGTTATAGAGAGTGAGAAGGCAATAAAAAAGGACCAAGATCCTGTTATCACTTAAATAATCAAAGAATAGAGTGTTTTCTCCAGCATTAAGGCTAACATCAGAAGCAATATTATTTCTAAAGAGAAAGCTCAACAAGTTCTTCTTGAATCACTGTTAGGCTTGAGATTCCTTTTAACTCCTGGTTTCCTTTAATACTCCATTAGTGTCATATTTCACATTAATGGTATCGAGTGGAAGAGTCTTGTGATAGATATGTAAGGTTACTAACATGATAATAGGTCAGAGATCTGCTAGGTGTTTTGAGTGGGGAGCTTAAGGAGACCATCCCATGGAAAGGAAAATTGTAGAAAAAATGGTACTCACATTGGGTAACCGTTTTAGAAAAAGAAATGGTCTTAGAGATTTGGTGGGAAGTAGAATTTAATAACAGATTGACCCAGAAATGAACAAAAATGAAAATATGTAATCTTTACAAAATGTGTCATATGTACAATGAAATGGAATGCTGGAGAAGAAAAGGTAGGAGGAGGCATACACACAGAGCAAGGGAGAAGAAAATGTGGTAAAACATGATTACTGAAATTACATTTCTACAAGTATTGTTGAATTAAACAGGCACGCGTTCTTTTTTTAAAAATTATTTTTATTATACTTTAAGTTGTAGGATACATGTGCAGTAGGTGCAGATTTGTTACATAGGTATACACGTGCCATGGTGGTTTGCTGCACCTATCAACCCATCATCTACATTAGGTATTTCTCCTAATACTCTCCCTCCCCTATCCCCCCACCCCCTGACAGACCCCAGTGTGTGATGTTCCCCTCCCTGTGTCCACATGTTCTCATTGTTCAACTCCCACTTATGAGTGGGAACATGTGGTGTTTGGTTTTCTGTTCCTGTGTTAGTTTGCTGAGAATGATGGTTTCCAGCTTCATCCATGTCCCTGCAAAGGACATGAACTCATCCTTTTTTATGGCTGCATAATATTCCATGGTGTATATGTGCCACATTTTCTTTATCCAGTCTGTCATTGATGGGCATTTGGGTTAATTCCATGTTTTTGCTATTATGAACAGTGCCACAATAAACATACTTGTGCATGTGTGTTTATAGTAGAATGATTTATAATCCTTTGGGTATATACCTAGTAATGGGATGGTTGGGTCAAATGGTATTTCTGGTTCTAGATTCTTGAGGAATCGCCACACTGTCTTCCACAATGGTTGAACTAATTTATACTCCCGCCAACAGCGTAAAATTGTTCCTCTTTCTCCACATCCTCTCCAGCATCTGTTGTTTCCTGACTTTTTATTGATCACCATTCTAACTGGTGTGAGATGCTACAGCATTCTTACTCATTTTGTTCATTGCAAAATGTAATTATTAATTGTTTTTAACATCAGTTTTATTCCAATTTAACATAGATTTGTTGAGATAGGCACAAGTCCTAGGGAATGGAGGTGCCTTGGTGAACATGTTGGCCCCAGTCCCCGGTGACATAATAAAGATCTGGAAAAAGAGTCATAGTGACAGTTTTCAGTTCCTAACATCCATGTGCTCTCACTTCAAGCAGAACCTGATGTTAGCGGATCAAATATTAAATACTTAGGATTGTTTTAGGGTTGTATGTTGCTTCTGATTCCCTTCTTCTGAGTTCATTGTCACGTATGGTAATATAACAAGCTAGGGCTTGAGCTATTGTCAAAGCACACACTTCAGGATAAGAAAAAAAAAATAAAACATACAAGAGCAAGTTGCACTTTAGTATTCTAATCGATTTTACTGATTTTTGCTTATCCTTATATATCCCGTCTCCTCACTCCACCCCAGTATACATACAAATGTATGTATGGTGATAATTTCACCATAAATGTTCTGTTTATTTTTCTCTATATCTATATTTTTTCTCAAATGAATAAGCAATAATATATTAACCAGATAAAGAACGTGCCAGTTGTACCATAAAGCTTTGTGCAGCACTGCAGAAAACTTCTCACCCACTGATGATAGCAGACAAGATTCTCTTGATGAGATGATGGTCAAGGGTCTAAACTTGTCTGAAAAGTTACTATGGTTTTTTTGTTTGCTTGCTTTTTGAGATGCTGTCTCAGTCTGTCACCCAGGCTGGAGTGCCCTGGCACAATCTCGGCTTACTGCAATCTCCGCCTCACTGGGTTCAAGCAATTCTCCGGCCCTAGCCTACCCAGTAGGTGGGATTACAGGACTGTGCTACCATGCCCGGCTAATTTCTGTATTTTTAGTAGAGATGGGGTTTCACCATGTTGGCCAGGCTAGTCTTGAAATCCTGACCTCAATTGGTCTGCCTGCCTCATTCTCCTAAACTGCCAGGATTACAGGTGTGAGCCACCATGCCTTCCCTTAAAAGGCACTATATTTTAACCAGAATGGTAGGTTTTGTAGCACTGTTTTGCAGATAAATATGTATCAGTTTTCAAGCGCTGCCATAATAAATTTCTAGAGACTAGGTTACTTAAACAACAGATTTATTTATTTATTTATTTATTTATTTTTAACGCTCTGGATGCTGTAAGTGCAAGATCAAGGTGCCAGCAAGGTTGGTGAGACATCTCTACTGACTAGTAGGTGGCTGTATTCTCACTGTGTCCTCACATGGCCTATTCTCTGCACATTCATCCCTGATGTCTCTTCCTCTTTATTTAAAGACACCAGTCGTGTTGAAATAAGTCCTCACCTTTACAAATTAATTTAACCTTAATTACCTCTTTAAAAGGCCCTGTCTTCAAAAACAGTCATATTGAAGTTTAGGGTTTCAATGTGTGAACTTTGGGGGTACACACTTCAGTCCGCAATAGCATGATACAAGTTTAAAGAATAAACACTGAAAGGTTCATTCGTGTGGTCCATAGGTGTGGATCAGCCAAGGCTTTGCTGGGCAGTCATTAATCGTTGTCGTGACTGGGCATGGTTACTTCATGCACTGGGGAAATCAAATTAGAAATAACACCTTGGAAGAAAGGTGTCACTTTAGTGGTGTGGGTATTCAAGCAGCTCGACATATTAGTTTACATTTTGATAGAATGGATTTCTTAAGGGAGATCAACTTGTCAGATGGTAATATGAATTTTAAATACTGGATTCCTTCTTTGAAGGCTTAATTTGCCTAGTGACCACATTGCAAAGTGTAATTTCAAAACTAGGTCACTAAACAAGGTTAGTCAGGGGCATTGACTTAGCATGAAAGGAACATAGGCAGATTTACTTGATAATGTTTAACATTCAAATGCTTTCTATAAAATTACTTCTAAAACTGATCATCACTCAAATTGAAGCATGCTCTGTTGCTTTAGAACTTGGGATGTATTTGCTACTCACCACACGCATTCAACTTTGTTTCATTGTGTCCCCTAGTGACCATTTAATTTCTTAGAGCCTGTTGTCACTTTTGAGAAGCTCTTTCAGATAAGGCATGGAATATCATATTGCTAAATTTGATCTAATGATTTTCTATACTGATTGAGACATAAATAAATGATTTTCTATTTTTTGTGTCAATTTTCATCACACATTTTTCTAGAAATTTCTCCTTATCAGAATTTTAATGTTTATGGGGTAAAAATCATTTATTTTTCTCATATATCAAATGTCTACTAAAATCGCCATTATTTTACTATTCATAATTTATTTTCGTGGCTTTTTCCATGGTTAATAAGTCCTTTCAAATTATTTGTTTATTTGACGATCATTGTCAAAGATATTTTTGTTTGCTTTTTACTTCATTAATTTTGACTCTTGTCTTTATTATGCTTTTTTTTTTTCTTTCCACTCTTTTGGTTCTACTTTTTTTTTCTATTTTGAGATGAATGCTTAAAGCTTTAGTTTTCTTTCTTCCTTTAAATAAATGTATTAAGGTTATACATTTTCTGCTTTTTCAGTAGTTAAGTCCTGTTAATTTATTTTTAGAGAAAATTGTCACAAATTAAAAAACACAGAATTCAAGTGTTTGCTTCGATGAATTTTGACATTGCACATACCTACACATACAAAGTTTAGAACATATTTATCACCCCAGGAAGTTCCATCTTGCTTCTTTCTGGACACCAATCAGAAGTAACAACTTTCTGATTTTTATCACCATGGATAAATTTTGCCTAGTCTTCGAATTCATATAAATGGAACAATCAAGTAGGTAATCTTTTGTGTCTAGCTTCTTTTGTTTCACAGTATTTTTTACTGTTCATTTATGCTGTTGCATGTGTCTATAGTTTACTCATTTTAATTGCTTAGTAATATTTCATTATGTGTGTAACACAAATAACTTATTCCTCTGTTGATGGACATATGAATTTCTTTCAGTTTTTGACGATTATGAAGCTAAAAAGAACATTATTGGCCGGGCGGGGTGGCTCACGCCTAGCACTTTGGGAGGCCGAGGCGGGCGGATCACGAGGTCAGGAGATCGAGACCATCCTGGCTGACACAGTGAAACCCCATCTCCACTAAAAATACAACAAAAATTAGCCGGGCGTGGTGGAGGGCGCCTGTAGTCCCAGCTACTCGGGAGGCTCAGGCAGGAGAATAGCGTGAACCCGGGAGGCGGAGCTTGCAGTGAGCTGAGATCCGGCCACTGCACTCCAGCCTGGGCAACAGAGTGAGACTCCACCTCAAAAAAAAAAAAAAAGCATTATTGTACATGCTTTCATTTATCTTGTGAAATACCTAAGAGTGAAATTGTTGGGTCATAAGATAGATTTATGTTAAATTTTATAAGATATTGCCAAGCAGTTTTCCAAAGTACTTTTTCCATTCAATTTCCCAGCAGCAATGAATAGTATTTTCATTTTTTACACATCTTCTATAATATTTGGAACAGTGAAACTGTCTAAACTTCTAAAGCTCCTCTAAACAGTATTCAAATAGAATCTTACTGTGGCTTTCATTTTTATAATGCTGTTGAGTAAATATGTTGAGCATTCTTTTCCTGAGATTATTGACTATTTATATGTCTTCTTTGGTGAAGTGTTTGTTCAGGTATTTTCATTATTATAAATCTACTTATATTATTTGATTTATTTTTCTCTTGGTATTTACTTGTATGTGCTCTTTATGTGTTCTTTTTAAATGTCTTTTGCCAGATAAGCTTTTTGAAAATATTTCCTCACAGACTGTGGCTTGAATATTTAACATCTCAATGGTGTCTTTTGATGAACAACACATTTTAATTTTGATAAAGTTCAATTAATCAGAATTTGCCTTCATGATTCGTGAAGCTCATAAGTTTTTTACTTTAATACTTTCTTTGCTATTTGTTGAATAATATTTGTACTAGATACTAGTTTTTCCTCTTTTCATCAGGTGACAGAGAATATTTGGCAGATTGTAAATATTTGCTTTATTAACCATCTTTTTATTGTTTATATCTGAATTAACTTATCTTATGCAAAACATCATATTGTTGCAGGTTTGTATGTTCATTCAAGTTTTCTAATTGTGTCACTTTTCAAGTTGTTTATACAGTTATTAATCTATTCTGTATTTATACTCCCAATTTCTGATACATAGTTATTAATAATTTCTCAAAATTGTGAATTTTAAATTTATTTTTATTGGTTGAGTTTGTGGCCAGGGGAAACACATAATTGCTATATTTTCCTGGTCAACCAATCCTGTGCCTCTATCGTAATAGCATTTTCCATCTAAAATGTTGTTTTTTGAAATATATATAAACAGCTTTTGTTAAATAACTTATATAAAGTATATGACATTTTTCTACTCCTTTATTTTAATCTTCCTGTGTAACTTTTAAATAATTTGTCTATCATGTACCTGAAATTTTAAAATCTTATCTAATTATACACACACACACACACATTAATTTTTTTTTTTTTTTTTTTTTTTTGAGACAGAGTCTCACTCTTTTGCCCAGGCTGGAGTGCAGTGGCACAATCTCTGCTCACTGCAACCTCTGCCTCCCTCCCAGGTTCAAGCGATTCTCCTGCCTCAGCCTCCCGAGTAGCTGGGACTACAGGCGCGTGCCAGCACGCCTGGCTAAATTTTTTGTGTCTTTAGTAGAGACAGGGTTTCACAGTGTTAGCCAGGATGGTCTCGATCTCCTGACCTCATGATTTGCCCACCTTGGTCTCCCAAAGTGCTGGGATTACAGGCGTGAGCCTGGCCATAAAATTTTACCTAATAATATTTTACTTTAATAAGTGAAAAAAAGCAAATTTTTAAATTTCTATATATTTTTGCTGAGTTTAAGGTATTGTAACATATCTACTTTTTTAGTAATCGCCTTTCCATCTTTAAGTAATTTCATAACCACACATTATTCTAATAAAGTCTAAATCTTTTGTATATTTCAGTCTTCTTTTTAAGTAGTGCATGGGGTGTTCTGTGAGTTGTTCATGCTTTCAGTAACTACTCAGAAAACACTCCTTCTCTATTTCCCTTGATATCGTTGTCCAAAATTAAGTTCACTTTTCATTTAATACAGAAGTAGGTGTTAGTAATAGTGATTTTTAAAAAATGTTCATTAAATTTGCCTTCACATTGTTATCAATTTGTGTGCCCCTTGCTTCTCATTATTTTTATTCTCATGCTTCTTGCTTCTGATTATTTTTTGTAGATTCCACCCCATTTAAAATCGTTTTATGAAAAAGACAAAAAATAACAGATGCTACCGAGGATGCAGAGAAAGGGAATCACTTGTACACTGTTGGTGGGAATGTAAATTAGTATAGTCATAAGGAAAACGGTTCCTCAAAAAACTAGGATTATAACAACCATATGATCCAGCAATTTCACTCCTTGGTATATATCCAAAGAAAGAAAATAAATATATCAAAGAGATAGCTGCATTCCCATGTTTATTGCAACATTCTACACAGTAGACAAAGTAGGGAATTAACTGTCTATCAATCAACAGAGGAATGAGTAAATGTGGTCTATATACACAATGGAATATTATTCAGCCATGAAAAATGAAATTCTGTCATTTGCAACACCATGGATGGAATTGGACAGCATTATGTTAAGTGAAATAAGCTAAGCACAGAAAGACAAATATTGTCTGTTCTCATTCATATGTGGGAGCTAAAAAAGTTGACCTCATGGAGATAGAGAGTAGAATGATGGCCACTAGAGGCTGGGAAATGTAGTGGGGAGATGGGATAAAGTGGTGTTGGTGGGGGTTAATGGTACAAAGGTACAGTTACAAGGAATAAGATCTAGTATTAAGTAGCACTATAGGGCGACTATGGTTGACAATAATTTATTGCATGCTTCAACATAAATAGAAGAGTGAAACTGAAATGTTTCTGACACAAAGAAATCATAAATGTTTAAGGTGGTAGACATTCCACTTACCCTAATTTAATCATTAAACATTATATGCTTATATTAAAATGCAAATGTATTCCATAAATATGTACAACTATTATGTATTCATAAAAATAAATATGCATACATATATATATCACTTAGTGATAACTTTTTTATTTATAATCTGTAGGTGAAAGAGAAACTCTTGGTCTTATTTTGTATTCACTCTGATTATTTATATTAATATCAAATTGAATAATACAAATGAATTTCAATATAGTGATTGTCTCTCAGATATAGAAGAAAAATAAGCTTTTATGAGGTGCAGAATATGAATTTCATCTCTATTTTATGCTTCATTTTATTAAAAATATTTTAAGTAAATATAATAATACAATAGTTTAATTAAGATTTTGCAGTATACCATGAAAGCTCAGTAGAGGCTATCATATTATTCTCTCTGAATTTTTATACTTAAAAGACTTCACAATAGAAATAGGAAAAAAATAATTAGAACATATATATATACACATATATACATATATGTACACATATATACACTTCTGTATGTACACATATATGTACACATATACATGTATTTCCACCTTGCTTCCTCTTTAGCATTGTTTCCAGTCCCTTGCCTCTAAATAGTACAGCAGAACACAACGTTCGGGGTCAAATAATGGAAAGCCTTTGCTCTCCACACATTTAGACTTGGAATGATTACTAAAGATAAGACACATTTTTCTCATACACTAGTTTTACATCATAATTTACTTGATATATAGTTATTTTGAGATTTCGTTGACTTTAAGCAATTGTTCTTTAACACCAAGAGTGTGAATAAAATATTCATTGCACTAGGCTATTCCTTCTGCTTAAGAATTAGTCCATTAATGTGGTCAGAACTCATCATTGTCATATTATGCTTCAATGAACTGTGTGTTGCTATAAAGGCAATGAAAGTGGAAGGAACCACTACCACTCTATTTACAGAATGTTTGGAGAGCCTTTTACCTGAATAATGTTTGCTGCAATTAGAAAAGTGTATATTATATACATATAGTATGTAATACGTAGATAACATAAAACTCATATAAATGTATATAAAGGTATAATATACACATAGATGCATTATATAAACATATGTATGCATATATATGCATAGACACAGGCATATATATATATAGATAAATATATAAATTTCATGTGTTCTATACTTGTTTCCTATCCTAAATCATTTTACATGTTTGAAGAAAATGAATGTCTGGATTTAAGTTTGTAGTTTTTGTGCCCTGTTTTAATAGAGATTAAAAAACTGTCTTTGTTGACTAAGAAGATTAATTAATAGTTTTAGCTATGCGTTTTCAAAATTGCCATCAAGTTCTTTGCGTAACACATTCAATTAGAAGTAGGATCACCTGTGGTTTTCTAAGCCTACATAAGTAGATTCATATGCTGTCATTATTCTGCCACAATGACCAAAATCATCACCACACTGCAACACCTCCATGCCGCCAATGATCTTATCATCCATCATTAACTTTGTCCTTAGTAAAACAAGTGTCTGAGAATGTGACACACTCTGTGCAGAAGCAATGTTACAAGGGAGAGGAACCGAAAGTTAGGGAATCTCTCTCTATTCCTTTCATATTCTATCTCTACGTCTTCATCTCAATCTCTCTGATTTCCTCTGCTATGTTTTCTTTATTTTTCACAAACTTTGAAAATGCAATGAACACATGACTAAAAAGTCACTATCGTTTGTCACATTATTAGAATAGCTTGGAATTAAATGATTTAAACAAAATGATCATGTGAACATAAATTTGCAAGGAAACTGGGCCTCATTCTGGTGATGTAACTTTTTATTTGAACTTTTTATTTTTTATTTGAACTTTTATTTTAGATACACGGATACCTATGCAGTTGTGTTACATGGAAATATTGTGAGATACTGAGGTTTTGGGGTATGGATCCCATCACGCAGGTAGTCAGCACAGTACTCAATATGTAGTTTTTCAACCCATGCTTCCCTCCTGCACTCCCCACTCTAGTTGTCTGCAGTGTCTATTGTTCTCATGCTTATGTCCATGTGTGCTCAAAGTTTATCTCCCACTTATAATAAGTGAAGACATGTGGTATCTGTACCTGTGTTACTTGGCTAAGGATCATGGGTTCCAGTTGCATTAATGTTGATGCAGAGGATGCTATTTCATTCTTTTTTATGACTGTGTAGTATTCCATGGTATACATGTACGACATTTTCTTTATCCAGTCTACCATTGTCGAACATTTAGGTTGATTCCATGTCTGCTATTGTAAGTGGCACAGTGATGAACATCTCTGAGTACATGTATTTTTTGGTAGAATGATTAACTTTCCTTTGGTTGTATAGCCAGTAATAGGATCACTGAGTCAAATGGAAAGTCTGTCTTACGTTCTTTGAGAAATCTTCAGACTGATATCCACAGTGGAGGTACTAAGGTATATTCCTGGCAACAGTGAATAAGCATTCCCTTTTCTCTATAGCCTTGCCAGCATCTGTTGTTTTTTGACTTTTTGATGATAGCAATTATGACTGATGTAGGATAGTATCTAATCATGCTTTTGATTTGCATTTCTCTGATGATTAGTGGTGTTGATCTTTTTTTATATTTGTTGGTCAGTTGTATGCCTTCTTTGGAGAAGTGTCCATTCATGTCATTTGCCCAATTTTAAATGGGGTTATTTGGTTTTTACTTGTTGAATTATTTAACTTTCTTATATATTCCGGATAGCAGACTTTTGTTGGATGCATAGTTTGTGAATATTTTGTCTCATGCTGTAGGCTATCTGTTTGCTATGTTGATGGCTTTTTTTGCTATGCAGAAACTCTTTAATTTAATTAGGTCACATTGGTCTGTTTTTGTTTAACTTGCAATTGTTTTAGGGGACTTAGCTAAAAATTCTTTGCTAGGGTCAATGCTGAGAAGGGTATTTCCCAGGTTGTCTCCTAGGATTTTTATCATTTGAGGTCTTACGTTTAAATCTTCAATACATTTTGAGTTAATTTTTGTTTATGGTGAAAGGTAAATGTACAGCTTCTGCATATGGCTAGCCAGTTATCCCAGTACCATTTATTGAACAGAGAGTTCTTTCCCCATTGCTTGTTTTTGTTGGGTTTGTAGAAGATCAAATGAATGTAGATATGCGGCTATATTTTTGAGTTGCCTATTCTGTTTCATTGGTTTATGTATCTGTTTTTGTACCAATACCATGCTGTTTTGGTACTGTAGTTTTATAGCATATTTTGAAATCAGGTAGTGTGATGTCTGTGGCCTTTGATGCCTTTGTTCTTTTTGCTTAGGTTTCCTTTGGCCATTTGGGCTCTTTTTTGGTTCCATATGAGTTTTATAATGGTCTTTTTCTAATTCTGTGAAGAGTGACTTTGGTAGTTTGACAAGAATATCATTGAATCTGTAAATTACTTTGGCCAGTATGGTCATTTTTACAACATTGATTCATCCTATCCATGAGCATGGAATGTTTTCCATTTTTTTGTGTTTCATCTCTGATTTCTTTGAGCAGTGTTTTGCAATTATTGTCGTAGAGATCTTTCATATCCCTGCCTAGCTGTTTTCCTAGGTGTTTTATTCTTTTTTGTGGCTGTTTTGAATGCGATTGTGTTCTTAATTTGGCTTACAGGTTGGATGTTGTTGGTGTATAGAAATCGTACTGATTTTGGTATCTTGATTTTGGAAGCTGAAACTTTTCTGAAGTTTTTTTTTTTTTTTTAATCAAATCTAGGAGCTTTTGAGCAGAGACTGGGGTTTTCTAGGTATGGAATTATATCATCTGGAAGTGGAGATAGTGTGACTTCTTCTCTTTCTATTCATTTGCTTGTTTTTTTCTTTCTCTTGCCTGATTGCTCTGACTAGGACTTCTAGTATTATGTTGAAATGCAAGTGATAGAGGGCATCCTTATCTTGTTCTGGTTCTCAGGGGGAGTGCTTCCAGCATTTGTCTGTTTAGTATGATGTCGCTGATGGCTCTTATCAGTTTAAGGTATGTTCCTTCAATGCCTAGTTTGTTTAGGGTTTTTAACATGAAAGGATGTTGAATTTAATTGAAAGCCTTTTCTGCATCTATTGAGATGATCATGTGTTTTTTGTTTTTAGTAGTGTTCATGTAGTAAATCACATTTATTGGTTTACATATGTCAAGCCAACTTTGCATCCCAGGAATAAAGCCTACTTGATTGTGGTATATTAACTTTTTTATGTACTTCTGGATTTAGTTTGTTAATATTTTGTTGAATACTTTTGCATCTATATTCATTAGAGATATTTCCTGAAGTTTTCTTTTTCTGTTGTGTCTCTGCTAAATTTTGGTATCACGCTGATACTGGCTTCTTATAATTAATTAGAGAGGAGTCTTTTTTTTTTTTTTTTTTTTTTTTTTTTTTTTTTTTTTTTTTTTTTTGCTCAGGTGTTTCCTGCCATGGGGCTCCCTCAGGCAGAGATCTGTTAAGGAGATAGACCACACCCTTAGCTGACCCGCCCTCTTGAGGGAGGTACACCCATGTCCCACACCAGCCTGTGAACCCATACAATTTGCCTCTCTGTTTTCTGAGAGTGTGGGCTCCTCCCCCGCTCAAGTGCCAGGCACAGATACAGGTTAGGCACTGAGGAGCTATGAGGCATAGCCCTGTGGTGCTAGGATCTGGTTGTGGATCCCTCCGCTGGACCCTCGGAGTTGGGTTCCAGGTATGCTAGGGGATAGGAAGGGCTGCCAGAATGTTGGAATGCACTCAGTTGGAGCAAAGCACCCAGGCTGTGCAGCAGAAGCTGCGCTGTGTACACACTCCTACAGGGCAGCCAGGCGGGAGCCCTTTGAGGGGCTAGCGGGCAGACGGGCCTGCAGCACAGATGTGCCCTAGTCCCACGGGAAATTGGCCCTCCTTTCTCTTGGTTCAGCAGTTTGCTGGGGTCAGAGCCTCTCTATGGGAAAGGGGTGCCCTGAGGGATGGGCACCTATGGCCAGGCTCCATGGAGCTGTCCTGTGCACAAAGGTCTCCAGCTCCACGCCTGCTGAGGCCTCCTCTCCCTCAGTTCTCCAGAAAGGTACCCCTGCCAGCTCAAATATCTGTGGGACATGTGAGGGTCCTCTGCAGCTAGGATCCCATAGGTCCACAGCAAGAGTGGGCAGTGCCTCAATCCCACTCACCTCTTCCCCAAGAGCTTTTCAGGGCCAGGAACAAGCCCTGGTGTTCAGGCATCCTACACAGGGTTCTCAGCTTTCTTTTCCTTCAGGTTCGATATTTGCATCTTTTCTCCATTCACATTCTGCATTTTCTCTCTGAAGATCTGCTCCAATTATGCTGACTTAGTCAAAATCCCTGTTTCTTTCCGTGAGAGTGGCACTTCCCTGGTGCGTCTGGTCGGCCATCTTGAAAAGGATCTCGTGATCCTATTTTTGACTTAATATTTGTGCATTTCTTTTGAACCTGCCTAACAAAATGGACATAAACAATAGAAACAAACAATGGAATAAAAATGAGGAGCTTGAAATTAGAGTCTGAGTGACTTGAATTTGAATTCTGGCCCTGCATTCTATTGAATTGGTAATTTAGATTTTTTCGGAGATTAAATTCTAGTTTGTTCTTTGTTTACTGTTATTGAAATGGAATGCATTTTATTTCCGACTTTACACACATAAATCCCTGTGTACTTACTTATATAAATATACATAAAAACACATGCACATGTATGCATATACATACACGGGACATTTTGCTTGCCCGTCCCTCTGCCTAGAAGGTTTTCCCTCATATGTTTCCTTGATTCTCCTCATCATTTCCTTCTGATATTTTCTTGAATGTTATCATCTCAGTAGTCTTCCCTAGTCAACCCATCTAAAATTTCAACTCTCTCTCACTTTGTCTTGCTTTTTCATATTGCTTTTCCCTTCTCATTTCTTATCTGTTTTCCTTTTTCTCCCATTTCAGTGAGGAAAGTAATAAATATATACGTATATAAATACATATATTGTGTGCATAAATACATACATAAAAGTATGTCAACATATTAAGAAAATTCCTACAATATTTTGTTTTATTATAATAATAAAGTATTCCTAAATCCACATTTTAAAAATTTTATTCAATTTCTGAGAAAATATGGAAGATATAAATCAATTATTATTAGAGGAATACATACTTTTGAAAATTATTTCTTAGTGTTCCTAACGAAGACAATACTTTCCTTCTTTCAAGAAATACTGTTTCTCTCCTACATAGCAAATTATGTTATAGATGCTAGATTTAATATTGGTTAACTAAATAAACATAAATATATGCCCTCATGTGGTTTAATCCTAGAGGTAGAGAGAAATAATAAAATAGAAAAATGAAATGCATTTTATACTGCTAGTTCTGAGCAGAAAAAGTAGAAGAGGGAAAAGGAAAAGGAGAAAGCAAGACAAACAGAGTTGAGATTTTGAGATAGGTTGACCAGGGAACACTACTGAGAAGATGACTTTCAAAAAAAGATCACAATGAAATGATGGGGAGAGTCATAGAAACACCTGAGAGAGGGTATTTAGGCAGAAGGGCCAGTGAGAAAAATACTCCTAAGGTGTGAGAATGACTGAAATTTCCAAGGAACAGGACATAGAGGACAGTGTGGTTGGTGCTGGTTGTGCACAGAGAGAGTAGGAGTTAAGATCAGATAGTTAATGAATGGCCAGCGCTTACAGGGTTTTTGTTTGTTTTGGCTGCAGTTAAAATCTCCATCTTACTTTTAGTAAAATGTAGAGTTTTGAGCAGAAGATTTAAATGAGATGTGAGTTACGACATTACTGTGATTGCTTTGTTAGAAAGTTGCTGAAATAGGAAAAGGACACAAATAGGGTGACAAATTATAAAACCATCATAATAATCCAAGTGAGAATTGGTGGTGCCTTAGACCAGGCTGTGAGTGGTAGAGGTGGTGAGAAGTAGACGGATTCTGTGTGTACATTAAAGGCCAGTGGGATTTATTGATGGGCCGATGTGAAATATGAGGAGTGCAGTTAAGGCTGATGCTTTCAATACTGGCCTAAGCAACTGGAAGGACAAAGTTGCCTTTACTGGCATGGTAGAAGATGACAGAAGGATCAGGTTTTCAGATAAAAGCATGAATCAGGAATTCTCTTTTGGATATCTAGATTGAGCTCTTTATTAGACATTCAAGTGAAAATGTCCATGAGGCAGCTGGATACATAAATCTCTGGTTCTAAGGAAAGAGGAGATGGATATACAAAATGCATGGCCTTTCAGTTTATAGATAATATTTAAAACCATGGAACTAGATGCAATCACCAAATAAATGTGTGTTAGTAACAAAGAAGAGGTTCAGGGACTGAACTTTGGAGTACTCAGAAATTCTGAAATTAAGGAAACAAAGGCAACTAGAAAATATAATTATAGAGGAACAGTCCCAGAAGTGCAAAGAAATCCAAGAGTGGCACCCTGGAAAGCAAGTGAAAAATTGCATTAAGGAGAAAATGGTCTGCTATGTTAAATGCTGCTGATACAGGTCAGTAAGTTAAGAACTTATTGGCCTTTGCCTTTAGCAATTTGGGGTCATTTATAATCATAAAAAAAAATTTAAAAAAAAACGGTTTCCATGAAGTGTTGGGGAAAAAACCTGATTGGAATGGATTTACAAAACAGTAGAAGAAATATTGGTACATAATATATAAACGTTCCTTTCAAGATGTTTGGCTATAAAGCAGTAGGCAGCAAATTTCCTTTTTAAATGGCTGGTTAGTAAATATTTCAGTCTTGGTAGTTTACGTGGTCTATGTTGCAACTACTCAACTCAGCCACTCATCTCTGAGGAAGCAGAAGTAGACAATATTTAAATGAATGTGGCTGGGTTGTGATAAAACTTACTTATGCAACAGGCAGAGGGCCAGATTTTACTTGTGAGCCAGAGTTTGCCTTCACTGCGTAAGGATAAGAATAACTCAGATGACCACTGATACAGAGTGAACCTAGGAAATCCAATGGAACCTTAGGTTAATGATGAGCTGTAACAGGTTTTGTAAAGTGTTTTGTTTAATAATGGCAATATTGGCAATACTACTATATTTGCATTCAACTGTTTTATTTAGAAAAATTTGCTTACAGTAGTTATTCTCTTTATTATTATATCTATCATTATTGTTTTTAAAAATCATTTACAATTAGTGATAGCTACTTAAGAATTTACTTCTGAGTTTTATCAAATTAGAAAAGGAGAAGTGAAGTGTGAATTTTTCAGTGGGCATCGTTCATTTTTTCTGTATTTCTTGTGATCACCTTTTCTTTTAAGCATTTAAGTACTATAAAATATTTATTGATCAAGTAGGTATTTTTTTGAAGATATGTATTTGTGGCCAAGATCAGATACTCTGAAAAGAAAAAAATATAAGTCAGATGAAAGACAAAGAACTTGCTGGGAAAACTGGCTAGCCATATGTAGAAAGCTGAAACTGGATCCCTTCCTTACACCTTATACAAAAATTAATTCAAGATGGATTAAAGACTTAAACGTTATACCTAAAACCTTAAAAACCCTAGAAGAAAAGCTAGGCATTACCATTCAGGACATAGGCATGGACAAGGACTTCATGTCTAAAACACCAAAAGCAATGGCAACAAAAGCCAAAATTGACAAATGGGGTCTAATTAAACTCAAGAGCTTCTGCACAGTGAAAGAAACTACCATCAGAGTGAACAGGCAACCTACAAAATGGGAGAAAATTTTTGCAACCTACTCATCTGACAAAGGGCTAATATCCAGAATCTACAATGAACTCAAACAAATTTACAAAAAAAAAAAAACAAACAACCCCATCAAAAAGTGGGCAAAGGACATGAACAGACACTTCTCAAAAGAAGACATTTATGCAGCCAAAAGACACATGAAAAAATGCTCACCATCACTGGCCATCAGAGAAATGCAAATCAAAACCACAATGAGATACCATCTCACACCAGTTAGAATGGCGATCATTAAAAAGTCAGGAAACAGGTGCTGGAGAGGATGTGGAGAAATAGGAACACTTTTACACTGTTGGTGGGACTGTCAACTAGTTCAACCATTGTGGAAGTCAGTGTGGCGATTCCTCAGGGATCTAGAACTAGAAATCCCATTTGACCCAGCCATCCCATTACTGGGTATATACCCAAAGGACTATAAATCATGCTGCTATAAAGAGACATGCACACGTATGTTTATTGAGGCACTATTCACAATAGCAAAGACTTGGAACCAAGCCAAATGTCCAACCATGATAGACTGGATTAAGAAAATGTGGCACATATACACCATGGAATACTATGCAGCCATAAAAAATGATGAGTTCATGTCCTTTGTAGGGACATGGATGAAAGTGGAAATCATCATTCTCAGTAAACTATTGCAAGAACAAAAAACCAAACACCGCACGTTCTCACTCATAGGTGGGAATTGAACAATGAGAACACATGGACACAGAAAGGGGAACATCACACTCTGGGGACAGTTGTGGGGTGGGGGGAGGGGGGAGGGATAGCTTTAGGAGATATACCTAATGCTAAATGACGAGTTAATGGGTGCAGCACACCAGCATGGCACATGTATACATATGTAACTAACCTGCACATTGTGCACATGTACCCTAAAACTTAAAGTATAATAATAATAAAATAAAATAAAATAAAATAAAATACATTCTTAAACAACAAAAAAAGAAAGAAGACAAAGAGTGGAAGTAAGAAGAAGGGATTTCTAAACTGGTCATTTCCTTCTTCTCCACTGCTTCATTAATAAAATCTTAGGATAATATGGATCAGGGTGGCATTAAAGATTATCAACACTGTCATTTGAATTTATCTTCAGTAGGACAGTTTTTTATTATAGCATACTCCTGTGAACTTATATAATTTCCTAAAGTTCTAAGCATTGTTAAATTCTATATGTATAGGCTATGTATAGTTTACTAAAATCTCCTGGGTTTGCGTCCACAGCCGTTAGTTGAGGATTTCAATATTTAATTTATAAGACTCTTCTTTATAGTTATCATTGATTTGGGACATTTACCTAGTTGATATTCCTTTATTCTTGTGGGGATCCTTTAAAAAGAGCATCACATGATTAGTCGTATATAGATAATATTGGTTTCTCTCATTTTTTTTTAGTGACATTTTGCTTTCTGTCTACTTTTCCTGAGCATAATAATTTTTGTTTCAGGCTATAATTTAGTTCCTAAGAAATCCTTATAGCAGCTGTCTCCTGAATGCTGTAAAAATTACCTGACGAAAATTAAAACATTAAAAAATTCACTTTCAAAAGAAAAACCATGTTTTAAAAACCACAGTTTTTGTTTGTATGTGTGTTTGTGTGTGTGTGCACGCATATGTGTATTTCAATAATATAAAAGAAGTATATAACATTTAGCTTAGGTAGTCACAGTTATTCATTTCTATAAAGTGATTTTCAAAGATTAGAAAAATAGGAAAACTATTTGAGTCAGTTTTTAAATGCTAAGAGCCATATTATATATATATCTTATTTTAGAATTTACATTTATCCAAGTTCTACTAGCAATTTGATAAAATAGTCATATGATTAACATAGAGGAATGAAATAAATCTGATGCAGATTTTATGTCCACAAAATAACCTTGGAAAATCACAGTTATAGGAGAATTTAGGAAGTTACTATAGTGGATTTAGGTCATTTTAAAATAAGAAACCAAATAATGTAAGTTATCCCTTTTTCACACACAGTTGTAGAAGAATTATGATTAGAATTCAAGTGCCAGCTAAGAATGGCTGTATCATTTGTGAGGCCCAGTGCAGAATGAAAATACAAGGCCCTATTTTCAAAAATTATTAAGAATGTAATGACTACCACAGCAAAACATTAAATGAAGCATAGTCTTTCTGAGCATATGGCTTCATGCTCTGTACTGATTGCATACCCATGAAGCTGTCCCCAAGACCACTTTCCCATCACTAGAGAGAATGGACAGAACTCTCCTCTCCTTGAGTCATTCTTACCAGTACCTTCCAGACTGTTCTTCTTCAATTCTTTGTGATGCAAAAAGATTTTGTGGTGCAGCCTTTCTTCGAAAAGTAGAAATTGTCTATATTTTAATGTTGATTTTAAGCATATTACTGTAAGTGATTTATAATAAGTTTCGGAAAGTAAAGGAAACATGTATTTTACTTATGGCTTCCTGGTATTGTACCTTAACATAGGAAAGAAAGCGTGTATTCCCTACAAGTTGTTTTCACTCTATAATCATTTACTTAAATATTAACAAATATAAAATAATTATTGATGGTATTGAATGTTTCATACTAAGCTTTGTTATTTATCTAGAAAAATTTTTCTAAATGATACAAAATAATATTGAGTAATCTAATTGTCGTAGTTCCTTTTTTACACTATTGAATTTCAATGGCAACTTTATAAATCATGAAATTCTTAAAAAAGGAATTGTTCTAGCATTATTCAAAAATGTAGTTTCTCAGTGGATTTTACTACATACCTTTCATGCTTTTTTTGTCCCTTATCATCCCATGAGTGATGAAATCATCTCATGTATTACTAATAAGATGAAATATAATTGCATTGTATTAGATGGATATTTTGAAACTCATGTAGCATTAGAGGAAGTAGGCTTTATAGAAAGTTTATATAGCATGGACTATAAATATAGGAGTATTACAAAGTGGAATTATCATAAAATGCACCATGCTTCCCATTTGGTGCCACAAGGTAAATGAAATAAAAGGTAAAATATCAAAAATACAATGCTGTGTTATTTTCAATGAACTATGCATTTAGAAACTTGTATTATCTGTACTTTTTCCTAAAGATGAGTTGCAAAAATGTGTGCAGCAAGAAACCTAAGATGGGTTTGGTTTTAATTTTTCTATTACAGACAAATAGAATTCTGGATTTAGAGTGTAAGAAAACTCAAAAGAAATTAATGTTTTAGTTTTCTATGTCATATAAATAATACGACTTTATTCAAATTATGATTCCAGTGTCTTCTAAACAAAACTCGGTTTTGAGGATCCCCCAAAATAACAGTAAGTGCGCATTCAGTTTTGGGAGATGTATATCTGTATAGATTAATAATCAATATACTATGTAATATCACTTTCAACATAACATTTTACAGTTTTAAGTGTGTGTGTGTGTATGGAAAAATTTTGAAGTTTATGATTTTGCTCTCATTGTTCAAGAAATAAATCATGGGCTCCTATTTTTCTCTTCTAGTCTAACATTGTTTTCTACATTAATCCCTGTTTCTAACTGTATCTTTTTTTTGTTTTCACTATGACACTTATTCTGTTGTATTTTTATTAAGTTCTAAATTTGGATACTTGGCTCAATTATGTCATTCTTTTCTCTTTTCTAAGGTAAGAAGGTAATTAATTTCTAGGTTCCACTTTATCGGCCTTGTTTAAGTTTTGCTATCTGGTATTTTCCTAAGCATTTCTAAGATTAGTGACTTTCTCCTATAATTTTATTAATTTGGCTTTTGAAGCTATGTTAGTAGTGCCATAAATTGTAGAATTGTTTTTCTTTCTAGTGAGTGGATTATCTTACCAGTATATAGTGATATCTTTATTTCTACCAAATTGTTGTGTTCATGCCAGCTCCTACTGATGATAACTTGTTTCCTGATGTCTTTTGGGGTTTTTAAATTTGTAAGCTCCTCTAAATTGGAATTTTTCTATGAGAATTCTTTGAGGCAATTTTAAGTATAAACTTGCAGGATGGATTTATATTTACTTCTGACAGATCTCTATTGGTACTGACAAAACAGGATGACGTTAATCTAAATTTTCTGCCTAGAGCTTTTTTAAGTTATTAAAGTGTAGTAGGCTTTTCCTTAGGAATTATCAGACATAATTTTCATGTTTTGTCGTGTGCCTGCCATTGGCCATGGTCTTCTACAGAATCCTGTTTTTGTGTGTGCATGTTTGTGTGTGTGTATGTGTGTGTGTGTGTGTGTGTGGTGGAGGATATCTGTGTAACTTTACCCATGCTTGGGCTCTAGTTTTTTGTTACAGGTCGAAGTTATAGTATATGCAGCCTTTATGCCATAGATAGATGGGCAGATACCTTTGTGAATTTACATACCACAGTCTTCGCTTAGGCCAGCTCTTTTTTGTTCTTTATGGCCTGTAGGTTTTACCCTTTCATCAGCTGATCCGTGCATTAAATGAAGAGTTAATGTGTTCAGTTTTTTCCTCCCCAATTTTTTTGGCATACTCTTATTAGGAGGAGGTTTTTCTGAACCTTTTGAGATGGATCAAATATTTTATGATGATTTGATTTCCATGGTTAGGTATTCACTCTCAACCAAAAGCTCAAACTAACCTTTTGAGACCTTTTAAGGTCAAACTACTTATTTTCCAGATTTCCTTGAATATACAACATAGACAAGTGTTCTTTTTCCTTTTTGTTTTGTTTTTGAAAACTGACTGAAGAATATATATTTTTAAAATAAATCCTGCTCTCAACTGTTATCCTTAGGCAAAACCAGACCATTGGAAGGCTAAACCACTGCATTTGAAAAAATCATATCAATAAGGAAATTTGCAACTTATCTGTCTGTCACTTCTCTAAAAGAAAATCTCACATTGATTTAATTTTAAAATTTAGCTCTGAAAAAAACATCCCCGCATTCCCTGGTAAGTTTTCCAATATCTGACTCTGAGGATTATAAAACTGATTGTTTTGCCTGCTAGAAGCACAAAAATTCCATTGTTCTTAAATATATAGGTCCTTACCACTTGCTTATTTATTTTTAATTTTTTTCTAGTATTTTTCTGGATTTATTTTCCTGATTATGTTTTATTTATCTTTTGATCACAGTTTTCTCTTAGATATTTTACATTAAATTTTCTTTAATCATCTGCAGACTGAGGTACACTATAAAACAAAGATATGTGTGCCATGAAAAATTGACATTATTATTGGCTAAGACAAATTGAGTGGTTTAATAGAACAATGTTTTAGAAAATGTGTTCTAGGTAGAAGGCATTTTATTCACTGAAAAAAAAAAATATTCCATATAGCTTTTCGGAAATTCATGTAAGTTTTTAAATGTCAGTTAATGTTGTGTGAGAATAAATCATGTTATTAAATCATTGGCTTGAAGTAGTCATGAGCTTGAAACCAATATTGTGCTTGAGCTGTACTATGATGCTGTTACCTTTTTTAACTTCTATAAACTTTTAAAAGTTTGTTTCGTTAAGCTTCAGCATATGGTAAAGAAAATTTCAGGGTCGGACACGGTGGCTCATGCCTGTAATCTTAGTACTTTGGGAGGCCGAGGCGGGTGGATCACGAGGTCAGGAGTTCGAAACCAGCCTGGCCAACATGGTGAAACCCCATCTCTACTAAAAATACAAAAAATTAGCTGGGCGTGGTGCTGGGCACCTGTAATCCCAGGTACTCGGGAGGCTGAGGCAGAAGAATTGCTTCAACCAAGGAGGCAGAGGTGGTAGTGAGCTGAGATCGCACCATTGCACTCCAGCCTAGGTGACAGAGTGAGACTCTGTCCCAAAACAAAAACAGAAACAAACATACAGATGCTTCTGAACTTAAAATGGAGTTACCTCTCTATAAAGTCATTTTAAAGGTTTAAAAAATATCGTAAGTTAAGGTGATTAGCTTAACTTATGGTAAACCATCATAAGTCAGGGATGTTTTATTTTTCCCTGAAGGACTCCCAAAAATTACACTTAAAATCTTAGTGACAATAACAAATTAACATAAATAATATAATTATATTGAATCAACGGGCTGAAATTTCTAAATAGCCTGTATTATCCTTCTTTAGCTTTTTATTTTTTTCTTTTGTGGCAGGGGTTATTACTGTTTTTAAGGGTTGGAGTTTTCTTCTTTTATTTCCTGATCAATTCTATTCTCCAAAGTATATCATTAATCACAGTTCTTCGTAATCACAACAACAAAAATCTAACCTAGCAGATTAGTTCAACCCTCATTTGCATTTAGCAACACGTGTACTTTAAAGTGTGAGTCAGTTGGTCAATTTTATCCCAGTATTTTGACATTTTGAATTGTCCTAGCTCAATAATTTATTTCCCTCCTCCTGATTTTATACTTTTTTCCCTTCTGCTTTTGTCTGGGACGTCTCCTCAAATTACAATAATGGTGACTAATTATAGTAATAGTGATAGTTATGTAACACTGTAACATTTTACTTTAAACAATGGATGAAAATATCTGAAAATGTAAGTCACTCTGCAATGTTGAAGTTTTTGAATTTTAATTTGTCTAACTTTGATACGCTTGGACATGCATTTAATTTCCTCCAGATTTCTTATACAAATTACTATGCATGTTATCTGAACAACTTTTGCAATTAAACCTGGTACACTTAGAGATTTCATTAGTTCTAATCATAGCTAATTTATTTAAATTGCCAAGAAACTTTTTTAATAGGCTTAGAACTGTTATATTGTGCTTAGTTAATTACTTTTTAGTAAAAATGAGCAACTAGGGGCCTACACAGTAGTTTAGGAAATGGCTACATTTGTCACCTGGATGTCCTAGTCTTGAGGAGAACATGTTTTGTGTCTTGGCCCTACTGCTCAGTCTCCTAATTGGTTTATTTTTTAAAAACCAGGTCACATTTTGGAATTGCCAAAATGTGACCTGGTCTATTGGCAACACAATAGAAAACCCAGTGACTCATTCACATTAAAAAAGAAGAAAAAATAAGGCCATATTTAAACAGGGTTACTAGAGTTTACAGGAAGAGATGTTGCGTCTGAGTTAGCAATGCAGTAAATAACCAGGAAAATAAAACTATTCTCAGGGCTACATTAGACCGTTTTATGGCCGTGCACTGCCTGAAAGGCCCCCATGCTAAGTGGGTGTGTTGAGGCTGGAATCCAAGAGGTGCTTCCCTTGTCAAGTCACGTGATAAGGGAATTGCTTCCATCTCAGAGATACCATTTGTCTCCCCCAAAAAGAATTACTTTGCTAATATTTTTGTCCAAATGAAGCACTTTTAAAATTCACTACATAACTGCCCTACTGGCTAACGACAGTCCTGAACAGCCTCACATACTGCAGATTTCTCTCTTTATAAACAGCTTGGGAATGAACTAAATGATTCTAATGATGCCTCCGTAAAAATGGTTTCCATGAGGTTTAAGTGAAAGAATATAGTGTTTAAAGGTAATTACAATTCTGAGAAGTTTACTTGAGTAGACAGCATTTCATCAACCAGGCAGCGCCAGCCTGCAAGGGTTTCAGGACGGAGCTGAAGGAGGGAGAGGGGGAATACTTTTATAAGGTATTCTCAAAAGCAAGATCATGAAAATACTTAATTAAAGTGGAATAATAGTCTTAAAGTTTCTAGTTAGGGGTTAGTTGTGGAAGTTTCTGATTGGCTAAGCTTTAGTTTTTCTTTTAGTAGAGGTGAGGATTTGCCATGTTGGCCAGGCTGGTCTTGAACTCCTGACCTCAGGTGATCCACCCACCTCAGCCTCCGAAAGTGCTGGGATTACAGGCATGAGCCACCACGCCTGGACTGGTTAAGCTTTAGTTTTGATTTTGTAGGGTATGAAGATTTGCAGTGAGTTGGATTTTGGTTTGCCTACATAGGAACCTGGGAGGCTGGAATTGCCTCAGTATATTGGCTTTCAGTTAAGCGAAAAAACAAACACACAAACAAACAAACAAACAGAAATGTCTTCAATGAATGTCTAGTTTCTTGTCCATCTCCTATCAGAACGTACCAGATAAAGTCGAATAGTGTTACTATGTGCAGTTTTTGATTTAGTACATGAAGTCAGCACAGAAAAGGACTATTAACACTAATGCTACATGGTAAATACGACTTATTACATATATTCCTATCGTTTTCCACTAGCATTTTTTTCCATACAAGAGATGTCATATAGGCTTTTTTTTTTTTTTTTTTTTTTTTTTTTACAGAGTCTTACTCTGTCTCCTGGGCTGGAATGCAGTTGAGCAATCTTGGCTCACTACAACCTCTGCCTCCTGGATTCAAGCAATTCTCCTGCCTCAGCCTTCTCAGTAGCTGGGACTACAGGCATGCGCCATCATGCCTAACTTTTTTTTTTTTTTTTTTTTTGTATTTTTAGTAGAGAGGAGATTTTACCATGTTGGCCAGGCTGGTCTCGAACTCCTGATCTCAAGTGATCTGCCAGCCTCAGCCTCCCAAAGTGCAGGGATTACAGGTGTGAGACACAGCGCCTGGCCAACATATGTACATTATTAATGAGAATAAAATTTTGTGTTGAAATTAGTTAAGATGGAGAATTGAATTTAAGAAAAAATAACTTTCATAAATTGTGTTACATTTGTACATAATTTTTATTGTTTTAACATTTATCCATTAAGTCCATAGTGACTTGCTCAGTATGTCTTCTATTTCTGGTGCTGTGTCAGGCATACTTAACAAGTAATTGTGGACTTCATGAATAAGCATAAGCTTTTCCATCTTAATTAATTTGAACATTTAATCTTTTATTGTCATTAAAAGGGTATATATGTCATACGTCCTATGAAAACAATGCTAGTGAAGATATCTTTGTCCTTCCTCTTACTTGCTTTCTTCTAAAGTTATTGTGACTATTTCTTAGTCTACTAACTTATTTTCATTGTGTATTCGGGCTTCGTTTTGAGTATGTTTTACAAAACATCTCTGAATTAATGAAAATTCCGCATGACTTTTTTCAAAAAATTGCTTTAAAAAAATTTATGTTGTTGTTGCAAGTACTATTTTACATTTAAAAGTAGGTAAGAATTACTTACAATTAGTATTTCTTTGGTTCTATAAAACTAGGTTATTTTAAAGTGTTTTAAAAATAGTTCTTTTTGATACAAATTACGTGTCCTGAAAATATTTTATTTGTATATTCTTATTTGAAAGACATTTTTTCATAAATAATAAATACACAAATAAGGCAGAGCATATAATTATTATACTAACAAAATAATTTATTAACTCACGTAGACAGTGAAAAACTTTATAAAGACTGGAATTTCTAAATTATTAATCATAGGCCAAGGATTGGTTTCTCAGAATCACTTGAAGAACTTCTGAAAATATAAGTTTTAATTGCTCCATTGAATTCTAAGATCAAGTTTGAAAATAAGAACCATTAATTTATTCTTTTTTTTTTTTTTTTTGAGGCGGAGTCTCGCTCTGTCGCCCAGGCTGGAGTGCAGTGGCGCGATCTCCGCTCACTGCAAGCTCCGCCTGCTGGGTTCACGCCATTCTGCTGCCTCAGCCTCCGGAGTAGTGGGGACTACAGGCGCCCGCCACCACGCCCTGCTAATTTATTTTTTTTTTTATTTTTTTATTTTTTAGTAGAGACGGGGTTTCACAGTGTTAGCCAGGATGGTCTGGATCTCCTGACCTCGTGATCTGCCCTCCTTGGCCTCCCAAAGTGCTGGGATTACAGGCGTGAGCCACCGCGCCTGGCCCATTAATTTATTCTTAAGAAATTTCTTCATGTTTGAGAATTGCTCCCTGACTTGTGACAGAAGGGAGCTGAATGGACTTCTAGAGTGACTAATGTGCTTAGCACCTGGTTTGAGTCTTAGTTTCTTTATTATTTTGCTGTACAGACTTCAACAGGTACATAATATGAAGACAATTACTTGTCCATTTATAAAATAAGGAGAGTCCCTGCGTCATAAAAGTATAGTGTAGATTGCAATAGATACTCATGGTAAAGTTCCTCACATAGTAAGGCATCAATAAATGTTAGTTACATTTAAATATAGCCCCATATACTCCTCTTGCAATGTACCAGAATGGATGGTTCTAGCATTGCCATTTCGACTTCACGAAGATTTAGTTTCAAATAGTTTGTCTTTTTTTTTTTTTTCATTTTGCAAATTTGGGCCTCGATTAGTGAAATTATTTGCTATATTATTTTGAATTTAATTTTTAAAATCACTGTGAAAATTTATTTTAATAGTGCTTTAACTTTGCATTCCTGCTTATGCCGTAACAAGCGAATTAGCAAACCTATTGACTGAATTCTGCACAATTGAGAAGGGTGATATCTCCTCCAAGAGCTGGTTTTAGTCCCTCCTCTTCTTCCTCCTTCCATTCATACTTTAAGAATAATTGAGCTTTCAGTAAATGACTAAATTAAATGTTTGTTGTGACATGAAACAAAGTAAGCATTTCATTTATAATGTATTATTTAAGCTGAAGTAATGAGGTGGGGCATGTAGCTTTCTCTGGATTGGAGGGATTAGTTACACATTCAAGACATTCAGCATTTCACGAAGATCAAATTTGTTATCTGAGAATTTGATACAAGCTAGATGAGTTCAAGTTGGTGAACAGATAATCTCTGCTGCTGATTGGTAATACATCGCAATGCTTTTTAGTAAGATGCTTTTAGATCATGACAAAATACTTTTCTTCTATGGTAAGAGCACAAAAAAGTAAAAAGGGATAGAATTCAAATTTTTATTCTTCTGCACTGTTAACCATAATTTCGTTGAAATATTTGGCCTTTGAATCTGCTGAATGATAGAGTTTAGCCACAATTAAGGACTTATAAATTGGGTCAAGATGAACAAAATTCTGGGTATCATATTTCTTTTCTTAGAAACTTGTCTAACACATTCTCGTGTAAGCAGTTTTAAGGTCCCAAGTAGCAAGAATTTGAATGTTACATGTGAAAAAATGTAATAGGATTATAAAGCTGAATACACACACACACACACACACACACACACACATACTTGAATAAAACATCATTCCAAGTTTGTTCTTACTGAAGCCATATCATATAGAATCTTGTTCCATTAAAAAAACCGTATATTCTTCTATTATGATAAAAAGCTAAAATACTTTTTAAAAAGTAATATATTTGTTAATACTTGGATTTACGATGTTGCATGGTGTGTCAATTTTTTTCAAACTGATTGTTAAAACCAGTTTTCTGTTTGATTCCTGAGAGCCCTTTCCAAGTTGGTCAGGGACAGGCTCAGGCATGTCAGAAATCTCAGATATTATATACACAGAAGAATCAGGAATAAATGGCAAATGTCTGTATCTGAATGTTTATTGCTGTGGGTTAAAAAGTAGGTCAAAAATATCCAAATGATTAAAAAAAAAAGAGAACATATGGGAGTGACTGCCTGTTTTTAAAATATATTCATCTGGAATTGGTTTTAATGATTAAATCTCTTTATGTAAAATATTTTTACAAATAATAGATATTTACTATCTCAAGAGATTACTGTGCATAAATTAATATTCTATGAAAAAGGCACAATTGCATATCTAACGTGAAGAAATTGAATGTACTAATATGTTGCAAAATAGTCTACTTTGGGGTTTATATTTTATAATTTAAAAATTATTGTAGACAAAATCGAATGAAAATTGGAAGTCTATATTAAAATATAATTTAATTAAAATTTAAATTAAATTTGAAATTATAGAAAAATTAACTTGAAATTATGGTACAAAAAACATTGTAGAAATCTGGACATTTGGGTTTTGATAATATAACAAATATTATTTTGTTGCATTTCCTTTAGTTGTTTTCCTGATCTCTCTTTTGTCCTACATGTTTGGTAATTATAGTACATATATTTGTGCTTGATTCCCTGAACCCCAAATCATACCCATTTTCCATTTATATTATTTTAATGATTGCGTGCTGTTGTTAATATATTTTAAATTCGAGTTAATCAAACTGAAGTTAAACTCAATTATGTCAAAAATTAATTGTGATTTATTTTGCCACAGGTAAAATGACAATAGGAATGAGACATGGTCCAAGGCTAGCCAGACAGGCTTGTTCCTTCATTATTCTTTCTAACAATTGTTCATTTTTATTTGCTCTCAAATAAATGCTGTGTAATGGCTAGAGTTTTAGAAGTGTTTTTATGGTTTAAAGTAAGGAAATTGTAACAGACAAAGAAGCAATCTTTGTTGTACTCATTCCTAAGATAAAAACCAAATCACCAAAAAAGGTATTTGTGAATTAGCTCACCATTCAGTCTTTTATAGACGTAGATTTGAGGTTCTTTTGTTTTTTATGCTGATCGATTCCTGAGCAGTAGTTGGAGCTGAAATTGGAAATTTGAAGACTGGTTTTGCTATTCTTTCTCCTTGTTTTGGGAAATCTTAATTTTGTTCACATGTTCTACAGCTATTTCTAAAACATTTTCCATTACTAATGTCATTCATTAAATTTTCTAATGGCTGAATACATGTGTACACACATCAAGAGCTCAGTCACTTTTTAAAAAAGAATTGACTATGTATGTTCCCACTCATAGGTGGTAATTGAACAATGAGAACACATGGACACAGGAAGGGGAACATCACACACTGGGGACTGTTGTGGGGTGGGGGGAGGGGGGAGGGTTAGTATTTGGAGACATACGTAATGCCATAACGAGTTAATGAGTGCAGCACACCAACATGGCACATGTATATATATGCAACAAACCTGCACGTTGTGCACGTGTACCCTAAAACTTAAAGTATAATAATAATAAAATTAAAAAAAAAGAGTTTTAATAAACTTTCACTCCTGCTCTAAAAAAAAAAAAAAGACTTGACTAAATGACAACATAAAGTTTTGTAATGAATCTGAAAATTTTCTTCTAAATAATAAGAATTTCTGGCTCTATTTTACATTTATAATAAAACAGTTTATCTACTTAGGAAGAGATTTGAATCAAACTAAGCGTCAGCTGGTTCTAATAAGCACATGAGAGTCATGTGCTGGTAAAAGTATAATATTGTCATATTACCATTGCTAAACATTATGCTTAAAGTAACTTAAAGACGCTTAGTACTTTAGTGTTAGTATTATAAGAATAAATCATTTGAACGCATCAGTGTGTTTGCTTCTACCATTGCTAGCTACAACCTGGTTTCTAGTATAGGAGTCCCACAACTTGGCTCAGGCTATGGGATTATAATTAAAGAGTTAGAGCTTCAAATTCCAACTTAGAATTACTGGACTTGATAAACTCTAATGTCCTATTCAACTCCGCTATTAAGAATATGAAATGGACGAACTCTGGAAATACTTGGCAAAGGTTTACACATGTGTCTACAATCAAAAAGGCATAGAATAGAGTCACTGAAAATAATTTAATTCCTATAGAGCTAAAGAGCATCTTTAAGTGAAATTGAATATTACCTATGGGAAAATGTTGGCTTTTCTAAACATCATAGAGATTTCACATAAAACACAATTGTCAAAAAGAATCCCAATAGTGAGTTTGAAATTTGATTAGTTTAAAGAGAGTGAACTAGATTTTGTTTTATTCTGGTTTTAAAAAGGGCAGTGTGATGTGGATTCATCTAATTATTTTTAATTCAAAACTCATTTAGGATAAATGATGATACATGATATATTCCTAATTTACAGATAAGATTTCATTGAAGACTAAAAGCTATTAGACCATGGGGGGAAAAAAATCTAGATTTTGGAGGAAAAATGGGGTTCTTCAGCAAGGAGTCATGGTGCCCAATAAAAGAAAAATAAATTTCTTTTATATTTTGTATTTCTAGACTATTATTTATTTCTATTATGATTCTAAGCTATTCATTCAACAAATAATTATGGGATAACAGGAGTTATGAATGAATCCCTATCCTTATAGAACTCCTATTCTGGTGGGGAAGAGAGACTTTCTCTAAAAATATAGTGATTGGTGTTCAGAAAGTTACAATGGATTACCATTTATTCAAAGTTCTGTGTACTGAATAAAAAAGGGTAAAAATATTGGCCTTATGCCGAATTAATTATTCAGAAAAATTGTTTTCCAAAGATGTTTTTACTATGTTCTATTTCAGAACCTCTGCTTCCTAGAATTTCATGTAATCAGTGCAAGTAATCTGAAGACATCAATGATTCTTAGATGCACACTTAGATAATTAGGGCTGTAAAACACAGCATTCATTTGGAAAACAAATGCATAATAATTCTCTAGGAAAATAGAAACATTTCAATCTATTAAATTGCTTCAAAACTATGATGAGATTAATTGAGAGAGTCATCGAAGACAAGGTTTGCAATGCATTAATACTCTGTTTTTATTATATGGCAGGCATTTTACCTTTTATCACTACTCAAGACACATTTTATAGATGAGGAAATGGAAATTCAGAAAGATTTAGTAATATGATTATAGTCACATAGTCACATAGATAGTCCATGTATCATACAGAAAAAAATCACAACTGACTGTCAAACTTCAAAGTGCCTGTTCTTCATAATCTTGTTAACAAATAGACAAAAACCCTTTATGCCTATACTGATTGTTCTTAAACACCATGTAGTCCATACTTCCCAACAAGGTTACATATTGACCACCAAAAATATTCAACTAAATCATTAGAATTTGCTTTCGTTCTTGTTATGAGGTGCATAAGGTCTAAAAAGGGGTGTTGAAGGAACCCTTAACTAGGCACTGCTAATCTTCATTTGGACAGTTTTCAACTTTAGAACTGGAAAAAAGATCACCTTTGAAATTAACAATAAATATCTGTGGTTTGGCGGCTATTAATATCAACATTTTCTAATAAATGTAAATTTCAAAGTTATAAAAGTGATCAGACTTTTTATTTGTTTTAGCTATTACCGGTGAACAAAACACTGACTGATAGTTGCATCGATTCTTATAGTGCCTTTGAATGAAGCGAGTTTGGCTTGCTTAGCAATATATTTGTGATACCCAGTATTTAGTTTATCCCTAAGAAGTGTTTTGTTGTTGTTGTTGTTTGTTTTTTTGTGTTTTTTAAAGAGGAGTAGAATGAAGGGAGTAGCATCTTAAAAAGTGTAATGGCATTGGAAAAAACACTTAATAAACTGAGTCAAGCACTTTATACAAGTATATGCAGCTGGGTTACACCACAATTCTCTGTAGCAGACTTCCTGTCCTTTTAAAGATGGAGAAAGTGAGCCTTTGAGAGATTAACTGCCCACAGTCACAGCTACCACATGACCTGGTGTTAATTTCATTTCTATCTGACTTCAAAGTACATGATTCTGAAAAACACACTTTTCTCAGCCGTAATAATCATTAAGGTGAATTAATAAGTAAGTTATCTTTGAAATTTGACAAGAAAGAAAAATATTGCCTTTTGAAAAAGCTTATCAAAATTTAATTTGGGATATAAAAGAATGATTTTAAAAGAGCATTATTAAGTGAACATACATGTGTGAATTAGTTATAATTTCAAAAAATGATTACATTGATTTGGTTTTTCCAGATGGGAATCAAAAAGAGCTATGTTAAAGAAACTGAATTAAAGAGAGCATTTTGAACACTCAACATAGGTCTTGGCAACAGTTACTGCTATTATTATTAGCTAACTAACACTTTTTAAACATCTATGAGTATGCACAGCTGTACAACCATGAACTAGTTACCCCAGGACTAAAATCAAGATGTCAAAATATGTGCTGGATAATATTTTAGTGTCGTAACGGACGTGATTCCTGATTTCTTATGCTGATACATCCAACATTGAGTAAGTATAGCTGAGAGGATATGTGGGCTAATTTCTCATGAAGAAGAAAGTAGAGAAAGAATCACAATTATTAAAGCATCAATTGAGTTCACTGACATCTCGCTGCTTCAGAAAAATTAGAGGGAAAATTCCTGCTCATTAAACTTCAGAGCCACCATAACAAATTCTAATGAGTTGCTTATTAAATTAGCAATTTTCTATAACTGGCATGATTCATCAACTTCTCTTTCATTCTCAGTTTTCAGATTAATAACTAAAAGCCCAAATTGCTTGACATGGCTCTTCAATCAAACTTAGTGTTATTAAGAGACCACAGCCACTAAAGTCATTTTATACAAGTGAAGCACAGTATTTCCAGAAACATTGGTTTTCTGCTGTCCATAAAGGTTTTAGAAATATACAAGAATGTATAGCTGCAATGAATGCTATACCATAAATTTGCTTATTCAACATATATTGAGTATATACCAAATATCAGACTAGAATAGAGTTTCTGCCCTCGTGTAGCTGGCATGAAATATGTAAGGCAATATTCAGCAATATGAGGAAAAGATAAAGCAATGTGAGAGTTGGAGAGTGTTGACAGTGACTCCCTAGATTCTCTGGATAGGGAAATCTCTCATATGGCCTGATACTTGAGTAGGAATTCTAATAAAAAGACTAAGTCTTGCAAATATCTGGAATACAGACCACCCAGGCAAAGAAGGGAACACACACCCTGAGGCAAAATTGTCCTTGGGATTTACAGGAAGCAACAGGATGTCAGTGTAGACAAGAAGAGTGAGCAAAGGGGTTAATGGTAAGAGATGAAGTCAAGAAAGAGCCAGAGCCACCAGATCACTGCATGTACCAAAGTAAATATTGTGAATTGTGCTTTGATTGTGATAGGAAGCCATGAAATGTTCTGAATAGGGTGATAACATCTTGTGATGTATCTTTAAAAGAATATATTAATTGCTCTTACAATGTACTATTGGAAACAAGTTAACAGCCCAGAGGGAAAATAATGGAAACTTGCTTCAGGATGGTAGTAATGGAGGAGGTAAGAATTGTTAAAATAAATCTATCTATCTGTCTGTCTGTCTATCTATCTATCATCTATCTATCTATCTATCTATCTATCTATCTATCTATCTATCTATCTATCTACCTACCTAGCTACCTACCTACCTGTCTGCCTATCTATCTATCTATCTATCTATCTATCTATCTATCTATCTATCTATCTAATCATTGAAGCCAGCAGAATTTGCTGATACATGAACTGGCATTTGAGAGAAAGTCATCAGTGACCCCAAGGTGTTTGACTTGAGCAACTGAGTAAATAGCGGTGTCCTTTATTAAGATGCGGAACACTGAAGCGAGGGTTGGTTGTGGGGGATTGGGTCAATAATTTTGTTTCCAGACGTAAATTTGACTTGCCTTTTAGTTATTTATGTGGAAGTATCATGTAGAAATAAGAATATACCAGTTTGGAAGTCTAGAGGGGTGCAGAGCTTTGGCTGGAGGGATGTGTTTCCTACTTAGTCGTAGATATGATCTATACACTATAGTAAAGAGGATTACTTAGAAGGGTTGGATTGGATCACTTAAGAAGAGTGTGTGGATAGAAAGCTGAGCCCTTGAGCATTCTAACAATAAATGTCGGCACGAGAAAAATGTCAGTAAAGGAAAAACACAGAGAGAAGAAGCAGGCATTAATGTGGGAGGAAAACCAGGAAAGAGATTTTCAAGTGGAAATCAAGTAGGGCATTTCAACAAATAGAAAGTTGAAAGAAAACTGTCAACTGTGTTATTACTTCCAGCGGGGTGGGCAAAGTGAGCACTGAGCATTTATCCCTGAATTTGAAAATGGCGGGGGATTGTCAGGAACATTTTTGTGGAGTGAGGAAGGCAAGAACCTAATGGGAGAATCTTGAGTGAGACTGAAGAAGGTGGAGACAGTGCCAGTGCGTGTAAGAATGTTTGAGTGTGGCCTTTAAGAGGAGGACATAATTAGGAAACAGCTGGGGGCAAATGTGGATGAGGGGAGGTTTATTAGTTTGTTCGTTTTAAACATGGAATACTATTTCCACATATTTTTAGGTTGATGAGTGATCAAGAAAAGAGAGAAAAAAGGCTGATAATGAAAGATGGAAGAAATCTTGCTTGGGTGGGTCAATAGAGGTCACATGTTAGTAGGAAGGAGGCAGGGGGTTTGGTAAGGGGGTCAGGAGGTGGCAGATCTGATGGTGGTGAGAGAAAGAAGGTCTCATGATTGTGTCTGCTTTCTCAGTGGAACACAGAACAAGACGTTGGGCCATAAGAAAAGAAGAGAAAGCTGCAGGAATAAGGAGAAGGTTTGGATTAGTAGCAGGATAGTTTGTTGACAAAGATAATGCTGTAGAGTTACCAGGCAGCACGGACGGCCTGTGGAATTTATGTTATTAAATTTAAAGTGATTGCTGGTTGTTTTCGTTCGTCTACATCCATCTGCTTAGAAGTAGACGGTGAGAAGAGAAGTAATTGAAGCAGGGTTGAGGCTTTATTGTGGATGAATAGAGAAAGAAAACAAAAACTTGTGAGGGAAGAGAGTTGATTTTAATGGTCCTAATATTCTCACCACTCAGGGGAGAGAGAGGTACTTCTGTCAATAAAAGTATGGTTTATTTTTATAAGTTTTATAAATTTTTCCAAAGTGGTTTATAATGGTAAAAGAGTTCAAAACTTGAAATCCTGTAAAGACTGTTGAACAATCCCATGCTGCAACTACCTTTAGTAATACATATTTATTGTAACGTTTACTTTCCATTTAGTTTCTCAGAGTGCCCTTTTATTTTGCAACAGGATCCATGTAAGGAATTTTGTTCTGGATAGCTTATGCTTCCATCTTATCCTTCCGCAACACTCCAGTTCCTACTTTCTTTCACTAAAACTTTGTAACTCACTTAATTTAAAATATTTTATTTGAAATATTTTAATTTAGTAAATTAGGGAATTAACTTCATAATTATGTGAGCCTCTTTATATTTCTTCTTTCTTTCACCTACCTACTAACCTTCCCCCTTTCCTGCTTCTTGCTAACTATTTTTGGAATTTTTTCAGTCTTCCTTTAATAATGCTTTAATAAGCTTTGTTTTCTATCACGTCCCTTTGTGGTGGCAGTTGGCCTTTGATTACAGAGAAGTGATAGTTGCTTAAGTGTTAACTAATTTTTGTGTGCTTTATCATATTCACTAAAATGTTAACATCCAAAATGTTATGTATTTTGTAGTTGTTTGAACATGAATATATTTCCTAAACATTAATCATTTTATTAAATATATGAATATAGTTTTAAATTAAAAGGTTGATTTTTGAATCAACTTTTATTTTAGTTTCAGGGGGTACATGTGCTGGTATGTTACATGGGTAAATTGTGTGTCACTGAGGTCTGGTGTATGAATGATTCCATCACCCAGGTAGTGAGCATGTACTCAGCAGGTAGTTTTTCAACCCTCCCCCATCTCCTGCCACCCATCCTCTAGTAGTCCTCAGTGTCCATTATTCCTATCTTTTGTCCATGTGTACTCAATGTTTAGCTCCCATTTATAATAGATAACATGTGGTATTTGATTTTCTGCTCCTGTGTCAATTAATTTGATTAAGATAATGGCCTCTAGCTGCATCCATATTGCTGCAAAGGACATGATTTCATGTTTTTCTATGGCTGTGTAGTATCCTATGATGTATATACACCACATTTTCTTAATCCATTCCACTGTTGATGGGCATCCAGGTTGATTCCATGTCTTTATTATTGTCAGTTTTGCTGCAGCGAGCATTCTAGTGCATGTATCTTTTTGGTAGAATGGTTGATTTTGTTTTTGGGTATATGCCCTTAATGGGATTGTTGGATAGAATGGTAGTTCTCTTTTAAGTTCTTCGAGAAATCTCCAATCTGTTTTCCACAGTGGCTGAACAAATTTACATTTCTGCCAACAATGTTATAAAAGTTCCCTTTTCTCTGCAACCTCGCCAACATCTGCTATTTTTTGGCTTTTTAATAATAACGATTTTGACTGGTGTGAAGTGGTATTTCATTGCAGTTTTTATTTGCATTTCTCTAATGATTAGTGGTGTTGAGCATATTTTTATATATTCGTTGGCTGCATGTATGTCTTCTTTAAAGAAGTGCCCGTTCATGTCTTTTGTGGTAATTTTGATTTTTGCTTGTTGAAATTTTTAGGTTCCTTACGGGTTCTGGATATTAGACCTTTGTTGGATGCACAGTTTGTGAAGATGTATTCCCATTCTGTAGGTTGTATCTTTACTCTCTTGATAGTTGCTTTTGCTGTGCAGAAGCTCTTTAGTCTAATTCAGTCACACTCATCTGTTTTTGTTTTGCTGCAATTGCTTTTGGAAATGTAGCCATACATTTTTTGCCAAGGTCGATGTCCAGAATGGTATTTTCTAGAATTTCTTCTATAGTTTTTATAGTTTTAGGTCTTACATTTAGATTTTTGATCTATTTTGAGTACATTTTTGCATACGGTAAAAGGTAGAGATTTAGTTTCAATCTACTGCATATGGTAGTCAGTTATCCCTAGCACCACTTATTGAATATAGAGCCCTTTCCTCATGGCTTGTGATTGTTGACTTGTTGAAGATCATATGGTTGTAGGTATGTGGCTTTATTTCTGGGTTCTCTGACCTATTCCATTGGTCTATGTATCTGAAAAGATTGTTATATATATATATGCATATATATATGAGATTTACATATTATATATAAATTCAAACTATATATGTGTATATATGTGTGTGTATATACATATTTATATACCCTTTGTTGTTACTATTCAACTCTATTTTAGTGTCCTTTAATTTAAACCTGGGAGGGATCTTCTTAGCTCTATTTTTGTTTGTATAAATTAAAGCTCAAAGAAGTTAGATGATTTTCATAGCATTGGATTATTTATCCCTATTTAATTTTCTAACTTTTATCATAGTTTATTACCGTATTTTATTTCATATCTTATATACTTATGGCAGCAGGCTCTGTTGGGGTGAGAATCCACTCTTTCAAAGTTTTCACGATTACCCAGATATTTGATCTACCTTTCTACCCCATAGTGGATGAGGAGACATGTGTTCACACTACTTTCATTTCTAGAAGTGTAATTCAATCTGTCCCTGATTGTGTCTCATTTTCTTCAAATACAAGATCAGCTGTCTGGGTGAATTAGTGTCTACTGGCTTAGTCTTTGTGCACAACATACTTGTGCTGATTTAAAGCTGTGGGCTTCTGAATCTGAAGTTTATCTGGCTATATTTAGAGACTAGGATGTAATATGTCATGATTATACCCCCCCCACACATACGCTAAATGCAGAAAACATGCAATTTGTATTCAGTTAGCTCAGAAATTAACATTTTTTTCTGGAAAAACATTTTGTCTCATGCTAAATTTCTATGATTTTAAAATTTGGATTATATTTAGAAATTAGGTGTGTTTTATAGCTTTTATAATGTGATCTTTAATACAATTTATAAATTGTATTTTTTAATTACCCATTTATTCTTTATTTAATATTGTGACTGGTTAAATACAAAAGTTTAACTTGGAGCTAAACTAAAGCAACTTTAGAAACCAGAAAAATCATTGTCCAGCAATCTGAAATAAATATTTAAATTTCCTAAGGCCAGCTAATGGGATCAGTATATTAAGAATTATGGTGTACTTTGTTGAGAGTCTCCAATAATACCTTCACATAAAAGCAAATTTTATTAGGTTATTAGATGCTAAAAATAACCAAACAGTATAATATTTCATTCTTATAGGAAAAGGAACACATCTATATTTTGTTTGACTTCTAGAAAGGCGATTATTTAAATAGTGAGTAGTTATTAAATACGAAGGGATCCTTTTATACCTCATAGCTATTTATTTTAAAAGTTAAATGGCAAAATGTGAAATGTTGGCCTTTTGAAATGAAGATAATTCCCGGAAGCAGACTAAACCTTCAACAAATACCGAAGTGGTTGAAACATATGTTTGAAATGTCTAGCTGTGGGATTCTAACATATAGAGAGGGAGGGCTGACAATAGAGGGAAACAGAAAGCAACCAAGAATTTCAGTATTACTGATGAAAAGAACAAATGCTGAGAATTAAGGGAACAGTATTGCTGGACTGTTGTGTTCAATATAAAATATGATTTTTGGAATTGAGGGTTTGAGGATAAAGTTATCTAAGATATTCTGTTATCTAGAGTTTTGGATTTTCAGTGATTGTTTTTTGAGAAGAGGAAGATAATTGGCAATGAGAAGGTGAGGAAATTCTCTAGCATGTTCTAGATAGGTTTATCGGCATGTTTATGGAATTTAATAAATACTGTGCCTGAGACAAAGTGAAAGGAAAGACATGAGCTAATTATTGAATTCACAAAGGAACCGATAATCAGCAGAACAAGTTTATACACTTTTTAACTACATGGATTGCACCTTTTGTGTGTGTTAATGATTAGCAAGGGGATTGGTATGCAAATGTATTGAAAGTGAAATAATATATTTTAAAGATAAGCAATATATTAGATGTATTTCCATGTACCTGGGACTGTTCTGATGTGAATTGTTTCATTTAATCCCCTCAACAATCAAATGAGATAGGTACGATTACTTTCACATTTGTGCAAATACAGAAACAGGCTCAGAGAGATTTGCCAAGAGTCATTTCTGGCATGTAGTAAAGCCAGAATTTGAATTCAAGCACTGTGACTCTAGGCCACTTTCTCCAAATTCTATAGTGACCTGGCCACACTAAAAACTGAATGTAATGAGACCACCATTATTAATTTATTTTTAGAATATAGTGTTTTGTTATACCAGGGAGATGGAATGGGGGTGTTTTTCTGGATTTTAATCTCTGTTGCTGGCTATAGAATATTGGATAATTCTCCTAAATCCTGTAGCTCTCTGTTTCCCCATATTTAATGTAAGACTGTGCTAAGCTTACTTTAACTAATATCTATGTTTTTTTTAACTTTATCAACATAGATTTCCTAATTATTTTTCACTATCATCACTTGGGAAAACATATTTTGCCTCTTCTTGCCTTCTGGACTTTAAAGGTGTATTCCAGGATACATCCCCCTTTTGGCAAACAGACACTTATGAATGCCACATGTTACTGATGTTAAAGGCAGCATACAATAGGCAAGACAAAATGAGACAACGGGACTACTCAAAAAAGCAAATTCATAATGCAAAAGAGAAAAGCCAGATGAGCAGAAGAGAGGCTGAATAAATGGAAGGTCATAACGATAAATGTTGAAAATAAAAGGCCATCAAAAAGAACTGTTAGAAATAAGTATTTTTAGAAATAAATTTAAATCTAATGTTCAGTAACATTTTGCCTTATTACAAATGCAAAGCAGCATCCTTTTTGCTCTGCAATTATTTTTCCATGGATGTGTAAGAACAGGCTTTGACATTCTTTAAGCTCAGGGAGGCTAATGCTTTAATAAACAGCTTGTTATCAGTGGGCTTTCACTCTGCCATGCTTGCAATTCCCAGTCTCATTCAGTCAGGGGAGAATCTTTGCGTTCAGTGTAAACATCTTTCGTCCTGATACCGCTTCAATGTGTTAGTCCCTAAAGTTCCCATATTTGGTATTTAATTATCGGTTAATTAAATCACACAGTTTAGAGGAGTTTTAGATTAATGGCATATTAAATGTCTGATTCACTTTTGAGAACGTGATATAATGTCAACCCATGTATAATGAAAGCGTTAAGCTTTTAGAAAAATGCAATTTTCTACAACCTGAAAAAAAGCAACCAAAATACAACTGTATGAATGAACTGTTTCTACAAAACCAATATTTGTCCCAGGAGCTCTCTGGATATGTAGGGTGAAACAATTCAGGTGACCAATATCTTATAAAATTTCACTGATATGGTAATTGTAGAAGCAATTTGGAAGGTTTTAGCTTTTATTTTTACTTTTTTATCTTGGTTGCACAGATTTGAAGTACTTATGACCCTCAGATCATTAACTATGTTCTTTATTGATCTAGCAATGCCTTTGTCTTGTTTTATTATATGTTAATCATCATTTCTTGGCCCCCTCCTCATCACTTTTGTTAGTAAATGTGCCAGTGAATTTAATTAATTTGTGCCCTTAGATATGCATGCATCTTTGAAAACTGTATAGTGTTGGTTTGTGTGTGTGTGTGTGTGCGTGCGTGTGCATGTTTAATTTGTGTAAATGATATTGTGTAATGTAGGTTTTATAGTTCCACACCTTTAGCTTTTAACTATAATCAAACTCTCTAGCCATGTTGCTGTAAGTAAGATAATTAAATCTGACCTGTATGTGCAATGTCATCCAGAGGCAACACATTTTACTTATTTAATTTCCTGGTAGTGACACCCCAATTGCATCCTTCTCCATCCTGCCATAATAGATGTTATGATAAATATCCTCTTACATGGCACTTTTGGACACATGAGATAAAGTTTCCAGAATATTGCTAATGATACTTATTTTACATGCATTTAATATTACTTCTTTTACTGCTTTAATTAGTTGCAATACATATAAAATAATTGTGCATTCTTTAAGAGTTTATTTTCTACTTGTCTTTATGGTTCTAGGTTTTTCCTCTACGAAAAAAGAGCTTTTCATAAGAGAGTTATACATAAGTTATGATGGCAAAACATCCTTATGTCATCATTATCATCATAAAAATATTTCTAGTTATTTGCTATTTTTTTTTTATTTTAACTCCCATAGCAACTAAGATTGACTCTTCCTTTTCTTGAAACTGTCTATCAGCATCAATTTTCTTTGGACATTAGTCGCTTTGCTTTTCAGGCAAGAGGGGGAATTTGTTTTCCAAGGCATTGCAAGTCTCTGCTCTTTTATCCCTTGTCGTATTCCATACAAATGTGGATAATAAGACACCTGAAAGGTAAATTTTTGAAATCATTTTTTTCTTTTCATTTTATATTAAACATTGCATTTTGAATTTAAATATTGCTTTTGAATCATTTGGGATGATTTTTGAAGACACAAACTACTGAATGTTCTATAGACAATATTTCTGACCAAATAAATTGCTAACCCAGCAAACTTTTTAAGTGAGACTTTTAGAAATGTGAAAAGAACATTTTTGATAAATAAATATGAGTTATTTCTTTTAAGTAACCATGATTCTGTATATTGAAACGACAGTAAGGTTATTTCTTTACTTGCCTGAAATGTATTGAGCCTGGCACCGTGTTAGATGTGGGAGTGTTCATTGTAAATGAGAAAGGCACAGTCCTTTTTTCCCACAGAAATCAGATTCTATCAGATCAGGCTCTATTTAGGCAAATCATCAACTAGTTTATTGAGTTCTAGGATCAAATTTTTACTCTACAGACCAAAGACCTATATTTGTTAGGACTGAGGGGTGAGCAAGCCCTGAAGGACTGGTTCATGACAACTATAATAAACACAGACTAAAGTCAACTCTAGAATATTAATTAATTTTCCAATTAGAATTGATTGCAATAAGAATCTGAATATGCAAAATATCCCAGAAAAATAGATTCTTTGCCTGTATTAAAGGGCAGTCAACATTTCAAAGAGCACTTTTGTAAGAATACAACAAAAGAAAAATTATACTGTTTTATAATAAGTTTCAGGTAAATAGATCTATTGAGATAGCCTTGCCAGTGGGACCAAAGTACTTGATACCTAGGAAGGTTGCCTTTGCCCTGAGAGTGCTTATTGTGTGCTAAGGGTTATATTTACCTTCTGTTTTTCATACATATTATATTCAATCAATTTTAAGACATGATTTCCCCAAATATTAATATAAGTAGATTTTTGCTCTGTTTTGTAAGAAATGACAACTTACAACTGCTATCAGCCAGGCAACAGTCAAAATAGAATTGTAGTTGCCTCCAAATATGGAAACTTGGTCATAACTGCTCAGCTGCATAAGGTATATTAATGGTACAGTGTGGCTGAAAATTAATTGCTGTTTAAAATGCCCTCAAGACCAGACATGGTGGCTCAGGCCTATAATCTCAGCACTTTGGGAGGCTGAGGTGGGCGGATCACCTGAGGTCAGGAGTTTGAGGTCAGCCTGGCCAACATGGTGAAACCCCATCCCTACTAAAAATACAACAATTAGCTGGGAGTGGTGGCAGGCGCCTGTAGTCCCAGCTACTTGGGGGGCTGAGGGAGAAGAATCACTTATACTCGGGAGGCGGAGCTTGCAGTGAGCTGAGATCGCGCCCCTGCACTCCAGCCTGGGCGACAGAGCGAGACTCCGTCTCAAAAAAAAAAAAAAAAAAAAAAAAAAAAAAAAAAAAAAAAAAAAAAAGCCAGTCATGGTAGCTGACGCCTGTAATCCCAGTACTTTGGGAGGCCGAGGGGAGTGGATCACCTGAGTTTGAGATCAGCCTGACCAACATGGTGAAACCCTGTCTCTACTAAAACTACGAAAATTATCTGGATGTGGTAGTGCATGCCTGTAATTCCAGCTACTGAGGAGGCTAAGGCAGAAGAATCGCTTGAACCTAGGAGACAGAGGTTGCAGTGAGCGGAGATCGTGCCATTGCACTCCAGTCTGGGTGACAGAGCAAGATTTCATCTGGGGGAAAAAAAAAAAAAAGCTATTCAGTTAATCTTTTTTCAAATGAAAGTAAAATTATTAAGGAATGGAAATTATTAAGGTCATTTAAACAGATTAGAATATTCAATTAATGAATATTTCATATATTCTTCAAGTTAGCATTAGAATATTTATGCACAAATGTAATATAGATCTAACAATTTACTTAATCTTACTTAATCACCACAAACCTGTGTCTATTTAATTTTTTATTAACACATTTCACCGTGCCTGAAATGTATAAACAGAGAAACTAATTATAGCCACGGTTGCATCTTGGCCACTATCCTTTAAAGTTATACAGAGAGCTCTGAAAATATTTTCAGTAATCCACGGCCACTTCTGGGTGAAAGCCAATCGAAGTAAATATTCCATCAAGGTTTAGAATTATTTGTTTCTGCATCTTCGATATCGCATTCAGTGAAATCAGAAAATTGAAGTTTCATGCTCAAGATTTATTTTCCTGAATCGTTTTACTTTTAGGAGATGAAATATTTGCCATTATTACTAACTCTGAACTCCGAAAGATACAATTTAGGTGATTTTGTCTAAGATAGATATAAAAGGATTCCAATAATTTAGGCGGAACTTTTAAGCAGGCTATGTTTAGTTGGTCCCAAATGGCGATACAAATAGTTCAAATTTTCTGTATTAGATAGCAAAGCATATTTCTCCACAAAGCAGTTACTTTTTTATGTTTGCTTTACAGACACCTAGGATCAGAGGAAAATATGCCTGGACAATACACTGAATGTGCACAACAAGAATATTTTAATGCTAGGAAATATAAACCAAGATTACTTTCCTATATAGTATTACTGTATTATTGGTGGATAGTGTATTATAGTATGTAGGTATTATTGGTGGATATGTGTATATAAAATAAATTTCTCTGATAATAGTCCTGGTCATCTTAATGGGGCCATCTTATCACTTATGATAATAGTAAATCACCCTTTTCATGTCTGCTTCCTAAACAATATCTATAATTATGCTTCTCTCTTGGCTCATTTGACAGTTTCCTATGGTTGGTTTTATTCTAAGATATATCATTAATCTTAATGATTTAAGTGTTTGAAATTCTTAAAAATTAATCATTTTTATATATCAATTTAACTATGTAATTTAGGTATTAAAAAATTAATGGTCAGATGCAACTGGGATTTTGTTTTTCTTAATTATAGTTTTTCACAAGAAATTCTTGACTAAAAATAGTAGAATATGTTGTTGACATTCTTGAGAAATTTAAAATAAAATTAGAAATTATTATTTCAATCAACTGATCAAATTATGAGTGAACTATCCTACTAATATTTCACGTATCAATTATGGAAATTTACTAAACTAAAATATTCATTTTGAAAAAACAAGAACACAATATATAGATACAAAATTTGTAATTTATTTTCTCATGAAACAGTTATAAAAGTATCTATTAGGGTGACATTTTTGTGTTGTTTTCTTATATTGAGTTTGATTTTTTATTACGGCAAAAAAAATTTTATTGCAGTTTTTGATTGGTTCATTATTGCTATTTTATTATTCTGTATTTGGACACATGATTATGAAGAATGATATTTAAATCTGACTAACATAACTCATATTCTTACATCTATGCTGTCTTTATGGAACTATTTCTACTATATGAGTCAAATATTCCTTTTTTTTAGGTGACATTATTCAAATCAGTAATATTTAGGATTAGCTGAACCTTTCCAAGAGGCCTATGTGCCTATGATTGCAAAATATTTTGAAATATTTGGAATTCCTGATCTTTTACAATCATATAAATTCGGTTACTTAGACATAATAATTAAGTACCCCTTCCAAATACCCATGCTAGGTCATCCTCTGGTATTTTCTTTTTTTCCCCTCATTTACAGTTTGTTTGTTCATGTATCGGTTGACATGTTTTGTAGATTTTCTGCCACCTAAATGCATTTGTAGAGATTTTTAGCTTCTTTAAACTATCTAAAATAAATATTCCAACATTTTATTTAAAATTTCAAAGAACAACAGGAGTACGTAGTCTGTATTTTACAGATCAATATAATTCTTTCATTCACCAAATAGTGAGTGCCTTATCGAAGTATTGTTTATTCATCTAGATAGATTTCATTCATCATTGAAGAAAAAGACGTCCTGTTATGTAGGAATTTGTTTAAGTGGAGAGACAGACAATAAACATAATAAATAAGTGAATTTATAGTATGCTAAAAAGTGATACATATAGTAGGACTTATTAACTTCTTGATTCCTTCATGTATTTCTTTCACAGAATGTAGGTTGAATTCTAAGCTTATGTTCACCTGGACACATTGATTATAATGACTTTATAATCTGAAATATTGTAAGTGCAATGTTTACAGCACATACATGACTTTATATTTCACAACACTAACACATATGTACTCTATCAAGAAAGGCTAAATTTGTATTCCATATAAATTCAGTAAGAGTGACTTTTTTCTAAAGTAGCAAATATACTTTTAATTGATTTCAGATAAAAAACACTTGGGGAAGGTCAGTAATTGTTTTACCTAGAGCCATATTCTGAACAGAATGAAGGAACTAACTTAACTGGTTATTTTCATTATTTTACACCAGCCACAGTATTAGAAAAAACTAGGCATTGCATCAGTTTAGGTTAAATGTGTGACTAGAAACCAAATCCCGTCTCTAGTTTTTCTTGAATGCTTCTTTGTGGACTAAGCTTTCATGGCGTCATTCTTGGTCGTTGCTTTCAGTTTATTCCAGACACCCCTTTTGGCCTTGCTGTGTTTCTGTATTTATGTCGCCCACGCCACTTGGTTGCAATGTTCTTAGATCAACAGCATTTCATCATCCTTTAGCTTGATCTTGAGGTGCCTAATACCCTCAGCAGCTTTTTCAAACTCAGCCTGAGACCTGCTGGCTGGGTTGCTGGGACCCTAGCGAGCCCACACAGGAGGCAAGGAGCGGGAAGCCATCAGTAAGAGTCAAGAGTGACTTTTGAAATTGTGGAACTAGTCAAACAAGGAGGATAAACTACATACTTAAGATATACGAATTATTTCAGACCATAATAGGCATAACCCTTTTTCTAAAAATGCTTCCTGTAGTATCCTATACATACAACAGGGGCCCAAAATAACCTCTTTAGAAGTCCATGGACTTTAAAAAAAAAAAAAGAGAGACAACACTCACAATTTACTTAGAAATATTTGTGGCACGAATTTGTCTCATTCTCAACTGCTTTTGCATTCTAAAATCTTCCTTTGAAAGTAAGAATTCACCATTGCTTAATTCATTAAACTTTGTTTTTCTAACCTTATTCTTTGTGACTTTATCACATAACTTTTTTGACTAATTCCTTCAGTGTCCTGTGTAGGCAGTAAGTGACATTGTCATAAACAACCAGTCTCCGCCCATTTTTCTCCTTGGTGCTCTCTGTTCACACTTTGCTCAATCTAACAAAGCCAGGATACTACAGCTGATGGGGATTCTCTTTAATTATGCGTCTGTTGTATTAATAGATATACACTGCCTCTATCTGGAAGAACTGACAGTGATTACACAGTTTCATCCTACAAATAAGAGCAGGTGCAGCTGTAAATAGTCCCTGATTAACAATTTCATTTAAATGTTATAACAGATCTCTGTAGGGCAAATTACTCCCACTGGTAAGGAGGTGTACTTTTGTATATAATATAATTCACTAAATCTAGAATTTAATTATGTTAGTAATAACAAAAGCCCTTAGTGTGCTAAAAATTCCCAAATATATTGGCCCCTTCTATCAAAATAACTACTGTAAAACAAATGAATTGTTACTAAAAATGTTCCTTATGGAGCAAGTATGTAAATAATCTCTCACAATCCTACCTCTATGGGTATTTTGTTTATTGACATATACATCTTTATAATTTGCATTAAACAATGTATTTGTTTGTTACTTACCACATAATCATAAAATTATTTCATTAATTAAAAGTTTTCAAATGCCTGTGATTTTACCATTTTGCCACTGCTTATTTAAGTTATTCAAACTTTTTCAATTTTCAAAAAAGCTATATAGATATTTAAAATAAACAAGTAAAATTTGTGTATAAAAGCATAAGCCCTTTTTTCTTTTGATATTCATCTCAAAATTACTTTTCAGAAAATTTGTATTAAAGAGCTACTCAAGAGTAGTCAAATACCATTTCATAGTGCTAACATAGAAAAGAACTATTATAATAATTTTAACAATTGAAATAAGAAAATTCACTGACTGTGCTTGCTTTAAAATTTTTTTTTAATATTTTTTTTCATGATTTGGCTCTCTGTTTGTCTGTTATTGGTGTATAAGAATGCTTGTGATTTTTGTACATTGATTTTGTATCCTGAGACTTTGCTGAAGTTGCTTATCAGCTTAAGGACATTTTGGGCTGAGACAGTGGGGTTTTCTAGATATACAATCATGTCATCTGCAAACAGGGACAGCTTGACTTCCTCTTTTCCTATTTGAATACCCTTTATTTCCTTCTCCTGCCTGATTGCCCTGGCCAGAACTTCCAACTACCAATGACTTTCTTCACAGAATTGGAAAAAACTACTTTAAAGTTCATATGGCACCAAAAAAGAGCCTGCATCGCCAAGTCAATCCTAAGTCAAAAGAACAAAGCTGGAGGCATCACACTACCTGATTTCAAACTATACTACAAGGCTACAGTAACCAAAACAGCATGGTACTGGTACCAAAACAGAGATATAGATCAATGGAACAGAACAGAGCCCTCAGAAATAACGCCACATATCTACAACTATCTGATCTTTGACAAACCTGAGAAAAACAAGCAATGGGGAATGGATTCCCTATTTAATAAATGGTGCTGGGAAAACTGGCTAGCCATATGTAGAAAGCTGAACCTGGATCCCTTCCTTACACCTTATACAAAAATTAATTCAAGATGGATTAAAGCCTTAAACATTAGACCTAAAACCATAAAAACCCTAGAAGAAAACCTAGGCAATACCATTCAGGACATAGGCATGGGCAAGGACTTCATGTCTAAAACAGCAAAAGCAATGGCAACAAAAGCCAAAATTGACAAATGGGATCTCATTAAACTAAAGAGCTTCTGCACAGCAAAAGAAACTACCATCAGAGTGAACAGGCAATCTACAAAATTTTCACAACCTACTCATCTGACAAAGGGCTAATATCCAGAATCTACAATGAACTCAAACAAATTTACAAGAAAAAACAAACAACCCCATCAAAAAGTGGGCGAAGGACATGAACAGACACTTCTCAAAAGAAGACATTTATGCAGCCAAAAAACACATGAAAAAATGCTCACCATTACCCGTCTATCAGAGAAATGCAAATCAAAACCACAATGAGATACCATCTCACACCAGTTAGAATGAATCATTAAAAAGTCAGGAAACAACAGGTGCTGGAGAGGATGTGGAGAAATAGGAACACTTTTACACTGTTGGTGGGACTGTAAACTAGTTCACCCATTGTGGAAGACAGTGTGGAGATTCCTCAGGGATCTAGAACTAGAAATACCATTTGACCCAGCCATCCCATTACTGGGTATATACCCAAAGGACTATAAATCATGCTGCTATAAAGACACATGCACACATATGTTTACTGCAGCACTATTCACAATAGCAAAGACTTGGAACCAACCCAAATGTCCAACAATGATAGACTGGATTAAGAAAATGTGGCACATATACACCATAGAATACTATGCAGCCATAAAAAAATGATGAGTTCATGTCCTTTTTAGGGACATGGATGAAATTGGAAATCATCATTCTCAGTAAACTATCGCAAGAACAAAAAACCAAACACCGCATATTCTCACTCATAGGTGGGAATGGAACAATGAGAACACATGGACACAGGAAGGGGAACATCACACTCTGGGGACTGTTGTGGGGTGGGGGGAGGGGGGAGGGATAGCTTTAGGAGATATACCTAATGCTAAATGACGAGTTAATGGGTGCAGCACACCAGCATGGCACATGTATACATATGTAACTAACGTTCACATTGTGCACATGTACCCTAAAACTTAAAGTATAATAATAATAAAATTAAAAAATATATACATATATTTTTTTCTTTAAAGTGAGAAAAAGCCTTGGGAAATGAACTTTTGTTAAGGTTTTATAGTTACATTTATGGCCACTGAAATAATGTAAAATGTACAAATCTTCAAAATACCCTTTTGGGCCCAAAGTAGAGAATTTTTTTGTTTATTTGGCTTGGCTTGGTTTTGGTGTGATCCTGTAAATAGTCCTATATTTAATATTATTACTGAGTATTTTGTGAGGTGAGTTGCAAAGGGTCAAGTACAATTCAGGGACCCGGTTTGAAAATGTTAATAATGGTTTGTTAGTTTATCTGTTGTGCAGCTGATGAAGCCATGTGGCAGTGTCATCTTACTCTCTTTAGCTGATCTTTCTCCCTTCCTGGACAATCAGAATTTGATATTCTTTTTGCAATCATTACATATTTATCATATTCAAAACCATGCATTAAAATATAGGTCACTATTCCAACCTTCTTCCCTGATGTAGTCTAGATCATTGTGTCCACAATTTCAGCCCCTGCAACATGTCTAAACCTGAAATCTCTATTGCACACCAGTACCCCTGCTTCTACTTAATAATAGCCATGATCTCCAGAAGCTGAAAACCTGGCTGTCTTCCTATTTCCCATCTCTATCCTCCTCCCATAATATGCTTTTAAAGCTATTTGCCTTAGTGACCAGTTTATCAATTCCAGCTACCTTCTGTCCAACTGTATTACTCCTAATTTGTTTTCAGGTCTCTCATATCTCAGTTGAATTATTGAAACAATCTCCTAATTGTTCTTGCTATGTTTCGAGTCCCATCACTCCTGTTTCTCCCTTGGAAACATTTTATTTAGTGCAGCAGATTTTTTTCTTTTATTTTTTACTATATTGTATATTTCAAATTACTCAAATTTAGTGCTTACAACATATTACAGCAATTATTCATTTGGATATCCTTTCTATAACCTGATCAGGGTGAAGCCAAGATTCCAAATTAATTCTAAACATTTACTGTAAATGATACTCAATAAAGTGATTGGAGGGCAAGAATAATTTTCTATATAAATTGCTCAGATGAGTTTTTATATGCACTACCTGGATAGGAGGCAAGTTAAGTCTTGAGAGCAAAGTCTTCCCGAGACGAAACATATAGTTTGTTAGAAGTAATTAGTTACCTGTTCATTAGTAGAAATATGGGCTTCCTTGATTTTCCTTTTAGTCCACCATATTGTGGCTGAGTATCTGTAGGTTTATTAGTATAACAGCTAAACCCAAGTCTTGCTGTCATGAATTCTAGTACACTGGTTTTGGGTGGTAAACTAGATGAATGCTCTTTAGTTCAATGAAAGGTTTATTCATTGTTTAATGAACATTTATTAACAGAATTGTTAACTTGTCTAGGTTTTTTTCCTAACAGCTGTGTGATCATCTGTAATATTTAATAGAATTTCCCTGTAAATTAAATCATACATTTTAATTTGCATAAAAACTAGCTTTATATGTAATAGATACCAATATTGGTGTTAATGTAGATATGCAAATGAATAATACTCTAAATATTTAATAACTCATATGAAGTGATTAATTAGAATAATACCACAGCCCTACAAAGTTATCCATTAAAACTGGGTATTGCCTTACTGGAGCATTTCAATGAATAGCAATATTAGTAGTTACATACGTGAATTAACCAAAGTATGTTGTAAATTGAGATTGTCATATAAAAGGGCTCCTCCAATTTCATAAACTATGGGATTGAAAAGTTTGAATGTTGTTAATTTAGAAAAATTAACCCTTTTCATTTTTTAGATATATTTTAAATGTGCCTTAATAGCTCAAGCTAGACTTCTATCTTTGTCTAATTCTAATAGTAATGAGAGAATTTTTAAATCTTTCTTACTCTGTAATTGGAAATGTCCACCCCAAAATACCACATAATAATTATAAAGTTTGTTTTATTCATATACCTTTTCTATTTAAATTATTCTAGGTGCAAATAACTGCTCCATCATGAAATACAAGCAGAACATAACTTGAAGATTTAATTTTCCTTCTTTATCAGCATTAATTTTAGAATATTTAAACTTACTTTTAATTAATGTGGTTTAAATAATTTCTAAATGAATCTCATGGTACAGTCAAGAGGCTGAAGACTTGCTCTACAGATTTCAAATTAATGGTTTTTAACAATTCTAATTAATAATTTATTATACATGCCAATATATAGACAAAGTTTGGTTGTACATTTAGAAATTTAATTACATAGGAAATGCCACTGCATGTTTAAACAGATGACCAGGAATTACGACCTGCACAGATAACAGACCTCCCTCCTCCACACATGTGTTTCAGTGAAGGCTGCGTTGTTTCTTGAAATGACAAGGGCCTGCTGCCAACAGGGTTATGAAGCATTGCAGATTTTTTTTTTTTGAAAGGAAAGACTTCTTTGCAGCAATTTTCTATATGATGTGATTCCTGTTAAACTGTTTTACCAAAAACCAAAAAAAAACAAAAAACAAAAAACAAAGATGTCAAAACTATTTCAGCCTCAGATTTGAGATGCATCATTTAGATGAAATTTTTAAAGCTATTTTAATTTTTACACTTATTTGCTTGTATGTTTTATAGGTATTTTTAATCTGCTACAACATGTTTACAGTATGAATACTCTGAGAAAATTAGTTAGCAAAACTCCAGCAGCTTTAAGAGCACGAGCCAACTCACTACAATGTCCCAAAACTCTTTTAGCCAGAGTCAGTAACAGAGAGGCCAAAAATATTAGTGAAATTCCTGTAAGTTGTATGAAATGTGATGTAACGAACCAAAATGTGTCTGTACATAAATACGTTGCCATGACTTTTCAATACATGATTTGGTTCCACTTTCCCTAAAGAACTTGATTGTCTTATTTAATACTCAAAAAACAAGCTGTTATTTAGAGAAAAATTATTAAACTGGGCCAAAACATCATTTAAGAAGCCATCAGATGCCAAGTAAAAATTGCATTATGAAGGGAGTGAGTACATGTAGACGTTCATTTAGTTAGAAATGAACAATCATTTTTAAAAGCTCTGAAACAATTTAATTGATGTAATCACTGGAAAAGTACATAATTTATATATTTAAAAATGGCATGTTGCCTTTCATAATCTCTAGGACTGTATACCATAAACCACTTTTATATATCACTGAGAAAGGAAAAGCACAAGTGATAAACCTATGGCATCCCATGGATTGTGAGATGAAACACATTCAGATTTTAGATATTTTAAAATGTGAAAAATCATGCATCTTAAAGTTGATGAAATTCTATAGTTGATGGTACGTTTAAGTGTGTATAAGAGGATATAACTTCTAGTTCCAGATAAGCTAATTAATCTCCAAATGAGAAAATCACTTAATTTTCTTGAGCTCTAAAATGCCATGGTTCTGTACAAGAATGATGGCAATATTTTTTGAAAAAGCTCACTGAAGGAAGAATAAAACAAACCAAAAATTAAGTGAGGAATTATACACTTGTACTATGTTATTTTGTTATGGTATATTTGATGTAAAATTAATCTCCAAGTTGAAGAAATCAAAATTCCTCTTATTATCTGGGAAAATAAGAATCTTGATCAGATCTAATTTAAACTGTTTTCTAATGATTAATATAATTTACTTGATGAATTTGGGAAGAAGTTATTTACATTGTGTGTTTCAAGTCAATCGTAACAAAGAGTTCGTATGTATTTTTTCTATTTCTTAGGGTAAATATCTGCCATTAAAGGATAAATATTCTAATTTTTAGTTTTTTCCAATTCTTAAATTCTTTTTTTATATCTTGCTTCTGAATGTTTTTGTAGTTCTGAAATTTCTAAATTTATATAAGTGTTATTTCAACGGTTGATGCCACCTTAAACATCCGTCATACTTTCTTGGTGTTAACTCCTGTTACTTGTTGGGTATAAAATGGATTGTAATCATAAGCATTTATTGTTATTATAAATTAGTCTATTGCCTGAAGATTTCCCTTTAGTATTTAGGCATATTTTACACCTGAGTAACTTGTTGAATCATTGAGATTTCTGATTTTGTGACACACTTGATGTGTCCTTGTCAGAATCCCAAATATACAGTCATTTATCATTATGGTTTTTCACAAGTTGCTTATTTTGTACCTTATAGAAATATTTGACACCTGGTTCTATTAAATTAAATGGCATTATTTGGTCATCTTCTATGGCCACCCCAATAATTATAAATTCTGAACACAGATTCAGAGGTGTTGACCTTCACCTTCTGCCTGCAAATGTCATCTATGCAGTTATTTACAAAATGTTAAACAATACTGAATCTAGCCCATTTTACCTTTAAATCAATCAGTTTGGATTTGATCACTGAAATTCAAGTGGCTATTTAGATTTCAAAACTGAGTGTTTAAGGTAAAGTATTCTGCATGGTAAAATACATCTCTATTTGTTAAGTTATGTGCATGGTTTATGGTGGCTCACGCCTGTAATCCCAGCACTTTGGGAGGCCGAGGCGGGCTCATCACAAGGTCAGGAGATCAAGACCATCCTGGCTAACACGGTGAAATCCCGTCTCTACTAAAAATACAAAAAATTAGCCAGGCGTGGTGGTGGGTGCCTGTAGTCCCAGCTACTCAGGAGGCTGAGGCAGGAGGATGGCGTGAACCCGGGAGGCGGAGATTGCAGTGAGCCGTGATTGCGCCACTGCACTCCAGCCTGGGCGACAGAGCAAGACTCTGTCTCAAAAAAAAAAAAAAAATTGCATTGCAGGGTGCATTATATATGTATGTGTATTTTTAATTAAGTTTTACTTATACAAAGTGGTACATAATCTGTAAACATGTATTGTTCCTATTATCACCATCTGGGGGATGGGAGGCCTTTCATTGCTTTTCATACTCAAAGTATAATCTTATATTCAAAAATGAAATATTTTCTATAGTACAACCCTAGCCTCTTTTATATTCCTGTTAAAGTTTTCTGTATTTCCCATTGTATTTTCCATCGTTTCTTTAGTCGAACAAATTGATCGGCTATTCTCTGAACCTTTGCAGCCTTTGCCATCCATGCTTGAAGCATCACTACGTAATAGATTATGCCCCAGGGCTGTGAAATCTGACTACCTGGACTAAAGGTTGGATTGAACCCTTTGCTACCTCTGGATAGATATGTTATTTTTCTCTGTGCTTCAAATTCCTCCTCTGTTACTATAAATATTAAAGTCATTATTATTATGGATTATTTATTATTAATATTAAAATATATGGAACATTAAAATACTTACCAAACATTAGCTATAAATGTGCCATTTATCATTTAAACTACTTCTCCCTAAGATGCCTGTTGAATTCACTTGTGTCATCTAAAAGCCCATGGGCTTCCTACCATGCAAGAGGAGAACATTAAAAAACATGCAGAGACCTCTCTCTAAGATATTCATTCACCAAGAAGAAGGGTTAATGAAATAGCTGCTAAATTATAGAATTAATAATCAGGGACATAATTATTTTAGATCTGAGTAATATCTGATCACTGCTGAATTTTACATCTAATCTCATTTTAGGATTATGCGTATGTACTTTCTGTTACATATATGAATGAGGTATTTCGAAGACCATCATAACTTTAGCTTCTCTTTATATCATTCGAAGTCCGAGCAACATGATCCAGGCAAGGTAACATATACATAGGTGGTATCTATCTTTCTGTACCCATGAAATGACTAAAACCACAGGTGAAATTAACCTATACATGATAATGTGATGGTTTACATTATATTTCTAAAAGTCCTATTTCTATTTTTTAGTAAAATAGTTTTTGTTGAGTATAGAAGCCTAGGCTGTCATTTTTCCCCCTTTAATACATTAGATATGGCACTTCATTGTCTTGTGGCTTGCGTTGTTCCTGATTATAAATCTACAGTAATTCCTAATTGTGTTCATCTGTACATAATGTCTTTTTTCCTCCCTCAGGCTGATTGCAAGACTCATAATCATGGATTTTCAGAAATTGTGATATATTTTAGTGTGCTGTGCTGCTTGTTTCTTTGGAATATTTTTTCTTTAATTTACAGTTGTTGTGGACCTGTTTTTGCCATTATTTCATTAAATGTATTTGTCTAGTTCATTACTCTGAACTAGGGCAATTTCAACTATGGTTTTCAATTAAAAGTATGTTACATCTCCTGGTATTGTGCAAGGGTTCACCGATTTTCTGGTTTTTTTTCCACTCTTTTTCCTCTGTATGTTTCATTTGGATTCTTCAAGTTGCCATATTTTCAAGTTCACTAATGTTTTCTTCTGAGTGTCCAATGTGCTGTTAATCCTGTCCAGTATATATTTCAACTAAGATACTGTATTTTCTTCTTTGGGAGTTTAATTTGTGTCTTTTTAAATACAGTCTGTGTCTCTCCTCACCAGGCTCATGCCTTTTTCTGCTTTGGAATATATGTAGTATATTTATAAGAGCATTTTGATGTATTTTTTCACTAATTATGTCTGTGAGATTTCTTGCTCCATACAATCTATGTCTCTCCTCACTAGTCTCATGCCTTCTTCTACTTTGGAATATATGCAGTGTATTTATAAGAGCTTTTTAATGTATTTTTTCACTAATTATATCTGTGAGATTTCTTGCTCCGTTTATGTGAGTGATTTTTGTTTCATTTTTAATAGACAATTTTTAGAACGGTATTTAGTTCACAGTAAAATTGAACAAAAGGAACAGAAATATCATATATTGCCACCATGCATACATAGTTTCCCCATTGTAAACATCTCCCAAAGTGCCACATTTTTTACAACTGGTTAACCTATACTGACATATCATTATCACTAATATGGAAAGTTTACATTAGGGTTCCCTTTTGGTGTTGTATGTTCTATGGGTTTTGTTAAGTTTATAATGACACGTATACACCATTATAGCATCATACAGAGCAGTTTCTCTGCCCTAAAATTCCACCATGTTTTGCCTATTTATCTCTACCCCCTCCACTTCACCTCTTGCAACCACTGTACTTTTAGTGTCTCCATAACGTTGCACTTTCCAGAATATCACATATAGTCATGCATGACTTCACAGTGGAGATACATTCTGAGAACCACATACTTAGACAATTTCATCATTGTGCAAATATTATGGAATGTACTTAAACCTAGCTGGTATAGCCTACTACACACGTCGACTGCATGGTGTAGCCTGAGTTACAAACCTGTAAACCATTTTACTGTTCTGAGTACTGTAGGCATTTGTAACACAATGGTAAGTGTGTATCAAAATTATTTAAAGTTAAAAAAATAAAAAATATATAGTATCAAAGAGAAAAAATGGGTATCAAAGAAAACGTCTGTATAGGAAACTTACCATGAAAGGAGCTTGCAGGTCTGGAAGTTATTCTGGGTGAGTAGGTGGCTAGTGAATATAAAGGAATAAGACATTACTGTGCACTATTGGGGACTTTATAAACACTGTACCTTAGGCTACACTAAATTTATGAGAATATTTTTCTTCAAGAATAAATTAACTTTAGCTTACTTTAACTGTTTTATTTATAAATCTTTATATTTCTTCAAATTTTTACTTTTTCTGTAATAACACTTAGCTTAAAGCACAAAACCATTGTATAGATGAACAAAGTATTTTATGTAATGATTTTATAAGCACATATATGTGTGTATATATAATATATATGTATATATATATTACTTTTTTGATAAAAACTAATACACAAACACACATATTAGTTGGGTCTATGCGGGGTCAGGATCTTCAATGTCACTGTCTTCCCCCTGTACATCTTGTACCACTAACATGTCTTCAGGGCCAATAACAGGCATAGAGTTGTCATCTCCTATGATAAAAGAAATACCTCCTGAAAGATCTTCCTGAGGCTTACAGTTAACTTTAAAAAAATATGTATGCAAAAGAAGCACACTCTAAAATAATAATACAATTTATGGTATAGTAAATATATGAACCAGTAAGTCATTTTATCATTATCAAGTATTATGTATTGTAAGTAATTGTATGTGATATATTATTATATGACTGGCAGTGCAGTAGGTCTGTTTACACCTGCACTACCTCAAACACATGTGCCATGCACTATGAGTTTACGACAGTATGACATCACTAGGCGATAGGAATTTTTGAGCTTCATTGTAATCTTATGGGACAACTATCATACGTGCTGTCTGTCCTTGACTGAAATGTTGGTATGCTGTAGTTGGAATCTTACAGTATGTAGGCTTTTCAGATTAGCTTCTGTCATTTAGTAATATGCACTTAAGTTTTCTCTATATCTTTTCATAGCTTGATATTTTATTTATCTTTAATGCTGAATAATATTCCATCATCTGGGTGTACCAGTATATTTATCTGTTCACCTACTGAAGAACATCTTGGTTGCTTCCAAGTTTTTTCAATTATGAATAAATATCAACTTTCAAGTGCAGGTTTTTCTATGAACATAGGTTTTCAATTCCTTTTGAGGAAGACCATGGAGCACGATTGCTGGATCATAGGATAAGCATTTATATAGTTTTGTAGGAAACTGTCAAAGCCTTTTCCAGAGTGGCTGTATCATTTTGCATTCTTACCAGCAATGGATGAGAATTGCTTTTGTGCCACATCCTTACTAGCATTTGGGGTTGTCAATATTATGGTTTTGGCAATTCTAATAAGTTCTTAGTGGTATATCATTGTTGTTTTACTTTGCATTTCCCTGACGATATATAATGTGGAGCATCTTCTCATATGGTTATTTATCATTGGCACATCTTCTTTGGTGAAGTGTCTATTAAGGTGTCTGGCCCATTTTTTAGTAGATTGGTTTGATTTCTTATTTTAAGAGTTCTCTGTATATTTTTGGTTATTGTCCTTTTTCAAATATGTTTTCTACAATATTTTCTCTTAGCCTGTAGCTTATCTTTTCATACTTTTGGCAGTGTCTTTCAATAAGCAGAAGTTTTCATTTTATTTTAATGAAGTCCAATTTATTAATTCTTTGTTCCATGGATTATGTCTTTGGTGTTGTATCTACGTAGTCATTGCCAAACAAAAGCTCATCTGGATTTTCTCCTATGTTACTTGAAATTTTACAGTTCTGTGTTTTACATTTAAGTTTGTGATCCATTTTGCATTAATTTTTTGTGAAGGATTCAAAGTCTGTGTCTAAATTAATTGTTTTGTCTGTTTCTGGGCACTTTGCTGTTATATTGCTCTGTTTGTCTATTATTTCACCAGTACCATATTATCTTGATTTCCATAACTTTATAGTAAATACTAGGGTCAGATAAATATCAGTCCTCCAACTTTGTTCTCCTCCTTCAATGTTATTTTAGCTGTTCTAGGCCTTTTGCCTCTCCATATAAAGTTTATTTATTTATTTATTTATGTATTTATTTATTTAGACGGAGTCTCATTCTGTTGCCCATATTGGAGTTTACTTGTGCGATCTTGGCTCACTGCAACCTCTGCCTCCCAGGTTCAAGCGATTCTCTTGCCTCAGCCTCCTGAGTAGCTTGTATTATAGGCACTGGCCACCACTCCCGGCTTATTTTTGTATTTTTAATAGAGACTGGGTTTCACTGTATTTGCCAGCCTGGCCTCTAACTCCTGGCCTGAAGTGATCTGCTCACCTCAGCCTCTCAAAAAGCTGGATTACAGGTGTGAGCCGCCCCGCCCGGCCCATATAGAATCAGTTTGTTGTTATTCATAACAATATGTAGAATCAATTTGTTGTTATTCATAAAATAAGCTGAGATTTTGATTGGGTTGCATTAAGTCTATGAATCAAGTTGGGAAGAATTAATATATTGACAATATTGAGTGTTCCTATCCATGAACATGAAATATTTCTTCATTTTCTAGTTATTTGATTTCTTTGATCAGAGTCTTATAATTTTCTTTATATATATCTTTTATATTTTTCTAGATTTACTTCTAAGTATTTTATTTTTGGATGCTAATGTAAATGATGCTGTGTTTTAATTTCAGTTCCCGCTTTCTCATTGCTGGCATATAAGAAAGTTTTTGACTTTTGTATATTAATGTTGCATCACCTTGCTATTATCACTTATTTGCTCCAGGAGAGGTTTTTTTTTGGTCAGTTCCTTTTTATTTTCTACATAGACAATTATGTCATCTGTTAAGAAATATTGTTTTATTTCTTCCTTCCTTATCTTTATATCCTTGTTTATTTTTTCTTTCTTATTGCATTAACTAGGATTTACAGTATGATGTTGAAAAAGAGTGATGAGAAGAGGCGTCCTTGCCTTATTCCTTATCTTAGCAGTAAACCTGGTAGTTTCTAACCGTTAAGTATGGTGTTAGCTGTGTTTTTTACAGATATTATTAAGCTTAGAAAATACCCTTTATTTCTTGTTTTCTAAGGGCTTTTTCATTTCACTAACAGGTGTTGGATTTTATCAGATTCTTTTCTGCATCTGTTGATATGATCATGTGTTTTTATTAGTTGATTTTTATCCTTGTTAAGGTTCATGCTTTTCCACTTCTTTGCATATCTTGTATTTTTCTAATGCCACACATCGTGGTTTATATTATCGTGCAATAGGTTTTGGGGAATTTCTTTAAATAATGTTGGACTATTTTCCTGTGAGGCAGTTAAATCATTGTGATTAATTTTGAGGTTTACTCTGACAGAGATGGAGTCTCTCTCTGTCTCCAGGCTGAAGTGCCATAGCACAATCATACCTCATCACAGCCTCAAAGTCCTGGACTCAAGTGATCCTCCTGTCTCAGCCTCCCAAGTAGCTAGAACTACAGGCATATGCCATCAGGGCTGGAGATACACACACACACACACACACACACACACATCTATTTCATTTTTGTAGAGGTGGGATCTCTCTGTGCTGTTGAGGCTGGTCTCAAACTCCTGGCCTTAAGAGATCCTTCTGCATTGGCCTCAAGAGATCCTTCTGCATTGGCCTCTGAAAGTTCTGGCATTGCAGGGTTGATACTTTTGAGTGTAGAGACAGAATAGCCTGTAGTCTAGGTTCAACATTATATCATGTGTTAGGAGGTCTTTATTCTTTCTGGTAGGAACACAAACTATTCCTGAGTTGGGTTGATCCCTGAGAATTATTCCTCCCACTCATTCCTCTGCTAGTTTACTTCCCTGGTCTCAGTAGTTTTCTCAAACACGTGCACATAACAGTACAGAAAATATTTAAGGAACCACTCTGCAGGTGTTTCTGTTTACCTTCCATCTATCTGCTATTCTGGTCAAAATTCTCGCCACCTTAGCCTCCCTGACCTCTGAAACCTGTGTCCAAACTCAGCAAGAATAATGAGCTTTGTTTGGGTTCCCCAAATCTGCGCAGCAGTTTGGAAATTCATTCCATGCAATGAGCTCATCTTACTTGTTTTTATCTTTGATATCAGTGTTATTTGTTTCCATTTTCCCTGAAAAGATGATATTTTACATATTTTGTTGGGAGTTCCAGGTGTTTAAGGCAAGACGGCAAATCAGAGTTGTGTTTCTGTCCCTCTCTTTCTGTCCACTGTTTTTGCTCATCACATTTTTTCCAGCACTTGGGCAAGCAGCTGCCAAACAGTAGGAGCTCAGTGTATATTTTTTGGTAATTTAACATATTTTCTCATATAAATTGAGGAATCTATATATACAATGATAAAGTGAACAGAGGTCAATAAATAAGCCATTTAAAATGTGATTTTAATGTATAGAGCTTCTATTATATAATATTTTCCTCTGTATTTAATATGTGAATTACATACCTCTAAAATGGACCTTTCTGAAACAATAAATATATGTTGTACATTCTAAAGAGAGAAATGTTTGTTTCGGTATTATGCATTATTTATGGACTACTGTATTGTTCTGTTCTTGCATTGCTAAAAATAAATACCTGAGACTGGGTAATTTATAAGAAAAGAGGTTTGGCCGGGTGCAGTGGCTCACACCTGTAATCCCAGCACTTTGGGCGGCCGAGGTGGGCAGATCACGAGATCAGGAGATCGAGACCATCCTGACTAACACGGTGAAAGCCTGTCTCTACTAAAAATACAAAAAAAATTAGCCAGGCGTGGTGGCGGGTGCCTATAGTCCCAGCAACTCCTGAGGCTGAAGCAGGAGAATGGCGTGAACCCGGGAGGCAGAGCTTGCAGTGAGCTGAGTTCACGCCACTCTACTTCAGCCTGGATGACAGAGCGAGACTCCATCTCAAAAAAAAAAAAAAAAAAAAAAAAAAAAAAAAAAAAACAGAAAAGAAAAGAGGTTAAATTGGCTCACTGTACAGGAAGCATGATGGCATCTGCTTCTGGGGAGGCCTCAACGAGATTTTATTCATGGTGGAAGGCACAGTGGGAGCAGGCAGTTCACATGGCAAAAGCAGGAGGAGAAGAGGGCAGGGGAGGCGCTACACACTTTTAAATGATCAGATCTCATGAGAACTCACTATTTCAAGGACAGTACAAAGGGGATGGTGCTAAACCGTTTATGACAAATCCACCCCCATGATCCACAATCACCTCCCACCAGGTCCCACGTCAAACACTGTGGATTACAATTGAACATGAAATTTGGGTGGGAAAATAACCCAAACCATATCAAATACTAAAATTTGTGGAATGAATGGAATAGCACCATATAGGTTTATTGTAAACTACACATTTTATTTTCAAACCAATTTTGCATATTTATAGCTATACAATCAGGAACTAAAGATCAGTTCAACATAATATGCTTCATTTAGCTACTTCTGTACAATTAGTCTATCTTTTTTCCTGTAAATTTAATCTTAAAAATGAGCTATTTTAATTACTTTGAACAACAGTAGTTTTCCACACATTTTTACTCTTTTATTTTTTAACTAAAAGAAAAGAAATAGTTTCCTTAAACAAACTTGAATTAAGGTTTTACGTTGGTGTTTTCGGTGTAGGAAACACCGAAATCAGGATGATTTCACGTTTAGAAAAAAAAACAAGAAAAAGGGATTCTTAATTTTCTTTTAAAAATTAGCTAAGCTAACATGAAAACAGATAACTACTTATTTATATTTTATTCTGAGTTATACTTTATTGAAGGTTTTAACAGTTTATACTTACTTCTAAAAAAATAAAAATATATAAATTTATTCATCGAACTTCATCTCCAAATTAGTATTTATCTTGTGGATCACTTTAAAGCATTTAAAAGTATGTGACACATTCAATAACAAAGATATTTACTGCCAATTACCTTTCTTGTTTTGAACGTCTTCTTATCAATGAAACTAAAATAAAAATGAATTTATTGTGTATATCACAGATCATACATTTTTATAAACATTGTGTTTACTTTCAGTTTTCTTTTGCATTAATTTTAGGGCCTAGAATAATTGAGTAGCATCTACATGGGGCGTCAGATTGTCCTTGGTTTTATTTTCTTCCATTTTTAATTTGTTCATCTGTACATTAATTTTTTCATTTATTCAAGACATATTAAGCATTTATAAATGTGATTCCTGACCTCTATATATTTACCATTGTATTAGTCCATTTTCACACTGCTATAAAAATATTGCCAGAGACTGGGTAATTTATAAATAAGAGAGGTTTAATTGACTCACAGTTCCACATGGATTGGGAGACCTCGGGAAACTTACAATCATGGCGAAGGCAAAGGGGAAGCAGGCACCTACTTCAGAAGATGGCAGGAGAGAGAGAGAGAGTGAGAGAGAGAGAGAGAGACAGCATGAGCGCGAGAGACAGCAGGTGAAACTGCCACTTATAAAACCACCAGATCTCATGAGAACTCCCTCTTTATCATGAGAATAGCATGGGGGAAACTACCCCCATGACACAATCACCTCCCACCAGGTCCTTCCCTTGACATGTGGGAATTACAGTTTGAGATGAGATTTGGGTGGGGATACAGAGCCAAACCATATCAACCATCTAATAGGTCATAAATTAATGTTTACATGACAGTATAGTGGTTACAATACAGGGTAAACATCATAACACTCACTATGTTGTATAGATGGGATAATGCGATGTGATACAATGGAAACATAAAAGAAGTACACCAGGACATTTGAGGTGGGTAATCTAGACCAAAAGCTGGCAAACAACGGCCTCAGGCCAAACCTTGCCTGCTGTGTGTTTTTATAAATTGCTTTTGCTTGAAACACAGCAACACTGCTTTCTTTCCAGTTTGTCTGGTTGCTCTCTCTGTACAACAGCAGAGTTGAGTAGTTGCAGCATAGACCATGTGACCCAGAAAGGCTAAAATATTTTTCTGACCCCTTTATAAGAAAAAGTTTACTGATCCTTTATGTAGACCATTTATTCATACTTTATGAGTTAAAGCAAAGAGGTCTTACTAGTACTAGGAGAGACAGCACAATGAGGTAAAGGTAGTGTTAAAGAAGTTCTGGAGGCCTGAGGTGACTAAAAAATTTAGAACTTTCTGTGGTGGAGGGTTGTCCTGAGCACAACCAGTGTCTTCATTCAAACACTGTTTCCTCCAAAAAGCTTTTCTTGTAGTTTCCCAGTCAGAGTTAGTTACTTCCTGCTCCAACCATTATATTTATGTTATTACAGCGCCTACTGCAGGTGGCTACATGATTTAAGAGCAAGAAGCATCCTTTTTCATCTTTGAATCATCTTTAAAACATATATTCTAGTAATAGCACTTCAGGGCTGAATATTAAATACATACATACATGAATTTAAAAAACAACCACCAGCTTGATTCCTGTAGTTGAAAAGCCCAATCATGTTTCTTGCAAGAATATTCTTAAAATCGCACATCTGACCAATCAGCAAATCTTTACAGCTGGTTTTCAGCTATGGAGTATGAGACGTTGGGCATTAACAGCTTAGCAAATGGCAGATTACTATTTTATTGAACATTTTAATAATTATATATTTTAAATAACTAAATAAAATAGATTTCAAAATGTGGTCATAGTTAACTGCCAGATGAGTGGTATAGTTTGTACGTAACCTATTCATGGCATTTAGAAGGCAAAGAGAACCTCATAGGTCTTTTTAAATTCCCGCATTATTTGTTTTCAGTACTCTTCCTCTATTTCCTAAATGAAATGAGTCCTAATAACTTCTGGGTCGGTAGCTAAGATTTGTGATTTTTATTCCCACATTGGAAAATAGTCTGATTTCAATGTAGCTGTCTCTTCAGTTTCAAAAATGATGTTGTATGATATTAATAAGGCAAACTGGCAAAATATGTCAGAGTAATTAATAATTCATTACATTAGTATGTTTATGTTGGGAAGGCATGTTCCAGAATTAGGATATACGGAAGAGAGAAGACGCCAATGCCCATATATATTCAATACAGAATTAAAATATATCTTCGGAAAAAATTGTTTTGTTATTTGTTTTTGAAATTATTTATGTTATTATTCCTAATGTTATATCCAAATATTTATTATAAGTAATTTGGCTTAAAAGTGAAAATGCATGGTTTGAATGTTAAGAATATAAATGTCTCAGGCTTAGTTTCTGGGTTTTCTTTTCTACTTTCTTAATCATATTCTTTCTAATTCTTGCCCTTATCTCACCTGGGCACCCTGAAGTAAAGTTTGCAGTACAGAGTTGCAAAATAAGTCCTTCTTGAAATTTAATTGTGTTTGTGCTAGCCTACAGTCAGATCTTTTCAAATAATTTTATGGTAGTTTATTAAAATAGGCAGCATTGAATATGTAATACTTTTCAAACTTGGGTTTTTCTTTTCTTGGATAAAAATTAAAATCAAGTGATTCCATTCCATCTATTAATAAAAGGGTTTTAACACCTGATAAGAAACTCCTTTAAATAACTTAGGTCTCCAAAGTTGAAGCCCAATTATGAAATGCCAGAGCAGAGACAGCCAGTAGAGGTCATAAAAAGATACCACTGTCACATGACACCATTGCGAGAACCATCAGACTCCCTCATCTGCACAATTTTAAATATTTTGAGAAGTTACAAAAGAAATGAGTTCTATAAATGGATGACTCAGTCCTACATGATTCTGAAGCTGAAGTGCAGAGGAACTATTACATATATAAATCCAGAGACACTGAAGAAGAGGAAAATGAATGCGCAGTGGACTCCTTTCCCAACCCAAGCTTCAGCACACCAAGGAAGCTTGAGAGCTAGAAACATGGGTATGTAAACACATCCAGGCTGACCTATTCTTTCTTTGAGTGATAGCTGTTCTTGGCTTCAACCTGTGTACTCACTAGTTCTATAGGGTAGTAAATTAAGACCATGGTTGTGCAGCCAGATAGCTTGAGTTTGAAATGAATGTGAGCTTTGACATTTGCTATCTATGCAAACTAAGACAAGTAATTAAACACTTTTAGGTCCCAGTTTCATCATCTTTAAAATGAGGAAGAAGGATCACACCTACCTCATGGGTTGTACTGAAAATAAATGAGTCAAAATATGCAAACAGCTTAGGACTTGGACCATTGAGAGTGCTATTTCTGTTGTTGGTGTTCTTAATATTATACATTGTGTTTGAATTTAAATGTACTAAGTGTATTATTTTCCTCAGGTGTAAGAACATTTTGTAGATTAGATCTGCCGATATCCCATTAGCCTCAAATTAATCTAATCATTGCTATTATCATTAGGAAGTCTTAGTATAATAACAGACTAAATAACAGACGAAAATACTTTAACTTTGTTCTTGCAAACACAATTATTAACTTTTCCAGGCACCTTGAAACATACCAATTTGGGAGACTAATGATAAACTGATGGCAATAATATGCAATTCAGAAGAGACAGTATTAGATATAAATTGAAGTACAGATAGGTAATTTTACTCTGATTTGGGGGGAATAGTACATAGTTGTTTATGCTACAAATTAATGTGTTCATATCACCAACCATAGTGGATCCACTATCGCTACAATATAAAACTTCATATCATCAGCATATTTGGAAACATAATCTTACATTTCCCTAATTTTAAAACCTGGAATGCAGGCTGGAACAAATCTTAAAGATACAGGAACACACTGTGATTAATAAAACTGTCAAAAACAATTTTTAAAATAGGATAGATTTGATTTTTTGACAAATCATTATAGCTGAAAAAGATATAAACTTAGTTATTGCTTCCAAAATATCATACTGTACTTGTATATTCTGTTTAATAAGTAATTAGAGGAAGAATCTGTAACAAGACATGGACATTGTATTTAGTGTTAGTTTAATTCCTATGTGGACTAAAATGGAACTATGAAAATGAAATCCAGCAACCCCATTTCTGGGTATATATCTAAAGGAAGTAAAGTGAGGATCTCGATGAGATATCTTCACTCCCATTTCAACATAGTTCACAATAGACAAGATATGGAAACATACTAAAAGTCTGTTGAATGAATGAACAAAATATTGTGCGTGTGTGTGTGTGTGTGTATACACAAAATGGAATATTATTCAGCCATAAGACAGAAGCAAGTGCTGCCATTTGTGATAACATGTATGGACCTGGAGGCCATTCTGCTAAGTGAAATAATTCAGATACAAGAAGACAAATACTGCATGATCTTACTTATATATGGAATCTATGTTGTTATACTCATAGAAATAGAGAGTAGAAGGGTGGTTACCTGTGGATGGAGGGGCAAGGAAAATGGGTAGATACTGGTCAAAGGATACAAACTTTTAGTTATTCAAGATTAGTAAGTAATGGAACCCTATTTATTTATTTATTTATTTATTTATTTATTTACTTACTTACTTACTTACTTACTTAGAGACAGGGTCTTGCTCTGTTGTCCAGGCTAGAGTGCAGTGGCATGTCTTGGCTCACTGAGACCTAGGCCTCCTGGACTCAAGAGATCCTCCTGCCTCTCACCTCCTGAGTAGCTGGGATTACAGGTGCAAGCTACTATGCCCAGCTATATATATATATATTTGTAGTCTGTGTGTGTGTGTTTGTAGAGACGAGGTTTTACCATGTTGCTCAGGCTGGTGTTGAACTCCTGAGCTCAAATGATTCACCTGCCTAAGCCTCCCAAAATGCTGGGATTACAGGCCTGAGCCACTGGACCTGGCCAGTTGTGGACCTCCAGTGCACAACATTGTAACTCTAGTTAACAACATTTTATTGTATACTCGAAATTTTCTATGAGAGTAGAACTTACGTGTTCTCACCACAAACACACACACATACACACACACACAAGAAAATAACTGAGTGATAGATATGTTAATTAGCTTTATTGTAGTGATTTATTTCACCATGTATATCAAATCCTCAACCTGCATACCTTAAATATATGTTTGTCAAATTTTTAAAAAATAAAATAAAGACATAATGCAATAGTAATAATCCTGCATGATGTTGGCATTTTCACTCACCCCCTCATATAAATTGTTCTAGGTTAGCCTTTCTGCTGTTCTGTGACAGTATAGTACCTTCATATTTCCTCATAACTTCAGCCTAGAGTCATATCAAAATTTATTGCTTTTGGACAAAGGTAATTATTTATAAGACACATAGAGGAAAGAGTAGTTAAAACTTATATTTTAAAGTAAGTTATGAAGTTCAAAACAGAGCAAAGAGTGAATTCCTGATTATAAATCTTGGTGGAGTTTCAGGTTTTAAATTTCATTTAGAAAGGCATCAGACCACTTTATCATGCCATTGTTTCTTTTGCTAACCTTAGAGGTTAGAAATAACCTGAGGTCTTATTTTTTTAAGCAATCAAATAAAGTGGAGTATAAAGTCAGGGGTAGGATTTGACTGAAAAAACCATATATTCAAGTGTGGGATATAATCACCACAGAGATTTCTGCCTATGAGCATGGACTGAATTCATTTAAAAATAAATCTGAGCTGGGGGCGGTGGCTCACGCCTGTAATCCCAGCACTTTGGGAGGCTGAGATGGGTGGATAACCCGAGGTCAGGAGTTTGAGACTAGCCTGGCCAACATGGTGAATCCCCCGTCTCTACTAAAAATACAACAATTAGCTGGGTGTGGTGGCGGGGGTGCCTGTAATCCCAGCTACTCGGGAGGCTGAGGCAGGAGAATCCCTTGAACCTGGGAGGAGGAGGTTGCAGTGAGCCGAGATTGTGCCACTGCACTACAGCCTGGGCGATAGAGTGAGACTCCATCTCAAATAAATAAATAAATAATCCAGGTTGCTTGGTGGATCATGGTTGAAATTTTCCTTGAAGTATTTGTAAACTCTAGGTATCTAAGAGAGCTGAGGTCCTCATGTATAGGGATAGTATTTATTTTAGCAATAATATTCTAATTATTTTTCATTATCATCTCTTTTTTATGTTTATAACCTGTCTCAACCACTATCCCTTTGATTACGGAGACCATGTTTTATTCATTCTAAAATGGCAACACAATGCCCTAAGCATCATGAAAATCAACAAGAGTTCAATAGTGATGGTAATTCAAAATATTGTGATTATACTATTCTGGAATTATTAGATTTTTAAGTATCTTTGTGGTATAAACAGCACATAAATCCACAACATTTGGCTTTAGAAAGAGAGTGTTATATTTTTGTTATAGTTTGGTACTTCATAAAGTAGAATAAGAGTATTTTATGACTATATTTTTAAAGAGCAACAGTTGAAATGCATTTCTCTGGAAGTTCATTTGGTGTGGTACGACAAGCTTTCATGACAACATGAGTCCAGGGTTCGATGATTGCTGTGATATCCCACATTTTGTGCACTGGATTTTTCCAGTTCTGCATCATGAGATGAAGCTTTGAAAAGTGTGTTATGAAAAACCCTGTATGAGTTCAATTTATTCATCTGCCTCTCTAGGAGCCAAATAACTTTCCTAAGTTAGTGTAATAGGTTTCTTCATCAGTTATACATGCCAGAATAATCCTGAGAAATTAGTTTAGGAATTGATGCCCTCTCCAAAACTTTTACATTACTCTCAGCCCTTCCTCCTTTCCAAAGAATGGTTTCAGAATATTTATTGGAAACTTTCAAGTTTGTATTTATATCATACCTGCTTCAAGCACTTTGAATATTGAAGATAATACTATAACATTGACATATATATGTCTCTCTATATATGTCTCTATTATCATTGCTATATATAAACTGATCATTGCTATGCTCATTAGCAATTCTTAGTACTATATAAATATATATATCTGTGTGCATATATATGTGTGTGTTTATATACAAACATATTTCTAGGGTTTATTCTTATAGAATATTTCAGTACCTAATGAACGTTAAAATAATTCTTTTTATGAAATAAGGCTGGAGAGTTACTACCTCACTCCCCCAAACATGTAGATATCAACATTGATTCCAGAATTTATTTCTCTCAAGCAGCGTAAAATAATAATTAAATGTGGCCTAGTTTTGTTGTCGTGTTTTTCAGAAACTTACACTGTAATTCAATTCTTTTTTTTTTTTTTTTGCAAATTCTACCAACAAGATATGTCTTTGTCTCTCTATTAGGGTACTGAGAAAATAACTTGTGCTCTCCTTCTCAATTCCAAAGACTGATAAATATGTTTTGGTTTATCTACAGAAAAAAGCCAGGCAAATAGTTGTGCTGATAAGATATAATTGACATATTATTTGTGATTTGCTTTTACAGGCTTCAACCTGCTGTTTGTTAAGCAGACAAAAGATTCTTAGGTTGAAAGGACACTAACGTTTTTGTGATTCACTGCATCTGGTCACCAATTATCATCATAAAATGAGGAATATTAATTCACTTGCAGGACAGATTTTTAAAGACCTTGCATGTGAGTTTTGCCATCCTGCAAGTCTCTGATTGTGAGTAATTGATGAAAACAGCAATGTGAAAATTACCAACAACAGAAAAGGCATTTATTACTGTACACACTGCCAGCATTCCTTTTATGCCCTACAAACATTTCAGTAATAGGATGCTTCATGAGACTTGGATGCAACCCTAGTATTTGTTAGGACATTTGAAAGGCAGGTGGATGCTTGGCAAAAACATCAGAAACTGCGTGGTTAAAGATATTCAGAGAAAAGACTTAAAATCTGAGAAGGGCAAATGTTTGCTCAGTTGCCAGAATCAGTTTCTTGTCCAAGCTTAGGTCACAGAGCCTAATGCTGCAAGGCTTACATGCTGCCCAGGATGTGGGATGACGTTCAATTTTTCCTCAAATCCCTTCATTAGAATTACTTGCATTTTTGAAGTTTAAATTTACTAAAAATGAAAGTGAAAACATAACTTTTGCAATTCAAATGATCGACGCTTAATAGTCATTTTTGAATTTCTCATATTTAATTTCAGAATGACCATATGACTTTTGTCACCCTTTATTTACAGCTAGTAAAGATTTCTACACAGACATTAGAAGAATAGAAGAAGAAAATATAGATGCATCTTCTTTTTTCTTGGTTGGTTGTATTAAATTCTATAAAGATGATGAATGGGGTATGAAAAGCTCCAAGATGCTTTGAGCAAAGCCACAAGGAAAGGATTACTTTTTCAAATATAGTAATGCAAATATCTAATGTCTATTGAACACTTGTTTTGTGGCAGATATAGTGATAAGAGTTTAGAAATACCATTTGACCCAGCCATCCCATTACTGGGTATATACCCAAAGGATTATAAAACATGCTGCTATAAAGACACACGCACACGTATGTTTATTGCAGCACTATTCACAATAGCAAAGACTTGGAACCAACCCAAATGTCCAACAATGATAGACTGGATTAAGAAAGTGTGGCACATATGCACCATGGAATACTATGCAGCCATAAAAAATGATGAGTTCATGTCCTTTGTAGGGACATGGATGAAGCTGGAAACCAACATTCTCAGCAAACTATCACAAGGACAAAAAACCATACACCACATTTTCTCACTCTTAGGTGGGAATTGAACAATGAGATCACATGGACACAGGAAGGGGAACATCACACACCGGGGCCTGTTGTGGGGTGGGGGGAGGGGGGAGGGATAGCATTAGGAGATATACCTAATGTTAAATGACGAGTTAATGGGTGTAGCACACCAACATGGCATGTATACATATGTAACAAACCTGCACGTTGTGCATATGTACCCTGAAACTTGGAGTATAATTTTAAAAAAAGAGTTTTAATGCCATTTATTCCCCCACCTAAAAATGCAAATGGTATTTCACAAATAGCTTGACCAGGATCACCTAGTGCTAGAGATAGGATCTAAAATGCTGTGACCTGGTCTCAAAGCCAGCTCTCCTAACCACAATCCATATGTCAGAGAGCTTTGGAACAACATGAGATATTTGGAAGCAGATGCTATTTTCTTTGAACATGTTTCTCAGAGGAAAAGCATTCACTGTAGTAATGTTCACAGAATTCAAATTATGAGAGTAATGTCAACAGCTGATATTAGATTTTTAAAATCAGTGTTTTAATAAGATAATCATATAGCATACACTAAGTGACACACATGAAATAATAAAATGTACTGAAATAAGTCATTTTAAGTAATTAGTCCCACTAGTTGGTTACATCCTGCTTTTAATAAGAAGAATCGGTGTTGATGATTTGAGCTCTTGTCCTCCTTAAAGTATGATGTAGTGTTTTGTTCTCTGCTCAAATCTTGATTCCCTAGTTGAAATATCACATATCTTTTTCTACTCCTATATACTCTGCTAAACAGCAGTTAAATTCATGCAATCGAATTAAACAAATATTGGTATTTCTTTCATTTTAAAGACACACTTCTAAGCACAAGATGAGTAAAATATGGTCCCTCGTTTCAAGTAATCTAACATAATTATAGTTAGAGATTCCCATTCCACCTGCTTCAGCAAACTGTGTTTGTGATTGGCTCAGTTCAGCAGGCTTGTTTTGTACATTCCCATCTTCAGTCATTGAGTCAGCCTTTTGTGTGCTCAATGCAATGGAAAAATGTTTAATTCTAAGTTCAAATCCTATTTAAAAGATGAGTGTCTTATGCTATAAAGAATAATGACTTCAGATTTTCAGAATTTGGGAAACTAACTTGGAACCATTTAGTCCTCATTTCTCATTGTACATCTAAGCGTGAAAATACAGCACTTAGCTCTATCAGAGAGCTTTAACATAGTTGGAGTGAATTTTGATTATGTTAAAATTTTCTTGCTCTGTCTGACACAGCAGAATAGGGAAGACAGTATTTCTGCAGCTAAGTGTCTAAGCCGCTGGTTCTCTAACTTGTTCCCTCCTTCCCTCCTCTCACTGAAAGTTCCTTTTATCCTTCAAGCTAGGGATGGGGATAGAATGGTTCTAAGTGCTAATGATATGTGACTAGATTAAAGGAGAACATAAAATTGAGTCCATGAATATTTATCAAGTATCTACTTTCATTTAGACATTTTTCCAGGTTCTAAGTGGGATAAGAATTACTCCAAGATACTATTTGAACATCAAGGAACATATCGTTTAATCAGTTGAAGGATATAAGCCTGTGAAAAAATAAAAGTAGCTCATTTTAATGAGCAAATACAATGTTGCAGGTGATGGTCTGAATGCTATTTAAGTAGCATTCCATTGAATTATTACCACAACTAGATAAAAGAGTTATTACCCTTATTATTTTCATTTACAGATAGGAGGCATGCACAGAGAGGTTAGACAACTCACCTGAAAATCACAACCAGTAAATTGTGGACCTTAAATTATAATAGAAATTGATACTGGAAGAGATATCACCTGGACATAATTAGTTGCATACATCTATAGGTGAAATGTATCAATACATAGTTTCCACATAACACCTACAGATGGCATACATTTACAGGAATCCAGGGTGGAATAAGAAAAGAAGAAAAATATGTAAAAAGAGCATTTATTATGGGATGCTAATAATGTGCTAGGTTTTTGTGTGAAACTAATAAAATAAATTTTCAAAATGATACCAAGGGGTAGGTATAATTGTTCCTATTTAAGAATTCTTATGAAGGAAATTCCATTAGTTTTTCTATTGTTCCTTCAAGAATTTGTTTTAGATTTTTGGCTTAAAAGACACCAATCTTATAGTTTTCTAGGTCATAATTCCGAGGCTAAGATCAAGTTGTTGGCAGAACTGCATTTCTTTCTGGACATCCTAGGGGAGGATCTGTTTCCTTGTTTATTTGTGTTTTTGGCAGAATTTAGTTCCTTGAGACTGTAAGACTGAGATTCCGGTTTTCTTGCTGGCTGTCAGCTGAAACCCATTTCTATCTTCTAGAGACTGTCACATCCCTTGGCTCATGACTCTTTCCTCCACCTTCAAACTCTGGAAAAGCAAGTCAAATTCTTCTCCTGTTGCATCTCTCAGACCCACTCTGCTACCTCTTCTTCCACTTCCAAGGACCCTTGTGATTACCTTGGGCCCATTCTTGTGGATAATGCAGGATAATCTCCCCATCTCAAATTCATCTCATTAGCAACCATGATTTCATTATCAACCTTAATTTTCTTTTGTCCTCTAATGTAATAAATTCAAAGCTTCCAGGGATTAGTACATAGACTTCTTTGGAGGACCATTATTTAGCCTAACACAGGGACCCAGTCAGGTTAAACAACCTAGTGAAGGTATCACATGTATGAGTGGTAAAACTCTGTTGAAACTCTACTACTAAGCTCATATTCTTTACATTGCATTATTTCCAACTGGATGAGATCGCACTGAGTAACACAAATGGGGAAGAGATTAATATTTATTAGGTGCCTCACAAGGGTGCTTTATCTCCCTTTTTCCTGATAGCGTTTATGTGGAAAACATAATATTGCCCATTTCACATGAGGAAACAAATTCAGGTAATTTAACTTTCTTGAAATCACAGAAACTGACAAATCAAAAATTGGAAATAACATCTGTTTGAATCCAAAGTCTGTCAACCTCAGAATTTAAACTGAGTCTTGAAGTATAGGTATAATATAGATAAGCAAAGAGACTGTAATAGATCAATAACGCATGGAGAAAATGGAAACAGAAAAAGTGAGAAGGGGAGAGAGTAGTATTACAGTGACTGGATTTTGAGTTTCTTGAGTACAACTTTGCGGCTACTTAAGCTGGTTTCTAAGATGTATGAAAGGATTTTTCTTCTTCTACTTATTTACTTAGCTGGTTAATTTTAGCAAATATTTTGGTATAATAATATAAGTCTAGTGATTTCAGTAAATGAATAATAAGCTCATCATTTGAAAATGCTTGTGTATTTAAAATTTAACATTGTTAAAACAATTATGAAGATACCCCATTGTCTCTGGGGACAAGCCAAAGATAAATCATCTTTCCTGCTATCTTTTTTTTTAATATTTGGAGATCACATTTCATAGACTTAATAACAGTTGTCATGATAGGTTAAACATTTTGTGAATTAGGAATTTAAATTTTCTTCTACCATTCATTGTTCATGTGTCACTCTACTCTCCTTTTTGATTCAAGAACCCAAGAGAGACTCCAAGATGTGAAATACCTAGGTTGTGATTTCAGAGCTCTGAATTCCAACTGTCCTTAGCCAGAAATCCCCAAATACTACTGATTTATGTTGAGTCATGGTTTGTTGACCTCCCAAGAAGTCAGGGATGACCAATTGACACCCTAACCTAAAACATATGTTCATGCCTCAATGTTTGATTGGTGCTGCATTTGAAAAGAGGATTTCTAAATTGTAGATATTGCATTGACTCAATCCAAAGAAATATATTTACCTTAAGTTACATTTTAATTTTAAGAGGAAAATCTTAATAAAAATACACAACTCTGTAACCTTAACAACATTTTTTTTCATATTTTCTAGGCCATTCAATTGTTGTCCCAATGCATTCATATATTTATAGTTGAAATTATGACAGATGGAAACATGCATTCTTGTTCATCGCTTAATATTCTATTTTAAGTTACTCTAGTTGTTGTCACACAGCAATTTTATACACCATTTTAATGAGTACATTATTGTCCATCGGGGGGCACAAACTACCTAAATGGTAAAACGCACCTTCTAATTTTTAGCTTATGTATGATGTTTCCATAAATGCATTTCTAGAAAGAGAATCTGAGGCTAAAGGAACAGGCAATCTAGCAAAAAATAATTTTGGGCAGAGGGATTCTGGGAAGAACCCTCTAAATATAGCTGCCGTCACAATAGTATTTATTAATAATAATGAATTTTCTACATTGTTTTCATGTGCATACTTGCTATCCTGAGTAAATTCTTCAGATTTGAGCCTAAACAAAATTTTGAAAAGTAAATCAGGTAAGACCTCTATATAAAAGTTCAGTTTCCAGTTAGAACAAAGCAAAATAAACAAAACTCCTCTCTCTTAAATATGGACTACTCTCCTCTTCATGTTTACTGTATGGCCTCTCCAGTTTCTTCTTTATTTTGAGAATGCCAAGCTTTCCCAGTAAGACCTTTCTACTTACTCTTTGTTCTGCCTCGAATATTATTTCACTGGTCTCTCTTCTCTGAGAGCTAAACTCAAGTGGTTCTTTCCTCAGAGACCTTTCCTGAAGCCTCTATTAAATGACCTTACTGCAGCTATTTTTCTTTTCTCTCTTTTTTTTTTTTTTTTTTTTGAGATGGAGTTTTTGCTCTGTTGCCCAGGCTGGAGTGCAGTGGCTGAATGTTGGCTCACTGAAACCTCCGCCTCCTGGTTTCAAGCAATTCTCCTGCCTCACCCTCCCAGGTAGTTGGGATTACAGGTGCCCACCACCACGCCTGGCTAATTTGAGTATTTTTAGTAGAGATGAGGTTTCACCATGTTGCCCAGGCTGGTCTCAAACTCTTGACCTCAGGCGATCCTTCCACCTCGGCCTCCCAAAGTGCTAGGATTATGGGCATGAGCCACTGTGCCCAGCCTTACTGCAGCTATTTTTCTATGACAGTAACACTTCAACCCTTTTATTTTCTTCATACACTGAACAGTGTCTAAAATGGCTTTCAAAAATGTTAGGTCTCTGCTGCCAGAATATAAGGACATGCAATATTGTATTCTGGCAATACACTGCATGTTTCGTTTTCCTTGTTGTCTCATGGTTCTGGAGGTTAGAGGTCTGATTTCAAGGCACCAGCAAGGTTGGTTCCTGTTGAAGGCTGCAAGGAAGAGCTGTTTCAAACTTCTCTCTTAGCTCCTGGTAGCCTCAGGTGTTCCTTGCCTTGTACATGGCATTCTCCCTAATCTCTGCCTTCACGTTCACATGCCATTCTCACTGGGTGCAAATTTCCCCTTTTTAGAATTACATCGGTCATACTGGATTAGGGCTAAATTGTGACCTCTAATAGGTCCTCCTGTATGATCTCATCCTAACTTGAAATAGTACACATGCAGGTATCCTATTTCCAAATCTCACTGTGAGGTACTGGGTTTAAGGACTTCAACATGTACATTGCTGGGAGACAATTTAATCACTATCACCACTAATGCTTCATGGATTTCCTGTGACCTATAGCAGGAGCAGAGAGCAATTGGTTGATTTCACCAAAAGCCATAGATAAAAGGGGGTTTCCAAGACCACCGTTTAAAATGTTGAGCTATTTTAAGTGAAAATAGAATATTTTGGAATGGGCTCTCAAGGTAGCTTTTGTCATTATGTGTATTTGGCTACCAAAATTATTATGAATAGTATAATATGCAATTGTTCTGGTCCTTGTTTTATTATTAATAAATACTTTACAGATCGTGTTGTTGTATCATACCCTGTAAAAAATTTAAGAAAAGGATAGAATTATAAAAGAAATCAATATTTTTATCAATTAATTTTTATATTATAATTGATACAAAATAATTGTACATGCTTATGGGGTATAGTGTGATGTTGCAATGCGTATATTCATTGTGTGATGATCAAATCGGGTTAATCACCATATTCAGCACTTTAAGCATTTATCATCTCTGGCGGTGATGACATTCAAAATCTTCTGTCTTGAAGTATATACTACGTTGTTACTAGCTATAGTCACCCTAGTGTGTAACAGAATACCAAAACTAGTATTTCCAGAGGTTTGGAAAATAAATGTAACTAAACTTTAAACTTGATTTAAATACTAACAGAGAAGTAACTCTGTGAGTATTTAATAAAATATACCATTTTATCATAATAAAATAAAGATTGAGCTCATATTTTTTTTCACATTGGGTACTTAACAGTAACTTTAAGTTAGTAAATCTTCTTTGACACCCCAAGAGAGCTGTAGAGCCTTTTTCCTCTCTTTTTCCTTCCTGTCTCCCTTCCCTCCTTCCTTTCCTCATTTTTTTCTTTCTTTCTTCTTTTCTCTTTTTTTCCTTCCCTCCTTCAATTCATGTTTATTAAGCATCTGCTCTCTGCTAGATACTCTTCTAGATTCTGGGGACAGAAATCCTTGCTCTTGTGGAAACTGCATTCTACTGAGCTAAACGAATAACAAATACACAAACAGGTAAAATTATTAGTATATTAATACATTAATAATACCTGCTGAGAAGAAAAGTAAAGAAGGAGAGTGGTATGGAAAGACTTCAGGCAAAAGGATAACAAATTAAATAGGACAGAGAGCAGGACTCAAGAGATCTGGTATAATCTAAGTAAGAATTAAGGAGTGGGCGAACCAAAGTGTGAGGATGTGTAGGGAAAAGCATAACAGTTCAAAGGATTAGCGACTGCAAAGGCTTGGAGGCTGGGCATCTTATCCTGTGGTAGGAATAGCAGGTGCCTGAAGCTTAGAATGATGAGAAAAATAGGAAAGCACAGAGCAAAGTGATCAGATCTGAATTTACAGGACCACTCTGTTTGCTGAAAAAACTATGAAAGGGCATGAGTTCAATTGCAGCAGACTAGTTAGGACAACACTGCAATTATCCAGGTGAAGCAATATCCCAGTAAGGTAAGAAGTAGACACTTTCTGAATAATCTGAATGATAGAGCTGAAAATACATTAGTGAATTGTGTGTGAGGTATAACAAAGAGGAGCAAGGATGACTCCAGGGTTTGGGCTTGAGGAAGTGAAAGAATGAAGTTGTCATCATCTGAGAGGAGGAGCATGGGGCAAGAGCACCTCTGAGTGGCTCCTTTTGGACACGTGAAGATGGACATGGCATAATGTTGTGTCCATCATTTATAACTGCATTTTTCAATTGACAAATGTATCATCAGTAGTTTCCTTTTTTCAAATTAGATTATAAATTCTTCAGGGACATTGGCTTTGTGTTTTCACCTGTGATTCAAATTCCTTAGAAGGTAAGGAGTAAATAATTCTACATTTGAAATCCAAAGCCTGATTCTTACTAGGATAAGAATATTTTATATATTATTTTAGGATTTTGTGGCTAAGTTTTTTAAAATTAATTTTGACTTAGGTTTTCAATATTTCAGTAACATACAAGTATACATAAAACAAACTATAGTCTGAATATTTGCATTTGTAAGATACATTGATGGATTATAATATTCATGAACGCAATATGTGTTGACAACAGAGAGACACGTTTTGGAACCAATCTTTCTCTTTCTGGTTTTGTTTTCACTATCTGATTAAAGAGTTAGAAGTAATGCAATATTAATTGGCAGCTGTTAAGAATCTAAATTCAGAAAGTTCCCAAGAAAAAGAATAAATGTATACTTTTCCTGAGCATATTTGAATAATTAAATGATTTTTTTCTTTGCTTTTAATTATAGCTTCATGGTAAATGATTAGTAAGTATTCATTATAATGTCAACTTTATTTTACAAAATACTTTAAAAAGTCAAAATATATCCCCATTTTAATATTAGCTGTCAAATATGCATATTGATGCATATATAGTTAGGCTAAAGTTGTAATATTTAATGTTTACTATGGGAAACTTAATCATGACCTCCCCCTTTTCTCACTGTCAGTGCACATGGTAAGGCCACCATCTTGCCTTCCTGTTCATGAGGGAACCCAGGAGAGTACAGATTTCTGGGGTTACAGGGAAAAATCTATACGTCTCTTCACTCAACTAAGAAAATTAGACTGCTGAGGAAGACAGAACACAAAAGGAAGATCAAAATCCCTCTAAATTTTAAAGATATGTAAACATTTACAAACCTCATTAATTTAAAAAATTATTGAAAATAAATGAGTGATACACAATAGTTTCCTAAATAACATCCCCACTACATATTTTTTTAAGTTTTGAACATTTAAAATAAATTTTATATATAGACATATAATAGAGTTTATATGTCTTCTTCAATTGATTTAGTTCATTTTTATGTTGTTTCTAGTATTTTAATTTTTAAAGTATTTATATAGTATTTAATACTTATTTGTAGGGTCACTTTATCAAAACATACATGTAAGTCATATTTCTTTGCTGATTTTGGTACCATTTAAAGGCTTAGTATACAGAATTTCCATTTTAGAAAAAATGTTGTTTTCTATATTCCTCATAAATCCCAAACTTTCAGTTGAAGCTGTTAGCAAACTAGAGATTCCAGTGGAGAAAGAAAGAGTGAAAGAGAGAAAGGGAGAAAAGGGAAATGAAAGGAGAGGAAAGAAGAGGGGAGGAGAGAGAGAGAGAGGAGAGGGAGAGGAGAGAAGAGAAGAAAAGAAGAAGGGAAGGAAAAGAAAGAAAAAGAAAGGGAAAGAAAGAAAAAAGAAAGAAAAGAAAAGGAAGGAGAGGAGAGGAGGAAAGAGAGGGAGAAAGAGAAGAAAAAACGAAAAGAAAAGAAGGAAGGGAGGGATAGAGGGGGGAGGAAGGAAGGAAGGAGAGGAGAGGAGGAAAGAGAAAGAGGGAGAAAAGAAAAAACAAAAAGAAAAGAAAGAAGGAAGGAGAGAAGGAAGGGAGGGATAGAAGGGGAAGGAAGGAAGGCTGTAACAAATCTTGCTGTTTCACATTTATCAGAATGGCTAAAACAGTAAACATATATAATTCTGGTGAGGATGTGGAAACACTTTATCTCTGCTTTGCTGGTTAGTTTGTAAAATGGCATAGTCACTTTGGATAAACAGTTTGATACTTACTTAAAAAATTAATTGCACTCCTGGGAATTTTCCTGGGGAAATAAAAACAACATTCATATAAAACCTGTACACAAATGCCTAGAGAAGCTTTATCTGTAAGAGCTCAAACTGGAAGCAACCCTGATGTGCTTCAAGGGGTGAGTAGTTGAACAGCCTGTGCTACATCCAGACGATGGATTGGTCTTCAGCAATAATAAAGGAGCAATACTTGAAATACTCTGGATGACTCTCCATAAAATTATGCTGAGTAAAAAAGGCAACCACAAAAGGTTGCATAGTATGTGGTTCCAATTAGGTAACACTCCTAAATGGCAACATTCTAGAAAGGGAGGACAGATTATTGGTTGCTTAGTGTTAAGGATAGGAAGGGATTGGATGAGGCTATAAAAGGGTAACATGAGAGATTCTTATTGTGATGGAAATATTCTTTATCTTGACTCTATTACTGCCAGTATCTTGGTTGTTTTATTGCATAATAGTTTTACAAGATGCTCCCATTGGGTGAAATTGGGTAAAGAATTAAAGGTGTCTCTCTATATTCTGCTGGTGAATTTCCAATTATCTCAAAATAAAAAGTTTAAAAACCCTTCATCTACACACTCAAAATTAACTTTCTAACCAAAGTTGAATTTTTCATAACATCTTTTAATATAAACCACATTGGAAATGTCATTCCCATAAAACAATTGGTTATTTGTCCCTCAAGTTACGCATGCAGGAAATTACAAGAATTGTTATACAAATAAATGATTACAGGAACAAAAATCAGTGGCTGCATTTTTATTTCAATTAAATATTTTGATACTTTATATTGAACATATGAACACCTTCTACAAGCAGTTACACAGTAAAGTCTTTAGAGCAGATTAGCATTCAAGATTTGGTAAAGACGACAGTGGAAAAACTAAGAAGTTACTGGCAAACAGTAAGAATAACTTACAGTTCATACCCATGTAAATCATGTAGTTTTCTTTCTCTGGAATATATAGTAGGTATTCATTTGCTCATAAAATAAACTTAGATTCTTTACTCATATTGTACAATATTTACACATTTTTGAAAGAACCCAAAATTGCTCTGGGGAAAAAAATGGAAGGTATTATGTAATATTTCCTGAAATATACACCTAATGTCTAACATGGCTGTGGCATTAAAAGTAATGATGGGGCCAGTGCAGTGGCTCCTGCCTGTAGTCCCAGCACTTTGGGAGGCTGAGAAAAATAGATCACAAGGTCAGGAGTTCGAAACCAGCCTGACCAATATAGTGAAACCACATCTCTACTAAAAATAGAAATTGTTTTTGTGCATGATTTATGACAAAATTATGAGACCTTTACATTTGTGGAAATAAAACACGTAAAGTTATTTCAAAATACAAAAAAAAAAATTAGCTGGGCATGGTGGTGCGCGCCTATAATCCCAGCTACTTGGGAGGCTGAGGCAGGAGAATCGCTTGAACTCGGGAAGCAGTAGTTTCAGTGAGCCGAGATCACGCCATTGCATTCCAGCCTGGGCGACAGAGCGAGACTCTGTCTCAAAACAATTACTTCTCAAAAGAAGTAATGATGGTAGCAGAAGCAGTGGTAGCAGCAGTAGTAAAGCTCATATTTATTGAGTGCTTGCTACATATTGGCAATTTTCTAAGAGATTTAAATATTTTTACATGCTTAATTCTCATAGCAACTACTATAAATAGGCATTATTATTATTTTTGTTATTATTTTCATGACCATCATCTTCCCCACTCTACAGATAGGTAAAATGAGGCACAGTGAGCAGCCTGGATGAAATTGCTCAAGGTAGCATCAGAAATAAGTGACAGAACTGGGATTCCTCCTGAGGTGGGCTGGCTCCTAAACATTCCATGCAATGGATATCCTTTTTTTTTTTAATTTCTCTGTATAATTTGTCATATGTTACCCATTATTTTACTGAATTATTTATTTTAGAATAAATGCTATGGATTTTAGTAGGTTTCTATTCTACTACTCTGTGTGTGTGTGTGTGTATATATATATATATATGCAAAAGTTATTGAATGTTAACTTCTATGACTCTTATTATTTTGGCAGGAACTTTTGCGAATATAATATGCTCCATCATGCATTGTCCTAAATGGCTTCATTGAAGAAATTCAATTGAGCAAGCAAATGAAAGTTTATAGTCATCTGCATTTTGGACAAAAACAAATCTGTCTTTTAATCGGTGAAATGCTTGTTCAATTATCACAGAGTAATAGAGCTTTCAAAAAAAGGATTATGATTCTATGAGAAGTTTGATTCTCTGAAAATCTAACATTTTTGAGACAACTGAGGGTTTTTTTAATATGAATGGATTTTCATTTTGCTAACTTTGGATAGAGATTTTCTAGCATGTATTGCAAATGGCATTGCGTTTGAAAACTGTTTGGATTATGTCTGTGAAGATGGGTGGGACATCACTTCAGGGACAGGAATGAGAAAGAGAAGCTGCTAAGAATCAAAATAGCATGGTCGCTTATAGACATGGATTTCAATAGAGTTTATGTCAAAGAATGGTGCCAGAGAAAGGTAAACATTGGTTGAAACATTTGGTACCCAGGGATTAAAAGATTTTTGTTGTTTGTTTTTTAAACAATTGTAATGCAGAGCTACTGAATAATAGTGAGACTTTGTGTGTATTGATAAAAATAGGCTAAGCTATCTTGTAGTAAGAAATAAACTACAAAATATATGGGCTAAGCACTATATAGGATTAATTTATACTCATTGAAACTCTATGCAGTTCAAATGTTTCTTTCATTCATTTAGTAACTAGAATATCTGGAACACAAGACCTCTGTGTTTCTCAATGGTAGGAAGACACGTTGCTGATGAAACAGATTGGCTTGTTACTGCCTCAAACCAGAATTGACACAGGTCATGTCATGTCACATTGCTTTGGTCGGAACTAGTTATGTGGACCCAAACACAGTGCAAAGGAGATTAAAAAAACAGATCTGAGATACCAGTTACTGACTGTCTGTACCTCATGGATTGAGAGAATAATATTTCAAAATTCTAATTCTAGATAATAGACATAGAAGATTTTATGTTTTCTAATGCTTTTTTTGCTGGCAATAAACTAGTCTTTCATAATTTGTGATATTAACAATTGCATGTATCTGAAGTCATTTGAAAGTGTCTTCATGTACATGATCCATATTCACAAAATTTTTATATGATAATTAAGATATTTTCCCATTTACAATAATGGGAAATTAGGCATAGCTTAGTAAAGGATCAAGTTAATGATACCCAGTGGCCACCCAAATTCATTGTAGACTTGTCTATTTCTATTCTAGACACCTCATCTATATTTAAACAGGGAACTTCTATGCATGTAGTCACTGTGAATTTGTTGATATTTTGAAGATAATAAATATACAAATCTTAACAAACTTTCCTTTCCTATTCAATTTTAGTGTTAATATTATACCTAACTAATTTGCAACAAAGACAAAATGGCACTCAGTTTTGAACTTTTAATAGGTTAGTTCCTATGTGGGAAACAGATTTTAGCAGAGCCTTCATATGCTTGCTGGGCTAAATTCTTGCTGTCAGAATTCATTGAACAAATTGCAGCTCTGCATACATAGAATTTACTCATTGCTCCCACAGCTCTAGATATTACAAAAAATATATACCTACTTAACTGGGAAATACTTAATTGCTTATAGATATCATTGTCTTCACATGAATTGTTCAAATATTATTATTATGAATATATATGCATTATTTCAGTGTTTTCTCCCCCCCCACACACCCCCCCCCTTTTTTTTTTTTTTTTGAGTCTTGCTGTGTCACCCAGACTGGCATGCAATGACATGATCTTGGCTCACCGCAACCTCCACCTCCCGGGTTCAAGCAATTCTCCTGCCTCAGCCTCCTGAATAGCTGGGATTACATGCATTCGCCACCACGCCCAGCTAATTTTTTGTTTTTAGTAGAGACAGGGTTTTCTCCATCTTTAACTCATGTATTTCTCACTACCATAATTTATCATGCATTAATTCATCTATCCGTCTCATTGAGAGATCAGAAAAGCATGTTTTGTTATTCTTTGTGTGATAAAGATGGAAAAACTGAGCCACAGAGAATTTCAGTGACTTCCCCAAAGTCACAGGAAACACAGCTGGTAATAGGAGACCCGTTATTTTTTGTTTGCTTTTTTTTTTAAATGTAAACTTACCCATTCTTAACACAAAGATATACTTTTTTCCCCCAGAACAATATGCTGACTCTCAATTTTCTGAAAATATATGTCAGAAACATTCAAAGATACTGTCCTTGAAATATTTTGAGGATCAATGGCTAGACATCTATTACAGAGTAGAAAAGTGGGCATCTTTTATGGGGTAGAAACACAATATTTGAGGTTCTACAGCAAGGATGGGCAAGATGAGAGGCTAAAGACATTTATGTAATTTTAAGGCTCAAGAAGAGAATAAGAAAATTAATACAAAATTTGTGCATAAAAATTGTCCATGTGCAGTTCAAAAAGTTGTGTTAATTTATTGAAAATGAGCTAGATTCTGAGTGAGTGTATGTAGTGAAGAAGAAAAGATTAAGAAAACACAAAAGAGAGGTAATGGGCCAATTCATCCACGCTTAAAAGCCTTTAACATTGTATAATGGTGATATAATAATACCACTGTCTATTGTTTGGGGAAGTTTTGATCAGAAAACATTTTAAGAACAGCATGATTTAAAATTCCCTTCTATCTTCTATCATTTCAGACATGTTCATATTCAATTCCTGCTCTGCCAACAGTAAAATATGATTTGAAATGCTTCTAAATAATAAGGAAATAATATGTTAAAAATATTTTCATAAAATGCCCTCTTAATGTTTCATAAATTCAGTCTGTTCTTGCATAAGGAGGATTAAATTTTTAGGAGCAATCTACTTTTTCATATCTGATTGATATTTTGTTTATCTCATAGTGTATATTTAAATGTAAACATTGGCAAGATGATATCAATTATAGTAACATTCTTAATTGTATATGTGGTTACCATTGGCTAGGAAGAACTGATACATAGCTGCTAATTATTCAGCTTCATGAAACTGTCTAGGGATAAAGATGATTACAACTACTAGATAAGTCTGCATTTATCAAATAGACTTGGTTTTATAGTTTGTATTTTAAGAAAATGTGTAAGACATTCTGCATTTAGTCATTTGTTCTAGATTCTCTGCCTTATAAATATTTTTCATCCTAAGCATGCCTGTATATAGTAAAATTTTATCATTCATATAGGTATAACATATCACTCCCCTCTTTCTATTTTACCACATAAACATTTGTTATAATGTAATATTACTGTGATAATGAATGAGCCGGAGTAGGTAGGGGTCAAACCACAAACAGCTTTCTTTGCATTGCTTTCCTCCTTGTCCTAACAAATCTCTTTCACCTGGCCATATTTCAGGCTGATCCCATAGTTTTACTAATCACTCTCAGCTAAGAATTGAAGCTTCTTTTTCATGTCATAAATACTTCAGTCCAGCTTAATATTAAAGATAACCTGTCACTTATAAGTGGGAGCTAAATGATGAGGACACATGGACAGAAAGAGGGAAACAGCAGACACTGGGGCCTACCTTAGGGTCAGGGGTGGGAGGAGGGAGAAGATCAGAAAAAAAATAACCGTTGGGCACTAGGCTTAGTACCTGTGTGATGAAACAATCTGTACAACAAACCCCCATGACATGAATTGACCTATATGACAAACCTGCACATGTAACCCTGAAGCTAAAATACAAGTTTTTTAAAAAACATCATCCACTTTAAAGCTAAACTTCAGTCCTACCTCCAGCCTAGCTTAGGATGAGAAGCCTGTAAAGATGAAGAGTGGGGAGTCAGGTGCTTCTCACTTCCTCTCTCCTAGTCCTGATCCATTTGCTAGCTGTAGTGTCTGTTATCCAGTGTTAACTCCAGTGGTTTTGAGGGATTTCAGCAAAACAGAACAAAACAAACAAAAAGTCACATGGCTGGTTTGGTTTTAAATTGCGTCTATGTCTGGGTGCTCGGTCAAACCCCTGAGAATTATTGTACCTTTTGGAGGTTTCTTAGAGAAACTTTTCCTCTCCCAGTAATTTCCAACTATAGTTTCCTGGCAAGGATGTCACTCCTTCTGATCTCTGACAGATCACCCTTCACCTGCTGCTTCCAATAGCCGTAAACCATACAAACTTTCTCTTGTGGTGAACTCACAATCTTCTCATCGAGCTATTTCTAGGCTGACTGGTTCCATGAGAACTCAGATCCATCCAGCTGTAGGTGTGTGCCTTTGCCCTGCCTTGGGTGGAAGTACAATTTATTCCTGTGCTGGTCATCTTTCCTTCTGGCAAAGAAGCACTAGCCAGCCTCACAGGCGTTTGTTTCAGGTGGTGGACAGGTTACTGATTGTCATTAAAATTAGAATTGGAAATCTACGTGTTTAGCAATTAGGCTTGTGTTTATTTTCCAGTAACTGAAAACTTAACGAGCTGAGCTTTCGACAGTTAGGTTTATGTTTCTCATATCCAATAAGTCTGAAGGTAGACAGTCCAAACTTGATGCTGTTGCTCAAGAACACTATCTCAGATACAGGCTCCTTACGTTGACCTGTTCTTCCATCTTTGCCATCTGTCTCTTTTAGTTTCAGGATCCCAGGGTGGCTGCTGCAGTGCCACGCATTAAGTCTGTATTTCAAACAGGAAGAATTAGGGAACCAGAAGCCAGATGGGTTGTCCCTTCATATTAGGGAAGCAATATTATCTGGAAAACACCCAGCTTATTTCTCATTGGCAAAGTATCCATGTCATGGATATACTTAGTTGCTCAAGAGTCTGCACACAGTGAGCATATTTCTACCTCACAAACAAAATCTAGGAAATAATAGAAAGGAAGAAGAGGCAATTACTGTTTGATAAGTACCTAGCCCTGTCTGACATGATGCTTTTCCTTCCTGGTTCTTGGAAAGCAATTTTCTAATATCCTCTTTGGAAATATCCAGTGATGTTCCTTAAGACTTAGAGAAGACGCTTTTGAGAAGACGCAGTCAGTTGCTAAAAGGATTTATGTAACACGTGATTTTAAATGATCAAACAGCAGCTAGACTATACTTGGTATGGCTGTTGGGGGAAAAAGTATAAATGTTTTGAAATGAGGGAGGAGATAGAAGATATTTCTACAAACTCCAGTAATCCCAGATAAGACACAGTTTCAGATGGCTTAATCTGAGAATATATGCCAGCAGTAAAACACCAAACTTGACTCTGATGATAGTGTCACTACAAGGCAGAAATATAATCACTCGAAATATTGAGATTCAGATATTATTGGTTTTTGTTTATTATTGGTTTTTATGTAGTCTGAACTATGATTCAAATAGCCTAGACACTCTGCCATCTATAATATGAGTCTCTTGCACACCTTGATAATTTTCTTCACTTATGGAAAAATAAAACTAATAAATTATCACAGAAATTTAAAGAAATTAAATATAATGGAAAATGAAAAACAAAAAACCTTTTCTTTGACAAACATTTCCCAGTGCTGCATAAGGAATTCATTTTTTGCTGTATTCCAGTTTGGAACCTTTAATCTTATAGCTTTTAACTATATATTCATCTTAACATGTCACAATGTACTAAACATACTACTCAGTGAAATATTGCTCCATTATATTTGGTTTGTTTGTTTGGTCCAAATAAAGAGAAATGACTCAAACACATCAAACACTTCTTGCCACTTTCTGTGTGAGTACGAATTTTCTTATTTTGAAGAAAGCATGTTTCTTATACAAAGCTACAGAATGAAACATTTGAGGTAAAGATAAATATTTCCATCATCTAGCCAGACAGAGATACCTTGGTTACCGATAGTACTAACCCTGTTTTAAAGTTTGTAATATTTTTTGATTATTTTTAATTATTATGATTTTTTAAATATGTACCTGAAATTGTTAGCCTTAGCATCCAATATACTTTTAACTTTTAAGGAGGTGGTGCTCTGTGGAATTGGAGTTTTTGCCTGCTTAGGTCACTCCCTGTCACATCCTTCTGCCAAGCCATTGTCAAAGTCAAGTTCAGGGTACCTCCCTCTGGGAAATGAGGGCTCCTCTTTGCAGAATCCACTCCAGGTGTGCTTCTGGTGCCTGGGTGTTTGGTTAAATAGAACTGTCTCCCCAGATAGTGGAAGAATACCCAAACAAGAATTAAATACTGAAATGTTGTCGTAAGGGTCAGAGAACTGTAAGGGTGTCAATAACTTCAACTTACAGATGAGAACACTGAAGAAAATAGTGAAGTGGTTTCTCTAGCATCATCTTGATGTCATTGCCCACACAGGAAGTGTCCAGGTTTCTCACCCTGCTTTAAACATATTAACATACATATTTACTTATTTAGTATACCTACATATATATTTAAAATGTAGATTATTTATATTTGAATGACACATTTAGAATGAACAAGCTAATTTATTCTATGTTTTAATATTAATTTAATAATTTACATGTCTTAAAAATCTTTATGCCACAACCATGTCTAAAACACATGAAGAAGGCTCGTACCATTGCGGAGAGAGAAAGAGAAAGAAAGAAGGTGACTTTATATAGATACGTTTTATTTTATATATTCACAGAGATTTGTTAGACAGCTAGAAATATGAATGCAATTAATCTAGGTCTCTAAATAGATCAGTGAAATAAACTTTTAGTCTTTTCTTCCTATTTATAACTTTTATTAATGTATGTCCTTTTATATTGTACAATAAAGCCGATTTTCTTCTCAATATTTTGATATATCAGTAAAGCAATGATGTCATGGTTAATGCTAGTGAATAGTTATGCGTATCCTATAACAGAAGGTAAATGCTGAAGGAGTGTGGTCTCATTTTTCTGTTTATCAGTCCAGAGAGCTATATAGTTTATCATTAGTTGTATCTGTACTAGAACATTTGCTCTTAAAAAATAGTCTAGATGTTTCTGCGCAAGGGAGATTTTGGGGGGATTGGAGTGTGCAGCAGTACAAGTCCTAACACAAAATGGGCTTCCCCTTTCTTTTTGTCTCCTCATTTCCATATTCCACGAGACCACCTAAAGTAATGGACCATGAGGAAGCTCTACGACCTAAATTTTCCAGGCTTCGTTTCTGAAATGTGAGTCCAGAGACAGCTGGAACTAGAGTCTTAAAGAAGAATAAAGTCTTCTTTATTTTTGAAATACTCTCATAACAAATGAAAAATCCTTAGACAAGGGTCTCTGTCTTACTTGCCTTAGCTTCCCAGTTCCTGGTGTATTATTGGTGCCAAAAAAAGTGTTTTGAATGAATATATGAACAGAAAAATGGACAACTGAACAAAATAATTTTTAATAGGTAATGTCAATTTTTAAATATTTCTACTAGTATTTTCCAAAGACCAACTTTTAGACAAAATACTTGTATTTTATGCTGTTAGGAAACTATCTGTGGAAAGAAGTTCAGAAATTTCTCACAGAGCTTAAAACAGAACTACCATGCAATCCAGCAAAACTATTACTGGATGTATATCCAAAAAAAAATAAATTGTCCTACCAAAGGACACATGTTCTTGTATGTTCATCACAGCACTATTCATGAGAATGAAAACACGGACTCAACCTAAGTGCGTAAGTGCCCATCAACAGTGGGTTGGATAATGAAAATGTAGTACATATACACCATGGAATACTATGCAGCCATGGAAAAGAAAAAATCACACCCATTGCAGCAACATGGATGCAGCTGGAGTCCATTATCCTAAGTGAATTAATGCATGAAGAGAAAACCAAATACCACATGTTCTTGCTCATAAGTCAGAACTAAACATTGTGTGCTCATGGACATAAAGATGGCAACAGTAGATACTGGCAACTACTAGAGAAGGGGGAGTCAGGAGCAGTAAGCTGAAAAACTACTTGTGGGTACTATGCTCAGTATCTGGGTGCAGTTGTACCCTGAACCTCAGCATCATGCAGTATAACCATGTGACTGACCTGTATATGTATTCCCTGTATCTAAAATAAAAGTTAAAATTCAAAAATAAAAATAAAAAAGAAAACTGTCTCTACAAGCTACTTTAATTTGTTCAAGATTTTGAGATTCTGAATTTCCAATTTTTCTCATTTTTATAGAATAAAGTTGTGCGTAGTAAGAGAATAGGTTGAAGAAAGCAAGGTAATTAAAATATCGTGAGGTACATTATGGAACACTTCAATTTAGTTTAATTGAGTAAAACAATGCTTTCATAATGCGAAGAAAATAAAATTTGCTGTGAATGTCTGCATTTGCTTACATTGTTAATGAGTGTATCAATCAACAGATATTATTTGGTAACCTACTACGTAAAAATTTACAATATTAAAACAGAATGTGTGTGTGTATGTATGTGTAAATGGACTATAAGAAAGGTCATTAGGAAATATGAAAAGGTGTGTGCGGGGTATAATAGTGTTATAAGTGTTCCAAGATAGGAAAAGATCATTTTCAATCTGATGCTGTTTATCCAAGCTTTGAGGATACCAGGAATTTATTTTTGTCTATTTGTTCATAATATACAGCATTTTTAAAATAAACATAATTATTGCGTATATGTGCTATATATATATATATATATATATAATCAATGATACTTTTCTAAGTGGTCATAAAGAAACCTGCAAATATTTTAATTGGCTACGTAAAAAGTTTTAGAGGATGCCAGCATGTGTTACAAAAATAAAGGAAAACTTTCCCTTCAGTTTTATAATAATGGTAAAAAAAAAGCATGATTATTTTTAGAACATAAGGTATAATTCGCAATAAGAAATATTTCATCAAAAAATTGAAGAAGTTGTCATTGTGAATCCTTTTATAGGCAAAAATTTTGTAGAGTAATTTAAAAATCATTCAGAGATCCATTCCTCATTTTATAGTTTAAATTGAAATTTCGGGTACATTTTTAGGAACTAAATGATAGATCAATGGTTTTCAAACTTTTATGCACTGGGATGCTTGCCAAATATAAAAATTCCTAAGCCTTTTCTCAAATATTTGATTTATTAAGGCTCAGATGAGACCTGAGACCACCTGCAGATAGACTGTAGGCCACAGTCTAACGAGTAACGTTGGAGACTTTTTTTTTTTTTTTACTTATGCAACTACACAAAGGCTTTATATTTATATTTCTGCCAAGAGGTTGGCATCTGAATCAGTGAGAAAGAAATCTGGTCTTCGTCATCAAAATGTTTGACTAATTTCCCCATAACTTAAATCAACTAATTCTTAGAATTAGTTGGTAATCTCATTCAACAGGTAGAACTAGATTTGTTAGCTACGTAAGAAGTACATTTGCCCTTCTAGATTAGTCTGATATTTTTGCAAATTTTCATTAATTTTTGGCTTGTTTCCTAAAATTTTGAAGCATGCCATAATAGAGGCATGACAGAAAAAGACCACATTCCCCCAAATAAAAGAGTTCAAGAGCCACAGACACCTTGACCCAAAACTCATTGATTTTCGAATCGGGATCTCCAGAGATACAAAACCATTAATGGACTTGGAAGGAGAGATAAAGAGAGACAAAGATAAATTTTTTAAAAATTGCCTGGCACAACTGTAAAGACTGGGAAGTCTAAAATCTATGAGGCAGGCTTGGTAACTGGAAACTTGGGTAAGAGTTGATGTTGCAGTGTGTAGTGTGAATTCTGCAGGGCAGCTGGCTGGAAGGTCAGCAGGATTTCTAGATTTCAGCCTTGATCCAGAATTTCTTCTTTCCTGGGAAACCTCAGCATCTGCCCCTAAGGCCTTCAACTGATTGTACAAGCTCTACTCACATTATGGAGCGCAATCTACTTTACTCAAAGTGTAGATTTAAATGTTTACCTCATCTAAAAAAATACCTTTATAGCAATATCTAGATGGGTGCTTGACTAAACAACTGGACACCATAGCCTAGCCAAGTGGACAAATAACATTAACCATCACAATAAGTAAGAAAATATTGATAGGTATGCTAGATCATAATACTTAAAAGTTATTTTCATTCTTATTTCAAGTTATCCTTGATAGATCTTACATGTAAAATACTACCAGGTACAAAATATATTTTTAAGAATTGTACAAGTATTGGTCTTTCTTCATTCACACTGACTTATACTGTATTTATTTTTAATTTATACATTGCATTTCTATTCTTAGCTGTTGGTTACTTATAACTTTATCTTAATTTATTCAGCACGTTAAGCTGTGAAAAGAGGGTTTCTGTGACTCATGATAGAGGCAACCTTCAATTTAGGATGTGACTTGTTTGAAGGAGAAGCAAATGAAAGCATACTATATTATGCAAGACAGGCCTGGTTTATCTTTCAGATATTTCCAAGCTTTGATTTTTCAGTGCCTTGGAATGCTGCTATCATCAACACTTGTAGTGATGCTCCTGTTGAATATAATTTATCTATCAATATATTTATGAGGGAATAGGTTGGAGGCGGAGTCATTATCATCCATTTATTGTCTTGCCATGGATTAAGCTTCTCTTTTTTTTTTTGAAAAATATTCATTTATCTCCCTGACCTTTCTTTCTTCGCATCTGCTCATTCCACATAATTTATGTTTATAAAACTCTACCCCTTCTAATTGTCTCAATTTTAGGAACAAAATAATCTAATTAAGCAAATTTTTAAATTCTTTCTTATTCAGAGCTACTTGCATTTACAACAATAATATTCATGAATCCAAATATATCTCTAATGGATGACATTTCAGGTAGACAGAGAAAGTAAAATATATATATTTCACTGTCTGCATATATTATATGTGCATATATGTGTATATTGCCACCACAGAAGCCCAACAGCGTTCAAAGGTGGAGTTGACTTCCTGTGTTCAGTGATGCCAATCAGGAAATACTTTCTTGCTTTCCACTCTTTTTCCCCTTCATCTATTTTGCTATTCATGTTTTAAAATTTATTCTTTTGGAAGAAGTATATAGGTAGAAGGAGAAGAAAATATTTCATTGAAAGCAATAGTATAGCACATTTGCTTTATAGAAAAGAAAATCAAAGTCAAAATATATTCATTTAAAAAATACTATTCAGCACCTTCTATGCACAGATCATTTTTCTAGGGGTTTGCAATATATCAAGGTGTGAAACAGAAATCTCTACCCTTTTAAGCTTACATTTCCGTGTGTACTAAATATTATAAAGTTCAAGCAACATATTGCCCTATGCTTTCCAATACTTTTTTAAATTGAGAAATCATGCTGTGTTTCAGTACAAAAAGTCAGTCCCATTTTGTATTACTTTGCTTAGATATATATATTATTTATTTCTGTATAACGGAAAAATCTATAAATCTGACCAACAAATTAAGTATTTACATTACAAAAAAGACCAGTTATCTTGTGTATATGTTGATTTTTAAATAAAAGTAGCATTGACAATAAGAAAGGAAGCTACCATTGAAAATTAACATAGCATTTGGAAGAAAAATATTTGCCCTGTAGAGTTATACATAAAATATGTTCATCTCACTGAGAGTGTTAAACTAAGCTGTTAGAAGAAGCCAATATGTAAGGTCGATACCTTACATATTGTAACTTACATATAGTAAGTTACCTTACATATAGTAACTCTCTATAACACTTGACTTGAAGAGAATCTTTCAATACACATCAATAAGGAAAGGGATTTGTCTATAGATATTAAAAATGGGTGTGACCATCTCTTAGACTTTTTCTGACTTAACAAGGAGATGGTATAGTTCTTATATAATTTTATAACAGCTATAGAAACAGAACTAATAGAAATAATAATGATATTGTTTCAATTATTTCACCTACTTTGTAAATGATTTTGTCCCATCTGATTCTCTTCCCAATTTCTTCCCATCCTAAAAGAGGACAAGGAAATATTCACGTTAGTTGTCTCATTAGCCATGACTTAAATGTTTAACTGGCCTGTGTGGCTGTGCTCTGAGACTCCTGGTGCTTTTCCATTAGTAAAATACTTCCAGGTGAATTGTACAAACTAATGATCCATTGGTACATGGGCTTTTTGTGAAGCAGTAAGATAAGACACTATGTAGGTCATTTTCCAAGGCCTTTCATCCCTGCAGAGATACGTGTTCAGGAAGTAAGTAGCTTTTGTTTCAAAGTAATACTATCAGCATCATCTTAGTCACTCTATGCTATTTTGCTAATTTTCATTACCTACCACTGCAAAGAATAGAATTACAGTAAAGCTGGCTCACTTGGAGTTTTTATTCCCATAATTGCAAGGATTATAAGAATGGGAAAGCAACTCTACAGTTTTACTAGCCCATACGCTAGAAAGTGGGTTTATAATTTATGTCATCTGAATCTCATAGAAAAGATTATTGTAGCAATAAACTCTATGTCCTTCAGGGAACAACAGAAAATCATGTATTTTAAAATGAGAAAGATTGTGTTTTGGAGACTGTGAATAAATCATACTTGAGTAATATTTGGCTATTACTTTAAATATAATATGTTGTTTTTCTCTGTGCCTCTGAACAAAGTGGAGCAAAAGACTCCTGGCTTGGAAACTCTAAAAACGTTTTAAACAAGGGATTGACATTAGGAGACTTGTAGCGTCCTAGAATTGTTTTTGAGGAAATAATTGTGACTTATTTCAAACTATTTGCTACATCCTGCAGTTTCAAATGTTATGATTTTTTCTACAAACATTTATTAAAATACTTTAAAACATAAACTGTATGAGAAGCAGCTTGAATAATGCATCCATCTTGAAACTTTATCAAGAATTTTTATGTGTGCATATTATATGTGTACATATATGTGTATGTGTTTTGTTGCTTTTGCTGATTTGAAGTAAAGCTGTAATAGACTAAGCCTGGAGCCAAAACATAATGACAGACTAGTTGTTACAGCAGTAGAAGCAATTTTGATATGATTTGGGGAAAGAGTCTTTGGAGGGATCTTTGTATCCCTACCCCCTCTAATCTTTTTGGAAGTGATAGTTTGATTATTACCACTGGACAAGATGGGAACAGAGTATACCTTCCTGTTTATAATTTTCTAACGGAATTCTCAAATTCATACCATCTTTCTGAATTGATAGAGGAAGATTTCATACCAACATTAACTTTATAGCCTTCAGGGAGAAGAGCAACTTGCAGTTATTCATAACCACATTTCCAGATATTCTAAATAAGATGTATGCTGCAGATGGCTGAAGCTGTTTAGTGTCTCATACCCAAAGTATTCAGAACTTGCAGGGGCTCCAGCTATCAGAAAAGATGAGATGTGCTTTGACTGTCTCTGGACAGAGGATGAGCTATCTGAGGGCTAAGAGGATTGGAAGATGCAGGCTATCTTTTAACTTTAGGAAATTCTTCAAGTAAAAGTTAAAACTCAAGTACAAAGCAAATATACACACACACACACACACACACAAACACCCCTATATATATGTTTGCACATATATGTGTGTGTGTATATATATATGTGTGGTGTTTTGGTTTATCAACTTTTTATTTGCATGTTATATATCAATTAAAAAGTTAAAAACAGAGGAATATTCACGAAGATACATTATTGTGAAACTGATGAAAAAAGAAGAGGAAAATCTTAATTCCAGGCTTCAAAGAGCAAATGCAGCAGAAAAGGACCGATTGCTTACAAAACAATAATCTTTAGACTGAGAGTAGACTTCACAGTAGCAATAATGGGAATGGGAACTAGAAGACAGGATAACAATATCTTCAAAGTGCTAAAAGTGATTGACTGATAATGTAGAATTATGTACCCAAACTTTGTAAGAACAAAGGCAAAGATACGATAGCAACAGATTTTAGAAAAGGAACTTCTGAACGACACTTTACAGGAAGAAGAAAAATGAATCCAGAAGGAAAATAAAGAAATTTTAATTGCTTTTACTATTCTTCCCAATTTTCTGTTTCTTAATATCTTGCCTTAAATTTAAACCTCCCTTAATGTAAAGTAGTAAATATAGGGAAAAAGTGCTTAAAGTATATGTTATCATTGTAATAGAAGACTTTTATTAAGAAAAACTTAAAGCTAATGCATAAATACATATAGATTATTCTTAATGTGATTAATGACAAGTATGTCTCGGTATTTATCTTTCTGCTCTAAGTAACTACTGTCTGTCATTTCTAATACAGTATCAAGTGTCCAAAGGAGTAGAGAGTATCTTGCAGGAGGTAAGGAGATATTGATTGACTTTAATAACAAATTGTGCCAACCTGGACTGGCTGGAATCACATTAACTCATAATTTCTTTGAAATTATCCTGTATCAAGAAAAAAAAAGTCTCTCACATGAGAATCATCTTCTTTTCCATTACAAAGTCCTTATCGGTTTTATTCTGATAAAGCTCTGGACATTTATATTTAAAGACTAGTATTCATGATTGCTTTCATACTTTTAAATTAAATTTTGGATAATAAGTAATTTTAAAATGTGAAAATCAGCTATACATGAATAGATACATGATCAGGAGGCCTTCAAGATTACCCAAGACTATATTAACTATGAATACTATTGAGTCATTAGCTTTCTGTGTTATATTTTGAAATCTACTGATTTTCCAAAGAAAGAAAATGCTGTAAGAGTGATTTGATTTATCCCCTTGGTAATTCCTAATATCTTTATGAAGTAATCTATCCCTCTTGTTAAAGAATATGGCCCTTAAAAGCTTTTGCTCTTTGACATTATGAGCTCATTACTAAAGGAGGGAACTTCAGGAAAAGTCATTTTTAATGACAGCACTCAAATGGCTCTCAGGAATAATATATTAGTGGTAAGGCACTAATAATATATTAGTGGTAAGGTAAGTAAGAGTGGATTGCTGCCTCTCCTAACTTTCAGCAGAATCCTTCTGATTAGCACTTTTCCAGTCTCTCATTAAAGTTGATTCCACTTTTTCTGAGACAGGAGAATCACTTGAACCTGGGAGGCAAGGTTACAGTGAGCCAGGAGTGCACCACTGCACTCCAGCCTGGGTGACAGAGCAAAATTCCCTCTCAAAAAAAGACAAAAAAAAAAAAAAAGATTCCAGTTTTTTAGTGTATTATTTCTAAAGATACATCTCCCGTATTCTAGTATTATTATCTTACTTTTCGGATATTATTGTTAGTGCAGGTGAATTTTGAAATGTTTACATATGACGTATTCATTCTTTTACTGAACCAGCATTTGATGAGTGCCACACATGATTTTATGCCTATTTTAAATGTGAAATAAAAGAAAATAATGTTTCCAAAAAATCCTTATCCTCATAAAATGCAGTGCACCTGAGGGAGACTGAAATGTTAGCTAACCATTACAATCTCTAGGAGCACAATAAAGGATTGCTCACTTCTCTACAATGGGTGGAGGAGCTGAGATATCTGTCAGGGGAGAAAACAACTGAGCAGAGCCTCAGGAGCTACAGGAGTTCATAGTCCTGAGAAAAGGAGATTCTCATTCTAGGAAACCTTTAAGAGGATTTACTGGGTCAGCCTTTAACCAGGCTGTCAAAAGTGGGTAAAGATAACAATATGCTAAGGAGTTTATAATGTGTCTTGCAGGAGGTAAGGAGATATTGATGGACTTTAAGAAAGTGATTCAACAAATTAAATTCAGACTTAAAGAAATTACACTGGCTTTAATTTTAAGGAAAGGTTATTTATACTGGGAGACATTGAGAATGTATTCCAATATGTGAGCAAGGAGTAATGAGGAGCATAAACTCAGGTAGGGGCAGAGAGAAGAGGAATTAGTTCATTCATTCAAAAAGCATTTATTGAACCCCTACTCTGCAGTTGTAATGACTGATGAAGCAACGGAGTAGACTCTAAGAAACTTGATGTAGCAAAATCAGCAGGACATCCTGACAAACTGAAAAAAGTTGGGAACAGAATGTAAGAATCTTTGGCTATGTCTCAGGATTCTGACTTGTTCAACTTGACTAGTTAAGTAGAGATCATATTAATGAAGACATCCAAACATCCCACATACATATGAAAAAATGCTCAACGTCACTGATCGTCAGAGAAGTACAAATCAAACTACAATGAAATATAACCTCAGACTAGTCAAAAATGACTATTACTAAAATGTCAAAGGATAACAGATACTGGCAAAGCTGTGGAGAAAACAGAACACTTACACACTGATGGTAGGAATGTAAATTAGCCCCTGTGAAAAGCAGTTTGCAGACTTCTCAAAGGACTTAAAACAAAGCTACCAGCCAGTGAAGCAATTTCATTACTGGATATATACTCAAAGAAACATAAATTGTTCCACCAAAAAGATACATGCATGCATATTTTTTTGCAGCACTGTTCACAATAGCAAAAACATAATATCAACTGTGGTGCTCATTGACAGTGGGTTAGATAAAGAAAATGTGGTATATGTACACCATGGAATGTTATGCAGCCATAAAAAAGAACGGAATCATGTCCTTTGCAGCACCATGGATGCAGCTGGATGCCATTATCCTAAGCAAATTAATGCAGGAACAAAAAAACAAATACTGCATGTTCTCACTTATAAGTGGGAGCTAAACACTGAGCACGTATGGATGGGAACAATAGATACTGGTGACTGCTAGAGGCAGGTAGGAGGGAGAGATATGTGGGTTGAAAAATCGCCTATTTGGTACTATGTTCATTATCTGAGTGATGGGATCCATGCTCCAAACCCCAGCATCACGCAATTTACTCGTGTAACAAACCTGCACGTGTACTCCGAGTCTAAAATAAAATTTGAAATTAAAAAAAATCATGAAAATAGAGAATAGAAAAGGAGAGGACAGTTTTAGAGAACATAATGAATTGAAGTGCTGGTAGAGTGTTTGGTTGACAGGGTCTAGAAAACAGACTGAATAAATCTAACTCAACAGAGTCCTAGAGTAGTGATGTAAGATTTGGACTCCTTCACATATATGGGTAGGTAAATTCAGAGGTATGAGAAATTCTTTAAGGAAAGGAGCAAAAAATGATAGGTGGAGAGAGTGAAACACGAATCCAGAATGTATGAAAAAGAAAAAAAATAGGAGATTGCAATGAAGGCCAGAAGTAGAAAGAAAACTAAAATGAGAATCGTGTTTTCGGAAACAGAAAAATGGAATGACCTAGAATGTTAAACATTTTAAAAGGTTTGATAGATTTAGTAATAAAACATTTCCATCAGTATTTTATTCTTCTGAGTTTCCATAATGACTTTCGCTTTTGTTTTTGTTTTAAGGCTATTTATTTAGATGGTCTCAACTGGAATTTATGTTTAGCATTTATAGTCATTCATTCATGCAATCTCATTTAGTCATAAGGTTTAAGTTACTTCCCATATACTTGTGATGCTCATATTACCTTTCTATATATGCCTTCCTTCCTGAGCTTCTGATACTTGCATCAGCCGTCAAGTAGACATTCCTACTTGGTTGTCTCAATGACACCTGAAGCCAAAATGCCCTAAATTGAGCTTTTATCCACAACCCACAAACCTATTGACAGCCTATTCATCTAAGCAAAAAATCTGACAAGATAGATTTTTCTATTGCCTCTTCATTTACTTACTTTTAATAACACTGTCTCAAATTTGCTCATTTCTCTTCATCGTCACATTTAGTTCCTAGTCAGTTCATCTAAATCTCTTGCCTTCATCGCTTAGTAAGACTAGCTGGTTGTCTGTTTTTTCTTGTTTTGAACCTATGGAATCTATTCCATATATTGTGGTTAACGTGATCTTTCTAAAGTGAAGTGGAATCATTTTATCTTCCTCCTTAAAACCCTTCAACATCTCCTAATTGCTTTTGTGAAATAATTAATTCTTAAGATCACTACCAGCTTCTCTATAACCAAATTCAGCTTATGTCTCCCGCTTCATCTACCAGTGTATTTCCTCTCATCCTCTGTTATGCACCCACACTGAACTTACTGCAGGTCCTCAGACATTTCAAGCTTTTATTCATCTCTAGATTTTTTTTATATGCCATTTCAATTGCCCCTTTACTAGGTTAGTTTCGTCAAAATAATTAGGCCTAATTTGGACAGCTCTTCTTTTGCAAGCCTCTTTTGATTAACCAAACCTTCTTGGGTAGAACTTAATTGTGCCAACACAGCACCTACTATATTAACTCATAGCATATCGGCAGCATTATAATGATCAGTTTTCTTAAATAAGGCCCCAAGTAAAATGTAAATTCTATAAGCAGGAAATATGTCTACTTTTCTCTCATTTTATCTCCAGCATCAATCACAGTATAGTAGTCTGCACTTAACATCCAGGGATATGTTCTAAGACCCTCTGTGCATGCCTGAAACCACAGATAGTACTGAACCCATTGCTGTCAGTTGGAACACGGCTTCCACCCAGAAATTTAATCACTTTTCCATCTTTACTAAGTATGAATATGTTGGACAAACTGAGGATTAATGTCCTGTTGGGATGAAGAGAGAATCTGTGAAATTTTACCTGCTACTCAGAGCAGCACTCAATTTAAAACTTACAAATTGTTTATTTCTGGAATTTTCCAATGAATATTTTCAGACTGTATTTCTCCACGGGTAACAAATCATGAAAAGTAAAGCACTGATAAGGGAGGACCCCTGTAGTTGTCACATAACACTTGGGTTTATACACAAATATATTAAATAAATTAGGGAGATTTTTTATTATATAAGTTGAAGAATAATAGATTAAGTGAGATCATTGGTAAAATGAGAATATAGTTGGATATATTTCCAATATAGTTGGATATATTTCTCATGGCTAAAAAGGTGACGCTTTTCATAAGAAAGACAACAGATTGAGCAAGTAAATGGAAATGGAGATATATTTTTTATTTTCTAAAGCAGAAAAAGAATGATTTGAGTTGGTTTATGATGAATATCTATTTTCTTTCATAAAATTTACTGACAGCTGTGAATGAATAGCTTGAATGAAAAGTTTGATGTTAAAATATATGCAAAATTTGAGCCTTAAAGATAAAATTTCTATGTAAGTTTTTAAAAAATAATACTATTTCAATATAAATCAACATAATAATACATACTACTAAAAAAAGCCTATGTATAAAAGTTAATTATCCCTCCAAAGAATCATTTAAATGTCATAATGCATCAATTATACCAATAAACAATATTATCAATAGTTACTATGTATATATTTTTAATAAAATTATATTATGATACTTGGATGATCTCTATACATAACTCTCAAAAAATGCGATATTCACAGATGTCAGTTATCAGCATTTAATTCCTTTCTGAATTATCTGGAAAGTAATTCTTTATTCCTTTAGGCTTTGATATTTCTTTCTTAGAAAAGTCAGGAAAAGTTTATGGAATTTTGAGATTTCCGCATGTGTCTGAGAGTCCTTCATTCTTGTCAGGTTCCTCTTAATATCCATAGGGTATTCCAGTGAAATCGGAGACCTCAGTGGTTTTACTCCTTCAAGGCATCTTTCTCGTAAAGTCATTTTGTAGATAAGTTACCTGGTTTTGCTCAACTAAGGGTTCAATCTGATTTATTTAAAAGGCTTCCACTAATATCATAAAAGAAGATTTTTATTTTAGTATTTTTCTGCAATAACTTGCTACACTATGGTTTTAGGAAAATTTTTAATTCATATTAAGTGGCCAAATACTCAAAATGTGTGGCATTGAGTGTGGGTGGTTTAAAAAATACACAACAAACACAGAACAAAAAAAATACAAAATAAACAAAGAAAACGAAACCAGTATCCCTTTAAAATGGATAAAAGTTTTGCATTTTTAAACAAATAACAAAGAATGCCATTTTCCCTCCAATTCAAAATTTAGTTTGATACTATGGACACAAATCTATTAATTATTACTCATGAAAATCTGACTTTGTCAAATTGATAAAAATTGGAAGTGGAGAATAAAATCTTATTCAAAGCTTTAAAAATTATTTTTCTGAAATAGAATATCACAGTAGAATAGCTAGCTGGTTTCTTTAAACTGAAAATTATATAAAATGTCAAATTACATATTATCTTGAGTTAAATTCTGTCTTCTTTGTCAAGATTTCTGGAAAATGTATTAGAATCATTTATATTGGTAGTCTTGGATCTCAACCAAGTGCAGAAGGACTGTTAGTATTCATTTCTGAACTGCTAAAACTGACCTTTATAACTAAAAATTAAGAAACTTTTGTTTGTTTAATGTTAAAATCAGCACAAAAGAGAGCATGTTTATGAGGTTAAATAAATGTTCAGAACACTGGACTACTTAATTCATCTTTCAGATTTAACTTTTAGCATCAGGTCTTTTATTATTAATGGAAATTTTGTGTATTTCTGTAAGCTCTACCTGCCTGGAGGCTAAACTTGTTGAATTAAGAGATCAAAATAAAATAAAGCTAATCTAAAATTAGAGGTATACAAATAAGTAAGAAGATCTGTTATGACTTCCCTAATTAGATAAAAACAGCTGTTTGTTGTAGTCAGTGGATTTCCCTACACCCAGAAAGTTGTGTAAAATATAGTTCCTGTAATTATTTGCCAACTTTTTATTCTAGTTAGAAAGAAAGGAATGCTTGCTAATAAGTAATAAATGATTTTGCTTAAGAATGTATTTATTTTGCTGAAATAACTTATTTCATGCTTGTTATATGTTAAGTAATAGTTTACTTATTCAAAACAACATTTTATGCATTACTATGTCTATTTTAGAGAAAGGAAACTAAATTTCAGCAGGGCAGCAAGTGACTTCCCTGAAGTCACAGTGCTAATAATGAGAATGCTAAAATTCAAACCTCATTATGTCCCACTCCAGAAATTAATTTCTTACCCAATAAACTGTGCTGCCTATATACAGAATAAAAGGACAGCAAGACATATAGAATAATGCCAGATGAATTATGCAGGTAGCAAATGTTAAAATATGTATTTATTCATGACATGCTAATGCAATTTAACTCAGCAAACATTCATGATGTTGCAAACACTTTGCAAATACCATTGCTGTGACAGTTACAAGACAGGTATAAATAGAGATTTCATGTAATTCAATCACTTCTCTACCTATTTTGGGATCAAATTATTAAAATTTCTTTTAAAATAATATATATATAATTCACTTATTAACAATGCAAAAAGTTTTCATATTTATTATTGAATCACTGTTTGCTTACATAGTGATCATTTTTACATAGTTTAAATAACTTTATTGATATATTTTATTTACCTTGATCCACTGATTTATTTCTATTTCCTCTATGCAGAATGCTGTATTAACTTTCTTCCCTTTATCTTATAGGATGACCTGTTTACTTTGACTTTAAATCAATATAGGTATAGAATATTGCATTTTAAAAGCAAATCAAGTTTCACTTGGACTAATCTCCTGATTTCAGATGAATTGTGTGTTAAGACATCAAAGAGATGACAGTCTGTTGTTATATTTAAAGTGTTAATCACAGATCTGTAAAGTATTCAGTAAATATTCAACTAAGAATTGTTTTTAGCAAAATTCTTTCAATTTATTTTTTCTTAGTGCTATCTATCAATGTAGGGATACACATTTCACAACTTCTTCAAAATAGTGTATTTTCTTGAAGCCATACATTGAATAACAGTAGTGAATTGCTTCAGTTTAATAAATAATAAACCCCTCATAGTAGCTACCTTAAATAATTTTTTATTTAGCTTATCTCTCTATACATTTTCTGATTCATCCACATATTTTAATAATAGTAGATAATGCACTAGATTGTAATGTAAGCACTGTCTGGGCATGGTGGCTCAGGCCTGTAATCCTAATGCTTTGGGAGGCTGATGTGGAAGAATCACGTGAGCTCAGGAGTTCAAGACAAGCGTGGGCAACATACGGAGACCTTGTCTCTATAAAAAAAAATCTTAAAAATTAGCCAGGCATGGTGGCGCATGCCTGTAGTCCCAGCTATTCAGGTGGCTGAGGTGGGAGGATCATTTAAGCCCAGTAGGTCAAGGCAGCAATGAGCTGTGATTGTGCCACTGCACTCTTTCAACCTGGCAACAGAACAAGACCCTATCTCCAAATAAATAAATAAAATAAAATAATTTAAGCACTAACAAGAAAAGTAAAATGTTTCTATTGTAATAATGTAACAAACATTATGTGGTACCCAACAAATATTACTACTAAGATATGTTTCAGTTAACGTTTGTTCCAATCTTAGTGTTATACAAATAGTGTATTAACTGAGACTAAGAAAGTTGTTTCTTTTTAAAATAAAGCATATGTATTAAAGGTCTCTCAACTGTTTGGTGGTAGAGACGTGGAAATCTTTCCTAACTCTCAGTTCTATAATCCTTCTGCTATATTATTGTTTATATGAGATAATGCTAATGGTAGATAAAGGCTATCCTCACTATGAGAGTCAATGTCAGTGTTACGTTTTTATCTTTCAGTATTCTGTAATAGTATCTCCAGCAAGGAGGTGGGTGGGAGACATACTTATTAGATATCAGAAGTGTCTTTCTGCTTTCCTCAATCTGAGACTTTATTCATATCCATTTATGCCAGGTCAAATTCATGGGTGTAGTAAATGTTTAAAACCAATTATGTCTGGGCAAGGGGAAGCCATGACTTGAAGTAGTTGCTAATTTCTGTGGTGTAGATACCTCCACTATGGCCAGTTTCAAGCTATGACATGGCACCACTCAACATGGAAGAGAAATCAAAATAGGCTCTCGTGAGTAAGTACAAGTCAACTCTAGCACATCACTGATTACTCTATTTGATAGAGAATGCTCTCATTAAAGTATAATAATAAAAAAAAAAGAATTCCTATGTGTTCTGTATTATTACTACCTTTACATTAGCCTATCACTTAACCATTTCATGTTTGATCGGTTCAGACTCCTCACCCCCGAGAAGGATCCCAGTGGTAAATAACGTGTTGGAGATTCGAGTGGCACAATGAATAGTACTCTTCTTACATATTGAGTTGGGAACTAATTATGAAAATAGGAAAGCAAGCCAATGGGGCATGGAAATCACCTTTCTTTTTTTATTACATATAAATTTATTTTTATTTTTATTTTTTTATTATACTTTAAGTTCTAGGCTACATGTGCACAACATGCAGGTTTGTTACATATGTATACATGTGCCATATTGGTGTGTTGCATCCGTTAACTCGTCATTTACATTAGGTATATCTCCTAATGCTATCCCTCTCCCCTCCCCCCACCCCACAACAGGCCCATGTCTGACGTTCCCCATCCTGTGTCCAGGTGATCTCATTGTTCAATTCCCACCTATGAGTGAGAACACGTGGTGTTTGCTTTTCCGTCCTTGTGGCGGTTTACTCAGAATGATGGTTTCCAGCTTCATCCATGTCCCTACAAAGGACATGAACTCATCTTTTTTATGGCTGCATAGTATTCCATGGTGTATATGTGCCACATTTTCTTAATCCAGTCTATCATTTTTGGACATTTGGGTTGGTTCCAAGTCTTTGCTATTGTGAATAGTGCCACAATAAACATTCGTGTGCATGTGTCTTTATAGCAGCATGATTTATAATCCTTTGGGTGTATACGCAGTAATGGGATGGGTGGGTCAAATGGTATTTCTAGTTCTAGATCCTTGAGGAATCGCCACACTGACTTCCACAATGGTTGAACTAGTTTACAGTCCCACCAACAGTGTAAAAGTGTTCCTATTTCTCCACATCCTCTCCATCACAGCCAATCCTGAGAGCCAAGTGTTTTGCCATCTCTCTCCTCCAAGCCTCTGTCTTAGAACAGCCCACTAGAGGCAAGCATTTTTCCACAGAGCAGACATAAGCAGATTTATTCCCACTAGAGAAAGCAAAAAAAAAAAAAAAATCAAAACACATGTGAAAATACCTTTGATGAATTTGTATACCCACATGAGGAGCATAATATACTGTTACCCAACAAATGCAAAGATTCATTTTGCTTTCATAGGGAGAAGTAAATAAGGGATGAGGCAAGAAACTAACAATGCTTAAGGAAAACCTTCCTCATGGAAATCAAGGAATGGGGAAAAGACACTTTTTTCTCTAATATATCTGAGATAATACAAAGTATTTGACCTAACACACAATAATCAGATATTTTACCTAGCATCAAGACTTAGAAACAGTTTCAAAATGCAAGTCATCACAAGTAACTGCAAACACCACTCTTTAGGCCTTTGCTTGAAGCATGCTCTTTAACTCAGATTAGACATTCTAGATATATGTGGCTGCATTATTTATATGAAAAGGAGCTCTTTGAGTCATGAAGCATCTCAATTTTACGTATTAATAGTTAACATGATTTTCCAGGTTGTTACGCTCATAAACCCACAGATTTCAGTTTTGTTTACCGTAAAAAGTCCTAAATAGACCAGACACATCCCACTAAAAGCATTCCATAGACAAGGATTCACCTTTGGACAAATACCATGAATGTGTTCGCCAGAGGTCTTTCATTTGCATGTATACATAGAGATTCCAACAAGTCACTTTCCAGTGGCAAAGAGGACAGTGGATGGCAAGCCTGTTGCTGACTATTTACTTCCCGATATCTTATGTACTTTTTATATCCTTCACAGAATCTAGACCACTACTGACTGTATAAAGGAGCTGCATGAATAGAGTTATTTTTGATGGATCTATTTGTACATTATAAATGCAAAAATAATTATTTCAGTAATTGTATTCATTATTCTTTATTTTTACATGAATCTTACCTACTAGTCACTAAAAACAATTTTTAAAAAGATCACCTATAACTTTTTGTGGGCATTAAGCTAAGTGATTTATTGATATGCAAATCACACGAAGTAAACTTTTAGTAACTCCATTCTACAGCGAAGTAATCAAAGTATTGGAAGGCTGCCATATATCTGGAACATGCACAACTGAAGATGGACTTCAGGTATGACTACCTGGATATAGGGGCTTCAATTTTCTGCAAAAATAAGAAATAAAATCTTACTGATAGATTAAATTTTTCCCCAAATCTGCTCAAATTCTTTTTCCTTCGTAGGGCAATTAAGGGAAATTAAACACAGCTGGTTCTTTTGCAAACATCCTGTGTTAAGTGAAAATAAGTTTGGAATTGATTATGACTCAGAAATGGGGTGAATCACAAGAGCAAAAGTACAGATGGTTTTTATTCACCACCTATATTTTCAGTTTAGTGTGGCTAGGAATTCTGAGAACCACACCAAAAGGTCCAGGCTGTGTAGCTAAGGAAAGATTTAAATATACTTTCTTATTTTAAGTCGGAAGTTTGCATATTTACAGGGAAGATAAATGACCTTGATGTGAAAGCAGACATTTTCAATTGTTAGGTTATGAGGCGATAACCAAAATGAAAAGCAGTTTGATATTAGACGTGTGAATATTGTTTTACATTGTCTTGTTTTGTCTCTTGTCATTTGCTAACAGAAATTTTGCCTAATCAGCTATTTGACGAGAGCTCCTCTCTTGCATTTGAAAACACAACAATTTCAATCCATGGAACCTATTGCTTCCTTAGTTTCATATTTGAGGACTTGAGGGTAGGCCTGGGTGTAGCAGGTTTGTCTTGAGATGATTACTTTTGCAAATTTTTTAACCAGTTTTTGGATCTAGCTTCTATTTCTAAGAAGCTTTCTCTAGCTGTGAGTTTTGTTGTGAGTTTCCTGACATCTAGGTGAAACAGGAGAACACAGTACTCTAATCCGATTAGAGGGAGGTTATCAGTCTGTAATATTTTCTTTCCTTATAGATAAATTAAAATTTTAAAACTCAAGACAAATTTTAAGAGATGTATGCAATATTTCTTTTTTGTTCAAGCTTTTTCATGATCAAGGTGGGATCTTTTTTAGATGACTTGCTGGAATTTGGTACAAACAGCAACCCCCACCTTGTTAATGGATTTTTTAAAAGGTTTTTTGTGAAATTAAATGGCCAATGTAGCATTAAACCTGCAATCTTAATTTCATGTTCTAGCATAACATTTAGGACTATTCTAACCAGCAAGATGAACTGTCTATGAGGCCTGCCTACGCTTAACTGGGAATATAATAGGAATAAACTGGGACATAGTGATGTGTGGGTCTAATATCAAAGATTCTTCACATCCTCCAAACATGTAGCTGAAGCTTAAAATTATACAATAAAGGAATTAATTTATATTAGTTTCTAGACATCGGCTTTTCCATTTAAACATGTTAATACTCCTGAAATAAGTCAATAGACATCCAGGTTAACATCAGAGCCTTTCCTTTTCAACTTCCTAAAATGGGACTTTGAGGTCAGCAGACGTATTCATGATTGCAGTCGAACAAAAATGAAGTAATTCATTGAGAGTGAATATGTTTTTCCTATACAGATCAGCTGGGTGTATGATGCGCCTAATCCAAGGACAATCATTCAGAAATTAAAATGAGAATATTTCATAGGAGAAAAAGTGCTGAAATCTAAAATTAGGAATAACCATATATTGCTAAAAATTATTTCTTGAATTATTACCACATAGTAGGAAAATGGTAAATAATGTTTTCAGGATCTTTCTATCTTATGATGCTAGAGGACTTTAAATATAAGACTTTGTGAAGATAGCACAGTGGAAAATCCACCAAAGTAAATAAAAACGTTGGAAGAAAAAACACAATGGATCAAAAATGATCCAGCATTGAAAATTATGTATTAGATGTTCTCAACCTGGATTCTATATATGGATTTGAGGAGCTGATGATCCGTCCCTCCAAATTGAAGGCAAATTTTATATTTGTGTGTTAATATAGCCCAAAGATATATTGTTATTTTACCCCCAGAAGGTGTACTATGTAAACTAAAGGTTCTGAGTGGTGTCTTCGTGTAGAACCAAGATCAAAGTGGAAAGTTTATGTGCAACTTGCACACTTCCAAATAAATAATTTTCAAAGAATACATATTTTACTAGTAAATGTATTAATAATTTGTATCATAATGTAAATCAGTTACTTTCTAAATGGCATTACAAGATTATTGTCCAAATGTTAGGTTCAAGATTAAAGAGATTAGCTAAGAGAATGAGACCTATTATTTGGAAGGCAACTATCATGTGTTTTTTTTTACCATGTGAGGTAAACATTATTTCATTTCATCTTTATAAGATCCTGAAGCAGTAAATCGTGCTATCTCAACCTACAGATAAATATGAGCCAGTTTATTAGTTTGCTACCATCACAAAGTACCACAAACTAAGTGGATTAAGCAATAGAATTGATGGTCTCTCAGTTCTGGAGACTAGAAATGTAAATTCAAGATATCAGCAGCCTTGATTCCTTCTGAGGGCTGTGAGGAAGGATCTCTTTTATGCTTCTGCCTTAGAATTTGCTAGCAATTTTTCTGATTTTTTGGCTTGTGGTAGCATAAGCTCCAGTCTTTTCATGATATTCTCCCTGTGTCTTTATCTTCATGTCCAAATTTCATCTTTTTATGAGGACACCAGTCAGTCATGTTGGAGTGGGGGCCCACCCTACTCCAGTATGACCTAATTTTTACTTAAATATTTACACTTGCAATGACACCATTTTCAAGTAAGTTCACAATCTGAAGAACTGGGGTTTAGAACTTCACCAGATGAATTTAGAAGAGACAAAGTTCAAATATTTGTTCAAAGAACAAATATTAAACCTAAGGCCAGTGTTTTCTAAAACTAGGAGGAGAGAGAAAGTGGGAACTAAACAGTGAGAACACATGGATACAGGGAGGCGAACAACACACACAGGAGCCTGTTGAGGGGGTTGGGGGAGGGATAGCGTCAGGACAAATAGCTGATGTATGCGGGGCTTAATACCTAGGTGGTGGGTTGGTAGCTGCTGCAAACCACCATGACACACGTTTACCTATGTAACAAACCTGCCCATTGTGCACAAGTATCTTAGAACATAAAATAAAATAAAAATGATATAAAACAAAAAGACTGAGAGATAGCAAAGAAGATATAACTCTGTGTTATGTTAATCATTTGACATTTTGTGGACTCCCATTCAGCATTTTAGGATAAAAGCCACTATTCCTCATATGTCTACCCTAGCGACAGTATGCGACTGCCCCTTTTTCTTTGCAAATGGAGTTTGGCCTTGGATGAAACTTTGCTGTCTAAATTAATTAGTTAATTAATTAATGTAATCCATTTTCCAAGTAGTCCAGATTATCATGAATTCTCATTTGACCTTTTAAGGTGATGGTAATTCTGCTGCTTTTAATGTCATCTGAAACTTACTGAACCAAGTTGTAATATATCTATGTCACTAATGGGGTCGGAATATATGGTAAACTCCAGAATTCAAACTTGGGGGAAAATTCTTACACTGTTCACTTCTAGCCAGGTGTGCTGGCTCATGCCTTTAATCCCAGCACTTTGGGAGGCCGAGGTGGGAGAATTACTTAATTCCAGGAGTTCAAGACCAGCCTGGGAAACCTAGTGAGACCCTGTCTTCTACAAAATAAACAAAACAAAAACAACAACAACAAAGAAACACTACTTTTGAAATAATGTTCAGATATTGATAAATGTCCTCTGGGTATGAAATCTCAGCTGTATTTTCCCTTCCATATAGTCTAGCCATGTAATGCTCATAGGAGAGTAAGGACACTGTATATATGGTAAAACAATGTATCATAAAATATATATTCTGCAGTCTTGATCATAAGTTACGTGAGAATACAATTTGTCTGTTTTCCTTCTAAAAGGACTGTCCTTTGAACCAAGTGGCCACACATCAGAAGCTGCTTCTGAAAAATGTCACTAGATGATCCATGGAAAGAAAACAGTAATCAGTTTTAAAGATTTCAAAATATGCAATTTAATGAAGATTTATTGTAGTATGTTAAAAAATATTGTAATGCTACTAAAATAAAAATAACTTATCTTTAAGTCATGGAACACTGAACACAGTGAGCAAATTTCAATAGCAACGTATTCTATTGCAACCACAGTATTATCAGTTTAACTGTCAAATAAGATGACAACAGGGAAAACATGTATGTTTATTAAGAGACATATTAAAACAACTACCTTTAAATATTAAAAAAAATGACTAACAGAAGATTATACCTAAGAAATTCATGTGTGGTGAATGACCATATCTAAGGAAGAATAATTCTAAATATCAAGGAGGATCTGTACCTTTTGTGTACCCTCACTTTTAGAAAGATTGAGGTCAGAAATCTGGGGAGTGATAGCCCGGTGTGGTGGCTCATGCCTGTAATCCCAGCACTTTGGGAGGCCATGGCGGGTGGATCTTCTGAGGTCAGGAGTTCAAGACCAGCCTGGCCAACATGGTGAAACCCCGTCTCTACTAAAAATACAAAAATTAGCTGGGTGTGGTGGCGCACATCTGTAGTGCCAGTTACTTGGGAGGCTGAGGTAGGAGAATTACTTGACCCCGGGAGGCGGAGGTTTCAGTGAGCCGAGATCACACCACTGCACTCCAGCCTGGGTGACAGAGCAGGACTCCCTCTAAAAAAAAATAATAAAATTGGGGAGTGATATTTATATTTCTTTACAATTCCTTTGCTCTTATGGACATGCATAGAAAAAATTACAGCGCTTCTTGGTATATACTGCAATGAACCCTATTAATAACTTTATTCCGCTCTTCTATTGGTAAATGTATTTGCAAGTCGATGAATTTTACTTTCTAAACTGCCAAAAAATTTGATTTGATGATAACTAAGTTGGCCGAAGAAACATTAGAACCATAAAGACATCACTTTCTTGGCATTATAAACATTGTTATTGGGGGATTCCTAAGGCTTTCAACAGAGAGGGACCTTCAGTAGTTTATATTGGCTTTGTTAAATCTTATATGATAAGCTATTAATGAAAATATTGCTGCACATGTGTCTGCATTGACTCTGCAGAAATTAAATATGCATATATTAAACTTGTTGAATATTTTAAGGACTGACAGAGGCAAATAGTATTGTGGCACATAGTAAATGTTTATTAAATAGATGAATAAAATGCAAATAAAAGTGTGTTTTATCTGCCAGAAACTACGTTAGGACTTTATACCTGAATCAGTTAGGGTTTACACTAAGCTACAGTCACAAAGCAACACAAAATTTCAGTGTCCTAACAAAATAGTTTATTTCTCCCTCAAAGAAAAGTCCAGAAGTGGGTATTGAGTGCAGTCCAGGTGGGCAAGAAGTTCTGTTCCAGAAGGCTAGTTAGAAGCAAGTTCTTTTCATCTTGTTGCACAGCTATGGTCTAAATTATTGACTTTCTACATGAGAAATCTGTCTCCCAGCACCCCAGTGACATCTCAACTGCAGGGAGGCGGAAAATGCATGAAAGACAAGCAGCTTCCTCAAGGAAAAGGGGTTAAAAATTATAAACATTACTTACTTTAGTTCATAACTCATTGGCCACTTGAAGCTACAAAGAAGCCTGGAAAATGTAACCTCTAGCTAAGATCCTAATAAAAGGAAAGATTAATAATAGATTTTGAATAAAAATTTGAAGTCTCTGCCTACAAACACATGAAGTAATTTTTTCCCCTCCTGTCCTTTTCACGGGATATGTTAATTTTTCCTATTATCCAGAAAAACAACAGAGGTCAGAGATGTCTGCCTCTTCTCTTGTTATGTGTTCAACAGCGGGATGCTTACCTGCCTCTCTGGATGCTTTTTGCTTCACGCAAAGAGATGTTCCTTTTAATTACAAAAATATTCAAGTACTATTTATGTACTTTCTCTTTATTAATTTTGTTTTGGTGCAAACTAATGTGTTATGAATGTTGCTTTCCTGCTACTTAATTTGTTTTGCAAGCTTGTTTTGAATTTCTAACTTTTCTTTGCATTGGTGTTATATTCATCTTGATTGGTTATTTCGTTATTATGCCTTCCGATGTATATGTGCTTTTAAATCTTAAAAAATACTTCATGGTAACACATTGATAAGTTGAAAGTGACTGAACTGATTTCTAATTAGACCCATGAGGGTGGTGCTTGTTTTGGTATGTTCCTGGAGAGAATTCTGCCCTCCAAGGTATCAGAAAAGCCAGGACCTTTTCACTGCAGACATGTTCTTTCATCTCTGCTACTGAAAATATCAATAGATACATAGAGTTTTGCTTGAACAAAGGAGGAGCTGTAGGGCATTACCTGCTTTTATTCAGTTCTCCACTCAGGTTACTGATATTAAAAAATGAATTGTCATTTTATTGAACTAACTATATTTTGAATTTCAAAAATAACTGGAAGTCACTAATAACATCAGTGAAATTTATTTTGATTCATTATTGGAACCCTTAGTCTTCTGGTTTCCTCATATACAATTTTTACACCATTCTCACTTAATGTCATTATGTCATCCTTAATGTGACACCCAAGGCACTTGCTAGCTTTGAGCAGTAACCTAAATTATTTTCTAATCACTTTTTAAGCTGGCTTCTAAAACATCTTGAATGAGTAAACATTTTATTTTCAAAACAAACAAGAATAAAAGAAGATGAAGAACCATAAACAGCAACACTCTTTCAGGTGACATCTAGTTCTTGTTTTTTGTTATTTAAATTTTGTGTAGTCTAATTAATTGGGCTTCTCTGGATGCTGGTAACACTCTCAGCTAGAGAATGGAAGAATATCACACTTGGAATCAGACCTCACATTTTTCAAACTCTGGGCCAGATTACAGGAAAAAGAAACAAATAAGAACATAGTCCTGACCCCAAGAAACTCATAGAAGGCTCCCATGTTGTGGCATCTAATGATCAGTTCTCAGTAGGTGTCTTATCAGCCACATTTAACAGTTACTCACTACCTCCTCCTTGATACATTCTGTTTATTTGGCTGTCAGGACAACACATACTCAAGGTTTCCGTGCAAATTCATCAATTAATCAATGTAAGTTACCTTTCCTAGCTTCTCCCATGAACCTCTTCTCATTGGAGGGCTGAATCTTGGTACCTCTTCTTTTTTCTACCTATACAAACGTATCTGATGACCTCATGTAGTCTTAGGTCTCTAAACATCATTTATACAATAATTTAGATCTTAAAATTTGTATCTGTAGAGCACAAATAGACCATAGATATATAGACTTGGCGGGGACACAGAGCCAAACCATAAGTCTGTATGGTTTGGGGAGAGATCCTACTTATTCTATAGATATAAGTCTATGACAGAGGAGAGACTCCACTTAGTCTATAGACAGAAGTCTGTATGATTTGGCTCTGTGTCCCCACCCAAATATCAGGTCAAGTTGTAATCCCAACTTGTCAGGGGAGAGAACTGGTGGGAGGTGATGGGATCATGGGAGTGGGTTTCCCCCATGCTGTCTTCCTGATACTGACTGAGTGTTTAAGAGATCTGCTGGTGTAAAAGTGTAGCACTTCCCCACTTCACTCTCTCTCAGTCTCTTGCTCTCCATTGTGAAGATGTATAAGCCTCCCCTTCACCTTCTGCCATGATTGTAATTTTCTTGAGGCCTTCCGGTCATGCTTCTTGTTAAGCATGCAGAACTGGGAGTCAATTAAACCTATTTTCTTTTTTTGTTTTGAGTTTGTATTTTATTTTATTTTATTTTTGTTTTTTTTTGTGTGCTTCCCAAGGAATCTTTATTTTTTATTTTTTTATTAGACTTTAAGTTCTACGGTACATGTGCACAACGTGCAGGTTTGTTACATATATATACATGTGCCATGTTGGTGTGCTGCACCTGTTAACTTGTCATTTACATTAGGTATATCTCCTAATGCTATCCCTCCCCACTCCCCCCACCCCACAACAGGCCCCAGTGTGTGATGTTCCCCTTCCTGTGTCCAAGTGTTCTCATTGTTCAATTCCCACCTATGAGTGAGAACATGCGGTTTTGGTTTTTTGTCCTTGTGATAGTTTGCTGAGAATGATGGTTTCCAGCTTCATCCATGTCCCTACAAAGGACATGAACTCATCATTTTTATGGCTGCATAGTATTCCATGGTGTATATGTGCCACATTTTCTTAATCCAATCTATCATTGATGGACATTGGGGTTGGTTCCAAGTCTTTGCTATTGTCAATAGCGCTGCAATAAACATATGCGTGCATGTGTCTTTATAGCAGCATGATTTATAATCCTTTGGGTATATACCCAGTAATGGGATGGCTGGGTCAAATGGTATTTCTAATTCTAGATCCTTGAGGAATCACCACACTGTCTTCCACAATGGTTCAACTAGTTTACAGTCCCACCAACAGTGTAAAAGTGTTCCTATTTCTCCACATCCTCTCCAGCAACTGTTGTTTCCTGACTTTTTAATGATCGCCATTCTAACTGGTGTGAGATGGTATCTCATTGTGGTTTTGATTTGCATTTCTCTGATGGCAAGTGATGATGAGCATTTTTTCATGTGTCTGTTGGCTGCAGAAATGTCTTCTTTTGAGAAGTGTCTGTTCGTATCCTTTGCCCACTTGTTGATGGGGTTGTTTGTTTTTTTCTCATAAATTTGTTTGAGTTCTTTGTAGATTCTGGATATTAGCCCTTTGTCAGATGAGTAGGTTGCGAAAATTTTCTCCCATTCTGTAGGTTGCCTGTTCACTCTGATGGTAGTTTCTTTTGCTGTGCAGAAGCTCTTTAGTTTAATTAGATCCCATTTGTCAATTTTGGCTTTTGTTGCCATTGCTTTTGGTGTTTTAGACATGAAGTCCTTCTCCATGCCTATGACCTGAATGGTATTGCCTAGGTTTTCTTCTAGGGTTTTTATGGTTTTAGGTCTAACATTTAAGTCTTTAATCCATCTTGAATTAATTTTTGTATAAGGTGTAAGGAAGGGATCCAGTTTCAGCTTTCTACATATGGCTAGCCAGTTTTCCCAGCACCATTTATTAAATAGGGAATCCTTTCCCCATTTCTTGTTTTTGTCAGGTTTGTCAAAGATCAGATGGTTGTAGAGTGTGGTATTATTTGGAGGGCTCTGTTCTGTTCCATTGATCTATATCTCTGTTTTGGTACCAGTACCATGCTGTTTTGGTTACTATAGCCTTGTAGTATAGTTTGAAGTCAGGTAGTGTGATGCCTCCCACTTTGTTCTTTTGGCTTATGATTGTCTTGGCAATGCAGGCCCTTTTTTGGTTCCATATGAACTTTAAAGTAGTTTTTTCCAATTCTGTGAAGAAAGGCATTGGTAGCTTGATGGGATGGCATTGAATCTATAAATTACCTTGGGCAGTATGGCCATTTTCACGATATTGATTCTTCCTAGCCATGAGCATGGAATGTGTTTCCATTTGTTTGTGTCCTCTTTTATTTCGTTGAGCGTGGTTTGTAGTTCTCCTTGAAAAGGTCCTTCAAATCCCTTGTAAGTTGGATTCCTAGGTATTTTATTCTCTTTGAAGCAATTGTGAATGGGAGTTCACTCATGATTTGGTTCTCTGTTTGTCTGCTCCTGGTATTTAAGAATGCCTGTCATTTTTGCTCATTGATTTTGTATCCTGAGACTTTGCTGAAGTTGCTTATCAGCTTAAGGAGATTTTGGGCTGAGACAGTGGGGTTTTCTAGATATACAGTCATGTCATCTGCAGACAGGGACAGTTTGACTTCTTCTTTTCCTAATTGAATACCCTTTATTTTTTTCTCCTGCCTGATTGCCCTGGCCAGAACTTCCAACATTATGTTGAATAGGACTGGTGAGAGAGGGCATCCGTGTCTTGTGCCAGTTTTCAAAGGGAATGCTTCCAGTTTTTGCCCATTCAGTATGATATTGGCTGTGGGTTTGTCATAGATAGCTCTTATTATTTTGAGATACATCCCATCAATACCTAATTTATTGAGAGTTTTTAGCATGAAGGTTGTTGAATTTTGTCAAAGGCCTTTTCTGCATCTATTGAGATAATCATGTGCTTTTTGTCTTTCGTTCTGTTTATATGCTGGATTACGTTTATTGATTTGCATATGTTGAACCAGCCTGGCATCCCAGGGATTTCTTTATAAATTACTCAGTGTCAGGTAGTTCTTTATAACGGTGTGAAAATAGACTAATATATAGAGTATACCAACATATTGCCCTGTTGATCTCCAGGTTCATGTGTTCACTTGGACATCTAAAAGAGAAAACTAGATTTCTTCGATTTTCCATAAAACATGTTCTCTTCCTATTTTCTCCAGCTCAACTGCTTTTCCAACTCTCCTTACTTTCTTGTTAATTTGCTTAGGCCAAATATTGGTGTTATCTTTTTCTCTTTTTCTGCTTACTCCCCATCAGAATTGTTAAGGAATGCTTTCAGTCCATCTTAAAATTATTACATATAGTCTGTTCACTTCACATGACTTCGGTGGCTATTACCCTGCATGAGCACCCATCATTTGTTTCCTGAATTACTTCATCAGACTCTTATTTAGTCTTCCTACACAAAACTTCCTACATAAAGAGTTATCCCACTCTTTAAAATCCTTCATTGACTCTACTTTCTACTGAATAAAAGATAAAGTCTTTTGAATGAGTACAAAACACTGCATAGGCTGCCTGACCTATTTCCACTCTTGTTACTTTTCTGTATTTCTCTAGTATTGCCTCCCTGTTTTCATCACAATCAATCTGGTCATCTTTGCTGCCCTTGGAATATGCCAGGATTGTTTCTGCCTTAGGACCTCTATACTGGACTTTCTGGCTACTGGAATGTTTTTGCTTCAAATATCTTCATGGACTCCTTTGAGTCCCAGTTCTAATTCCATTCTTTCTACAGGGCTTGCCTTGAGTAAACTGTTTTAAAATGCAATGGGCTCTATTCAACCCCTATCTCCCAAATTAATTCTGCTCTATTTCTTTCCTCCAAAGACCTTGTATAACATACCATATCATTTACCTTTTAATTATGGTTGTTTTGTCTTTCATTATAAAATATAAGCTTCACCAAAGTAGATATTTTTGGTTATTTTATTGTCAAGTTTTTCTAAGTATCTAGAATAGTGCATGGCACATAGTTTTGCTCCATAAATATCTGTTGGATATATGAAAAGGCATGAAGTTAGCTTTTCATCTCTCATTTAATAGACTATTTCCATTTTTCTGAGAAAAATGGAAACTCAAAGAGGTCTCTGGACTTCATGACTTTTAGTTGTAACAGGGAAATAATATCTATTTTATCTGCCTCTTAACGTATTGTGATAGTGAAATAAATCCACATCTGTGACTGTAATTTTTCCATTTTAAAGGCACACACACACACAGACACACACATACACACACATAAACACACAAAAAATTATAAAAACTTACTTTTCCATCTTCTTCAACATGCACTATCTTTCCCAACCACAGAGGGATTTATAATATTCCCACCCTACTTTATTTCCATGTCTATTGTTTTCCTATCTCTTTGCATTTCAGTCTAGCTAAATACTACTCTTTCTTCACGTCTCAGCTAAAGCCATTGCCCTAACTGGACATTTTCCCTGGATTACCACTCCACATTTAGTTCTCTGTTCTCTGAATTTCAAGTGTATTTATGGTTAGGACTGTGCAAAGCTTAGAAACAAGAAGCCCTGGCTTTTTGCCAAAATACATTTCTGAAGATGGCATTATAAATCTCAACATTTTAAGGCAGATAAAATTTTCTGACCAAGGACATAGCTTAAATAAATCATAGCTATGACTAATGAGACATAATAAAAGCACAGATAAATGAAACGTGATAATTTTGAACAGTAAAATAATCCTCTAAACATTATAAAATGGCATAAAGGCAGTGTACATATTTATGTTCCCAGGGACCCTAATGTTGCACATATTATCAAATAACACATGTAAGTTCAATTTTCTTGTATCATACATTTGATTTGAAAAAATAAATATGAATATGCTAAGTATAAACACATATGTTGACAATAATTAATACTTACTTTTACTTTCTTTGCCTTCAGAAATGCTTTAGGGAACAAAATTGAAGACCATCAAGGGAAGCTTAAACTGATTTTTTCTTTCTCTCAAAATTTAGTACTACAAATACATCAAATTATATTAAAGGAATGTGAAAACTCAGAAAAGAAATGGCTATTTTATGTAGCTGTGAAATAGCAGAGAACAACCTAAAGGTAATTTTGCTGTAAATTTCCAACTAAATTTTTAAGTTCCTTAAGGACAATGCTGAGGTCATGTAAAAATAGACAAAGATAAGGCTTATGGAGATCTTAAATTGCTAACAATAAAATTTGAATTTTACTATTTTGGGTGTTTTACAGTGGCATTTATTTGTTATTTTCAAGGTTTTAAATTGGGATCTGGTTATATCTAGTCTAAATTAAACGTGTCCTGAAAAACAATCAGTTGACTAACATACTCAATTTTCCAGTCTCTCTTTTTAAATAAGCTCAGTGACTGAATTCTCCCTCACCAAGTTTATTTATAAAGAAAAACTGGAAAACACCTGGACAGGGATGTTTTAGGTAGTTTTTATGAATCATATAAAATTTACATTTGATGATTTTCTGTCATGGCTAACACTAATTTATATAGTTTTTTAGGTTAAAAAATAACATATTTTACTGTGTAAACCTACTAGTAAAAATACAAAAATAGAGTAATTATAGGCTTTCGGGAAGCTTAAACTTTAGAGAACCAAAGTAGAGAAAATTTTACATCATTTTTATATTTAGTGTATTGTAATGGTGATCATCTGTGCATCATCAGTCTAGTTCAGGGTTTTTCTTTTTTCTTTTCTTTTTTTTTTTTTGAGACAGAGTCTCACTCTGTGGCCCAGGCTGGAGTGCAGTGATGCGATCTCCACTCACTGCAAGTTCCGCCTCCTGAGTTCACGCCATTCTCCTGCCTCAGCCTCCCGAGTAGCTGGGACTAGAGGCGCCCGCTCCCATGCCCGGCTAAATTTTGTATTTTTTAGTAGAGATGAGGTTTCACTGTGTTAGCCAGGATGGTCTCGATCTCCTGACCTTGTGATCTGCCCGCCTCAGCCTCCCAAAGTGCTGGGATTACAGGCCTGAGCCACTGCGCCCAGCCCAGGGTTTTCCATACTACAATCATGACCCATTAGTGAGTTACTTAATTCATGAGCTGTACTGTGGCCAGAACTTATTCTAAGTGTAATAGAGTAAAGTAGAATAAGATAGGAGAGAATAGGCCCAGGATAGAATTGAATGGGATGAAATGAAACAGAATTGACACTTGCACATGTAATAGTTCAATATTTATACATATATGTAAATGTTCTGTGTTGCGAGGTACAGAGTATTTCTTACTCTAGGTTGTGATAAAACATATTTGAAACACTACTCAAGGTTGTTATAACTATTGCTTTATTTAAGGACATTTCCCCAAAACTTAATACTTACAATTTTGTCTGACAAAGACCCAGGTAGCATATCTCTTACTGGGTTCTTCTGGGGTGATGTTTAAAATCTTTTAGGATCCATCATCTGTGAAAGAAATGAACAAAGTTTTCAGTGTATTTTTTCTTACTATATTCTTGATACTTGTTAAAAGAAAAACTTTAGACAAATTAAATTTAGCACAGTTTATTTGGGCAAAGAACTATTTATGAATCAGGCAGTACTCAGAAGCAGAAGGGGTTCAGAGAGCTCCACCCAGCAGTGAGAGCAGTGAGCTTTTATGGGCCAGATACAGGAGCACAGAAGAGAAATCACCTGAGTGGCTACAGCTGGGCATCTCCCTTATTTGGGGCTGGTGTGATGAGTGCATTGCTTGCAACTGGCTGAAATCTGGCTGTTTGCTATATTCTTAGTTTGAACTAAACTATGTTAGATTGCAGTTTGTTATGTAGGAATTCAAAGTACAGAGTCAACAGGTTAAGGGCCTCCTGCTTATTTAATGTAACAGTTTATGGGAGAAAGTGTCCAAATGTAGTACAGTCATAATGTTTCTCCTTTAGTGTCATAATTATGTCTACTATAAATGTTTTTTACATTGTGTTAAACTTCCACAAAATTCACTTTTAATATTTTTGTAACAAGCTTTCATATACATATATATACACACACACATATATACACACACATATGTGTGTACATGTGTATATATAAAATGATATGTATTTATCACTATATATAAAGTGATAAAATATACATATAAAGTGATAAAACATGTAATGCTTGGGTCATTTTACATTTTAGTCATCAACATTACATATAATTTGATTTTTATTCAAATATTTTATTATTCATTTTTCTTAGTTTATTAGATGCTCTGGGCTTCAAATGTATCCCCCACCACTTACGTTAACTCTCTTCACTTATCAAAAACTACTTATTAGTCTCTTGTTCTCTTTTATCTACACATTTTCCCTCTGTAGTCATCTTCTTTTAAAAATTTTTCTAACTCCAACTATGAACTGTTGGTAGTAGCAACTCAAAAATGAAGTAGAATCAAAGGTGGTGAGACAAATCTGCAGTTTGAATTTTGATGAGTCAAGCTACTATTCACAAAAGGAGAGTATTAAATAGTCTTTAATAGATATATCTTGAAAGATAAAAGGCTACAAATATTTTTCTGAATAAAATGATATAGAGATAAATGGAAAAATACAATCATGTGTACCCTGTTAATGCATATACAGAACTTTGTTCATGCTAGAAATTTTAGTTTACATTTTTTTACTCTGTATTGGGAGGGTGAGATGTGTAAATTTATAGGCGGTTGATATGGGAATTATATTCATTACTGTAATTATATGGAAAAATATGTTCTTCAATTTTTATTTCTTATATTTTGCTGTGCTGTTTAAAAATCCAGTAGTGTTTCAAGTTGGTTTGGAGATTTAATTCATTTTCAGTTCTAAAGGTTCAAGTTTATCTCATTAGTTTCTTGACAACACATTTAATTTAGCAAAGGACATTAGGGAAATTGTTCTGGATGACATAATTTAGTGTTATGTAATCTGAAGGATTAAATCTAGTGTTTGTTACTTAATTCACAGTATGCTTTCAAATGAGTGTGAGCGGCCTGTACTCACTGAAGGCAGTGTCTAAACTGATATAGTTTAAACTGTCAATGAATTTAGTTTCTAAAAAAAATCAATCTGTCAATGTTATCTATAAATCAGTCAGTTGTTTCATGGCAAGATAACATCTGCTAGATTTTGATTTTTTTTGTACTCTTTACTGGTTTTGATAACCTCAATTGACAGCATGTAGATAATGTGAATTGGTTGCCATTTCAGTCTGGATTTCATTCCTTGAAAAGAGTGGCCAACTTCATTAAACCCCAGTTTAATCCTCACATCTTTCCTGTAACCCTCTCCATAATTCTTACCTCTAAATTTTGGAATTTGCAGATGATTCCAGTATATTAAAAATGATGCAATTATTTTAACAGTAGTTTGCATATCATTTACATGATTTAATGGCGTATACCCCTGCAAATTCTGCATGCTCTGAAATTTAGAAGGATTTGTTTTTAATGATTGAGCATAGCAAGAAAGAATTTATCAGCTCTTGTTATACAAGTAGGAAACAAAATACTATTTGCAAGAGTATATCACCTAGATGTTGTTATTCAATACATTTCAGTTCAAGTTACCTGAATTTCATGGTCCCAAGAGCATGATTTATAGATTTTATCTAAGAGACAATATTATACTAGGGTATTTTGCTATTTCTTTTGTTAATTATCCACCTAAAAATGGTTCCAATCGTACGTTCTTAAATTTACTAGTTTCCTTCAGTTCAATAAAATCAAAATAATAGGTGACATTATGTTATGAAAAATATTTTCAGGTTGGAATAGCAAAGTACATTACATCATAAACTATCATACTAGTTAAAACATTATAAAAATTATGTTGTGACCTCTCATTTAGGTCCTCCAAGGCTCTATGGAGGGCCCCCACTCAGATGCACCCTCCCAGCAGGTTCACTCTCCCTGAGTGCCAGGCAGGGTCCATGTGGGGTGCAGGGCACAGGGTGCAGCCTCCCTCTTGTGCTCTCCTATCCCTATGATTAAGTTCTTTCCCCAGACCAGGAGGCTTTTTTGTCCTCTTTAAAAAATCTGCTTTTTCCTGGGCATGGTGGCTCACGCCTGTAATCCCAGCACTTTGGGAGGCCGAGGCAAGTGGATAGCCTGAGCTCAGGAGTTCGAGGCCACCCTGGGCAACATGGTGAAACCCCGTCTCTACTAAAATACAAAAAATTAGCTGGGTGTGATGGCAGGTTCTTGTAATCCCAGCAACTCGAGCAGCTGAGGCAGGAGAATCATTTGAGATGGGGAGGTGGAGGTTGCAATGAGCAGAGATCGTGCCACTGCCTTCCAGCTTGGGCTACAGAGTGAGAGTCCTTGAAAAAAACAAAACAAAACAAAACAAAAAACAAAAAAAAACCCAACTCCTTCTTGTTATCTTTGAAACAGAAACCTGTCCTCATAAAAATATCTGAATTCTTTCAATTATATGGCCTTTGAGGGAAAATAATCTAAGTTCTGACTAATCCAAGCTTTGTGGCTATAATTCCATAAACCTCTGTATTAGTCCATTCTCACAGTGCTATGAAGAACTTCCCTGAGTCTGGGTAAGTTATAAAGGGAAGAAACTTAATTGACTCACACTTCCTTGTGGCTGAGGAAACCACAGGAAACTTACAATCACGGCAGAAGGTGAAGGGGAAGCAAACACCTTTTTCATAAGGGAGCAGGAGAATGAGAGGACAGAGGGAAATGCCAAACACTTGTAAAGCATCAGATCTCATGAGAACTCACTCACTATCATGAGAACAGCATGGACGAGACTGCCCCCATGATCCAATCACCTGGCAACAGTTCCCTCCCTCAACACATGGGGATTACAATTAGAGATGAGATTTGGGTGGGGACACAGAGCCAAACCATATCAACACCTTTTCCCATAATAGGAAAAAATAAAAAAGAAAAGCCTCACTTTTGCATATAAAGACATACGTTTTCATAGCTAATGTTTTTCAAAATCCAAATTTGAAGGACAAATGCTAAATAATTTTTTTAATAGCTTATTAATTCCTCCCTTAAAGAAACAGATGCCTTGTCCTAGAGCAATAAGAATTACTAAGAATTTTTAAGACATAATATTTACATATCACATATACCTGTATTTTACACAGTGCAAATAGCATATTTACTGCAATGGCTCATGAGTGACAAACTTTTGCATCAAAACCATTTTTTTCTGCCCATTTAATGACTACATAGCAATCTATTGTGTTTACATACCGTATTTTATTAGTCAGTCTCGATAATATAAATTTGTATTGTTTCCAGTCTTTTGTGGCATAGGTCACATTAGGGTTTCAACTACATATGGAAATATTTCTTTATGAAAAATCTTGCACAAATTTTGCTGCAATTTTTTCTATATTGGAGGTTTGTGGCTTCTGTCAAGAAAATAATGTTCCATTTGCATTTGAAGGAATGTTACACTGAAAATATTTTCCAGCAAAGGACAAAATAAATCACTCTAAATTACTGTAGGACTCTTCATTAATTCACGTTAATTTTATTTATGTATTATGGATTATTGATTTGTATAACTTTCAGCACTGAGACCAATAAAATGGAATTTAAAGCCACTCTGATACATCTTTATTCCCAGAAACAATTTTTAGAAAGCCATAATCTCTAAAAGTGTCATTTTCCCCTAGAAACAATTCCACAATCTATTTCATACTTTCACATACGCACATAGATCCACATATTCATTTACTCTCTCCATTTGAGATAGTGAAGATTATTTCTCAAAGGGAATAAAAATGATAGGCATATTAATGGATTAAATATAAAGATATTTGAAAAGGATAGAGGAAAGACTCAGTGTTGAGGAAGAGCAAAGTAAGTATCACTTTTCAGTCACAGATTTTAAAATGAGAAATATATTCATAAAGAAAAGAAAATAGACATTTTAGATAATTCTAATTCATGAATCTCTATCCAGCTGATTATTATTATTTTACTATCTTCCAATAAAAGATTTCTTTCTTGATTCTTGCTTTTCTAATTGTTAAAAAATAAATTTAAGTCAAGTAGCTGAGCCTATCAAAGAAAACAGCAAATGTAATTTTTAAAAGGAAGAATTAATATGAAGGTTTGGAAGCATGTGGTAAAAACTATTGGGTTACAATTCCATAAATATTATCTGAATATTTGACTTTCCGTATCTTCCATTCCATTCTTTAGCTTTACAATTCAATTTCTGAAGATGAAGTATCTGTGTGAACACTTAAGTATCCTATTAATTCCTTCACGTTTGAGCCTTCCCTCTCCTTGAGGCAGTGTCTGTGTGTTATGTCTTACAACAGATGCAACTTATTTTTTTCATTTTATGAAACGTATTTTCTGCCTTATATCATCATCATTTCTATGCACCCTGTAGGGGAAGCAAAATTTTATCTCTGTCCTCTTAGTGTCCAAGCTGACTCTGAGAATTAAGTTGACATGAGTTAGATTAATAGGAGAAAAGCACATACATTTAAGATGAGTTTTATGTGACACAAGAGCCCTCATAAAGAGGGTTCTTGAGACCCAAATAAATGACAGAATCTACATGCTTTTGTGTTAGGTTAAACTAAAGGAGGCAATTGAGGAAATGTAAGTTATATGTGGAAGCTTAAAGAAGAAGAATAATTATTCTAAGAAAGTCTGTGCAGAATCCTCTCAGTTCTGACTCTCCATCAAAGAATGATTCATTTGTCTTGTAGAGGGAGGGCGTCTTTCACATGGGAGTTTTTCTCCTGTTTTCAGGGAGAAAAGGGGGAGACTCAAATGCCCTTCTTACATCTGCTGTTTCTCAAGTGTCTTTAGGTCAAGGTGATTCTTGTAACAATGTCATATATGTTGGGGCCACATATTCTGCCATCCTGCAAATTTATTCCCCACTTAAAAGACGGATCTCTGCAAAGTAGCTAGAAATTTGCCTCCCCAAAGATTTGCAGCAGGGCCCAGGTCAGTGACTTAAACCTTATAAACCCCCAATTAATATCAATTGATTTAAATAAGATCGTAGCAGTTGAAATCTCCCTCGTGAACAGACTTGTAACAAAAATATCAATGTCTTCAATTTATTTATTTTTGTTCAATTTGAGCTTATTTACTGACTCATTAAACAAATCAGGGTGCTCAAAGCTGTCATACTCACTTGTAAAAGAATAAGAAGGTCATAGATAACTCTGCTTCACATTAGCCTGCTGTTTTTTTTTTCTCCTTCTGAATAGTTTCTCTATTGTGCTACTTAAAGAGAAATGAGATACGTATACAAACCACTGCTCTTTTAGAAAGCACCTTTATCAGCTCAGGTACCAAATTTAGCTCTGGCTTCAGTTCCGGGTATCCAGAGGACTGGAGTCTGGCATCTCCTTCCCTCTCCCTTGGTCACCTCCAGCTTTTAGAATGATGTGTCAAAAATGTTGATTTTCAAAGTGCTGAATATCATAACACCATTCTTATCATGTCTCTGAACCTCATATAGTGTTGATAAATTGAGGATAAAATTTACCTCTATCTTCAATTAAATTTTTCATGCAGTACTTTTCATCATGACAGAAGGTCTAATTTAATTAAGACTTTTTTTCAAGAAATTATATTACTTGCCTAACATCTTCCTTTCAGGAATCTCAAAGTGACTTATAGACATCTGGTGACAGATAGATTACTTGGAAACTTTTGTTTGGTTCTGTTCCAAGGTAATTTTCCACAGAGAAACTAATTTATTTCATTGTAATACCAGCATTGACGTTATATAATAACAAATCAAAGAATAAATAAGGAAATAAATAAACCAAACATAACCCCAGGCAAAAATTTCATTTATTTGTAAGTATTAATACAATTTTGTTATATTATTACAATCTCAAAGGGAATCTATGTTTAGCTAAAGACAACCATTGAGATCTTGACATTATCTTCCCTAAAAAGAGATGCATAATTAACTAAAAGGTTTAAAAATAGTTCATCATAAAAACAAATATTTGATTGCTTTCTTCTACAAAACACATGAAACAACAGTGAAGACACTCTGCAACATAATAATAAATTTTAAGGGTGGAATTAATTATTCTGCTTTTTTTCGTATTCTTCTATCACCAGAGTCAAATTTCATCTAAATTGTCCTAAGAAGCCTATTATTGCATAAGAATATTAATGATTTTAGAAAAAGTTGGATTTTTTTTTGTCATTTTTTTTCAAAAGCTTAAAATGATACACTTGCCGATATGGTTCGAATATTTGTCCCCTCCAAATCTCACGTTGAAATGTGATCTCCAGTGTTGGACGTGGGGCCTGGTAGAATGTGTATGGGTCGTGGGGGTGGATCCCCCATACCAAGCCATTTATGAGGAATCCACCCCCATGACCCAAACAGCTTCCACCAGGCTCCACCAAATGTATGTTGATGACCATTGAGAAAGACAACAGACTAAATATAGTTTTATTTAATTCTTAGTAGTTCTTGCCTTCCCCGCGGTAATGAGTGAGTTCTTACTCCCTCAGTTGACAAGACAGCTGGTTGTTTAATGGAGCTTGGCATCTCCTCTCTCTCTCACTCTCTCTCTTGCCGTATGACACATCTGCCCCCTGCCTCCCCACCCCTTTGCCATGAGTAAAATATCCTGTGGCCTCTCCAGAAGCTGAGCATATGCTGGTACCATGCTTGTGCAGCCTGCAGAACGGTGAGCCAAAGAAACCTCTTTTCTTTATAAATTACCCAGCCTCAAATAATTCAGAACAAACAAATACACTTGTATTTACCACACTTACAAAAAAAAAAGCCTCAAATAAAGCACTGTAAGTTGAATGAATTTGTGGAAAGCTGTATTCACATGTTATTTTCATTACACCTTATGGAGAGTTTTGGCACTTCATTTTTAAAAAGCAGTCCATTAGTGCCTTTTTATTGTAATTATCTTTTTGTTCTGGTTGTATTGTTGTGCTGGAAGTCATCAAGGGACATAGGAGTAAGGATATGCTTTTCCTGCTGACAGTTAACAGTGACATTGTAATCTTACTTCTCATTCTGAAAATCATGTAATCTTTCTATTATTCATTAGAAACTTTCAAATAGCTGGTTTTTGTCTTTTACAGCAGTAACAATTACTCCAAGTGGTCTGAACATATTTTTACTGTAATTTTAAAAATTGTTTTTGAGTAGTACTCTAACACCTTCTTCTAACACTGTGCAAATATATTAATGAGATTACACTGGGCACATAGGTGTAGATCGTATATGTGCTTCCATCTGTCAGTGTTAACATAATTATCCAGAGGAGCTGAAAACCTTGTTCCTCTGGATACTTTTAACTTTATATTTATCTTTTCTTGATTGTGTAGATCCCACGAGTTGAGATCAATACTACTTTCTATCTCTATTTTATAATTGTCACTACCCTGCACATTTTGCTCGCACTCACAGTCTGGATAGTTAATTGAAATTGTTGTCAATTTGGGCAGCATTCAAGAGTGCATGTGGTTTATAGCTGCTGCCAAATTTTCCTGCATAAATGTTATGAAGAATCAATGTACCATATTGGAAGGGAAATGATGTCTGTTTGAAAATAGATTATTTTAACTGAGGATATGAACTAGTATTGAATTACCTAATTAATTGGATTAATAGTATAGGGCATGAAATCCATCAGACACTTTAGAAAAGAGATTCATAAGAGTTATATTTAAGCAGTGATGATCGTAATTCAGTGATAAAAATATTAATATTGGAAATGTACGATCTGAAGGATAATTAACAATTCGGCAAAGAAAGAAGGCCAAATATATGGGGATGACCATTGGGAAACAAAAGACTACATTTTATTTAATTTTCAGTATTTGTCTGTTGTTTTGTATGTATGTATAAATTTATGGTTTTGTTCAATCTTCAGAGTAAGTTCACAAGATAAAAGTTATTATCCCCATTTTACAGATGAAAAAACTGAGGACCAGGCACAGTCAATGAATAGATGAACCATTGTTTAAATCCAGAGCTGTCGGATCCGTGATTTTCCCATTTCAGTATGCTTCCTGATTATATGATGAATATGAAAACAGTATCATGTACTAGTAGAAGCAATAACATTAGCCTCACACAGTGAACTATATCCTGGATTTTCCACTTATTGATCAATTTACCTCATGTCTCTAATACTTAATAGTCTTAACTGTAAAAACTTGACATAAAGAATCAAACAAAAAGCCACTATGATCACTAAAGATAGCAATAACAGCAACAAAAAATAAACCACATCATAGCATTTCTTCTTATTCATTCCTCCATAAAAAGACATTTAACGCTAACCATGTGCCAGGCATTTTGCTGTATACTTCATGTACTGTGGTGAACAAAATACCTGTGGACTTTTCATTTCAGAATTTTAGTCTAGTAAGGGAAAACAGTAAACGTATTTAATTGCAGTTTCTCAAAGAATGATATGACAAATGAAACAGGCTACTATGATGGGGGGAAGGGACAAAGGGACTGATTTGGTTGATATAGTCATATGATTCCTGCCATTTAGGTGGATATCAGAAGATGGAGAGTAATGAGAAGAAGCCAGGATGCTGAGAAGTTCTCAGCAAGAACTTAATACATAGTGAGAATTGCACTAAGAGTTTTGATCTTGCACCAAGATCAAGTTTTGTGTTGTTGAGGCACTAATTACAAAGCCATTGTGGCTAGAACTTGTGGTATTGAGTTGAGGGGGTTTAGGAACCAAATAAGGAGTGTAACAGAAAGCTATTAGTGAATATGAAGCAAGAAAGTGGCATAATCATATATACATGTATGTTAAAAGCAAATCAAATTATCTGTAAGATAAGGAATGGATTGGAGATCATGGGGCAATATGTAAAAGAGGGAGGAGATGGTTAATAAAAAGACTATTTTAGCAATAGTGAAGTCATGGCTATACATTGTTCCTCGGTGGTAATAGAAAAGTTGGAGAAAAATGGATATATTAGTGTTATATTTTAAAGGTGTAATCAGCAAGACTTATAGATAGATATGGTGCTTACATAGAGAAAGGTATACAGAATGATTATCAGTTTTTTGGCATATTATTAGAGAGTTTATAGAAACTGCCATTATTTAATTATATATAAAGGGAGTAAAATATCATACAACTAGGAGGCAACAGATACTTCATCTTTTCATTTCAGCACAAAGAGCCATCTCATTCCCTCATCTATTCAGTTATTCCTTTTTATTTGCTACATAAGATTCCAGTATGTTTTCTGTTCACCTAAATCTTGACTGTTTTTTCTCAAAATGATCACATTACACAGTTTCTAATGAAACAGTAACTATATCTGCAAATAAGAAGTGAAGTCAACACTCTCTATGATGGTTTCCCTTTCATAGTAAACATGGTGAGTGAAATTCTAGAATGTACCAATTTGTGGAACCTAAAAATTAATTGAACTTAGGGAGATAGAGACTAGAATGTTGGTTCCTAGACGCTGGGCAGGGTAGTGGGCATGGAGGGGCTCGGGGAGTGGGTGGTTAATGGGTACCAAAAAATAGAAAAAGATTAATAAGATCTAGTATTTGATAGCATAACAGCGTGGCTATAGTCAATACTAATTTAAATGCACATTTTTAAAGTAACTAAAAGAGTGTAATTCGATTGTTGGTAACACAAAGGATAAATGCTTGAGATGATAGATACCCAATTTGCCCTAATATGATTGTTACACTTTGTATGCCTGAATCATAATATCTCACGTACCCCATAAATATGTACACTCACTATGCACCCACGAAACTTAAAAAAAAACTTTAAAAAGATTTTTAAAAGTAAAAAAAGAATGTACTAGACGTAATTTTTAATGGAGTCACTGTTTGCTTGTTACTTTTGAATTTTACATTTCAAGGAGTCATTTTTCGAGGCAAGTAGCTGAATATTCTTATGCTGAACCCTTTTAACAAGTTAACGGGAGCCAGGATGTAGCCCCAAATTAAGAGATTAATTAGAAACAAATAATGGACTCAAATTACTGAGATTAGGTTCAATATCACAGAGCAAGACTGAATATAAAAGCAGACACTAAATGGTCATATAACATCAATTAATATTTCCGTGTTGCAAATAAAGCACTTTGAAATTTGTCATTCATTAATTTAATCTCTGTAGTAACTGTTACTGAAAGGTCTATTTGGAGATCAAAGGTAAATCTTCTTATTCCAATATAAGGAGGCAGTATAACGCTGTGGTGTCTAACAGTGACTTGAATTTCCATGGACTATTTCTTCTTTGATATCAGCAGTCACATCAAAATATATTTAAGTAAAAGTAACAATTCTCTCTGGCTATTTTTTAAAATTTTCTGAAAGAGAGCAGTCTGCGTTTATAATGGGTTAATACTGGAAACGATACTATGAGCTGTGGCATTCTATTACTTTAACAATCATATCTTGGAGGAATGATAATCCTTTTATAGGGCAATTATCACCTCATTGCAACATGTAGTAAACAAGCCTTCTAAAAGTCAGTGTACATTCTTAGAGTTTATTGTACCTGATATGACACTCATCTAGCAAGAGTATGCCTATGACTCAATAATTAAAATGAATACATATTTCAAGCTCTAGTGCATAGATAAAAAAAAATCATGGCTTATAGATTGCCACCCCATTCTCCTATATGCCCATGGCAGACATCAATAATTGATCTTGGCATACTTTCCTGCTGAGCCTACACTAGGCCTCACAATTTCTCTCAAAGAAAGAACTCTCCAGGCAGTTACTGACAATCGATTGAAGTTGGTGGTGAAATGCAAGTGATTTTTCATTCTTCTTCTTCTATAAGAAGAAGAAGCCTCTTCTATAAGTCTATTTGTACCTTGCTTATACAGGAAGTGGCATCCGTACATTACAGTAGCATTTTTGATAAGTGTTTTATAATGTTCAAATAGAGTAACAAATAAGAGTAGTATATTTTATATAAACAGTCACAATAGATAATTTCTCGGGGAACAAAAAATATGATTGTTGAGCTTTAGTTGGGATGAATTGTTAAGGATGTTGAATTACTTTTAGGGCAGTTTGCTATTTTTTTCACATAGTAACAGTGTGAGATATGTCGCTATGGAATCTTAGTTTGAAAACAAGATCAGCGGGTCAAGCATAACTAAATAATTTCATCATATTGTTTTTGAATACTTAGCAATGTAGTCAACTATTGCATGCTTTTCTGAGGAGTGCAAAACAAAGACAGGACAAGGGTCCCGATCTCAGGAAACTAAATCATGTAACAGGGTATAATTTTTTGGGAGAAAGCAGCAACTTTATTTTACTTGAAAGCCTGTGAAAAATTAACAACAACAGATAACTGCTATCAGTGAAAGTGTCAAGAAAAATTAATCTATCATATCTAAATTGCATTTGTGGGTCCTTCTATCTCACCATATAAACTTATATGAAAGTTTAAATTTTTATTTTAAAAAACCCCTAAAACCTTTATCATGATTTTGTTTAAAATATCACTATTTATAAAATGCTGTTAGTTTGAAGATACTTGAAGTTTCTTTCTTTTACATCTTTGGGTACCTAAGCTTCTTGGTGGTATCTTAATAAAGTTAAAAGTTCTTTTTTAGATGAAAGGCATATAAAATCTTTATATAGATAACAACCATATCCAAGCATTTTGAATAGCCTTTTTTCAACAATCATTTGCTGTGAGACATGCTCAAATGACTTAACTGATATATTGTTTTCAGTTCAGTTTTCCTGATTATAAAATGAAAAGTTTGAATTGAGTTACTTTTAATTTTCAATGTCTAACGTTGCTGAGTGACTTTAATTTTCAAGGCCTTTTTCTAGATCAAAAAAGCCATTTATTTCCAAAGCTAGTGGTCTTCAAGAACGAAGGTTTAGATTGACCTAAGTGTGGCAGTATCTCATAGCCTGAGAATGCACTCCCAGGCCACCTAGCTCCTTCACAATGGGTTGCCCCCGGCGTATGTCAAGTCCCCTACTAAAATCCTCTTGGTGTCTCTGAAGCCATGCCTGAATGTTTTCCTAGATTAAGCATGGCTTTTTTTCCCTGCTGATTCTACTTCGGCATGCCTATTATATGATTTCCCAATACCCTGTGACAATCATGGCTTGCTTATCAAATCTCCATTTCCTTAGTTGATAGTGTTACTTCCTTTACACTCTGATTCCCTAAGTCTCTGCCTATGAAGCACAGTCCTTTCAGCTGAGAGGTGGTGATTAGAAGATGCCATATATGCATAGTTTAAGGTTATTACTCTCAAATGCTTAAATTCCAGTGAGGGATATTATACTCACAGTTATAACAGACAACGACAGTATAGAATAACAGGAAATAAAATGCTGCCAGAGAAGCATAGAGAAAGGAAAATATCAGCTAAGGTATAGAGATTGGCTTCAAAGAAGAATTGAAAGACAGATGATATTTTAATACACAAAACCTATGTAAATTATTTAGGCTATTCATTGATATGTGCATTAATTTTTAAAATTAATTTAATTAATTAATTTGTTTTTTCACTAGAGAGAGGATCTCACTATGTTGCCCAGGCTGGCCTTGAACTCCTGGGTTCAAGCAATCCTCCCACCTCAGCCTCCCAATTACCTCCCAGGTAATTCTTCCCACCTTGGCCTCCCAATTACCTCCCCAGTAATTCCTACCACCTGGAATTACAGGTGCGAGCCACCATGCCCGGGTGACATGTGCATTATTCATTAAACCAAGTTTACCTCACTGTCATAAATACAACTGAAATTCCTACAGTGTTTTGAGGTAAATGTTGGTTAAAATTGAGAATTTTTTTAAAACCCCAGCTGTATGACCTAGGGATAATATTTTCTCTGAAGTTCTGAAGCAGAAAAATTACCATATATCCACATCATACTTTTTTTTTTTTTTTTTTTTTTTTTTTTTTTTTTTTTTTTTTTTTTTTTTTTTTCAGACGGAGACTCGCTCTGTCGCCCAGGCTGGAGTGCAGTGGCGCAATCTCGGCTCACTGCAAGCTCCGCCTCCCGGGTTCATGCCATTCTCCTGCCTCAGCCTCCTGAGTAGCTGGGACTACAGGCGCCCGCCACCAGGCCCGGCTAATTTTTTGTGTTTTCAGTAGAGACGGGGTTTCACCGTGTTAGCCAGGATGGTCTGGATCTCCTGACCTCGTGATCCGCCCGCCTCGGCCTCCCAAAGTGCTGGGATTACAGGCGTGAGCCACCGCTCCCGGCCCCACATCATAAGGTTTTAAGGATTAATTAAAGGGATGCACATAAATATTCTAGAATAGAACTTGGAACAAAAAAGAAATGCCAGTTTTCCAGTTTTCACTAATGCAGCACTGAAATGTATCCTTATAGATTTTCTCACATCTGCCACATTGAGGAAAAGAAAAACATTCTGCTACCAATAAGGAAAGATAATCCCAGTGAGGATTGTGTACAGATTTTGTAAACAATCAAATACCAACTGCCAACTTGTATGCTCTACGTATTAGAACAGGTTCAGGGAAGAAAATCAGCTCCTGTCTCCGAACATATAAAACATATAAATTGTCCAAAAGATCAACTTTACAGTCATTCTTTTGAATATTTATTTTCATGATTTTTGAAAAAAAAGGAACCAAGTTCAAGAAACTAATTGTATTCTTCCATTTATTGTATTTTAATAACATTTAAACCTACCCTTTCACCTAAAATTGTACTCTCTTGATATAAACCTTAGAGAACAGCTTATTTATGTACAGAAGAAACTGTGGACTGGAATGTCTAATCAATCACTTTTTATACTAGGAAAGAAATAAAAACAAGCTACCTGTCCATCAAAAATGTTGAATGTATACATTATGATTTAATCACCAATAGAATTAGCAGTGAAATGAATAAATTATAGCTGTATGTAAAATGTTATTGAACCTACCAAATAATATTAGAGAAAAATAATCAAGTCATAAAGAGATATATACAGTATGATCAATTTTATATAATGTATAGAATATTTATATACTTTTATACATATATAAAATGTATAAAATATATTATAAAATGCATAAAACATATATTTTAGGGATTATAGAGACATATGCATTAAAAGTATAAGGAAATGTATGGAAAAACTCATCTCCGATTCAGAATCAAGATTACTTTGAGGTTAAGTTGATCAAAAAAAAATATCAGAAGGCTTGAATTCTATTTTAATGTTTTCTAAGTAAAGTGGTGGGTTCTACTATTGATTTAATTTGCATTAAGTACAACAATGGAGTTAATTTTATTCTTTTTTAAAACTTTATACTTAAATACTAATATAGTACAAGGATACCTTTAATTTAAAATGATGCATATGTGTATTTTTTTTAGTTGAAATCATGACACAGCCATCACAGGCTGAATCAGAGTGCAGTATGTGCTGTGATAACCTTTACCAGCAAATGCATTTATTCCTGGGTGCAGCACCTGTTGTCTGCTAATGGATTATACCTGCATCCTCCTGTGGAGAATTGTGCTTGGCTAATAGGAATCCATATTTTCGTAACTGCCTGGGAGGTTTGACTCTCCCGCACTGAGAGAGCCCTTAACTAATGACTAAGTAATGTCAGGGTAAAGATTCCAATCCTCTCCCCTGTGTGTAGAATAATCTCTGCAGGAGGAGATTCCAGTGAGGATGTGGAGTACACAACTCGTCCAAGTAGAGATGATAGATCCCAGATTTCAGAGGAATATCTGGAGATTTACCCTTCTGAGTCATCAGTATATAGATGCCGTTAAAGGAAATAGATGGAGAAATGCACAGGAATTGAGTCCAAGGGCACTCAAGGGAGTAGAACCTGGGTGAATGCAGAAAATGCATAACAGATATGAAGAAGACAAGGCAGGGAGGCAGAATAAGATCCAAGAGAGTGTGGTGCCCAGAAGTCCAAGTAAAGAAACCATGGAAGAAGGAATTTATAATCAGCTGGGTTAAATGCTACTACTAGATGGGATAAAATGAGGTTTTGTAATTAATTATTGATGACTTTTGAATAGCTTTGCTTCCTTGCTGAGGATAAAGACCTCATAGGAATGAAGTTTGAAAGAAAATGTGAAGGCTACAAAAATAATTATTTGAAGAGATTTTTTTCCATTTTTATTTTATTTTATTTTTATTTCCTATGAAGTTATGTGAAGAAATAAGGCAGCCACTGAAGATAATGTAAAGAGTGTGGAGTCAAGGGTCTTTTGTTTGTATGATGGAAAAATATATTGCATGTTTATAAAATGCTAGGAGATTCTCTGAAGAGAGGGAACAACTTATGATTCAGAAATGAGGACTAATGTCAGAGCTTTAGTAAAAAGAAAGAGTAGAGGAGTTTGTTTTAGAGAGGGACATGTGTTCATTTATTAGGAAAAGAAAGGCAGAATTTATGGGTATAGATGAATATGCGTCTTCAGATTTAGTGAAGGGAAAGATGAGAAGCCATTTTCCAGCCTTATTCAGTTTTCTCCCAGGAGAACAAGAAGGAGCTAGATATTAGAGAGAAACCAGCATGAGTAGCTGAGTAGAAAGGTAAATTGACTAGAGAAAGATAAAGAGATTAAAAGCCACAGTGACATTTGCACTTGTGAAATTAATGGGAGACCAGTCAGCGTGGCTGTGTGACTTTCCACATTTGCCTGAGAATGTATGTGCTGAGTAGACGAGAGAATTTGATTTCAGTGTAGAGGTGGTTTTGACAAGTGAATACAAAAAAAGCAAGGGTAGGACGAAGGACTTTAAAATGTATACAAGGTACTGATTATAATGATAGACATTGCATCAAAAATAGGTAAGGAGGGATTTGAGGAAATAGTGGGAGTGCTGGTTGAATCCTTGGAATAGAACCTTAGAAAATTTTCTGAGTAGTAGTTTAAGAGATAAGAGACAGAGGTCAAAGGAAGAATGTCTGAAATTGATGAACGGAGATGAAGATGTTGTTTATGAAACAGTTTTGCATATGATCATGCTGTTGAATGAATAAGGTAGGGAAGACCACAGTATCATTGGAGGAGAGGAGGTTTAGAATCTGAGATGTCCGGGTATTGTAAACATTATGTGGATATTGAAATGATCAAAAATTAATTGAGCATCTGATGAAGAAAAATAAAAAGACAAAACAAGGTTAATACTAAAATCTAAATCATGGGAGGGAGTATTGCCTGGAGTTCCCTAAATGATTGCAATGGAAAGATAGGAGTGTATAATATTTTTAAATATCTTTTTGGCTGGTACATTGCCTCATACCTGTAATCTCAGCATGTTAGGAGTCCAAGTCAGGCGATTGCTTAAGCCCAGAAATTTGAGATAAGCCTGGGCTACATGGCAAAAACATATCTCTACAAAAATTACAAAAAAAAATTAGCCGGGTGTGATGGCCCACCTATAGTCCAAGTTATTTGGGAGACTCAAGTGGGAAATCACTTGAGCCCAGGGGGGTCGAGTCTGCAGTAAACTGACGATTGCACCACTGCACTCCTGCCTGGCTACAGAGTGGACCCCTGTCTAGGAAAAAAAAAAAAGCTATGTATATATATAAAACTATGTGTTTGTGTATATATATAGAGAGAGATGATAAAACCCCATCTCTACTACATATATATATACACACAAACAAAATTTTTCCTGAAAACATAAAGACATAAAATTAGAAGGGAACCGGCAATTAGGAAGATATTTGTAACAAACATGACTAAATGTTGGTAAACAATGTATAAAGAATGTATACAATGACATATGCAAACTTGCAAGAAAACATTAAATTCAAATATAATTAGATTGATTGAGATACTCAAAGAGGCCATGTACATTGTTAATAAATAAATGAAAAAAAATGCCCCACTTGAAATAAAAATTATAAAATTACCAAAACATTAAAAATGATAATTCTCAACCTTCTTCCAAGTGTAAAGAAATAATCATTTTATCTGAGGGGGCCATTGCACATTTTTAAAAACTAATGTAGTCATATATAGAAAAAATAAGTATACTCATAATTTTTGCTCTAACTCCAATAATTTCTCCTAAAACATCAGTGGTTCAAAGATTTTTGTTCATATGTATTTTTCAAAACATTATTTGCAATGAAGAATATGTGAAAATAATATAAATATTGAGATGGTTGTAGCAAAAGGAATAGGTTTTGTATATTTACTCTTTAGGGACAAAGCTAGAGAACAGAAAACATGACTGTACAGTTCTACTGTTATACATTGTGGTGCTCATGGTTGAGTCAACTTGTGGGAGAGAAAGAGAAATAAAAAGAAGTGAGGCCAGGTGCAGTGGCTCACACCTGTAATCCCAGCACTTTGGGAGGCCAAGGCAGGTGGATCACCTGAAGTCAGGAGTTCGAGACCAGCCTGGCCAACATGGTAAAACCCCATTACTACTAAAAATACAAAATTAGCCGGGCATGGTGGCACATGCCTGTAATCCCAGCTACTCTAGAGGCTGAGGCAGGGAGAAAGGGAGTATCACTTGAACCCAGAAGGCGGAGGTTGCAGTGAGCCAAGATCTTGCCACTGCACTCCAGCCTGGCCAAAAAGAGTGAAACTCCATTTCAAAACAAACAAACAAAAAAAGGAATGAATATTGCATTTTCCTGGACGGTTTTCCTGAAAAGAGACTTGTGTCTGTAATAATCTATTTATAAATTATCTTATGTTTTATTACTATTGAAAGCACTGAATGCTACCTAAGTACTTTTTCTCTCCCACTCTAACTTAAAAATCCTTGACTTTTGTATGCCCTCCATATAGGACCTCACATAGTGCCACACACCAAAGTTTCCTTTAAGACTGCTTACTGAATATATTGGTTGAAGAAATAAACTAGCAGCTGCTTCAGTAAAGCCAGGTTTTGTTAGGAGAAGGCAATTGCAGCTTTTTTGATTTAAAATATTTTAACATATTCTAACAATAGTTGAAACTATCTAAGAATGTCTAAGAATGGCAGTTCATAGTTGCTTCTAGTTTAACTTTTGAAAATGCTACCTACTAAACTACCTCAGGCGTTTTGAGGAAGTTATGAGTTGTTCACAATTTTCTAGTCTTATACCATGACTTAGGTTTCAGGGTTTCCCAAAGGTTGATGACAGGTTGTTTTTTTGTTGCTGTTTGTTTGTTTGTTTGTTTTCAGTTATTTATTTTTAACAGAAACACATGGAATATATTCTTTTCTTAAAAAAATTCTGTTTCTGGATAATTTTTTATTTTACTCTAATTTCCAGGATACATGTGCAAAACGTGCAGGTTTGTTACATAGGTATACATGTGCCATGGTGGTTTGCTGCACCTGTCAACGCATCATCTAGGTTTTAAACGCCACCTGCTTTAGGTATTTGTCCTAATGCTCTCCCTCCCCTTCCCCCACCCCGTGAGAGACCCTGTTGTGTCTCCCACATGGACGATATTCTAAACTAATCATTCAGTGTTTTTGAAATTGTTGCAATTACTGTAGTCCAAGGAAATCTTGGTTCAATTCACTGAGCAAAAAAAGAAAAAATAAATATTTTATTATTAAGACATTTCTATAACCTTTTATTATTATTTAAACCATACGAAATTGTTTTTGAAAATTTAAATACAGATCTGGTATGTCAAAATGCTAATTATCCTCATTAAATGTTTAAATGATTTTTATTGCTGAATGATAAATTGTCGTTCATCAAATATTTTAAGATTCAAGCCATTCATCTCTTCCTTCATATTTGCTCTGAGACATCATCTATGGTATTATTATCCTATATACTAGGCAAAATTCAGTTAGTGCACAACCTTCTAGTTTTGCCATAACCTAATTGGAAAAGCTTTGTAAAATATTTTGCCTGAAGACAGTCATAAAGGGTTGCATCTGGGGCTATCAATTCATTCAAATGAAAGGCCTACCAATACTGCAGAGTATATTCTCACCCATCATTGTGACAGATACTAAGTGAGATAAAGACCACAACCTGTCTGGAGGATTCAAAGTCCATCTATCTGACGGTGGCAGGTTTTATTCCTCTCATTATTTAACCGTGTAAACTGATGAGTTAGAGGACCAACAGCTGCCTGTTTCTGTAGTGTCTTCTTAAACATGCATTTTCCATCCATTTTAGATAGGTCTGTTATTTTTCCAACATATTGGACAACCTAACATTTTTTTTTCTTCAGTTAAACTGACAAAGAGTCCAGGAAATTGTCTGTGTTCACATGACATAGCTGCATTCTTAAAAATGCGACAATTGTCAGAACAATTAAATTTTCCACTCAATAAGGCAGCACCCGTGTTTTCCCTGTAAGCTATTATGGAAAGAATTCGTTGTTTAATTTATTTTTTTCCCTGAAGGCATTCTACCAAGGACAGGGCAGAGAATGTTAAAGGTGGAAGAGTTTTAGAAGTGAAGCATTTTGGTGCCCTCATAAAAGGAGGGAAGGGAGATGAGGATGCAAAACAAACTGGGAATTAGTTCAAGGTCAGCCAGCTGCTGGTAGGAGTTCTGAGAAATCTGACAGCAGCCACGGAACTTCAGTCCACTGTTCTATCTGCCTGACATGTTGTGTTGTTATAGTTCTGCCTATGAATCCGTTCCTTTTCTCTTTCCAGCCACCCATCAGTACATGGTGTGTGTGTGTGTATGTATGTGTGTGTGTGTGTTTGTGTATGTTAGGTATTTATATATATGTGAGTACAAACACAAAGACACAGATACATATGCACTTGTTTTGGTACCTTACCAGATGTGGGTGCATCTTGACATTGAGGAAATATTTAATATGTTTTCTAAAAAAATACTGTTATTTTGAAATGACTTGTATTTAATCTTGCCTGAAGGGCTTTACATAAAGAGTAGTGGATGACAGTGGTTCTCCAGGAGAAAAATAGTCTAGGGGGACACTTGAAAGGGTAGAACTAATTCCAGTTTCATTTGTCATCATTATTGATGTTAATACAATTTTGAGGTGATAACAAATTAGGAAGCAGTATAGAAACCAGTAAAGCCATTTCTATAATTCAAAAAGTATTAGATGAAGTATTTTATTACAGAAAAAAATATAAAATATATAACAAAGGCTTTACTAATTAGGATATGGAAATTTCTCCTTTTCTCCTTGCCAAGTCTCTATTGAGTTATCAAAAGTGACTTACAACAATATAACAGTGTCTCTGTAATAGAGACACAGAAAATAATATGTAATTGTTGGTAAAAAAAATTTTTAAGAAAAATGTCTTACGTCATAACATTGCATAGTCTCTTTAATCAGGAAACACTGAATTACTAGAATTCACGTAATAGTATTTACACACACAAGCACACACATATACAAGACACCCCCAACACACAGACAGTTATTCATATTTTATTTTTAATTTGAAAAGTAACCAATGTCCTTTTAGAGTGCCTGAAAAGTCGCAAATAAATACATCAATTAGGAGAAAACTATCCAGAGTATCAAATAACATGACCATAGACGTAAACTGCTTGCTTCTATTAATTATGCATCATCACCATGCTTTTATATGGCTTTATAGTCCACGGGAATTATATTTTCTTGTTTGATCCTCCCAGTGGAATTGTGAGATTGGGCAGAAAGAAAACTGAAAATCACTGAAGTTAAGGGATTACATAGTTAGAAAGTGACAGAAATATTATATGAACCCAGATCTTCCAGTTTTCATGTTTTTTTTTAATGCTACATCAGTGTTTCCTAAGGTTAGGTCCCTGGACCAGTAGCATGAACAGCATCCCCAAACTTGATAAAGATGCAAATCCTTGGCTGTCAAGTAAAACTTGGGAGGCGGGGTTCAGCCATTTGTATTTTGTTTTATTTATTTATTTATTTATTTATTTATTGAGATGGAGTCTTGCTCTGTTGCCCAGGCTGGAGTGCAATAGCCTAATCTCGACTCCCTGTAACCTCCACCTCCCGGGCTGAAGCAGTTCTCCCACGTCAGCCTCCTGAGCAGTGGGGTCCACAGGCGTGTGCCACCATGCCTGGCTAATTTTTGTATTTTTAGAAGAGACAGGGTTTCACCATGTGGGCCAGACTGCTCTCGAACTCCTGACCTCAAGTGATCCACCCATCTCAGCCTACCAAAGTACTGGGATTATAGGCATGAGCCACGGCACCTGCCCTAGCCATTTGTATATTAAAAAGTTCCCTAGGTGATTCTGATACACACCCAAGTCTGAAAACTGCTAACTTCTCACATAAGTACCCTTTCAACCAAATTCAGTCTATTCCCTTAGGGAAGCAGTCTAGGGATAAAATTCAATCCAATGTGAAATGTTTCAATATGTAATATGTTCTAATGTATAGTTGGTTTTGTTATTTATTGATTTTGTTTAATAATTATTTTTCATTTACATTGTGTAGATTTTCTTTCTTTCACATACAAGACTTCCTAATATTTTGGAAACACTTACACCTTCACCACTGTCACCATCCTTTCCAAATTGAAAATTAATACCTGTGACATGAGAATCAAAGAAAATATTTTAATTAAAATTTTCTTGGAAAGCAGGTGTGTTTGTTTCCCATTGCCGCTAAAACAAATTACTACAAACTTAGTGACTTAAAACAGATCTATTCTGTTACCATTCTGGAGATCAGACATCTAAAATCAAGACGCCAGAAGTTCTGTGTCTGCTGGAGGGTCAAGGGGAGAATCCATGTCCTTTTTCAGCTTCTAAAGTCAGCCTACATTTCTTGGTTAGTAGCCTTTTCCTCAAATCCCTCCAACCACTTGCTTCTCTCATCATTGTCTATCTGCTGCAACCAACGGATTCTCTTGCTTCCTTTTACAACGGAGCTTTGTGATGATCCAGGATAAACTCTATCAAGATATCTAATTTATTCACATCTACAGAGTCCCTGTTACCATGTAAAGTAACATGTTCATAGGTTCTAGGCATTGGAATCTGGACATCTTTGGGGATGAGGAGGTGCATTATTCAGCTGACCACACCAGGGTAGGTGTGGTTGATATTATTTGACAATGATAATTCAGTACCAGTGTAAAGGCACTAAGTCAGAGACAACAGAAACCAACAATTGCGGTAGTTTCACACAGTAGAGAAACTGATGTCTGAAATATCTAAAGACAAATGGATTCATACCAGTGAGCTAAGAAACATTATGTGATGCTTTTTGCCCTGTATTGTAATTGTTTGTCTTCTAGTCTGTCTGATTAAACTCTGAACACTGCTAAGAGCCACTCTGATTTCCTTCAGTAGTTTTGCAATCTCTGACTGATCTCAATGCCCAACCACTAATAACCACTCAGTAAAATTTAGTTAGATGTTAATGTCACATAAAATGAAATTTTTCAACTAAAAGTGTCACGGAATATTGGTAAAAGAAATTTTATTACTATTAATCTGATTTGTTTTGCTTAAAAGTTTGTTTTTTTGTTTGGTTTTACAGATTTTTTTTGAATAAGGAAAGTAATAAAATATGCTAGGTGTTTTAAGACTCAATAATATGCATGAGATATACCAAGGCTGATGAAAAAAATTGAGCATAAAAACTTGGAAGAGATAAACTTTGTAAAATTAAGAAAGAATTACATTAGAATGCCAATTGAAAATAGAATCCTGAATATGAAATGTAGCATGTATACTTTAAAGCAATGACAGCAGAAAATACATTGGACTATATGACAATAAAATGTAAACTTTAGCTCTGAAATTTATATTGTTATGAGCAAGCAGCAATCTAATAAAGAAGAATGTATCATTATTCTTCATTGTTGAAGATTTATTTGGAGAGACATCAAATATTTATAAATTCTTCACTCCCCTCATTTTAAAACTAGGAATCTAAGGCCTGGAGATAATGTGTAGTCTGAATTATGTTTAAGTGAATAAATGAAAAACAATTGATTTATAGGAAACTTAGCAAAACAGACAAGTGGGAAAAGCAAAAGTTTCCTGGCATTGACATTTTTCAAGTCTTTGCTATATTTTGGGAGATGATATAATGACACAACAATATTTAATGCAGCAGCTTTTATTGCTCCTTTGTAGACAATTGTTCCAATAACTGTTTACTATTGCTGGCATCATAGGAAGAAAATTGTGTACCTCAGCTGCTGTCCTCCCTGTGGCTGTAATGAAGTCCCTGTAGTAATCTAATTGTATCGACTTAGCAGGAAAGTGGAATTATAATTGACAATATAGAGGCAAGCAAATTGCACTATCAGAAGAGACATGCTGACTTAAGTCTCGTTGACATGAACGTCAAAAGTGCTTTTCATAATGGCTAAAGTTTATTTTCTCTAACTTATTTAACTTTCAAGCATTAAAATTATGCAGGAAGCTTTATATTTTGAGTTAAAACTTTGAACTTTAATTTTTACTGGCATTCATTCATAGTGAAGTGATTTATAAAAATGTTAATGTTATCAATAACATGTTTGCATAAGGTGCAAACATCTTATGATTCTTAAAATAAATTTGAAGAATAAAATATTGTGCTTACATCACAAACTATTTTGTGTATAATTTATATTTCGAGGATAAAACATCTTTTCTAGGTTTTGATCAGGGCTTTAAAATATTTTTTGTACCTTTTCAATTAAGCCTTTATAACTCAACTATTAGCAAATCTAGGAAATGCACGAGCTCTAGAAATGAGCATTATGATGTGAAATATAAGATTAATAACATATCAATTCATTTGTTTAAAAGGGGCCTGGATTATTAAAGTTAGGAATTTCAGTAAAACATAATATTTAATTTCTAAGTAGACTTAGTTTGCAATTTCCAGAGGAATCAGAGAAATATCCAAATCTTTAAAAAGAAGGATCAAATTTATAGGTAGTTTATTTGATATTGTTAAATGATTGTAATCCTTTCAACTATTTATAATCATATTTATGAAGAGAGAAAATAAAAGACATTGAATAGTGAATAAGATTTATTAGATGACTCTGGTCTCTTGTCCTGTTTCTCATTTATTATTTCACAACATTGAGCAAGTCTCTTGGAATCTCGTTTTTGCCTGAAAAAAAGTGATGGCATAATATTTGTGAAAAGTGTTACATAAAGAAAAATATGTGTTTGCATATATTTATGACATTATATACATTATATAGCACATATATGACATATATAGTATATGTACTTTATAATATATGACATATATAGTATAAGTACTTTATAATATATGACATATATTATTCATAATATGAATACATATTCATGATGTATATCATATATTCATATATATTATAAAGTACAGATACTATATTATATATAGTATATACTATGACAGTATATAGTATAATGTCATATATATAGTACATATAGTATATACTGTTTATACATATATATGTACTAGAAAATATATCTACAAAGAGAATATACAACTCGATTGAAGATTTTAATGGTTTTGCCATTTGTTGTTTCATTGTTATAAAATACACTTTAAAACAAACTCTAGTCCACTATTTGAATTATAAGCAATAATATAGAAAGAAGAAATAATAGACTAAATAATAAAAAACATAATTTTAAAGAATTAATATCACATATCTGAGTAAAAGAACTTGATTTTATTAATTCTTCATACTGCATACTACTGTGCTGTACATATAATGAAACACAGACAACAATATTTCTTGACCAATTAAAATGTATACCTTACATCTTTTAGAAAAATCCTTCCAGATATTTCCAAAATATTAACAATTGCTCTGTCATGAGCTTCTTTATAATTTTTTCTTTAACTCCTGTTTATGTGCTAAGGAATTTATGACTTACCACACTATATTATTTTTGCTTTTTTATTCATATCCTCTGTCCTAGTAGACATAAGATATTTAAATCTATTTTTTCTTGGATTCAAATTGTCCATAGCATATTTTTGAATGATGTAAAAAGATAAAAATACTTGATTATTACTGTTCTTTTTTTTACCAAAGAACAATCCTCATCAATTTGGGAAGTCAATTCTTACTACTGTACACACATAAAGTAGCAAAGAAAGAAGGAAAACCTACTCTTCAGCCAGGTCAGTTGAATCACTCCGTAGGGCAAAGAGGTGGCTTCATAATCATCAAATTGTTCTTAAAACTGGGTGGAAGGAATTACAGGAGTCAATAAAGAAACCTGGACTAAGAAGTTTGTTTCAAATTCTGTCAGTGCCATATCTAGTTGGGCAAAATGTGGAAGATTTCTTCTTCGCCTTAATTTCCACATACGTAAAACGAAAGTGATGGATAACATATTTCCAGGTTTATCCATATACATCTCCCTAGTAGAATAGTTTGTGCTGTGTATTTTTCTTTTACTCTAATTTCTTAAGAATATTTACAGGGTTGTAGTCCACTGAAGGAACTATCTATGTTCCTCCAAATTAAATGCAACTATTAATATTATGCATAATAATAATAAAGTTTAGATTAGTCATACTTCTTCCTCAATTTTAAAAATAAGAAATCTAAAGTTTAAAGAGATCAAGTAATTTGCTCAAGATTCATTTTTGAAAGATTGCCTGAACCAGTATTGTCTAAAATTCAGTTATGTCTGATTCCAAAGCTATATTGTCTTAATCTAATATATGTTTTTTTCTTCAGACATTTCTGGTGAATGTCATTAAGTTTGGTTGATATTATTAGGAAAGGAGTTCTAACTCAATAGGTTATATATTAAAATTTCTATTTTTTTTTTTTTTTTTTGAGATGGAGTCTCACTCTGTCATCCAGGCTGGAGTGCAGTGGTGCAATCTCAGCTCACTGCAACCCTCACCTCCCAGGTTGAAACAATTCTCCTGCCTCAGCCTCCCAAATAGCGGGGATTATAGGCATGCACCACCACACCCAGCTCATTTTTTTATTATATTTATTTTAAGTTTGAGGGTACATGTGCACAACGTGCAGGTTTGTTGCATATGTATACATGTGCCATGTTGGTGTGCTGCATTTTTAATAAACATCACCCAAGCCCATCAGTGTGCTACATTCAACAAAGGTCGTACAATTGATGGAAGGGTGAAAGAAGAATGCATATTTTAGTGGGAGGCAAAAAGAGAAAAAATTCATTGTACTCATCATACACCATAGCAAATGTAACGATCTGAATTATATTTGACAAATTTTCCACGTCATAGTCAGAGGTAGTATCGATTATAATTATTTTCCCTTTAATTAGAGACTAAGACTGAGGATGAGTATACCAAATCCCAGAGGGTAAATTTAATTGATAACATTCTAAAAATAATTTATGTTTTCATGTTATTAAAAAAATTCTTTGTTATCAATCTATTAGACTGCACAGACTACATTTCTTGTTGAGAATTATTTTACAAGGCAGTTAAAATTCAGAGAGATGACATTTCTTCCATTCTGTTCCTCCTCCCTTCCTAACGTTTTTATTTCTTGCTTTTTTGCCATTTTCTCTTTTCTTTTCTCATTTTTACTTTAATTATTTTATTTGCCCAAGTAGTTTACACATTCTGTTTGCTCATGAAAATAATGTGGCTTTGTTGTAATATTTGAATCACATAAAATGTTCTAGGGCAAAATTTTTAATTAGTGAACTAAATATGGTTATTGTTTATTCTGATTATTAATGTATTCACTGAATAAATAAATCACAGTTTTCCTGTATTTACTTTCAAATGATGTGTTTACCTATATCATAAATTTTGAAATCTCTTGGTGGTGTTAATTCAAGAAACTTACTTATTGATTGTGCTGGTTATTACTTTCTTGGCAACATTAAATCAAGTATACCATTTCCTGAAATCTTGATTTTATGCAAATCCACTCCTTTAAAGACAGATTGGGACTTTTAGCAGATGGATGAGGCAGTTTTTTTTTTTTTTCTTCTGGGTAATCAATGGCCATTCCCGAAAAATTTTATCATATTCTAATTTGGTCTGATAACATAGGCACAAAATTCTTACTAATATACCTGAAACAGTCTGAATTAATGATCTCTAGCAAAAATGTTTGAAATATATATGTATATAAATTAATTCTGTATAAAAATTTCTAATATTATCACTCAACTTTTTAAACATCTTTTTGTAAAGGTGCCACTGAAAGCCATTGAGAAAGATGTTACCCATGAAGTATTCTATAAAGTTGACAAGGAAACAGTGGATGCAATGTTGAGTCTCTTACAAGCTTGCCCAAAAACTCAGTTTATAATACAATGCATTTGGTAAACCCAAATAGCAAAACTATTTGCTGAAATATTTTCATATTTGTTATTTTGAGCCTGTTAAAAAGAAGACTTTTTGTAAGTCTCATCTTGCTGATTTATGAATTACACTTAGTATTGAACATCATTTAAAAATCAGTGACCTAAGACATAACTAAATTAATAAAAGAGAGGTGAAGTATTACATCTGCTTCCTATTAGATTGGCTGCATATATTCTATCCATGGCTGCAAGGTTTAAAGTTCACTGCAATAAGACTGTCACCGTGTGGCTAAGCAAAACAGCATGTGCTGTTAAAAGAGTTACTAACAATATATAAACAAGTTTTAAGCATATCTTAAAATTAATTTTTGGTAGAGGCAGGGTCTCCCTGTGTTGTCCAGCTTGTCTCAAACTCCTAGGCTTAAGCCATATTCCTGCCTTCGTCTCCCAAAGTACTGGGATTACATCTGTGAGCCACAACACCCAACCTTTTTTTTTTTTTAGCTCCAAATGCAAGTGTAGATAATTTCATATTAACACATTCATGGAATGAATTTTACAATATTTTCTTTTGTTGTTTTAATTAAACATTTTTTTCAATTTTTTAAAAATCTGGCTATATCTTCTACTAAGATTTGGTTTAAACTTTATTATCATTTAGCAGTTGTGTAAACCCCTCTCATTATGTAATAAGGAAATTTTATATGACACATACATAAAATATGTATTAGAGACTGTATATATTAAGTCTTTAATGCTTATGCCTAACTTTAGAAATTGTTCTCTTGGTTGTAAAATAAATGAATAATAAAATCCAAGTTTATTTTGTTTTTTTTTTAAATGTAAGAAACACATAAGGATATTCTGTAAATAATATGACTTTCCAAAGAGTATATTTTAGTGAATTTGTTGTATATGATGACATGACCTTGTATAATTTGCAATTTAACTAGGTAATCACCACTACCAACTTTATTAATCTGTCAAAATTTCCTCGTTTTAATTATATTCTATGTCAGTAGCATTTGAGGAAATTATCTAAGAAAATTGGGAAGAAAACAAAGAACTAATTTATGAATAATATTATGCATAATGCTTAAACCGTAGATATTTCATAAAAGAAAGTGATATACAATACATTTTTGGTACCAGTATTGTCATCCACTTAAACATGCAGTTTTGACCACAGTAATGAGACATCCTGAGGTCCTTCCATGGAAAGCTGTTCTTTGCCTAACTTTGCATTACTTTGCATTTATGATGACTATTATTTTTCTTAGTAGTTTCATTTGTTTTTTAATTAAGAATGCTTAAAATGATAATATTTAAAATTAATAAATGAAAGCATATTTTGCGCTGGGCGTGGTGGCTAATGCCTGTAATCCCAACACTTTGGAAAGCCTACGCGGGCAGATTGCTTGAGCCCAAGAGTCAAGACCAGCCTGGCCAACATGGAAAAACCCTGTCTCTATTAAAAACACAAATATTAGCCTGTCGTGATGACACACGCCTGTAGTCCTAGCTACTTGGGAGGCTGAGACACAAGAATCACTTGAGCCCAGGAGGGAGAGTTTGCAGTCAACAGAGATCGGGCCACTACACTCCAGCCTGGGTGACAGAGTGAGACTCTGAGGGAAAAACAAAAACAAAACAAACAAAAACCCAAAAAGTATTTTATATATGCAGCATACGTTTTCAATTAATTTAATGATTATAGCATGAAATCTAAGACAACGATGATTATGAAGTAGAATTATTCTCAGCTGCATGTATAGTTAATAGGATTAACTAGGCCGTTATCCTTTTAACTTAGTATTGCTGGACATTTTGTTTTAAATAAAATTATCTGTACATGATTGCCCCCTATTCTTTTTTATTTGCTTTTGGAGATATAATGCCACCAGGTGACTTTCTTGGATATTGTTCTTTGTCTTAAAAAATTGAAATAAAAGCAACTGTGTGGCCAACTTCACCACTGCATGATTTACTGAAGGTGATTTATTAATAAATCTACTTCTTGAGTGTTCATGGTTTGCTAGGAAACAGAATTGACAATCACATGAACTTTTTGCTTTGTTTTCATTGAATCATCTTACCTCTTTTGTGGCAATAAACAATTAATCATTGAGTATTAAATGTATTAAGAAACATATATTTTTTGTTAATGTTTGAACTCTGTAACATTAATTTCAATTGTAATTACATTTTCTTTCAGAGAATGAGTCTGATATATTTTTCATAAAATAATAACCTTTGTAGGCTGAGAGTAAAACTTTAAAAGACACTAAAATACTTTAATAGGTTTATTTTTGCCTTGGTTGCATTTCAAGTCTCTTAACAATTAGGAATATTGCAACCTTTGGAGAAATACCATATGCATAATATGGAAGTCATAATGTATTGAAATAGTTGTGTAGCCCTACAATGAAAGTAGAAAAAATAGAAAGAAGTATAAACATTATAATTTATTGTTTTCAGAACTACAAAGGTAAAATAAATACAGTATGAAATTTTCTTCATCCAAAAACTTTGCTAAATAGTCACAGAGCTACAGCTGATGATTCAAGATGAATAGTACAAATATATTAAACAAAAACACTCTGAAGTTTTTATATTTAAGTGGGGAAAATAACTAAAGAACCAGAAGAATGCTTCTTGAAAAGTACATTTAATGCCGAAGCTAAATTTTACTGAGAGTTTCCTTGTTATCATAACAAAAAGCTAATGTTTATTAGTAGAGATTATCTAAATGCAGGGATCAGTTAAGTATTGACCTTTTCAGAATGCTTCACATTTATTCTGTGACCTTGAAGCATCCTCACCCTGTAAGTTGAAAGAGTTAGATTTTTTTCTATTTCTTGTAGCCCAATGTTGTAGTAAGTACCTGGGCTCAAGATTTATGCGAAACTAGTTGCTTTATAAGTCTTAAGATTTATTTAACAAATGACTGTAAGTAAATTTCCTAACCTTATATAGTTTGTTTCTTTCCATAAAATTGGGAATAATAGTACTTATCTCTGTCATTGTGATCATAGAGTGAATACTGTATGTGCTATTTCCTAGCCCAATTCCTATCACGGAAAATGTGTTTAATAACTGTTTTCTACCTTCCCTTTTCCCTTCTTTATGTGTAATTATGGAATTCTACTCTATTCTAGGTACTACTCTAGATACTATGAATAAAAAAATTAAATTTACCATGCTTTTGGCCCTGAAGACCGCACAACTCTTTCATTTTAACTTTTGTCATCTTTGCTCAAAATAAGATTACTCTGTAACCTAATCATTTGTAATTACTTTGTTTCCTCATGTCACGTTTCTCATCTGTCTCCCTATGTTCCTTATGTCAATGCTCACAATACATTAATGGCATATATGTAGTCACTAGCTCAAATTCCTCCTATATGCTCTGTTACACATGCATTATTTATCATACATTTAAAAAATCTTAGCCTGGAATGTAAGCCCTCCAAGATCCCTAACCCAAATCCACATCATAAAAATCAAGACATACTCTCAACCGACTTACCACACAACCATAATTTGCAAATTCCAGGTTTCATGACTTTCTCAGGTTATCTCTGCTTTCTGCGCCTTGTGAATCATATCCTCTCTTTTCTTTTTTTTTTTTTTGGATTTATTTTCTTTTTTTATTAACTTTAAGTTTTAGGGTACATGTGCACATTGTGCAGGTTAGTTACATATGCATACATGTGCCATGCTGGTGCGCTGCACCCACTAACTCGTCATCTAGCATTAGGTATATCTCCTAATGCTATCCCTCCCCCCTCCCCCCACCCCACCACAGTCCCCAGAGTGTGATATTCCCCTTCCTGTGTCCATGTGATCTCATTGTTCAATTCCCACCTATGAGTGAGAATATGCGGTGTTTGGTTTTTTGTTCTTGCGATAGTTTACTGAGAATGATGATTTCCAATTTCATCCATGTCCCTACAAAGGACATGAACTCATCATTTTTTATGGCTGCATAGTATTCCATGGTGTATATGTGCCACATTTTCTTGATCCAGTCTATCATTTTTGGACATTGGGGTTGGTTCCAAGTCTTCGCTATTGTGAATAATGCTGCAATAAACATACGTGTGCATGTGTCAGGACTTCATGTCTAAAACACCAAAAGCAATGGCAACAAAAGACAAAATTGACAAATGGGATCTAATTAAACTAAAGAGCTTCTGCACAGCAAAAGAAACTACCATGAGAGTGAACAGGCAACCTACAAAATGGGAGAAAATTTTCGCAACTTACTCATCTGACAAAGGGCTAATATCCAGAATCTACAATGAACTCAAACAAATTTACAAGAAAGAAACAAACAACCCCATCCTCTCTTTTCATGATTTAAATTTTACTTGTCTTTCAATGCCGTATCTAACTCATCTGCCTCTCAAGTCTAACACCTAGTAGTTATTCCCCCTTTTGCTATTTAAATCTGTGTGCTTTGTAGCAGTGATTTCATGCCTCAGTCTACAATTTATATTAATGTTTAATATTTAAGTAAATGTTGAGCTCCATGAGATAAAGAATAGGACTTATATTCTTGCATCCATAACAGAGTTATGCCCAGAAAAAACAAAATGAAACAAAACAAAACAAAACCACAATATTACATTTAATACCTGCCCTGTTACAAAAATAATTTAAGGCATCATACATAATTGCATACCTCAAAATGGGAAAATAGAAATATATGAGATAAGAAAGACCTAAATAAATAAAAGCTAAATTATTTGTTTATATATATATGTTTTGCCATATAAATTATTTTGAATAAAATTGAATATCTTATAGATGATTGGCATGCTTATTGAGAAATAATAGATATTTTTACTCTCTGAAAAGTATTAAAGACAAATTATTCACAGAAGATTTTTCATCTCTACTCGAATTTTTAAGAGTGGATTCAAGATGGATTAAAGACTTAAACGTTAGTCCTAAAACCATAAAAACCCTAGAAGAAAACCTAGGCACTACCATTCAGGACATAGGCATGGGCAAGGACTTCATGTCTAAAACACCAAAAGCAATGGCAACAAAAGCCAAAATTGACAAATGGGATCTAATTAAACTAAAGAGCTTCTGCACAGCAAAAGAAACTACCATCAGAGTGAACAGGCAACCTACACAATGGGATAAAATTTTTGCAACCTACTCATCTGACAAAGGGCTAATATCCAGAATCTACAATGAACTCAAACAAATTTACAAGAGAAAAATAACCCCATCAAAAAGTGGGCGAAGGACATGAACAGACACTTCTCAAAAGAAGACATTTATGCAGCCAAAAAACACATGAAAAAATGCTCACCATCACTGGCCATCAGAGAAATGCAAATCAAAACCACAATGAGATACCATCTCACACCAGTTAGAATGGCAATCATTAAAAAGTCAGGAAACAACAGGTGCTGGAGAGGATGTGGAGAAATAGGAACACTTTTAAACTGTTGGTGGGACTGTAAACTAGTTCAACCCTTGTGGAAGTCAGTGTGGCGATTCCTCAGGGATCTAGAACTAGAAATACCATTTGACCCAGCCATCCCATTACTGGGTATATACCCAAAGGACTATCAATCATGCTGCTATAAAGACACATGCACACTTATGTTTACTGTGGCACTATTCACCATAGCAAAGACTTGGAACCAACCCAAATGTCCAACAATGATAGACTGGATGAAGAAAATGTGGCACATATACACCATGGAATACTATGCAGCCATAAAAAATGATGAGTTCATGTCCTTTGTAGGGACATGGATGAAATTGGAAATCATCATTCTCAGTAAACTATCACAAGAACAAAAAACCAAACACTGCATGTTCTCACTCATAGGTGGGAATTGAACAATGAGAACACATGGACACAGGAAGGGGAACATCACACTCTGGGGACTGTTGTTGGGTGGTGGGGCGGTGGGAGGGATAGCATTAGGAGATATACCTAATGCTAAATGATGAGTTAACGGGTGCAGCGCACCAGCATGGCACATGTATACATATGTAACTAACCGGCACATTTGCACATGTACCCTAAACCTTAAAGTATAATAATAATAAAATAAATTTAAAAAAAGAGTGTGGGAACTTTCAGAAGTTTATCTGATTTATAAGCTCCCCCCAAAATACATGATTACATATTATATGTGCATATATGTATGTATTTATGTGTGTAAATATGCATAAATACACACTTCATTTGTAATAATGTACAGTAGACCCTTCAACAACAGGGTTAGGGGTGCTGACCCCCCACGTAGTTGAAAATTTTCCTATAAATTTTAACTCCCCCCAAACGTAACTACTAATAGCCTACCGATGTTAATTGACTGTTGATACTATCAGTAAGGTTTCTTTCGACTGCTTATGTTATCAATAGCATATATTTTGTAGGTTATACATATATATAATATATTCTTACGTAATTAGAGAAATAAAATGTTACTTAAAAATTACAAGAAAGAGAAAATATATTTATTTATTAAGCAGAAGCAGATCATCATAAAGTTCTTCATGCTCATCATCACGTTGAGTAGGCTGAGGAGGAGGGAGAAGAGGAAGGATTTGTCTTTCTTTCTCAGCAGTGGCAGAGGCAGAAGAGATGGAGGAGGTGGAATGGGAAGCATGAGAGACAGGCACACTCAGTCTAACTTTTAGTGAAAAAGTCTGCTTATAAGTGTGTCCATGAAATTGAAACCCCTGTTGTTCTAGCATCATCTGTGTATAAAAAGCAACTAATTAAAGAGTTTTATTTTGAAGTCGTATACTTCAGTTTTCTTTTTGTTCACTAATTTCATTTGATACATTTCCCTTATCACTATCCTCAACCTTTTTCAAAGAGCTCTGCCATAATTGACAGTTTGGGGAGTTCCAGTAAGTGCTTTGCTTTTTGTTCTTAGAGAAGAATAGTAACTCTTGGTGATGCTTTCTGGACTCTGAAGCAACATTATGCAAAACACAAGTGATTCTGTTTTACCTCTGGACAAACTAAGGTGGTTCACTCTATGCCATTCCCAGGTGTTTATTACTTAATGTTGTTGGCTTGGGAAGGTTATTCTTCATTTAGACTCTAAAATAAGTCAGATCTAATAATGCACATTGAGCACTGTGGGGGAAAAACAAACAAACAAACAAACAAACAAACAAACAAAAAACCATAGTAAGCAAAGGCCGGGCGCAGTGGCTCATAGCTCATGCCTGTATTCCCAGCACTTTGGAAGGTCGAGGTGGGCTGTTCGCTTGAGGCCAGGAGGTCGAGACCAGCCTGGCTAACATGGGGAAACCCCGTATCTGTAAAAATGCAAAAATCAGGCAGGTGTGGTGGTGGTGCTTGTAATCCCAGCTAGTCACATGGCTGAGGCAGGAGAATCGCTTGAACCTGGGAGACAGAGGTTGCAAGTGAGCCGAGATCGCACCACTGCATGGCAGCCTGGGTGACAGAACGAGACCCTGTCTCAAAGATAAACAAATAAATAAAAAAATTAGTAACCAAAGTACGAGACAACCTCTTCCTTAGCCTTAGCATTTTACTATTTTAGAGGAAAGTATCTCACAGTATACCTGTATCAGTGTAATGCAGTAGCTATGGTTCTCAAGAAAGGCATTTACTACTGAAATTGCCGTTAATTTCAATTTACTTCTCCTTTGAAAGAGAGAAAGGATTGTGAATACAAGCAAATTGTGCTTTAGTGAGTGAGCCCTAATCAACCATGATGTTTCTATCCCTGGAGCCGGGGAGAAGGCTCCCTCCATCTCTCCAGGCCACTACTGCAATTTAATCAGAATAGGCACATGTGATAGTATCCATTTTCTATCTATGTGCTAAACAGTTCTTACAGCTTGGTTAAAGCATTTCTTTGTACATGAATGAGCCATAATTATTTGCCAAAAGCTTTCCCAAAATGTTTTAAACTCTCATTTTTTCCTAATCCATGTATTGATAAATATAACTCTGATTTCTATTATAAAAAGTCCAGTTGTATTTCCAATTTATTTTCTCCATGAAAATGGGATTTTATTTCTATTACAATTTATTTGTTTGTTGGTTTGTTTATATTTATACTAACACTATCCTCTAAATATTTCCCTTAGAATTTTTCTTCAGAAAATTATAAGAATAATTTTAATATACTTAAAAGCTCTAACTTCTATTTAACTGTGTTTTAAAAGGTTTGTATTATTAAATCCTTCCATTTAAAGTATTACTATTTTTTAAACTTCAAAAATGGTTTCTTGAAACTTACCCAGATAACTGAAAAATCAGAGTAGAAATTAGTACACAATTCTGCAATTTATTTTAGCACTGATAATCAAAATTATCGTGATAGCTAAGATTCCTAGTTTCAAAAGTAATAGCTCTGTGTATTCCTGTTCTACTGTTGACCCATTTTACTCTTAGGCTGCATTTGCCTTTTCTTTCATAACCTAACTGAGCAATTCTGTATTTGTGATTATGTTATTAGGTCTGTCTTTCTCCGGGACCTTTCCTTCATACTGTCTTTGTGTTGGGTAGCAGTAAAATGGGCTATGCATGAATGAACCTTCAGCCAAACAGGCCTTCAGTGCTTCAGAGCCACTCGTGGTTAACCGCTCCTTAAATCATTTCAGCAGACAACCACAATACTCAATAGAACAAATATACTAATCTTAAACCTTCACAGTTTCTGGCACATAAAACATCTGCTTAGACTCAGGGGAACTTATAAGGATTTTTCAGTCTCTTTATCTAAATGTAGAACTGCACCTAACCTAGATATACAAAAGGGAACCAAGAGAAAATTATGATGCCTATGAACGTAAAACTCATGTACTTGTTATGGTATCATATGCCACTCCCTAGCCACTCCCTAAGCCTCAACTAATTTTCTTTGTCCAGAATCCTAATTAATCTAACTGCCCAAAGCAGAGAATAGTAGGGCAATTTAACAAAACTGAAGATATAGGATGTGAATGTAGTAAAAAAGTAATTGCTAGAAAGCTAGTGTTCCCCGAAACTGTATATTCTCATCCTGCCATATTTGTATAAAATTTCCCCAACAGTTTCATTAACTTTAATAGTGTAAAGAATCAGGGAAGTCATTCAGTTATCGATGCAAATAAAAAGATCAATACTGCTTCACTTGATTCAGAAAAAATGTACAAGATACAATGCTTGATAGAGAGTGTATTAAGGGTGTGAGTCATTGTTTCGATATGGAATTAGAAAGAATGAGAACATGCATTTCTGATTAAGGTTTCTGTTTTATAATTTACATTCATGTGCTATTTCAGTTTGTATTTTATAAATACTTAAACATATTTAAACACACTTGTTCCTTTGTATCTTGATAGAGTAACTGATTTAGTAAAGCATTCAACACTTGAGATGACTTTAGTAACATTGGCTGTTGACATTTTAGCTAATAGAGTATAAATAAAAAATGAGAAATGGGCCTAAGATCTCAATACTTTATTTTCTCTTTCTGTTGCTGGGAAAAAAACCAAAATTAATTATTTAAACATTTACTTTGAGCTTACTATGTGCAAATAATGATGTTACTGGAGGAATGGATAAAGGCAAAGATCATTAAATTCTGCATATTAAACCTAAATAACTTCAAAATGTAGAGAATTTATCCTTCCTAGATCCTAAAGTAAATGACAGAATAGTAGGAAAAGAGTGATCCATAAAAAACATAGATTTTCAACAATTAAAATTAATTAAACGTGATAAATTTACAAATTGGATGCTATTAAGTTTTACACATCTAATTTGTAAACAGAGAGACAATGTCTTAATGACTATACTAGACCCTTATATGCCAGGATTTTTCTTTATGGACTAATGAATCCAAATTTTATTTACTGTTACCATGAATCATTTTGAAGAAATTTGTTGAAATTATAAGTAATATCCCTTATTATTCATCACCGAATTTTCTGAAATTGACCTCAGAATGTGCCCTAGAATTAATCAACGGTTTTAGCACTCATACATATTAATCTTAACTCTAATTAAATTATATTCACTTTTTTCCAAGTCTCCCAAACTTCTTTTGAGTGGGACAATAATATATAATCTCTGTTGGAATTCTAGAAAAATAACTCTGATATGTTATTTAGTCATGTGGTCACAGAAAATGTGAGCCCACATTGCAGCCATGAACCAAACCCAGGGAGCATGTAGGACAACTTACAAGGGGGTGAGGAAGAGAGGAGCCCATGCTCTGGGCCAGGCTGCTCTGCTGATAACTGGTGGGCACCAGAATACTCTGACTTCTTTTCTAGGGAAGGCTGAGGAGGCCTAGATGTGGATTAGGGAAAAGGTGCATGTATGATGGTGGCTGGTGAAATGTCACACCTGGTTGAGTCAACTGATGGCTACAGATGAATTTTATTTTCATCAGTGCTTTGCCATTTCTCTTTTTATCACCAAAATCTTCATGTGTATTCCCAACATGCATATTGCTCTCCCCTCTGCCTTCACCCAACTTTGATAGAATAGGCCTCAATGTTCAAGGTGGAGTATGATGAGTAAGACATGGTGCACAAGGATTGTGAAAGTCCGTCATTTTTCCTGGCCCTTTGATGTACTGTACAGTTCACTTAATTGCAGTGCATATCAAGGTCATTCTGCTGAAAATAGAAACAAAACATCAACAATGATTATATTCTTTTGTTCATTTTCTCATTTATTAAATAAGTGTTTATTGAGTATTTACATGGTCCAGCCTTGAAAATAAATAAGTATATAAAATATGATCAATCATTAAGACATGGCCTGATTGATTACAATAGACACGGAATCTCAATGGATGCATGAAATTCAGATAAAATGATGGATGTTACTTTATTATGAGCAGATTGGAGGGACAATTGTTGAATTTCTCTTCACTTTATTATTGAAAATGGGGCCAGGCGCCATGGCTCACTGCTGTAATCCCAGCACTTTGGGAGGCTGAGGCAGGCAGATCACCTGAGGTCAGGACTTGGAGACCAGCCTGGCCAATATGGTGAAACCCTGTCTCTACTACAACTACAAAAGTTAGCCAGGCATGTTGACATGCACCTGTAGTCCCAGCTACTCGGAGGCTGAGACAGGAGAATTGCTTGAATCTGGGAGGCAGAGGTTGCAGTGAACCGAGATTGCGCCACTATACTCCAGCCTGGGTGACGGAGTGAGACTCTGTCTCAAAAAAAAAAAAAAAAAAAAAAAAAAAGATATATTTCTTTTCTTTCTTATTTCATGTAAAATTATTAAATGTTGGTTTCATTTGATAATGTTGAAGATCTGTCAGAGCAGATAAAAACTGAAATATTTATGACATACTTGTATTCGAGCAGAAAAACAGCAGTAAGTTGTTTTCAGTGAATTAATCTATTGTTACTGAATGGATACTAAGTCCACATAACACAATGGGCTTATTTGTCCAGTTAATTGGTATTTCTCAAATGCAAATGCACTTAATATGGTTTATAGGTGTTTAGTGTTATGTTAGTAATCCAGTCCTCATTCAAATATACCTTTTGGCAATTGAAAGATCTTAGTCAAGAAATGTAGTTTAGATATTTTCATGTGGCAAATCTAAATTATGTAAATCCTCATAACTTATTTTCATGAAGAGACTTTTGGGTGAAGACTCTTTGAATGAATGTCCTCACGGGTAATCAAATTGAGCATGAATGATTCATCACTTTCCATCCTTCATATCTCCTTCTTACAAGGAGAGGACTGCAATTCCCTCCTATAAACCCAAAAGTAGGGATAGATGAATTACCTGTTGAGCAGCTATTATACCCTTGATGTGTGCATCTGCTCATGTTTCAAACACAATGCTTCTTCCACTGATGTTGAATGCTGTCCAAGGAAATTGCACTAATTTGTGTCCTGTTGCTCTCTCTAATCAGTTAGATTAAAAAGATTATAAAGAGCAGGTGCATGAAAGAATGCCTATGGCTTTAAGCAAATGTCTCCAGGTCACTGTTTTCAGGAGACTGACTGCTTAAATTGTGCATCAGGGATATAAAATCAATTCTAAAAATAATTTCATTCATATTCAATTTTCCAATTTTTTTTGTTTGTAACTAAATAGAAAATCTTTCATTTCACATTAACTTAGCTAACTTCTACCTGACTCTTACCACTACTACATATTACTTCATTATACTATATGGCTCCTCTAGTTATTCAGAACCTGGGTTCCCCCGTTTCTTCCTGGACTGATTCTAAAACTCAGTTTTTTTCCCTCCTTTAGAGGGCTCAGTTCAGGATAGACTTTCATTGTGAAGCAATGATAAATGACATTGACTTCTCATCATTTTTTCTCTCACCCTGTTTTCACTTTACGTTGTCTGTATGTTTTCAATATACCGACATAGACAGCACACCACAAAACCGTGGGAGATTTGCATGGCTCTCATTTTATAAGGCAGGTACCTAAAGCACAAATCTCACATACAAGTTAACAGAGATAAATTACTGTCCTGAAATACATTGGTATTTCCTCTGATTATGCTTGTGAGCATGACTTACATGCGTATAGATTCACGTGAGGATATTGGTACAGTATTGCTTGTTTTCTCAGTTAACATATTTTGTGATGTATGAATGTCAATATATAAAAATGTAATTCAATTCTTTCTCTCTCTCTCTGTCTTTCATTCTTTTTTTTTATTTTTGTTATTTTTGCAACAGGGTCTCACTCTGTTGCCCAGGCTGGAGTGCAATGGCACAATCTTGGCTCACTACAACCTCCGCCTCCTGGGTTCAAGCGATTCTCCTGCCTCAGCCTCCAAAGTAGCTGGGATTACAGGCATGTTCCACCATGCCAGGCCAGTTTTTTGCATTTAGTAGAGATGGGGTTTCACCATGTTGGTCAGGCTGATCTCAAACTCCTGACCTCAGGTGATCCACCTACCTCAGCCTCCCAAAGTGCCAGGATTACAGGCGTACACCACTGTGCCTGGCCCTCAATTCATTTTAACTGCTCTGTGTTGTTCCACTCTTTAAATAAGCCACATTCTCTGTTAATGAAAATTCATGTTTTGTCCCCAATATTTTACTATTACAGAAACATATTTGAACATCTTTTCTTCTTTATAAATGTTGGGGTTTCTGTAACATGTATACACAAATTATGGAAAATAAGGTATACATATTTTCACTTTAACAGCTATTTTCTTAATTTCTCTTCAAAGTGATGGTACTAATTCATATGGACACAACCAGTTTTTAAGGATTCTGGTTTCACCTGGTATTTTCCCATCACTTGCTATTTCCATTCAACTCAAAGTAGCCATACCTGTACATCTCTTTTTGGAATCTCTATTATATTCCAGTGGTTTACTTCTTTACCCCTATATAAGCATCTGGAATAATTCAGCTTTAACAAATATTGACATCTTAAAAGGTAACTACTGATTTTACTTTTCCCAAAATTATTTATTCTCCAGTCTTCACTAATGAACACAAATTTATTTTCATTTTGAAGCAAAAAATCAGTTTGCTCTAATTCAAAGTTAGAAAAGTGATTTGGTGGCTAATAAGGATAAAACTATATTCTGAGAAAACAAAATTATTTTCTGTAAATATAATCACAAACCATCCTCTTTTAATGAAAACCATTATTTTTATAATTTTATTTTTGTGTGTTTTTGATGTATTCACTTTCAAGAAGTTATTTTTAATTTCATATTTTTTCAGTGTTGCTCAGTTTTCTCCAAATTCACTGTATGAGTTTTGCATTTCTGTTTTCTTGCTTTTTCTTTGCCTGAAATATTACTGTAGTGGGTAAATTCTTTCCTTCCCATGATAAGGATAATGGCTGAAATTTCTATTAGTAAAAACAAATTAACCAAAGAAAAACATAACTAATTAATTTGACCACAGTTTTACATGACCATGGAGTGTTCAGATTGAAGCCCCAAAGATACAGTGTAAGTAATCTGATTTTATTCTTAAGTTCAATAAAGGAGGAACAACCATGTAGAAATGTGATTGGAGAGAAAGGGTTTGAGCTGATGGCAACAGAGTGGGGAAACCTAGCAAGTCCTGTCTGCTCAGATTCTTCTTTGCCTCTTGTTATAGCATTTCTTCTTCCCTGGTACATGGCAGGATCCCTCTGGAATGAGGGTCTTTATTTATTTATGGCCAGCTTACACAGAAAGCTGGGGGAAAGTTAGAGTAATACCTTTGCTTTATGGCTGGCTTTAGGGAAAGTGATTCTGGTTTCTATGAACCACTTTGAGGAAAAGGAATTCTTGTTTCTTTGGCTTGCCTAAGGGGAGAATAAGGGTGGCAGACTGAGGGTAGGACAAAGTCAGCTAGAATCTTTGCTTCTGAGGCTGCTGCAGAGGCCTTCGTTTTGGAATATCGTTTTCTGAGCCCCAACATCCGCATCTTGGCTTATTCTTTATTCATTACAATCCTAAAGGTTATATGAAACCTGCATCAAATGCTTCTGTGAAGCTAGAGACTGATCACTCCCTTCATCACATTCCTAGAGCATCTACTACTCATGTGGAGATTATCAACAGTGTTTGAATTGCTGCTATGGGACCCATAGCTCCCAGGAGTTTCCATGACTAAGCACCTCCCTAGCCCTCCCTGTAGTGTATGCATGTATCCTCTGTGCAAATTTCCTTAAGGACATCTAGTTCCTAGCTCCCTTCTATGGCTTAAAGGAACTCACCTTCTCAGAGTTAGGCCATTTTATTTTTTCATGGTCTAATCAGAAAACTCTTCCATTTCTTATTTATGGTGTTTCTCAAACATTAACCAATTCCTATAAGCTTCCTAAGATTCCCCATATTCACATACTACTTATACTATTCGTTGAATATTTTTCGTTAAATTAACTTACTACCCCTATTTAAGTAAATGCATTTAAAAGAATTTTTTACGCTGATGCAGGAAATTGGGAACCAGTCTCTCCTGCCATAAGACAACAGAAAAAATAAATACAATAAAAATAAGACAAAGTTATTATAATCCAAGTAGAAAGATACTGTTTGGATGAAAAATTCTCTAATAGCTCTTTCGTTGAGGAGAAAGGTAGGAGAAATTGGTAATGTGTTTACTAGAATAAAAAAAGACTTGCGGCCGGGCGCAGTGGCTCACGCCTGTAATCCCAGCACTTTGGGAGGCCGAGGCGGGCGGATCACGAGGTCAGGAGATCTAGACCACGGTGAAACCCCGTCTCTACTAAAAATACAAAAAAAAATTAGGCGGGCGCGGTGGAGGGCTCCTGTAGTCCCAGCTACTCCGGAGGCTGAGGCTGGAGAATGGCTTGAACCCGGGAGGCGGAGCTTGCAGTGAGCCGAGACAGCGCCACTGCACTCCAGCCTGGGCGACAGAGCGAGACTCCGTCTCAAAAAAAAAAAAAAAAAAAAAAAAAAAAAAAAAAAAGACTTGCTAAGAAAGCTTGGAGGCAAATTTAAAAGGGAATCGAAGTTGTTTCATGTTATCCTTATTTGCTATCTGAAGTAATTACACTTGCCACATATAATAACTACCTACCACCAGTAGTACAAATCTCACATATGGAGAAGCACAAATTACATTCATTTGCATATTTCTTTATAGATACTAAATCTGTAACAAATGAACATTAGAGACAGTGTGTTATATGTTGTGATATTTAAAATGCTTTGCATGTATAGGTATTTAGTAAATCTTCATTGCAGAAACAGCCTGACATGGTTAAGAAAACAGAAACATCAACAGTAACTCCCATATCAAAAAAACAGACCTGAATTTAAAAATCCGGTTTCTATTCATTTGTGGGACTTTGAGTGTGTTAGATTTTTGGAGCTTGTTGAGTATGTTACATTTTTGGAGCTTGTTCTTTACTAAAAGAGAGTTGGTGATACTTTAATTGAGTGGTACAGATGTATGAAGGAAATGATCTGTATAAAGGGGAGGTGTGGTACTTTGCTCATGGACTGAGTAGGGTATGGCTTTGAAAGTGAGTTCAGGAATCAAAAGGCTCCTCCTATGTCTCCTGCCCCTGCTAGTTCTTGCAAAAATTCCTTAACTTCTCAAGGTCTTATTTTCCTTACTTTATAAAAAGGGATAATAATAATAAACTTCCCTCTCTGGGTTCGGTGAGGATTAAATGAGTTAACACCTGTGGGCATTAGTGCCTGGCACATGGTAATCTCATTTGATTGTTTGCTACTAATATTATTATTATTGTTGTTAATTCTCTTTCTTCCCTTGAATGAAGGATTTGTCAGTGTTAAGATGTGTAGTACTAAAAAGGATTCCTTTTCATTTTGTTACAGAAAATTATTGGCGTGGATATGAATAAATTACTTCATTTTGCTTTATTTTCAGATTATAAAGGAATGGTTAGCCTTTTTAGAAATACAAAAAAAGATAAGCTTGGCATTAACTATCTGGTAGAGAGCAGTAAAATACTGTTAAAATGCAAAATGCTGTAGATATTAGCAGAACATGTATTAATGCAATTTCATCTTAATGCTGTATCATGAAAACAATTTAATGAATAAGTGCTTTTAAATTCATCTTTAAATTCATGTAATGTTTCAAGTGAATTTTAATATGTGGATTTTCACTCTTTCAAATTTTTAAGTATTTTAAACAATCAAATAATTTTTATTATTTCTTTTCCTATTCATTCCAACCTACCTTTTCTAAAGTAATGTGTACATTAAGTAAATAATATAAATAAATAAACAAGCAAGTATCATGGACTGCATTGGCTGTTGGTACTTTAGTTACTCTCAGAACCAGCAATTGACATAATTTTAAACTGTCTTGTTTTATATGCATGTGGTCAAACTCCTTCAATATTCGTGCTGTTTCTCGATTTTAAGTTAGGTAATTTTAAACCAGTTAAATGTAGTATACAAACGTCACTAATTTATAATATGGTCAAGGCCTTTTCAGATCATTAGGCAGAAGACAGAATTAAATATTATAGCTTGGAATGTAGATCTCTAAGCCTCTGGAGAAAATGCATTTTTACAAATAATTAATTTTGTAAAATGCAGTCAGAAAAAAAAATTTATACATTGAGAGTATCTAAAATCAAGCTTTGGAAAAAGTTTTGGAGCATGTGCTTTGGTCACCACACAGAATATTAATAGGAATAATCAGATAGTTGGGCATACCACAGCCAGATCTGTATACTCAGCTAATTGCCTGCCTCCGTGGACAGGTGCTGCTAAAAACAGTGACTACTTGGTTTGATTACAGCAACATTAATGCAAATACTTTTGCACTTGTTGATATGGTTTGGCTGTGTGTCCCCACCCAAATCTCTTCTCAAACTGTACTCCTCTTGTGCCAAGGGAGTGACCTGGTGGAAGGTGATTGGATCATAGATGCGGTTTGCCCCATGTTGTACTCATGAGATCTGCTCTTTCTGTAAGTGGCGGTTTCCCCTGCTATCTCCCTTTCCTGCCACCTTGCAAACAAGGTACTTGCTTCTCCTTCACCTTCTACCAAGATTGTAAGTTTCCTGAGGCCTCCTCAGCCATGTGGAACTGAGAGTCAAACCTCTTTCCTTTATAAACCCAGTCTCGGGCATTCTTTATAGCAGTGTGAAAACTGACTAATACACCTGTCAAGGTAATGACTAATCTCGATGAGTGAGAAAAGTATGAAAGTCATTTTATTTCTTTAATATCTGTAAAATTATTGTATTTTACATACATAACCATTTTAAATTATTTCTTATCACTTCTAGTCATTTCAGATATATTAACTGATTGAAAGTTGTTTTCAATTGCACAATACTGGAATAAAATAAAACTCTTTAAAAGCTTATGGAAATAAGAGGCAGATAGGGGTTGAAAGTGAGTTATATGAAATAGTCTCTTAGGTTATTCATATCACATTGAATATTGAATATCTGTTACATTTCCAAAATCTGGAGGTATGCATTTTTCAGCACTTTGTTCTCTGATTTAAATTCTTGAAAGTCAGTAATAACAAAGCTATCAATTTCCTTCAGAAATTCTAAATATTACATAATTTTTCTTAGAAAATATATTCACTGACATGATGAAGAAGGAAAAGCTCTATGAAAAAATATTTATATCTTAGATAAGCTGTTATACATTTCCACATTTAATATTTACATAAGTTTCTAAGGTAGGTGAATCTACCCTTGCATAAATAAACAACTCAGAAAGAACAAATATACTTAGTGTGACATAAATAGCAAGAAGAGTATTGAAATTTAAGATTTCATTAACTCCATCCTCTGACTATCACACCTTATATTCTTGTTGAAGAAGACATACCTCAAAAATTCAGGAGAAATGACAAATTTTATTCAATCAGAACTTACTGAATACCTGCTGAATGCATAACCACATGATGGGACAAATGGTAGCTACAAAGTCATTTGTTTATTCAGTAAGTATTATTGAGCACCTACCTGCTCTGCTTGAAGGAGTTACATGTGTAAACAACCCCAAAGTCCCGATCTTCATATGGCTTATATTCTAATGGACGTGACAGAAAATCAACAGATAAATATTTCATTTGATGCTAGGCAGAGATAAATACTTCCAAAAAGAAACAAATCAGGGAGATGAAGGTAATGAGGAATGGAGGGTTGCTATGTTCTTTTGTATGAAGTTGTCATGGTAGGGCTGGCTGAAAAAAAAAAAAAAGATTCCAGTGCCCCATGAGATTCTGGTCCTCCTCACTTCTTTGGCCTCACTTTGGCATTCGACCTCTGTGGTCTGGCTGCATCTGCCTCCCCACTCCACCCTGAACAAGTATTTCAGCCCCCACCCACCTGAAATGTTCTTACCCTCAATGGCTGCAAAGCTCCCTGCTTCATGACCTCCTGGACTTTACTCAAAACTTCAGTTTTCAAAGAGGCCTCGACAGGCTGCCCTATCTAAATTATAACACTTATTTTTATTTTCCTCCTTCCTTGGCATTCTTGAGCTCCTCTTAACATCTCACTTACCATATGTTACATTTATGTTTTCTTCACTGTCTGTGCCCATCAAGAGAATGTAGACCCCATGATGACAGGGATTTTTGTTTGCTCATGTCACTATTCTATCCATAGCTTCTAGAAGAGTGCTTCCTAAGTGAAAATGCTAAGCTAATTTTTGTTTAATACATAAATAAACATGATATTTGTGTTTTGAAAATATATTTTTGAAGCTAAGGAAAGAAATAAAGCAGAAGCTGTAAAACTGTAAAATTATTTTGGTATAACAGAAATCCTGAAACAGTAAGGACCCACACAAAGAGATCTATGTGAAAAGTATGAGAAATAAAAAATAATGGAGCTATTTAACTCTAAAGAAGAATATAAGGTCTAAGCATCAGTAAAATTATTTGATTTTCAGCTGCAATGAATTAAAATACTGTGCACTGTCAATAGAATCAGTGAAACCATAATGACTAAATAGCTCAATTTTATATATTATATTTAATGTGATTCAGAAGCCTCCTAATTTAGAATAGTATTGATTCAGACATGGGGGTTATATTTAAAGTTAGAATGAAAGATGTTTTCAAATAATATTGACTCGAAAGCTTCCTTTACCAGTCCTGTTATGTCATCTGGCACAATACATGATAAGAAACAGGTACAGCTTTTCCAATTTCCAAATGAAAAAAATGTCTATAACTGTGGAATATTTTGACTCAAATAAAATTTCACTTCCTCCCACCATGCCCCTGAATATGTTTCCAATTTCTTGAATTATATTCTTTCTGCACATATTCATCCATCCATACAGTCAACAAATATATATTGAATTATTTAATGAAGCCCATGGATGTAATGATGGCGTAAATGGCACTACGGTGATTCTCAAAGTGCTCCCTTTTCTGAGTTATAATGAAAATCAATTTAACTTTAGCTGAATTCAACAATAAAACCTCTAGGAAAATGCCTGACAGGAAGAAGCAGGCAATCAACAAAAGTGATTTTTCATATCTTTTGTCATTTACAGAGTGCCTAGCTCTGTGTTTGCTGGTAGGAAGACTCTGAAAGAATTGCAAGCAAAGGAGTTTATAATCCTATTGTGAGCTAACACAAAAAAATCATAAAGCAACAGAAAAGAGTATGACATATAAATCCTCCAAAAGTCTCAGTCAAGGACAACTAAGCATCTTCTTTAGTTTTTTTTTTTTTTCTGATAATGTATTTATTTTTTTTCAAAACGATCAATTCTTTCTTTCTTTAAATTTAAGTTCTGGGATACATGTGCTGAATGTGCAGGTTTGTTACATACGTATACATGTGCCATGGTGGTTTGCTGCACCTATCAACCCATGATCTAGGTTTCAAGCCCTACATGCATTAGGTATTGTTCTGATGCTCTCCCTCCCCTTTCTCCCTACCCCTTGACAGGCCCCAGTGTGTGATGTTCCCCTCCCTGGATCCATGTGCTTTCATCGTTGAATCCCACTTTTGAGTGAGCATATGCGGTGTCTGGTTTTCTGTTCCTGTGATAGTTTGCTGAGGATGATGGTTTCTAGCTTCATCCATGTGCCTGCAAAGGTTCTTTAGTTTCTTAATACCAACACTGAAAGAAGGTTGATCATATTGTGTCCGGAATTGGTGGGTTCTTGGTTTCACTGACTTCAATAATGGAGCCGCGGACCCTCGCAGTGAGCCTTATAGTTCTTAAAAGCGGCATGTCCAGAGTTTGTTCCTTCTGATGTTTGGATGTTTTCAGAGTTTCTTCCTTCTGGTGGGTTCGTGGTCTCGCTGGCTCAGGAGTGAAGCTGCACACCTTCGCAGTGAGTGTTACAGCTCTTAAGGCGGTGCGTCTGGAGGTGTTCATTCCTCCCAGTGGATTCGTGGTCTCCCTGGCTTCAGGAGTGAAGCTGCAGACCTTCACGGTGTGTGTTACAGCTTATAAAAACAGTGTGCACCCAAAGAGTGAGCAGTAGCAAGACTTATTGCAAAGAGCAAAAGAACAAATTCTCCACAGTGTGGAAGGGGAACCCACCTGGTTGCCACTGCTGGCTTAGGCAGCCTGCTTTTATTCTCTTATCTAGCCCCACCCACATCCTGCTGATTGGTCCATTTTACAGAGAGCCGATTGGTTTGTTTTGACAAGGTGCTGATTGCTCCATTTTGACAGGGTGCTGATTGGTGCGTTTACAATCCCTGAGCCAGACACAAAAGTTCTCCATGTCCCCAGTAGATTAGCTAGATAAACAGTGTCCATTGGTGTATTTACAAACCTTGAGCTAGATACAGAGTGCCGATTGGTGCATTCACAATCCCTTAGCTAGACATAAAGATTCTCCAAGTCCCCACTAAACTCAGGAGCTCAACTGGCTTCACCCAGTGGATCCCGCACTGGGGCCGCAGATGGAGCTGCCTGCAAGTCCGAAGCCGTGCGCCTGCACTCCTCAGCCCTTGGGCGATCCATGGGACCTGGCGCTGTGGAGCAGGGGGCGACTCCCTGGGGAGGCTCCGAACGCACTGGAGCCCATGGGGAGGAGGGAGGCTCAGGCATGGCGGGCTGCAGGTCCCGAGCCCTGCCCCAGATGGGAGGCTGCTAAGACCCAGGAAGAAACTGAGCTCAGCCCCGGTGAGCCGGCACTGCTGGGGGACCCCGCGCACCCTCCGCAGCTGCTGGCCCGGGTGCTAAGCCCCTCACTGCCCGGGGCCGGCGGCGCCGGCCTGCCGCTCCGAGTGTGGAGCCTGCCGAGCCCACACCCGCCCAACCGGAACTCGCGCTGGCCCGCAAGCACCGCGTGCAGCCCCGGTTCCCGCCTGTGCCTCTCCCTCCACACCTCCCCACAAGCTGAGGGAGCCAGCTCCGGCCTTGGCCAGCCCAGAAAGGGGCTCCCACAGTGCAGCGGCGGGCTGAAGGGCTCCCCAAGTGCGGCCAGAGTGGGCGCCAAGGCCGAGGAGGTGCCGAGAGCAAGCAAGGGCTGTGAGGGCTGCCAGCATGCTGTCACCTCTATCATGTAAAACAAAAGAAGAAGGTGGCATCAGTCATTTTCTCTTTTCCTTTTTCACCTTTGGTGGAAAGGCAAATTGTACTCATGATATAGGTGTATCTCAGGTATAAGTAATGATGAGTAAAGCTTTCACCTTTCTTGGGTCCATTGTCTCTTGTATGGTCTCTGCTGAGATCCGCCAGTGGAGAGCAGAGAATCAGGGTCTGGCCTCAGTAGGGAATCGACCCAGCAGGGATGGAGAGATCTACCTACACTGGCCCCATCTTATGATGGCCATTCGGCCACTTTTTACTTCCTTGTTTGTGCCACTGAATGCTGTACTACTTACTTCCCATTTCCTGTCTGCCTCTACCTTGTTATATCAATATTCGGGCTTATCTTTTTTCTCTTTTAAAATCTAAATAATTCAAGAGAATAAAAATAAAATGACTAGTCCAACTGCTTTCTCTTTATCTAAATAGTCAGCATATAATAATATTCTGATTAAACACTTATTTTAGTTAGACTTTGTTGGTCTCTGCAAGATCTTCTCTGTTTCATTTGTTTAAAGCAGTCCATTTTAAATTAAAACATATTCATTGTGAATTTGTCCTTTCATCTCCATAAGTGAGATAACCGAAAGCAGAACGAATTTCCCATAGATTTATTATCCATTTCAAAATTTTACATCAAAATAAATTTGACTACACTATAAATAATTTACATGAATCTGGTAAAATGTAAAGAAGTTTGTCAGAGTGGAAAAAAAATGACATTCCAATAAGGTATTTTGAAAATTGTTTGCAAGATTTTTCATAACCATTGGTGTCTTTCACTTTATTATCAGTGTTATGGAAGCCATCCTCTATTATCTTTTCTCTCATTACCTTGTTCTGCTTGGTGTTAGAATACAAGACAATATCCCTTCCTCTTTCTGGATATGTTTTCTTACCATTGTTTTTCAAATACGTTTTCTTGTTAATCCTTACTGTTTTAAGTAGTGTGGGCTTTCTGCTTGCCCTGTTAAGCTCTCCTGCTGTGTTTCTGTCAAATTTGTTTTTCCTTAAAGATTTTTCCTTCTTCCCCTACTGTGAACATGCAGCAGGACTCACCAATGAGTGTCTCATGCTTGCAATTTTAGTGTAAATGGTGCCCGTGGACTGTCTTTGTTGTTTTATCTCTCCATGTTGATAACCTCTGAGCTGGCAAAAGACTACCTTGGGCTCCTTCAAAATTGCATTAATGGCTAAGTGTTTCTATTCTTATTAGCAGAAAAGCTCTGAGAATGAAATGACTTCAAAGTTAAAAGCCCAAATATAAACCTGTGCCTAAATAAATGTCAAAAAAAAAGTCATTGCATTTTCATCCAATGAAATACTGGATAACTATTTCCCACATAAAACTGTCTAATTTTAGGATGTATGAAGTATGTAAAGAAAACTAAGAATGACTGAAAAAAATTCTTTTTTAAATGACCACATTTTAAATAAAAGTTGTTTTCGTCTGGGAATGTTTCCCTTTTAGTGCCTATTCAGTTTTCTCTTTTCTGTCAGGCTTGGCTAGAATCATCTATTTCCTGTCTCAAGAGGCAGCACATTTGACTCCGATATCTTTCATCATTCTTGAAATTCAGTTGCTAGGTTGCTTCTTTTCCATGCTGCAAAACCTGACTACAGCATTTTCCATAAACCAAGTAGAAAAAAAAAATCCACTCCAAATGGCCTTTTTTCTTATACAGCAAATTTTGACTATCATTATGCTGAAATGTGCATTTGAGCATTAAGTATCATAGATAGGGAGAAGTTTAAATTGCCATGGTAAGTAGGCTTTACTGTATTGTTTCAATCTCTCTCAACATTAGTAGCTGTTTAGAGACTCATTTTGTTGGAGCAGAAAACAAAATGCCTTTCTGGTATGGAAAGTTCACACCACATAATTTGGACCCTTCAAGCATTATGTTTTAAAAATTCTATTTCAACCGTGTCTTTAAAAGTTAATTCCAATAAAAATACTTCTACAGTACTTCAGTAGGGGATCACTAGCTAAGGGGTAGACGATACATTTTAAAAATGAATACTTTTACTAGTTAAAATGAAAAGGGTACTTTAACATCCTCCTTTTCTACTCCCAGATTGCCTTTATATATGTCAATGTAATATGCATTTGAGCTTTGAGGAAACTGGGACAGAGAGAGGCTAAGTGACTTTCCCTAAGATGCACAGAAGGCAATGGACAAGCTGGGATCTGAACTCAGTATGTCTAGGACTACATTTTAAACTATTGTGTCGCATTCCTTGCCTGAATAAACAACAGATGACTGATATTGTAGTGTTAAATCTAATATGATCAACACCTAATGAACAGTGACACCAACATGATTTACCACTTCTCCTAGAATGTCAACACTCCCAGTAAGGAACTGAAGAGGTTTTGGAATCCAGATTAAATTTGTATGGTCACAAGGATGTTGCATGTTGCTATTTCAGCATGCCAAATGCTAGCTTCATCATCAGAAATTAAAAGCAATTTCTCAAATTATCTATCTTGCTATCCAGGACTCACATGCTTCCCTTTTATATTCATATTTCCCATAACAGGGAACACAGGTCTAAACAGAAATTAGAGACTCAATTAATATTTTAATTTTAAGGAATCAAATTAGTGAGTGAGAAGAGCAAATAATTTACTGTTTACCTCCAACATTTGTGCATGTCTCTCCGCATTATATTCAGGGTTTATGTGAGTAATATTATAAATTGTTAAATGTAATATTTTTTAAAAATTATATCAATTATATTTTTCAATATACAATTGCATTCTGTTTTTGACTTTATCTTTTGACTACTTAGTGATAAAATTTGGACTAGAGATAATAGGTTCTCAATAGCTGGACTTAAATTAACTTTATTACTTCCTCAAGCTTTTGTACAAAGCTCGAGAGTTCTTTTTGTCTTCTTGATGAAACTTGGATTTTTAAAAGCTATGTACCAGATCTCACCTCTAAACTTAGTTCTTATTGCCAGTTTTAAATTTTTCAGATCCCTACACTTAAGGTTGTAAAGAAGCAAACCTGTGGCACACATTTAGGTGGGATAATTTATTCATCCTTTCAGACAATATTTCTCCCTTACAGAAAATAAAACAAGGCATTCTATTGATAGTTTTTATTTAGACCCTTAATATAGCCAACAACAACTTAAAGGAGTTGTCTTAGGCATTGTACATTTCCTTAACGTCTTTTTTCTTTCTGTCCACTCACACCTATTAACAGGAGTCATTTATTTTAGCCTTTGCTGTCTATCCAGAAAGAAGCCATATCTCATCATATTCTCTTATGCCCTCCTTCTTCCACTTCCATTTTAGAAAATAAAAATAAAACCTCACTGAAGGAATGGAAAGACCCTTGGGGTAGAAAAGGTGAAGACTGTACTTTTACTTGCAGGTATCCTAACTCTCAGACACTGTAATCCACACAGAGCAAGCTTGAGGTAATGAGCCTCTGAGGAAGCACACTGTGGAGGAGGCGACACTCAGTACCACTTGTCCCGGAGCCAGACTCCTGCAAACTTCAGCCATAGCACAGCTATCTTCAGTTTTTCATAAGCTAATGTGAGTCCTCCATGTCAGCATAATAGTGTATAAGATCAAGGAATATTCTCTTTGGATTATTATAATTATTACCTGTCTATATTACTCCTCCTTTGGGTAGCCCAGTTGACTGGGTGATCTGCTGACATTGTCTCTAGTTCCTCTGCTAGTACACCTCTAAGATCACGTGACTTCTCTCTCGATCCCAGCTTCGTCACTTCAATTATTGATCTCACATTCATTTTCCTCATTTGTTTTCAGTTTTCTATTATCTTTTGTATACGTTGGTATTGGTCGTGGGTTTAATACTACAATGCAAGACCCCCAGACACTCATCTATAATTCCATTTATTTGATTTTCTTTATCTCTCAAAAATTGTCTACACTTGCTGTCTCTACTTCTTTATTTTTAAAATTTTCTATTTATCCCACTCCAATTAGGCCTTCAAATAAAAACTTCTTTTATGTCTCTTCTTCATTTTAGTCTCATCTCAGGTGTCACTTGCTCTGAAAGATATTCTCTTTCTACCATTTTAAAAGTAGTCCCCGATTATATTACCATGCCGATTATATTTGTAACATCTATCACTAATTAACATTATATTGCTTATATAATGTATTTCTTTTTTATTGTATTTATCATCTTCAGATCATGTTACTACTTGATAATGTTGTTATTTATTTTTCTATGCACATATTGTGTTTTCGTCAAACATGAGATTCATAATGCATCAATCTTGACCTCTACCTTCCAATAGTTTTCACTCGTAAATATTTTATTAAATGAAAACAATCTTCTGCTCGGAGGCTCAACTACTATTCTCAGTCCTGAATACTTATATAAAAATACTGAAGTAATGATTCCAGCTAGTTTGGAATTATTAGTAAATTTCCTGGGCACTAATATTTTGAACTATTTTCCCCTTACGTGAGGCAAGGGACTAAGGTAAAAAATGGTCTCTGCTACCCTAGTTATTTTTTCTCCCATACCATCCAGATCAGTAGAAGTCACCAGAATTCTCTAGGGCTCGATTGTTAGTGATGAACCATGTTTAGGTGATTCCAAATTAATTCATTCTCTTCTGGTGTCTACATGCTGTGTTTTTAAATTTACCAGCAAATTAACCCTGTCTGAAAACCAGATTTTCCACACCTTGGGAGAAAAATGTCCAAAAATTGACATGTAATTCTATTTGATCAGGCATCTTTCATTGAACCTTATAACAGCTTGCCAGAATTGTTATTTACATTATTAGATAAAATACTGCATTGGAAAGTGTATTCCTTTGTAGAGAAATTTCAAAGTGCAAATTTAAACCAGCTCTTCCCTGACTTGCAGGAGGATCCAAGTAAATGCATTTAAAGTAATATAAGCAATGCGGATACTCATTTTGACCCAAGAATGCTGAAAACTTCCTTAGTATTAGCTAAGAAACATTAGATTTTAGTAGTCATTTGATTCTAATGAATGCTTTTTAAACATAAAATGTGATATGAAACAGAATGGCAAAACTAAAATAAAAAGGGTCCTAGTTACTGTAAGTAACCAAGAAAACCAAGATAATTGTAACAAACAGATTTTGAGGGCATTGAATTAACACCAAAAGGGAGGTACAGCAATATTATGAAGCCAGAGAAACATCTTGGTACTATGATATTGTCTCTCAGAAAATTGTGATCAACTCTCTGAAATCCACTTAACTGTTCTGAGGAAATCAGTACCTCTGCAATTGCAGCATTGTTTGGTAGATTCCATTAGAATGACAATAGGCAGTTAGTAAAAAATACCTTTATTTATAGAAGTTTCATAATGCCAAAGAAAACAATGTATTTCAGAATATAGTTAATGCTTAAAAATGGCAATATTAAACATTTAAAGCTAAAGTTGTAAAGTTTCAAATGGAGGATAGTTTGCATAATCACTTAGAATTATATGTTTTTATTCTTCTGCTAATACTACTATTGCACTAAAACAGCCACTGAAAGCTTTTGTGATCTTGAAAAACACTCAGATTTAACAACAAAAAAACGAACTTTTAAAAGAAAAGTCTAACCTTTTCTCACTGCAGAGTAGATGCTCTAAAGTATTTTGTGATGAAGACAATTTATAAAATAATAATGTTAAACTAAGCTTTATTAAAGAAAATAATATTGAATTTCTTGAGGAGATAAACATAGCTTTAATTTCATAACTTTTTTTGTTTTTTGTTTTTTTCACAACTTTTCTTTTAGCCTCTTGTTATCTCATTTGCTTGTCAAAATTGTTAGAGGCATTTGATATAGTTACCAAATCTCTGTTGCTTTACCAAAAAAAATTTCAATCTTATTGCTGAAAGACAATTTTCTTTGTAGTTGTGTATGTTTTATTTCATAGATTTAGTAAGTTTTCATTTCTAATGCACAGTAATTTCACCTTCATATTGAAATATAATTTGTAGAAATAGAACATTCTAGAAAATAAGTTTGCTTTAATATGAGATAAAGGGGATTCGATGATCTGAAGAGTCATAGCACTTAACTTGGAATTTTCAGAGATCAACTCTACAAGGGGAAGGTCTCCTACTTGCCAGTGAGGAACATTCAGTCTTCAGCTTTCTCCTATGCTCCTCCTACATCCACATTCTTCCCCTTCTCCGCTCCTCCTTGTTCTTCCTATTAAATGTCATCATCCCCAGAGCTCCTTTAATCTTCTTTTTTAAAATTCTGCTTTTTAAAAATTTATACATATATATATATATATATATGTTGTGTATATTTTGGGGTAGATGTAGTATTTTGATATCTGTATACAAAGTTGGATGATCAAATCAGGACAATTAGGTTATTCATAACCTCAAACATTTATCTTTTATCTGTGTTGGGAACATTACAAGTCTTCTCTCCTAGCTCTTTTGAAATGTGCAATAAATTATTGTTAACTATAATTTCCCTACTGTTCTGCTGAAATGCTAGAACTCACCCCTTCTATCGAACTATATTTTGTACACCTTAACCAAATTCTCTTCATCCTATTCTCTTTTTATGTTTTCTCTACTATATTATCAAAACCACTGTCAGAACCTTGAAATTTCTACCAAATTCCTCAGGCAAAGTCAATTCCTTGGCAACTTATCATCTGTTATAACACTTATGTTACATAACATAATGGGTTTCACATCTACACCAAATCAGAGTTTAATTAAGAAATAAAGCTTTATGGTCAGTTTTAAGGAAATAGTACATGTTAACTTAAATAATAATGATAATAAATAGGATTTTTTACATTCTGAGAGAACTTGCTATGAATTATCTGCCGTTATCAGCGTTTCCAATTCATTTAAAATTATGATATTTTAATAGCTTATCCAATTATTTTTATTGTATGAAGCATAACATGCCTCAATGGTAAAAAATGGAAACATAAAATTTAACAGGACATTAATGCAATTTGAAATTACAGTAATTTTGAAATTAAAACAAAAAGATGGAAAACCAAATAATTTTTATAAAAATTTCTCAACATTGAATTTGTAGATTGCTTTGGGAAGTATGGTCATTTTCACAATATTGATTCTACCCATCCATGAGCATGGGATGTGTTTCCATTTGTTTGTGTCATCTATAATTTCTTTCGGTAGTGTTTTGTAGTTTTTCTTGTAAAGGTCTTTAACCTCCTTGGTTAGGTATATTTCTAAGTATTTTAGTTTATTTTTTGCTCTATGGTAAAAGGGGTCGAGTTCTTGATTTGATTCTCAGCTTGGTCACTGTTGGTGTATAGCAGAACTACTGATTTGTGTACATTAGTTTTGTATCCTAAAACTTTGCTGAATTCATTCATCAGTTCTAGGAGCTTTTTGGAGGGGTCTTTAGGGTTTTCTAGGTATACAATCATATCATCAGCAAACAGTGACAGTTTGACTTTCTCTTTACCAATTTGGATGCCCTTTATTTCTTTTTCTTGTCTGATTGCTCTGACTAGGACTTCTAGTACTATGTTGAAGAGGAGTGGTGAGAGGGGGCATCCTTATCTTGTTCCAGTTCTCAGAGAGAATGCTTTCAACTTTTCCGCATTCACTGTTATGTTGACTGAGGGTTTGTCATATATGGCTTTTATTACATTGAGGTATGTCCCTTCTGTGCCAGTTTTGTTGAGGGTTTTAATCATAAAGGGATGCTAATTTTGTCAGATGTGTTTTTTGCCTCTATTGGGATGATTATGTGATTTTTGTTTCTGATTCTATTTATGTGGTGTATCATATTTTTTATTGACTTGCGTATCACTGCATTCCTGGTATGAAACCCACTTGATCATGGTGAATTATCTTTTTGATATACTATTGGATTTGGTTAGCTAGTATTTTGTTAAGGATTTTAACATCTATGTTTATGAGGGATATTGGTCTGTAGTTTTTTGTTGTCATTGTTATGTCCTTTCCTGGTTTTGGTATTAGGGTGATACTGGCATCATATAATTATTTATGGAAGATTCTCTCTCTCTCTCTCTCTCTCTCTCTCTCTCTCTCTCTCTCTCTCTCTCTAAGAGTCAGTCTCATTCTGTCACCCAGGCTGAAGTGCAGTGGCACGATCTCTGCTCACTGCAACCTCTGCCTTCCAGGTTCAAGCAATTCTTCTGCCTTAGCCTCCCAAGTAGATAAGATTATAGGCACCCACCACCACACCAAGCTAATTTTTATATTTTTGGTAGAGATGGGATTTTCCCATGTTGGCCAGGCTGGTCTTAAACTCCTGACCTCAAGTGATCCACCTGCCTTGGCTTCCAAAAGTACTGAGATTACAGGTGTGAGCCACTGTGCCCAGCTCCCTCTTACTCTATCTTTTGGAATAGTGTCAACAGGATTGATACCAATTCTTCTTTGAATATCTGGTAGAATTCAGCTGTGAATCCAACTGGTCCTGGACTCTTTTTGTTGGTAATTTTTTATTACAGTTTCAATCTCACTGCTTGTTATTGGTCTGTTCAGTGTTTCTAATGCTTCCTGAATTAAACTAGGAAGGTTGTATCTTTTTGGGAATTGAGCCATGTCCTCTAGGTTTTGTAGTCTATGCACTTAAAATGTTCATAGTAGCCTTAAATGATCTTCTGTATTTCTGTGATGTCGGATGTATTGTCTCCCATTTCATTTCTAATTGTGCTTATTTGGAACTTCGCTATTCTTTTCTTGGTTAATCTTGCTAATGGCCTATCAATTTTATCTATCTTTTCAAAGAACCAGCTTTGTGTTTCATTTATCTTTTGTATTTTTGTTTGTTTGTTTCAATTTCATTTACTTCTGCTCTGATCTTGGTTATTTTCTTTCTTCTGCTGGGTTTGGGTTTGGTTTTTCTTGTTTCTCTAGTTCCTTGAGGTGTGACCTGAGATTCTCTATTTGTGTTTAACAAAGCAAACAAAAACACGAAGTAGGGAAAGGACACCCTATTCAACAAATGGTGTGGGGGTAATTGGCAAGCCATGTGCAGGATAATGAAACTGGATCCTCATCTCCCACCTTATACAAAAATCAACTCAAGATGGATCAAGGATTTAAATCTAAAACCTGAAATTATAAAAATTCTAGAAGATAACGTTGGAAAAATCCTTCCAGATATTAACTTAAGCAAGGATTTCATGACTAAGAGACCAAAAGCAAATGCAATAAGAACAAAGATAAATAGCTAGGACTTAAATTGAAGAGCTTTTGCATGACAAAAGGAACACTCAGAAAGGTAAACAGACAACCCACAGGGTGGGAGAAAATCTTCACAATCTATACATTCAACAAAAGACTACTATCCAAAATCTACTAGGAACTCAAACAAAGTAGCCAAAAAAAAAAAAAAATCCCATCAAAAAGTGGGCTAAGGACATAAATAGACAATTCTCAAAAAAAGGATATACAAATGACCAATAAACACATGAAAAAATGCTTAACATCACAAATGATCATGGAAATGCATATAAAAACCACAATGCAATACCACCTTACTACCTCAAAAATGGCCATAATCAAAAAATCAAAAAGTAATAGGCATTGGTGTAGATGCAGTGAAAAAGGAACACGTCTACACCACTGGTAGGAATGTAAACTAGTACAAACATTACGGAAAATAGTGGGGAGATTCCTGAAATAATTAAATGTAGAACTACCATTTGATCTAGCAATCCCACTACTGGGTACCTACCCAGAGTAGAAGAAGTCATTATACAAAAAAAAAAAAAAAAATACTTCACTTTCATGTTTATAGCAGCACAATTCACAATTACAAAAATATGGAACCAGCCCAAATGCCCATCAATCAATAAGCTGTGGTATATATATGTACAGTGGAATACTACTCAGCCATAAAAAGGAAGGAATTAATGGCATTTGCAGCAACCTGAATGGGATTGGAGACTATTATTCTAAGTGAAGTAAAAGTAACTTAGGAATGGAAAACCAAACATTCCATGTTCTCACTCATAAGTGGGAGCTAAGCTGTGAGGATACAAAGGAATAACAATGATACAATGGACTTTGGGCACTCAGGGGGAAATGGTGAGAAGTGGGTGAAGGAGAAAAGGCTACAAATTGGGTTCAGTATATACTGCTGAGGTGATGGATGCATAAAAATCTCACAAATCACCACTAAAGAACTTACTCATGTAACCAGATATCACCTGTTTCCCAAAAACCTATGGATAAAAAAATTCTCAACATTTTATCTACAGTAGGATTGAGTCAATGAACATTACAATGATAATCGTATAGTACATATATTTTATATTACTTAACATATGATTTAATTACTTATTAATACTATTTTTGTGTATAATTTATTCAGAAGTATTTCTGTTAGATTAGTCATTTAATAAGTATAGAAGCAATCTAAGAAAAAACTAAAGAAATAATAATGAACAATTATTGTCTTATAGAAAATTATATTTTATAAAAATCAGTTTCCATCCTTCTGGTAAAAAATATGTTATTCTGAAAATTGTACACTTAAGACATATTCAGTGCTTATTCATATTTTTTTACTCTCCTTATCCATATTTCTAAGTTGTATAAGACAGTAAAAAATGCATTTGCTTATTGAAAGAATTAATTCTAGAACCTGAATTAATGCATTATCAAAGAATATCATCTTCACTTTTTCAGAACTGACTTCTAATTTCATTACATTATGAAATAGTATGGTATAATATATAGTGTTCTTAGAGTTAAATTTTTTTCTGATAACTCATTGAAATACAACTAAAATAACCAACATAATTCTGAATAAAACTTAATTTGATAGCTATTGTCTACATAAATCCACACAAATGTGAATTTTCTTTCCATAGGTTCTTGCAAATACACTAATATTTTTACTGAAGCATATATACTGAACCATTTGTATCCTGCATTTTTAGAGAAAGGTACAGAAAATCCTTGTGATAGAGTCAGTCTCTCTCTACTGCAAAGAACAGGTAAATCATAGTCTAAGTGTAGCTTGGTGTATTCATGCATTCTTGCTCTGGTATAAAAAAATATCTGAGACGGAGTAATTGACAAAGAAAAGAGGTTTAATTGGCTCCTAGTTCTACAGGCTGTACAGGAAGCATAGAGCTTTTGCTTCTGGGGAGGCCTCAGGAAACTTAAAATCATGGTGGAAGGCAAAGGGGAAACAGACACGTCTTATATGGCAGGAGCAGGTCCAAGAGGGAGCGGGGAGGTGCCACCCACTTAAACAACCAAGTCCCATGCGAACTCTATTACCAGAACAGCACCAAAGTGGAAAATTCACTGCCATGATCTCATCACCTTTCGCCAGGAACCACCTCCAACATTGGAGAGTACAATTCAACATGAGATTTGGGTGGGGACATAGATCCAAACTATATCACTTGGACATGAGTAGAGTTCTTTGGTTACCAGTAACTGGAGGTAGACCTGAGCATCCCAAGAGAAAAACTTACAGTTGAAATGGGACAAATCTGACTGGAAATAATATATGTGTTGTGGATATAACAATGAATTAAACATCTCAAACTATATTGAACAAAATGATTCAAAGATTTCTATAACATTTTAATTACACAACAATTGTTATTTGAATGCTCACTGCCAATTATTTTAAGGTACATTGTTCTTTTGTTTCAAAAAAATCATGGTTTTTTTTTTAATGCTTCTTTTTTTTCCTTCTTTCTCTTTCTTTCTTTTTTCTTTATCAGATGACACGAGAACAATACATACTAGCAACCCAACAGAATAACCTGCCAAGGACTGAGAATGCACAACTTTACCCAGTGGGAATTTATGGATGGCGAAAGAGGTGCTTATACTTCTTTGTCCTTCTGCTGTTGGTTACCATGATAGTTAACTTAGCCATGACAATATGGATATTGAAAGTTATGAATTTCACTGTGGTAAGTACCACTATGATTTTACATCTTATTGCTCTTGGTTCAAAGACAATCTAGCTCTGTTACTTTAATTTTTTAATCAAAAGTTATTCATATCGATATTTACAGGTGTGTGTTTTTAAATCCCAAAGACAATAATATTTTATTTTAAGACTACATTCAGTAGGTTCAGTCCTGAGACACGTATGCTATTACTACCTGCCATTTAAGTGTGGGAAATTTAGATCATGAGACAGCACAGCACATTGATTCATTGGAACTTTTCAAGAACATTTAACCAGTAAGTATGAACTATTACTTACTGTGCCTTAAAATCTAAGAAATTAGCCTGCTTTTAGAAGTGATACTTCACATTAAAATTAATATTAATTTTATAAATCATATGTGCCTTTGAATTACTTCATATAACATATATACCTTTATATGTCTCTATATCTGCTTTCTATGTAACACACTGCATGACTGAATCTAAAAGCCTGGAATTTCTCCTGAAGTACATTGACTCATGCCTATAATTGCCATCAGATGGTGACCCCATTCTTTCATAGCACATCCCTCGTAAATGGAAGATAAACCAGCAATTAAATCACTCTTTTATAAAAGTAACTAATTACAAAATGATTGTATAATGTATTAATGAAGTTTGCTGCAGTTTACTGAATGTTTATAATAAATCTATGAGCATGACTTATCTGGGAAAATTCTGTGGCTTCAGCAAAGTCCAGTTTAGCTCACTTTATATTTTCTGGCTGATGCCTTCAGTTTCTCTACTCTGCTTTTAAACCATTCTGCCTTTCCTTGAGGACCTCAGATATCTCCACATACAAGCAAGTATCTTTCACTGCTGACCAGACTGCTATTATTCTTTAGAACTCTGCATCCTCAGGAGTGAGTCTAAAGCTGGCTGTTTAACTTCACTGATATTCCTATACTGGGCTGTTTAAGTTTGTTTGTTTGTTTTTTAAACCCCACTGGGTATTGATTTAGCAAGAATCGTCTCTTTCTGACTTCAGTAACTCTTAATTCTAACTCGGAAACAGAATATCAAAAGAGAAAATGACCCTAGCTTCCATCCATGTTGTAAGGCACCACAATTATGTGAGCAAGGAGCCTGCGCGCGCAGGTGGCTTAACCTTCCAGAGAGGAAACACTGTCACCTTGCATATCAAGATAAAACAGCATGTGCTCGTGGAGGGAAATGAGCCATGATTCCATTTTTTTTCCAGTAAATTATAATTTTGTAAAGTATTCATCAAATAAGAAACTGAAGGCAAAGAAAAGTTGGCCAGGAGTCAATATTTTCGCAGAGTTAGAAAATAATAACTGTTGCCTAGACATGGATATGCGTCCCAGGTCAGGGATCAAGGCATGAGGCCACTTGAGGGTGGCTAGAGGTTGAGTTGAAGGCTTGTAGGTACATTCTCCCTTATGAGATTCTCTGGGAATGCATCTGAATCACTTCTTTGTCTAAGAGTTGGCTCACTTTACCCTCTCATTTGGGAATATTTTGACACAAATATCAACAACTCTAGCCATCATATTTCTGTTCTCAGCTCTGCTCCTACCTTCTCTGACTACTGTCTGGGTGTCCTTCAGGAGTCATTTATCATATGGTAGGAGCAATGTTTATGCTCCTGCACATTCTTTTGTCCTGCTTTAAATAGCAACCAGACTATCAGTTGCTGAAAACAGTTTCAGCCTCATTTTTTAACTAAAATTAATATTATAAAAGAGGTAAAGCATATTCTCCAAATTTTGAAATTTCAGTAATATGATTTTCTCTACCAAAAGGCATATTTCAAAAGCTCATGAATGATGCGACAAGCTCTCTCACTTCAGGGAGCATTGATTCCTTCCAATGACTAAACCCCAGGAATTTTCAGGTTCAAGCCTTGTAAGCTTTTCAAGCATATTTAAATTAATTAGGAAAATATACTTAAATGCGTAATTACATGGCTACATGCATCAGACTCCCAATACTTTGCCCCATGCTGACACCAAGGCTGGATAAGCCATCCCTGGGAAATCATTGACACAGTCACCTGTGTCCTCAGGATCCTCATGGGCCTCAGGGTTCCTGTCACCCATGGAGCTATTTAATTTGAACCTCAGCTGGCCAGAATGTAAATTGTAATGCAACATGGTCCTGGGGATAATTAAAAGGGGGTTGTTTCCATAGGAGTGTTGGTATTTATTTATTTATTTATTTATTTACATTTTCCTTTGAAGCATGTCTTTTAAAAAATTATGTTTTGACCTTTTTATAATCAGAAGGAAAACTGTCCTTCCTTCATCCACGAAAACTATTTGCATGTAGCTGAAGTAAAATGCACAGATGAAGTTTTCAGGAATGTATCACACTGTAAGGTGACACACTCTTTGTAAGGTAACACAGTCTCTAGCTCAATGTAGTCACTTATAGTTGTTCAGAAAAAATTGAGAATTCCTTATGTAGTTGCAGACTTTAGCAATCCTGAATACTAGAGATTATGTTGTATATACTTGAAGGGTGTGAAATAATTTGTAATCCTCTTCCATCAGAGCAGTAAAATAAAACCAATTTTGTGTTTTTACTAGTGCATTATGTTCCTTTTCATATCTACAGAGAATACCAAAGACTAGTTGCCATACTATAGTAAGAAGTAGAAAATCATGCGTCAGTTGTTTGGGGAGTACTATTGATCTACACAAAATGTATTTCACTTTCATTATAACTATTGTATCCAACACAGGGAAATCTGTGGCTGTTAACATTTTTTATTTGAGCAAACTGGGGATGTTATTTTTATCAAAATATTGTATTTTTAGCATAGCAAGGATAGCTGCCAACATGTTTTATGATGTTTGTGGAAGTCCATCATTATGACCGATATTGTGCATGATGTGTATGATTGATATGCCCTTGTGTTTTTGGAAATAATTTGTGTTTTTCATTTTTTAGAAAATAAAATTATTCTACTTATTGAGATACCCAGTTGTAGAAAACCAAAAAAGAAAAAAAATAGGAAATGACTTTATATTACAGGATGAAAGACTTAGGATAGAAATAAATAATTTCCTGGCTATGAGAGCAGATACGTACATACCTACATATATATATGAAATAGTTGAAGAGGGAAATTTGAATCATCAGTTTGTTGACGTCAGTACAACCCATTTCCATGTTATCAATTGCTATTTGGTTGATTACTATAACATCTTTGTGGTTTAGTTAATAGACTAGTCTAGCAGGTCTCTCAAATCCAGGCATTCTACTGAGGCAGTATTCTTTTCTAGCCTCAACACTCATTCTAAATAAATTAGTTCTATATTTGATAATTGAAGATTGTTACAATAATAAAGTACAGATTTTAAGAACAAAAGTACCAACTAAGGTTTGGTGGCCTCTAGCTGATAGATATGCTAACTAGCCAGCAAAAAAAAAAAAAAAGAATTACAATATAAATAATATTTATTAAGCAAATGGGGAGAGCAAATTCATTAATGCTGTGAGTTAAAGAGAAGTCAAGAATACCCAGACCTGGGTAATAATTGAAGCAATTGATTAATTAAACAAATTGGGGAAAGAAATCTTGCATGATCATTGGGATGAAAGTTGGCTGAAAGAAAAATCCCAAGAAAATAATTGAGTATCATCGTCATTTTTGTATTGAAAGGGAATTGGGAAATTTTAGAACAACTATCTGTACATTACAAGAGATCATTTTACGATATTTTCTCCATTTGGTCACTTGGCATCTGCTTAAACCCTGAAAGGCAGCTAATTTTTTATGACAATATGATATATGTCCTTCTAAAGGGCCATCTTGAGTTGGGAAGAATTGATGGCAAGGTTACCAGCAATCCCAGGTCTCCTATTGCTGGTTAAGACCTCATAAGCACAGGAGATGCTCCTCTGATCTACGCAATGGTATTTATTAAGTTGGAAAAAACAGTTTTGGGTTCTGAACACCGAGATTTATAATTCCCAGCAGATCCTGCATTTAGACCCCACACATAGCAGTAGTACAGCCAGCTGTCATCACTGACACTTTAAACTATTTATTATGAAATATTTCATCCTACAAAAGAAAAAGCAAACTTTACTAATATCTTGTAACTCTATGTAGATAACCACAATCCTGAATACTTTTCCTGCTTTTATTTATATGCTTATTTAATGCATAAATATAAATTTTATATAAAATAATTATTTATATAAATTATATAAAATAAGTGCATAAATATAAATATTTGTATGCATGTGTATGCATATTTGTATACAATTCAACCATTATATTGTTTTTAGCACAAAATATATATTATCGCTTGTGCAGCTGTAATTCATTTATTTACTGCTATACATTTCACTGAATGAACAAATCTCATTTATTTATCTCTTCTCCTAAGTTGTTTCCAATATGTTTTTGTTGTTTAATTTGCTATCACAACCAATGATCTTATGAACATTCTTGTATGTCGGTGTTGGTCATTACATTTGCACAAGTACAAGAGTTTCTCTAGGTTCTAGCGTCTAGAAGGAAGTCTAGGAATCTTAACTTTTAATGCCACCTTTTTTTCCCCAGTGTGATTGTATCAATTTATGCCACCACTAGCAACCTGTAGGAGTTTCTTTTGTTGACCTTACCAACTTAACTCTTAACAATTAATTCCCATCTAAAGTAACTTGTTACCTCCTAAGCTACAAATCTGATCACCTATCTATCTCATAATAATCTTCCTTATTTACTTGTTTCTTTCCTTATTTATGTGGCCTTTTCTGGCAGATTTATTCTTTTATTTGTCTGTATTCATATATGTCTGTATTCAAGTATCTCATCCCTGTGATAGGATTTACTATGTTGTATTAGAAATATAATTATATGGTTCATCCAAATATGTACCTCTTCTCCTCTATCAACCTCCCCGCATTTCCTTGTCCCTTTGAAGTGTAAATTCCCTAAGGAGCAGAAGCTGTTCTTATTTATCTTGATATCTTGGTTGAGCACATAGTAGGTGATACATTATTTTTCGCTGACTTTTTTTAAGTTTTAAAAGTGTAGGTTCACTTTCAGTAGAGGGATTTTCAAATTTAATGTTTTAATTTTTTCACTTGTTCTCTCAGTAAACTATTTCAGATTCTGATCCGTTCCCATTTTTAGCTGAATGTACTCGTCTCCTATGAACAAAGTGGCATTACTCAAGTCTGTTCACATCTTTCATCTAGGGTGGCTAGCTTCCCCTGATAGGAAGAGAAACAGCATAATTTCTCTCCGAATCCGAAAGCACTTCGGTAAGATAGTTTTTCAGTGAAAGTACAGTCCTTTGAAGCTCCAATTACTAGCTCTGTCTGACTTCCTCAGTAATAACTACCGTAAAACCTGCCTTTTCTTTTTTAGACACACACATACACACACACAAACTTGAATTTTACTTAAAGTCGCTATTTTCTATACTACTCTACCTTAAGGCAAGATATGCTGGTAATTAACAGGCAGCATTGGCCAGCAATTAACTGGTAAATTACTAGCAACCACCAGAGCCTCTGTGCTAACACTTCTTTACAACTCCTCTAGAAAAAGTAATCTGGCCTTTAACAGGAAGAGAAAATAGCTGTGTTTCAAGACTTCCAGCCTTACCAACTGCAGTAGAGCCTCAGCCTGCCCAGCAAAATCAGACATAATTCCCGCCAAATACCTCTTCATTTAAGAATTGAAATCAATGGAATAGAACAGTTTCTTGAGAAAATTGTTGACCCAATTTGGTCTTATATGCAGGATATTCTGATTTTTCTGAACTCACTTTGATTTTTAAAAATACACATACACATGCACAGGCACATACACCAAACAAAATAAGCCCCCACTAATTATAATCTATTATTCAGTTACTGAATGAAAGCTGAAAAAGGTCAGTAACGGCAGAAATTAGAAAACAGGAGAAACTTTATTTAAATAGCTCACAGGGATAAAATCAGGGGCGTATGTTTTGTTATGTGCATTTCTCGTGGAATTTTGATAGAACATAGACTCCAAATTTTTAAAATTCAGAACCTCATGCTTTTACCTGTAAGCATTCATTTTTCTCAAAAGCCCACAACTAAATCAGGATTTTTTTATATGCAACAATTTAAAAACATAAAATGAATTCATTTTTATATTCATAAATGTTATATAGCCAGGGAATAAAACAGGACCCTGTCTTCCCTGCCCGTGGAGTATTTTCTTATACAAAATTGGTGTTGATTGCAAGAATTCGTCAGGTTGCTGGCTGCTAAAACCATCTCCAACTAACCTTTCAGCAGTGGTTCAAAGTATGAACCCTGGGGCTAAACCTTTTTGTCCAAGTCCTGGCTTTCCCATTTATTAGCTCTATTACCTCGTGCAAGTTATTTAAACTGTGGCTCTGTTTCTTCCTCTGTAGAATGGGTGTGATCTATTTCATCAGGCTGATGTAGAAATCAAAAGAATTAAAATAATAAAAGTGTTCCAGAAGTACCTGACATATACTAACAACTAATTAACAACATATACTATCAGACTTATCCATATTCAGCCCTTCCATCTTCACAAAGGTCCTATCCGCCATGTGAATGAAATTGACTCTTTCTATTAAGGTTGAGCATAAAACAATCCTAGACACATAGAAAGATCTCAATAAATATGCATTAACAAATAAATAAGTGAAGGGGTTTATAATTTTGTAAATACAGATGATGTTAACAAGATTGATGATGTTAACCTGATTGAAGGTTTTGGACCTGATCTTTGGAGGCAAGTAGCCTGATTCACATTATGGCTCCAAGACTAGCTTCTTAGCAGGGTTACCTTGTGCTGATTACTGAACTTCTCTAGCTTCAATGCTTCATCTGTAAAATGGTGATAATGATGTTGATCTCATGGAGATATTCGAAGCATTAAGTGAGTGAACACTTACAAAAGCTCTTTAAAACAAACCTTAGAGAAACACTCAATTAGTGCCAGTAAAGTACAAGAACAAACATTATTTCCATGCATTATTAGCTGTGACTAATGAAAGTTATTCTATATGGTACATTTTGCCAGGAAAAATGTCTTATGTCCTTCATGAAGGCATAAAAAAGATTCTTTACGAAATTCTAATTTAGTGCTCAGATATAAAAAGCGTTTACATAAACTTCTAAGAGGAACAGTTTAGCTGTCAACCATCATTGTTATTTTGATGACACTAAGCAGATTATGAAAACCTGTGTCACCTGTCAGCACCCTTTCTGGCCGTCTGAATGAGGGAGCTTATTTGTCAGAGCGAGCTAATCATCTTTTGAAACATCTTGAAAAATGTAATACTTACAAATTGTCTGGATAATAGATTGGAATTTCTGTGCCGATTCTAAATATTCTGAGTTTCTTTAATGAACAGAGTATCAAATTATTACCTGATGAAGATATTATATTGTGAATTATTTTGTAAAATACCCTGAATTATAACGTTCAGGCTATAACCATTTAAATATGAGAGGAAAGTTTAAGATGCCAGAGAGCCCATATTAGGTGTTTTTTTTTTTCCAGCAAGATTATATGCATTATAGACCAGGCTTTATGGAGTTTCACAATAACACTTTAAAGCAAATATTGTATCCCCTCTGGCAGATGAAAAGGCAGAAACTTAGGGAAATTAAATAAACTTCCCAAGGTCACACTGATGAACAAGAGTAAAAGCATGGGTTGTATAGTTTCTGAGATTCCACCGCATTTCACTGTATTAATGCTACTAAATTTAAATTTAAATTCTTTTTAAAGATATTCTTCACTAAATGGTTTACTTCCTTTACATGGTAAAACTGAGTGCTTTCATATAGCACCATTAAATATATAAATATAATATTACTGCTTATTAATTATCTTTTGAACTTGGGCAAAAGATATCTTAATACCCTTGAACTTTATTAATTAAATGGAAGAGTGTACCTAATCTCTCATAGTTAGTGTGTAATTAGAATGGTTAAAACTGATCTGTAAGTGCCAAGTATGACTACATTTATGAGTTTAGCAGAGCGGGCATAGGTTTAATTTCTGGAGAGTACAATGACATTTATTAATGGCACCTTTATAAAAGAAACAATGATTTTCAGAAAGCTATTTTATCCCTGTGATTGCAGTTTAGTCTTCGCACTGGTTAAACTATATTTTGCTGAGTAGTAACTCATTGTCCACGATAAGAAAGCACTCTGGAGGTGATTTAAGCCCGTAGTTTTTGCCCGCCTTTCTGAGCTGCCTTTTCCATTTTCCCAATTCATTCCTCAGCACACACATCATGGCACTTGCCCTGGAGATGAGACAGGGCTCCACCTTCTAGGGCATGACTACAGCTCTGCCTGTGAGCACCAGCAGCAGAGACTGCACTGCCCCTCAGTGTGGTGTGTGTGGATTTATTACAGGATTGATGAGAGTAAATGATATCGTTAATGTTGCAAGACTGCTTCCATTATACCCTTCCGTATACGGCTCCTCATGATTTTCTGACAAATTGTCCCTCTCAGATGAATTCTTTCATGCTTAGTCTTAGCTGGCAGTACATTTCCTTTCCTTACTTTATAAAGAAAAATTCAGTCATTTTTATCCAAGTGCAAACAACTACCAAGTGATAAGTTCTTTTTCCTGAAGTAAACTACAAGAATTGTGGCATAAGGTAATTCACAAAATCATACATAGCAAGTGCAAAACAAAGTTCATTAGAGTACTAGAAATGTTGCCAGAGAAAAAGAAGGATTATGAAAATTAGCTGTTGAATAAAAAAATACAGAAATTACAGACTTGTTAGTTGATAGGTTTGATATATTGTACAATAGACTAGAGTGAGGGGGTGGGGAACTTTAGTTCAGTGCCCTTTTTTATCTATAAGAAGTGACAGAAGTCCAGAAAATTAAAACCATTTGCCCTTGTGGATGGCTAATAGCCAGGACATAAAGTAGATTAAACACATTGAACTTTATGAAATATGTGTGTTATCTCCATATATAAACTTATTTTTGCAAGTAATAGCATATAGTATATCTTAAATAATATGACGCTTTTAGTAGGACATTTAGAAAAAGAATTTTAAGTTTTAAAATGAAATAAAAGTAATAATCTCAAGAAGGGTTTATGTTTTTGCTATTTTGTAAAAAAAAAAAAAAGTAAGCATTTGCTTTTCAAAAGCATAATTGAAATATTGTCTTATTTGTTGTTTCCAAGCAAAGATAATATTATCTTAATAAAAATTATCTCATTGGGCAAGAATTTCTATGATTTATTATTTTGAATAATAATAGCATCACTGTCCTTTCTATTGCCAGTTGGTAAACTAATCCTCAGACCTAATAAGTATTTCTACCATTTATGAAAATTAAATTCAGTTTTCAGTCTGTGTCAGTGTTTATTGGGGGACATGCCCCCAATATTTCAATGTAGGTTCTTTCTATTTTCCGTAAGTGTCAGCCGGCTGAGAAATAAAGAAAGACAGTACAAAGAGAGGAATTTTACAGCTGGGCCGCTAGGGGTGACATCACATATCGGTAGGACTTGATGCTCGCCTGAGTCTCAGACCAGCAAGTTTTTATTAAAGGTTTCAAAAGGGGAGAGGGTGTAAGAACGGGGAGTAGGTACAAAGATCACATGCTTCAAAGGGCAAAAAGTAGAACTGCTAATAAGGGTCTAATAAAGATCACATGCTTCTGAGGGAACAGGACAAAGGGCAAAAGCAGGACTACTGATAAGGGCCCAACAAAGATCACAAGGCAAAGGGCAAAAGCAGAACCACAGATAAGGGTCTATGTTCAGTGGTGCACGTATTGTCTTGATAAACATCTTAAAGAACAGAAAACAGGGTTCAAGAGCAGAGAACCGGTCGAGCACAAATTTACCAGGGTGGAGTTTTCCCCACCCTAGTAAGCCTGAGGTTTCTGCAGGAGACCAGGGTGTATCTCAGTCCTTATCTCAACTGCACAAGACAGACATTCCCAGAGCGACCATTTATCGACCTCCCCCAGGAACGCATTCCTTTCCCAGGGTATTAATATTAATATTCTTTGCTAGGAAAAGAATTTAGCAATATCTCTCCTACTTGCACGTCTGTTTATAGGCTCTCTGCAAGAAGGAAAATACGGCTATTTTTCCCCAACCCTGCAGGCAATCAGACCTTATGGTTGTCTTCCCTTGTTCCATAAAAATCGCTATTATTCTGTTATTTTTCAAGGTGCACTGATTTCATATTGTTCAAACACACACATTTTACAATCAATTTGTACAGTTACCACAGTTATCACAGTGGTTCTGAGGTGATGTACATCCTCAGCTTATGAAGATAACAAGATTAACAGATTAAAGTAAAGACAGGCATAAGAAATTATAAAAGTATTATTTGGGAACTGATAAATGTCCATATTAAGATGAAATCTTCAGAATTTATGTTCCGCTGCCACAGCTCTAGCCAGTCCCTCCGTTTGGGGTCTCTGGCTTCCCACAACAAGTGTTTTTTAATATTTCTGGGAAATCACCGTTAAAGCCCTCTTACAAATAATTACTCTGTGCTAGGGGCTCCTTACATCTGCTGATAGGTGAAGCTTTGGGGTAGGTAACCACTCCATTCTCAAAAACACTGGTGATGGGCCATAACACATCTCTAAGAGTATTTCACAGTAATTCATCTTGTCTTTCAAATTCTGTAATCAAATTATGCCATTGAAAGAGTCCATATTTGCTTTCTCACAATTTACATTTTTTTCATCAAAAATTTTCTATTTTTCTGGGCTTAGGAAATTTTCAAATATGCTAAGCCTCTGTTAGCTCTGATATCTCTTTATTCTTTCTTGACTTAAACTAAACTGCCAAGGCATCTAACGTTTGTTAAAATCCTTTGCATAAATGGATCAGGTTTTTCTCACTAGTGTAATTCAATGAAAGGAAGTATGAAGTCTCAATATCTATTTATATGTGACCTACATAAGTGTGAGTGTGTGTATGCATTACCAATTGAGGTATTTGTTTTTAATGTGCATTATTGTTCAGTATACATGATTTTACAAAGCAATATAATTGCTGAAACAACATTTAAAATGCAACTATCTGTATTATAATATGCGTTTTAATTCATCTCCTAGTAAGTCGCAATTTTATCAATGGAACTTATTTTTCAATTAGTTTATTTTCAGATGTGTTTCATTCCTGATTGATGACTAAAAATAAATATTGACACTTCACGTTTCTCTAGGAGCTTTGCTGTCAAGTAATTAGTGCACCGCATAAAATAAGCAAAATTCACATTAGACTACAACAGCTTTTGTTGTTGTTGTTGTTAGGTGGAGTCTTGCTCTGTCGCCCAGCCTGGAGTGCACTGGCACGATCTCGGCTCACTGCAAGCTCCGCCTCCCAGGTTCACGCTATTCTCCTGCCTCAGCCTTCTGAGTAGCTGGGACTATAGTCTTCCACCACCACACCCGGCTAATTTTATTTTATTTTTTTTTGTATTTTTACTAGAGACAGGGTTTCACCGTGTGTTAGCCAGGATGGTCTCAATCTCCTGACCTTGTGATCTGCCCGCCTCGGCCTCCCAAAGTGCTGGGATTACAGGCGTGAGCCACCGCACCTGGCAACAGCTTTTATAAACGTATGTAAAGTGTGTGAATACTTAGGCCCTTGAAGAAACCAAATACTAATTTTAGTCAACAAGGAAAAGGAAGACGTGCTCCTGAAAGTGTGCTTCATCTCTTTTTTCTGACATTCCTATAAGATACGTATTAGTATCTATCTCTATCTTTAAAATAATTTTTTTTCACAATTTAACATGGTTAATAAGTGAATTAGTTAATATATGAATCCTTAATAGTCTAACACATAGACCAAATTTGTTCTGCCTCCTTAGGAATCATTCTTCTGTTGATATTATTCATAAGTTCATTGAGCCAAAAGGCAGTTTTCCTACCTGGCAATATTCTTTTATTTGAAAATTACTTAATAAATTCACATATAAGTTCTTGTAAATTTTTATGGAGAAATGAAATCAATTTTTTCTATTAATTTTTCAATGAGAATAATTTAATGTCTTTTTTAACATTATTTCATATTCTGTTGCCACTTTTTTTCTTGAGATTCGTTACCTACTATCAATATCATATTAATTTGTAATAAAATCATACAGTAATGGTACTGTCTATAATTTTGCTGACCTTCATGCAAATAAAAAAATAATATATTACACAAGTGTTTCAATAGTCTATGAAATTATAGGCATGCTCAACTTTTTGTATAATAACAGGAATTTTAAGTAGGTAGAATGTATCAGTTATCCATTGCCAGAATGATATGTAAAAATCATGAATCCCAGTGGCTTACATCAGTGAACATTCATTTAGCTCAGGAATCTGTAGGTGAACTGGGCAGTGCCTGCAGACTTAGCTGATGTTGGCAGGGTGTCCTTTATGGATCTGCAGTAAGCTTTCTGCTCACCTTGGGGCTAGCTGGTTTAAATGGCCTCATTTGTACATTTGGCCATAATTACACTGTTGGCTTCAGTGATTGAGTTTCATGTTTTTCATCCTCCAGTACACTATCCATTTTAAGCAGATTTAAAGTTCCAAGAAAAGGTATAGAAATATATAAGATCTGTAGATGCCTAGACCCAAAACTGGTCTGCCTCAATATCTGGCATTATACTGGCCAAAGAAAGTCACAAGTGCAGTCAAGATTCAGGGGATGCATAGACTCCACTTCACTAGAATCCTAATAATGCAAACTAAAACAACAGTTAAATACTTTTTAAAAGGATTTGAAATATACTTTATTTTTTAGAGCAGTGTTAGTTTTGCAGCAATATTTAATGGTGAGTACAGAGATGTTCCATGTACTCACTGCCATCTCAGAACCACAGCCCTCACCACTGTCAACATCCCGTACCAAAGTGATACATTGTCACAATGGATGCACCTACATTGACACATCAGTATCACCCAATGTCCAGGGTTTATATTAAGCTTCACTCTTTGAATTAAGCATTCTATGGGTTTGAAAGATGTATGACATGAGTCCACCATTATAGTCCATTATAGAATAGTTTCACTGCCCTAAAAATCCTCTGTGCTCTACCTATTCATCACTGTTCTCTCCAACCCCTGGCAACCACAGATTCTTTCACTCTCTCCAAAGTTTTGCCCTTTCCAGAATGTCATGTAGTTTGAGTCACACAGTATGTAGCCTTTTCAGATTGGCTTCTTTCAATCAGCAATTGCTTTTACAGTTTCTCCATATCTTTTTATGGCTTGATATCTCACTTATTTTCTGCACTGAATAATATTCTATCATCTAGATGTCCCATAGTTTTTTATCCACTCTCCTAACTGAGAACATCTTGGTTGCTTCCAGATTTTGTTAATTATCAGTACAGCTATCACAAATATCCGCATGTAGATATTTGTATGGAAATAAGTATTTAACTTGTTTGAGTAAATACAAAGAAGCACAGTTGTTGAATTACATGGTTAGAGTATTTTCAGTTTTGTGAGAAACTGTCAACTGTCTTCCGAAGTGGCTGTACCATTTTACATTCCCATCAGTAATGAATGAGAGTTCCTGTTGCCTCACATTCCCGTCAGCATTTGGCGTTGTTAGTGTTTTAAATTTTTAAATATTACTTTCAAGCTTCTCAAATTAGCAAATATATTTTTTTCCTTTTTTAACACTAATTTTAGTCACAAAAATAAGACATGTTTCAAAAGCTCTACCTTAAATATGTATGTGTATATACCTACTTGTGTGTGCATTTTTATTTAGATACAAATATACAACACATATACTTTCCAATTAATTGATATACTACCATCTAAAGTTAACTACTCTGAAACCTTATTTAAAATAATGACAATACGTAATGATTGTTTAGCCATATTTGGTAATACAAGTGAATTTTTCCTTATGTTTCTGAAGAACAACTTGAAATTTATACCATTCTTAGAATCAGGTCTTAAAAGGGTAATTACAATATCATGTATGTACCCTAAAAAGTAATTAGAAAGGTGAAGAAAAAAATTTATGTCCAAAGAAGTGCATCTCATTTTTATATGAGGCAATGTAAAGGTCTAAACAAGGAGAATTAAAGATGCAATAATGCATTTATATGTGAAAAATTAATCATTAAAATTGATTGTCCAAGGAATATTAATAGTTTTGAATAAGTGTTTGTGGGACAGCACAAAGTGAAAAAATGAGATTCAAAATCATGTAGGCAGTATCACTTCAAGCCTCTACAAATAATTGATCAGAAAAAGATACTAAGCCAAAAACTTAATGTTAAATAGTAAATATCCTATTAGTACTCTTAGAAGTTTTTTTTTTTTTTTTTCAATTCTTTGCTTGTGTTTTTGGTCATTTATATTCAATGAGTATATGTTTTATAATCCAAAAATAAAAAGGAAAATGCCTTTGGAAATCTGTGAATTTAACTCCACCATGCTTGATATAAAATGGCTTTATTTTCTTTAACTAAAATTTAAAAAGTGTTATCGGTGAAAATCTAAATGTTTTACAGATCTTATGAAGTAATAATGATACTTACATGCCAATTAAAACCCATGTTTCTGTGCTGTTGGCTACATTTTACTTAAGACAATTAGAAATAAGTATTCAATTTTCAAAGCTAACAAACTATTTTCTTCAAGGTGAAAGGAGACTTTCAAACCTGCCAAGATGAGATTAATCCATATTTTACTAAAGATACACCTGATTTCAGACCAGCGACATTTCCCTTTTCTGGTGTCTATCTGCAAAAAATTGTATCAAGCCGAAGAAGAAAAATTCTTGCTAACCTGTAAAAACCTTTATAGGAACCCAATCTTCAGTTGTGAAGCATTGGATATTTGATAAATAAGTATTTTAATGCTCTTCCTCAATTATTTGCGTATTAAAATGAATTTAGTCCCTAGGAAACAGGCTAAGTAACTGGCAATTTACAACCTGTAGTTTCCTATTGGGTGCCAAGAAGCCAAACTTGGCCATCCTGATTATGTTTCCTTTGGTACTATAAGGATGAAAGAACTTAACTCTCCTTCTCACTAATCAGGTGTCATCCTTGCACCTACTGTGGTATATTTATACCATCCTATGTTGCTTAACAATTGTGATACATTCTGAGAAATGTGTTGTTAGACAATGTTATCCTTTTATGAACATCATAGAGTATACTTACACAAATCTATATGGTATAGCCTCCTAAAGGCCTAGGCTATATGGTCTAGCCTTTTGCCCCTGGGCTAAAAACCTGGATAGTGTGTTACTATACTAATACTGTAGGCAATTGTAATCCAATGGTATTTGTGTATCTAAACATAACTAAGTATGGATAAGGTATAGTAAATAGATGGTATAAATGATAAAAAATGGTACACCTGTATAGACACTTACCGTGACTGGAGCTTGCAAGACTAGAAGTTGACCTGGGTGAGTCAGTGAGTGAGTGGTGAGTAACTGTGAGGCCTAGGACATTACTGCCTGCTACTGTAGACTTAATAAATATTACAAATGTTGACTACACTAAATTCATAAGAAAATTTTATCTTTCATCCATAATGAATTAACCTTTATCTTATTATAACTTGTTATATTTTATAAACATTTTAATTTTTAAACCTTGTTTGTATTTTGTAATGACACTTATCTTAATACACAAAAAATATTGTACAACTGTATTTGGATTTATATTCCATAAGCTTTTTTTCTATTTTCTCTTCTTTGTTTACCTTTTTTGTTTTCTAAATCTTTTTTTTTTTTTTTTTGAGATGGAGTTTCACTTTTCTTGCCCAGGCTGGAGTGCAATGGCATGATCTCAGCAGCTCACCACAACCTCCACCTCCTGGGTTCAAGTGATTCTCCTGCCTCACCTTCAAAGTAGCTGGGATTACGGGCATGTGCCACCATGCCTGGCTAATTTTGTATTTTTAGTAGAGATGGGGTTTCTCCACGTTGATCAGGCTGGTCTCGAACTCCAGGCCTAAAGTGATCATCCCGCCTCGGCCTCCCAAAGTGCTAGGATTATAGGCTTGAGCCACCGCCCCCAGCCAACCTTTTTTTTAAATCAAAACACAAACACACACATTAGCCTAGGCCTGCACAGAATCAGGATAATCAATATCACCGTCCCTCACTTCCACATCTTGTCCCATTTAAGGTCTTTAGGGCCAATAAGATGCATGGAAATGTCATCTCCTAGGATAACAATGTCTTCTTCTGGGTTGCCGGAACAATGCCTCCTGAAGGACTTGTGGGAGGCTGTTATACAGTTAACTATCTTTTTTTAATAAGTAGAAAGAGTATACTCTAAAATAATGATGAAAAGTGTAGTACAGTGAATACATGAGCCAGTAACATAGCTATTTGTTATCAGTATTAAGTATGATGTACTGTATATAATTGTATGTGATATACTTTTATACAATTGATAGCAAAGGAGGTTTGTTTAGACCAGCATCATCACAAACATGTGAGTAATGCTTTGCACTATGATGTTATTACATTTATAATATCAGTACTATTCCACAGGAATTTTTCAGCCCTTATGAGACCACCGTTGTATATATGATCCATCCTTAACTGAAATGTTGTATGCAGTGCATGACTGTGTACACATATTTTAAAACAGGGCATTGCTTTCTCAGTTGGTAAGCTTCATTCATTTAATTTGCCTTGGTAATTTTCTTTTGCATATCCTTTACTTTTGGTTAAATGCAAAAGAAACTTATAAGTCTTATAAAATAGCAAACTCGTGTAGTTTTACTATAACCTCTATAAGGACAACCTCTTTCATTTAATTTTTGATGTATTTTACCTAATCCTGATTTCTACTTGGAATTCAATCTATGTGTTATATGAAGAGCTGTCTTCATGTGCCCACTGGAAAAAAGATATACATTCAGTTCTTCCTAAAGGTCACCTTTAAAGTAGCAAGTGCAATATTACATGCTATTATACTGAAATAATTTCCAAATATGTCTTATTTTCAGCAAAATTTGTGACAGACATAACATTATTTACTGACTCATCACATTTATTTGGATATGCCCCACTCCTAAAAATAAATCACTGAGGTCTATTTCATTGGAATTGCGAATAAAATCCTTCCTGAGTTTTATTAACCTCAGTGTCTATTAGATTTCCTACTGCTAATCCCCTAGTTCTTAGGTAATTCTGTACTCATTTGGCCTACACTTTTTAAATAATTTTTTCAGTAATAATTTTTCAAATGGAGAAATACTGAGATTAAAGGCAGACAAATACTCAAAAACTGCAGACGCCTTGCAAACTTTCACCAATATAAAAATCAACCAAAACCAAATGCCTGCATTTGGAAGAGATCTAGCCTTCTCTTTTGAGAACATCAAACATAAAATATCTTGCTCAGTCACATCAAAAATAAATAATAAATATGTTCGCTTCACTTGTTCACTGAATTACATGTAATGAGTTATTCCCCAGGCATGCATAGTGTTAAAGCTAATTCAATACAACTCACTGTAGTATTCATTGGAGACTATGTAGAAAGTAAATGTCTGATTTCTCTGTTTCTTAGTTAAAGAAAATGTATTCTAAGTATTTTCTAGTCAGCTGTTGACAGTTTAAATATTGCTGTGTTACCTGAAACAAATGATTATTAAAAAGTTAGACCTATTTTTTGCTCATTCCTCCTGTTGAATGTTGTCCCCAAAATTCTTCTCTTTCATTTTTAAATCTTGAAATAAGACTTTAATTCAAGTCTTTGTGTTAAAAACCTGTACATGCAGAGCTCTGCTTGGAGATATGATAAGCTATACCAGTATGGCCATAATTTTTCAAATGCTATGGCTAGTGGAAGAAAATAATTTGTGACTCAAATTAATCCTTCTTTTCTTTTTTTTTCTATAGGTAGTTTCTAGACACATACTTTGCTCTTCTTGTCCTGGGGGTGTGGGGACTGCTATCATATCAACTTTCCATTGCAGGCAATTCACCGTCATATTTAGGGTCAACTGTATTATCTAACTAAAACAAAGCTTTGAGATTTTGGTTCATTTATATAGCTGTACATTCTAAAGAAGTGATAAATTCAGTAAGATATCTGGCAGTGAGATACATCAAAGCATTTTCCCTTACTATTTTGTTTTATAAATATTTATCTATAAATTTGTTTTATACAACTTTTGTTTCGTAAAAACACCTATAAACAAATACAGAAATTATCAATCTGAAGTCTATGTCTGACGCCTTGTGTCATTTCTTCAGAGTATGGGTGTTGATATCAGAAGACATTTGTTTTCAAAATGCTCATGTGAGTGCTGATATTATTACTTTTAGAAATAAGTCACTGTAAACTGTTTCATGAATATTGTGGATAAAATTCTTTCCTGAGAGTTATTCGCCTCAGTCTATACAATTCCCTACTGCTAATTCCCTAGTTCTTAGATAATTTTGTATTCATTTCTCCTGCACTTTTTAAGTGTCCCTAAGTAGAGAAATATCAAGATTGGAAGCTTGCTATTTGGTATTTTCAGTAGCAAAATTGTATCTTTAGATCATCTGTCCTTGAAGTCCAGAGTGATACTGGCAGCCTCCTGATAGCAAAGTAGTGTTTGCTCACAAACTCTCATGCATAAACAAGCACACACATACACAACAGGAAAAAAAAAACTCTCCTTTTAGTGAATTTGGAAATTAAATATTCAAAACTACCCTCCTGTGCTCCAAATAGTGACCTAAATCTGAATTCTGAAGCTCCAAGTAGAATTTCACAGTTTCAGCAATCAGGACCTTTCCTGACCTTTTGTTCTTATTTGGTCTCTCAACTAAAACACATAAACTAATTGGCCAGTGTTTGTGCCTGGCAGGGAGTAGGATAAAGAACAGTTTATGATGTGTATTTTCTGAAGTGCAGGTGCCTTACGTCTGTCTTGGGTTCCATTGCTTTTTCTATGTAGATGAGAACCTAAAAAGAAATTTTCTCTCAGAGAAAGATGAGTGTTTTGCTAAAATTGGGTCAGGTAAGCTTTGAATGGAAAACATTAGAAGAGCAGGGATGAGAAGTATCCACTGCTATTTTGAATTTACTGTTAATGTTTTCAAAGGTGTTTATTTTCTGTGTCTTCTGACTTCATACAATTCTACTCATACTGAAAGTAGGCACATTCATTTTATTACATCCCTATTCGTGGATTCGTTAATTTGATAAATATTTAAACTATTGCAAAAGCAAATTCTTCGAAGACTGGTGTGGGAAGATTCACCTAAAATCAGTGGAAGCAATATTATATAAAAAGAGCTTTTTGGTTATTAAATATTGATAGCCAACCATTATAATCTAAGATTTCATGAATCTAAAATCATGATTGCGTTGAATTATTTTTAAAAATTTCTTTGGAAAACAACATTGAACTTATATATGAGCTGTCTTTTTAAAAAGTAAATCTGCAAAATTAATACAGAAGACTTAGTTATGCATTAATGATTGGGGCATGTATGATAAGAATGACACTAAAATTAAATTTGATCATATAAGGTAGCTTGAATATCAAATGTAAAATATTTTTTCTTTATGCGTGGTATTTATGTCTTCATTTATTAATTGATACTTCATAATATTGTCATTGTAAGACCAATCATATTTTCCCACATAAATATTCTGGAAAATTATCTGAGAGACTTGACTTGGAATTTACTATATCCATCTCAGTGATTGAGCCAATGATTTAATTTTACTTATAGTAATCCCCTCCTTATTGTGTATTTGAATGCTCTATTTAAACCTGCTTTTTTTATTTTTATGTTTTTGAATTGAAGTCTTGCTCTATTGCCCATTCTGGAGTGCAGTGGTGTGATCTTGACTCACTACAATCTCCATCTCCCGGGTTCAAGTGATTCTCCTGTCTCAATCTCCCACGTGGCTGGGATTACAGGTGCACACCAGCATGCCCAGCTAATTTTTGTATTTTTAGTAGAGATGGGGTTTCATCATGTTGGCCAGGTTGGTCTAGAACTCCTGACTTCAAGTGATCTGCCCACCTTGGCTTCCCAAAGTGCTAGGATTACAGGCGTGAGCCACCGCACCCAGCCCATAAACCTACTTATAAGAACACAACATGCACTACGTTAATATTCAAGAATAAAATTTTTAAAATTCTTATTGCTGAAGGATGCAGGCCATTTGGTTAATAATGTAATAGTAAGGGTGTTTTGTTTGAATTTTTAATGGAATCAGTAATGAATATATAAAAATTGTCATAGCGCTATATCCTGTGGTAAATAGTATGAAAATATTTACTTATTTTTGATTCAAAATTATGTACTTATTTATGTCTAAGAGGACATATGAATATTGAATATAAATGGACAATTTCCACTAGAGATAAATAGAAATTCTGTTTCCATGTAAACATAGTCTGAGACAATGACTGTTAATATAAATGTATCTATTCAAAAGCAGTAAATATAATCAAATGATTTTAGTTTTCCAAAGACAAATTTTGATTTTCTTAAATGGTAGTTTTATTTACTCCATTTATATGAATCCATATGTTATCATAGGTGGGCAGAATCATATAATATTGTATGGTTAGAACTATATCTTTTTATTCAAAAAGCATCCAGTACAGTCTCTTATTTGGTGGATAACTATAATGAGGAAATTATTTCATTGCAGTTACTGAAATAACCAAATAAATAATAAATTGCATAATTATGACAATTATAAATCATAATTATAGCTAATGAGACTATTCACATTAACTCATTTCTCTTAAAAGCCCAGTGAAAGAGGTGTCATTATTATCCTCACTTAGAAGTTAAATTAACTCACCCAAAGGCACACAGCTACTAAGTAGTCAAATATGTAGTCAAACAGAATTTGAACTCAGTCCGAAAATGCTATATTACTATGACACTTGTGTGTAATTTACTGGATAGATGTAAGATTATTTATTCATTTATTATTTTATAGACAGGTGATAATTTTAAAGATCTTGCCTTGCCAGTACTAAATAACCAGTGTAGTCCAAGTTTTTAACTAAGATGGCCAAGTAGGATCCATGATTCCTCAGTTTTTACAGTAAATATCTGTTGTGATCAAACCTAAAGATGGCCTTGAGAAATTTATCTTAAGTGATTACAGCACCATGGACAAGGAAGGAGATTTGGTCTCATTACACAATACTTTTTGTGCCCTTGTGACTTGTGGGTGAACTGGATATTTTAAATTACTTTTCCAGGATAATGATGGAGGCTATCTAGACTTCATTTTTACCCAATCATTGTGTAATAATGATTTTAGTGAAGGGTAAACTGTGTTTTAAGAACTCAGCAGAGTTACAGGATACTTAGAAATGTCCAGACCATAATTAATATACATCACAATTTTGAAAGTTAAATAATAGATTTGAAAGAATATTTGAACAAATTTCTAGGAGGAGTCTGAATAGAGAAAGTCTGAAAGAAGTCAAAGTATATAATCACACTAGTACAGTATTAGGAGCAAGAAACCAAAGCATTCTGAAGTACTTACATAGTTTTATTTTAATCATACTTAGAACAATTGTGAAAATACATGTAATATATAATTATGTTGTATTACATATAATGGTGCCAATGTTCCTAAATAAAATATCCAAGCAGAACAGACAGATTAAAGTAAAACCAGTCAATATAACACAAAGTATAATAGCTCAGTTTTTGTACTTAAGCTTGTTTACAATCACTGGTTTTCCCCCTTTCTAGCTGAATGAATTTGAAGAAGTTTTTAAGGCCCTATATATGTCAGTGTTATTAACTTCATTTGTTAAAAAAAAGGTAATAGTAGCTAACTCATTGGACACTTTGATGATTAAACGTAAATAGCACCCTTAGAAGAGAGATCTAAAAATGATGGCTGTTTCAGATTTTTTTTTTATTATACTTTAAGTTTTAGGGTACATGTGCACCTTGTGCAGGTTAGTTACATATGTATACATGTGCCATGCTGGTGCGCTGCACCCACTAACTCATCATCTAGCATTAGGTATATCTCCCAATGCTATCCCTCCCCCCTCCCCCCACCCCACCACAGTCCCCAGAGTATGATATTCCCCTTCCTGTGTCCATGTGATCTCAATGTTCAATTCCCACCTATGAGTGAGAATATGCAGCAGACCCAAATGTCAGATTTTTTAAAAAATATGAAATACACTAATAAAAAATCCATGATAACAACCCAAAATAATGCAAATAAAAACACATAAACCAAAACACTGCAAAAGTTTCTACAATTATCCTAATTAATGGAGAGAAGTGATGCAGTAGCTTTTAGAACTATGTGCCAGGAATACCAACTTGGTTTAAGAGAGTCCACAATCTATTTCCTTACTGCCCCTAGTTCAGAAATAGGAAATAGAGTCTGTGTATAAATAGCTCAGTGCTCTAAGTAACAGGATGGACAAATCTCCTTTATGCTTTTAAGGCTAAATATTAGTGCAGGATAGAAAATTTAGTTAAAGTGTCCCTATAAGGTTTCCTTTTGTTTCTCTGTTCCTTTTCCAAAATATACTAAAAAGTCATTAGTGAATAAAAGAATTTTCATCTTCTTCTTTATTCCATAGTTCTGCAATTTTGTTGATAGTGCCCTTTTCTCCTGGTGGGGATGAAATGAAAGAGGCAAATGTAATCTCTGCATTTCTTGGGGATTGTAAATGAGAGTTAAGATATTAGAAAGAAAACTATAAAAACCCTAGAAGACAACCTAGGCAATACCATTCAGGAAACAGGCATGGACAAAGACTTCATGACTAAAACACCAAAAGCAATAATAACAAAAGCCAAAATTGACAAATGTGATCTAGTTAAACTAAAGAGCTTCTCCTCAGCAAAAGAAAGTATCATCAGAGTGAACAGGCAACCTACAGAATGGGAGAAAATTTTTGCAATCTGTCCATCTGACAAAGAGCTAATATCCAGAATCTACAAGGAACTTAAACAAATTTACAAGAAAAAAGCAAAAAACCTCATCAAAAAGTGGGCAAAGGATATGAACAGACAGTTTTGAAAAGAAGACATATTTGTGTCCAACAAACATATGGAAAAAAGCTCATCATCACTGGTCATTGGAAAATGGAAATCAAAACCACAATGAGATACCATCTCATGCCAGTTAGAATGACAATCATTAAAAAATCAGGAAACAACAGATGCTGGAGATGTGGAGAAATAGGACTGCTTTTACACTGCTAGTGGGAGTGTAAATTAGTTCAACCATTGTGGAAGACAGTGTGGCAATTCCTCAAGGATCTAGAATCAGAACTACCATTTGACCCAGCAATTCCATTATTGGGCATATACCCAAAGGATTATGTATCATTCTACTATAAAGACACATGTACACATATGTTTATTACAATAGCAATGACTTGGAACCAACCCAAATACCCATCAGTGATAGACTGGATAAAGAAATTGCAGCACATATTCACCATGGAATACTATTCAGCCATAAAAAAGAATGAGTTCATGTCCTTTGTGGGGACATGGATGAAGCTGGAAGCTGTCATCCTCAGCAAACTAACACAGGAACAGAAAACCAAACCCCTCATGTTCTCACTCGTGGGAGCTGAACAATGAGAACACATGGATACATGGAGGGGAACATCACATATCAAGGCCTGCTGGGGGTGGGGGTAAAGGGGAGGGAGAGCATTAGGACAAATACCTAATGCATGCAGAGCTTAAAACCTAGATCTTGGGTTGATAGGTGCAGCAAACCACCATGGCACGTGTATACCTATGTAACGAACCTGCACATTCAGTACATGTATCCCGGAACTTAAAAAATAAAATTAGAGAAAATTACACCTGTTTATTTATATCTGATATATATAATATATGTGTGTGTATATGTGTTGTTTTTATATATGCACATATGTTAATGTTCTTATGTATTATATATACATATATACATATATATGTTCTCATCTCTATATATACATATATATACATAAGAACATTAACATTACTTGTTTTGATATAACTGTGAAAAAATGAAGTTAACATCAATGAAACAATCATAACAAGCAGTAAAGAACAGTTAAGGCAAATATAAATATTTCTTTGTTCATGAATAAGAAAAACTCCAAAATTGAACATGTGACAAGTAAAAAGTTTATTTTACAAGAGAAGAATAATGTACTACTTATGAGGATAAAAATTCTTTCCATGAGATAATATAATTATTTTATGAAGCAGAACGCCTTACAAATGACTACTATCCTCAATATAAAATCAAAAGGAATTATGTAATAAGATATGTGATCACTAACATAAGGACATTATGAAATTAAACAAAGTTAAACAGAAAGTGAAAATGTGATCAAGTTGCATACACTAAAATATAGATATTTTTGGAGAAAATTTAAATAAATGAGACAGAAATAAAGCCATTGAAACAACCCCCAAAATCTGGGAATCAGTGGAAGGGTTAGATAAAGATTGTAAAGAGGGAAGATATAGAGATATAATGTAACAGATATCCAGTCTAGAATATAAATTTTTAAAATAAGAAACAAAGTAAAAAACTCAAAGGCAGGTGAAAGTTTGTATTAGAAAGGTAATATTCAGCCATAAAAATTCTCATAGTAGATATTAATACTCATGATACCTCTAATGAAAAAAAGGTCAACACCAAGACAGAGATTGATAATAATTTACAAACCTAACAAAAAGACAGAAATTTGTAAAAAAAAAAAAATTAAGCAGAGAAAATAGCCATTATTTTCTAGGAGTAAAAACATAGTACCAATCTTTGAACGAAAAGCATTGCGCACTGCAGAGTCATATTATACATACACAAAGGACCTTCTCTGCTGGCGTAAATTAGTTTATTTTGTGTCATTTCCTCTGAATTTCCCTTGAATTTTAAATTCTTCATAGTTTATTTTATAGACTCTTTCCTTGTCAGGCTTCTTAAATTTTGTCTCAGCGTGTTGTGTTCACCTGTTTCTCTTTTCACTGCACATGTTCTTCCTAGGTGATCTCATCTACTGGTCCACCTCTATTTTTAAATTAAAGCAAACAAGCCAACAAAGGACTTCTATCTGACATCTCTGCATTCCAGGCTGGTATGGAACTGGAGGCCATTATGCTTAGCAAACTAACAGGAATGGAAAACCAAATACTTCATGTTCTCACTTATAAATAGGAGCTAAATCATGAGAACACATGGACACATAGAGGGGAACAACACACACTGGGGACTTCGGAGCGTGGAGGATGGAAGGAGGAAGAAGATCAAGAAAAATAACTAACAACTACTAGGCTTAATACCTGGAGGATAAAATAATCTCTATAACAAACCTCCATGACACAAGTTTACCTATGTAACAAACCGGTACTTGTACCCCTGAACTTAAAATAAGTTTTAAAAAAAGCAAAAAATGAAAAACAAACAAACAAACAAAAAAAACAGTTGCTGGAAAACCCCACCAATCTTCCCCAATATTCTCTCCTTTGGAAGTTGCCCGGAATAAAACTTGCCTCCTTTTCTCCCTAGCCTTCCCTGACCCCTGAGTTCCCTAATTTTATTGAAGACATTTACATGGTCTCTTCTGTAGTTCTTTTTATTAATCAGGGTTCTCCAGACAAACAGAAGCAATAGGATGTATATAGAAAGAGAGAGACAAGGAGAGATGTTACAGAATTGGTTCACATGGTTGTGTATTAGAGGCTGAAAAGTCCCAAATCTTCAGGTTAGGCCATTTGGCGGGAGGCCCAGGGAAGTTACAATGCTTTAGTTCCAGTCCGAAGATAATCTGCTGGCAGAATTCTATCTTCCTTTGGGGAAGTCAGTCTTCTTTCTTTTAAATTCTTTAACTGATTGGATGAGGCCCACTCATATTATGGAAGATAATCTGCTTTACTCAAAGTCTATTGATTTAGATGTTGATCTTATCTGAAATATGTTTCTTCAGCACCATGACACCAGTGTTTGACAAAATATCTGGGTACTTTGGCCCAGCCAAGTTGACACATGAAATAAACCATCACGTAATTTAAATAGCTTTCTAATTGACCTACTTCAAATCCACCCTTCCTATTGCAATTAGAGGGAGCCATCTAGAATGCACACTTGGTCTATCTTAAAATATATGTAAGACTCTTCATTGCCTAACAGATAAAGTCCAGCTGGCTCCTTAACACAGCATACAGCATCTTTTACAACCTAATTCATGCCTAACTCTTCTGCCTCACTTACACCACTCAATAGCCAAGATTTTATGCTCCAGTAATGAACAACTGCTGGTAGATGCTTTTGCTTTTACAAGAAAGGCCTTTTTGTGTTATGCTTAAGGAGAATAGTTATAATCATTCTTCTAACATCTCCTCTGACACTTTCTCCATAGAAAGTATATCAGCTATTTAGGTTCACAAACAACTGTTCTTATGTTAGTAATTTCATTACAGAAACCCTAGAAGAGGGCCACAGTCCTTACTTCCACAGGTTGGGTTAAGTTTGTCTTGGTTCACCCATGGCATCTAGAATGTTCTACGCTTGCTTCATTTACATCATATTGAATACATGTGTTGATGTTTTATTCATTCCCACTTGACTGTAGAATTTCTTAAAACAAGCCCTGTGTGTTATTTATATTTCTATTCTCAAAGATTTATATACAGCCTGACATAAAGTTGTGCACAAAAAATCCATTTTAAGGATTGCCTTCACTAAACATCAAAAGCATTCAGAGACATGATAAAAATAAGTTAAAATAGCAAATACAAATGTAGGATGGGGACAAGCTGACATGTTTCAATAATTATAATTATTCTAACAGCAGAGAAGGGTTATTTCGAAATATGCACCAGATAGAACATCTATACATATACTTTAAAATTATATTCTCTCACAGTGAAAGATGTCCAGTGGGCCTAATTAACGTTAGTGGTATTCATCTTGAATCATTTAGAATGGAGAGTACAGCAATCAGATGTATGACTCAGTTAAAAATATCTGTGATGGATAAAACAAAGCAAAGCAAACGAAAGAGTTGTACCTGGAGATAGAGGGTCTCTTTCTATTTTTATCCATTCATTTCTCCATGCACCTTCCTCCTGATAAGGATATGGAATTCACACTTCCACATTTACATCTTCTCTATAGAAAGTATAGCAGCTCTTTAGCGTTCACAAACACATTTTCTCATGGCAGCAATTTCCCTGTACAAACCTTACATGAGGGGGGGAACATTCAATGACACAGTTGAGCATGATAAAGCTCATATGATTAGTATGTTTTCTTTTAGTAAGTCATGGTGAGAGATAGAGAACAGTATTAAATCTCTGATGGATGGGAAGGAGAAAGTAAAGAGACTTTCAACTGTTCCAGGAGAAGAGCTCAAGAAGTGAAAAAAAAAAGAAAAGAAAGAAAGAGAAGAGAAGAAAGTCAGATACTAGGGTTCTCAAACTTCCCTAGGGGAAGAATGAGGCCAAATATTGAAATATTATCTTTATTGAAGAAATAGCTTATAACTTGTAATTATTTTTCTCTGTCTTGTTTGGATCTTTTGTAGCAAAGTGCCTTGTAGAGAGTCCCCACATTGACATAGGTTGCCCCAAAATTGAGTGGAAATATGGTTGTCATATTTAGACAGAGATATGCAATAATACTACCCTAGACGACCCCCCACCCTGGTCTTGAAAATGAAGTGATAGTGAAGAAATGCAGTTCATGTGTGCTCCCAAGATGACAGAAATTAGTTATAATGAGAGTCAGTAGACTCTAATTAGACTTCTGAAGTCCTGCAGGAGATAACTCTATTGCAGAGCTTACAGAGTGGACATCTTTAACCAGGAGATGGATAGTGAATACTGCTGGGTATTCAGAAGAGCTGTTAGAGTCATGATGGGGCTGTGTCAGCAGCAGGAGCAATTGCATTGCCTGGCTTGTGTTAAAATCACAACTCATGCAATTCATCCTGCCTTCGTAGTTCTAAAGAAGGTATTTTGAATTTCCTTTTTATAGAATCTTGGCTTAAGACCTACTTAATTTTTTATAGCTTCCTAGCGATGAAAATGCTTTATAGCAGGTCACTTCTCTGCTCAACAGTGAAGACTAACAAGTATTAAAATAATAGTCGCTATTTTCTTTTTTGTGGCACTTGTATCTTCACATTAACTCATGATGAAATTAAGGTTGAATGGGAAAAAAATGGAAAGCCCTTAGTTTTGTTAAAATATTCCTCATGATCTCCTACACTTATACATGGACACACAGACTGCTTTGAGCAGCATATACCAGGGTCAAAGGAATTATGTTTAAGTGCTTCTATTTCCATGCTACCCAAGGGAAAAAAAATCACCAGTCAAAACCTTTTTGGAGATTTTCAGTTGACTTAAATTATAGAAATTCCTCTAAAATTCCTTTCAGGTTTTTTTTTTCATTAAAATTTTATTTAGTAATAATTTCTATATGCTAAGGAGATGGTTTTATTTGATCTGAGGCATGAAAAGAAATCAAAAGTAGATGTAGTTCAAATAACTTTAATTTTAGATCAAATTTAGATAGCATTTGCTTTTTGTATATGTTGTATGTTTACAGTGTGATACAGAAGTCATCATAAAATCAATGATTTCAGATCATTTTTCTGACTTTGTAGCAATTTTGAGCTTAATTTAATAATTCCTTTTACTTTTACAAGATGTATTTTCTTATCAACATAAATGAATTGTTTCTTTTATCTATGCCATATTTGACACAGCATCCTTGGCTGGAAATGTACCTTTTCATTAGAGTATAATTGCAAAGACAAAAATGTGATATACTTCAAAATACTTTTCATATGTATATGCTAAACAAAATGCAGAATTTCTAGTCATTTTGAGACTTAGTGTTTATTTTGAATGTGTTTAATATGAGTGTATTTCCCCAGTTTTGTTCAGTTTAAACTGGTATCTGCCAAAGCTCTCATTTACCACCTAAGCTTATTGATTAATCATTTTATTAATTTATATTTTGAAACTATGTAAGATCATCAATAATTTGTAAAATAGTATAGAGTTCCCATGTACCCTCACACAGATTCCCTGAATGTTAATATTTTACATGCCGTCATGGTTTTTAATATTACTTCATGAATTTTTCTGTAACTTGGATAATTAAAATACAGTTATCTCTTGCTTTGTTTCCCTACAACCCTAATCCATTCTCCAAAATGGTTCCAGAAACATCTTTAGAAATTTTAGTGTCACTCCTCTTAATAAAATTGTGTGCAATCTTGGAATGATAGAATAAGATGATATTTATAAATGAAAGCAAAAATTAAGTGACTTATGTAAATCTAATAAATTTTATTTCCCTTTTCATAAAAGTTATGAAGGCTTAACACTGCAAAAGACGTTTAATGATAATAGGATTTGTTTCCTACATATTTAAGTTGTATTTTGGGGTAGATGAAATAATTTTAATTACAGCTTGTGTGGGGACAGGAGGAAATAATAAAGATTGTCATTGCTAATCAAGTGAAATCCATGGTGTGACCTTTTACCAGATGTAATCTCTTTTCTTATTATGGCCCATTGCATTTACTTCACTAATGTTATTCTTAGATGCATTTTTAGTCACATAGAGTTTTTAGGAGAAAGCAAGCAGACTTTTTTTTTCCTGTTCATGGAAATATATTAAACTTTCTTTTAGCCCACATGGATGTCTTACAATTGAAAATAAGAAAACAGTGCATTTTTTAAAACACAGAACATTTGAAATCTTTACTAATCAAATTTAAGTAATCAAATCTAAATAACTCATAATTTTAATAATATCAGTTGAGCCCTAAACAAAATGTTCATACTGCTTTAGTTGAATCAAATGTTTGTGTACAGTTAGTGCATAAACAGATGCAGAAAAGCAGGCACAAATTATTAGATGAAGTTTTTATACTAACTAATAAAAAATCACAGAATATGATTAAGCAAACCTAGAAGGTCCAGGGACTTTATTGAAGAGATATGTTATTCTTGCATTATCGATTTAACTTTAAGTGTGAAATATCTAAGAACAGTAATGTTGATCTGACAAACTACATTCTTTCCCTTATGCTTATTCATCAGATGGTACAGTACTGGATGGCCTGAGCAAACATTTTCAAAAATCACAATATTAGTAATATCAGCCTAAAATATTTAGGATTCTGTGATGTGCATCAGATATTGAAAAAGACATAAAAGTTGTACTTTCTTTCAATGAATTTATACTTGGTTTGAAGGTGACAGAATTGCATATTGTTACCCTTGTACCCTTTCCCTCCCATGAAGGCAGATGGCCAGTTTTGATTAAGGTTCCTCCTCCCTCCTGTGCGGTAATTAGCTATTTGCTCAACAGTCTCCTGTCCCAGATCATGAGCACCTCAAAAATAAGACTGTTTCTTATTTGGTTAATTTCCCATGCCTGTAAAATGCTTCTCATATATTAGATGATCAACAAATATTTAGTTACTGATTGGATAAAGGAAAGAGTGAAGGTTAATAATGCAAGATGATAATGCTAGAAACTAAATATACTGTTCTACTTAGAAACTTTCCAGTAAGAAGAAATAGTCACTCATTTCCTCTCATGTTTCAAAAGTTTCGGAGAGTTTAGACAGAAAGAGCTCTACAAAACAGCTTATCTCCCCACCATTTTCACTGAACACCAATGAGCCCTTCTTCTGTTTCTGCACCTGCTTCCCTCTTCTCTGTGCCAACCAGCTCTTCTCTTCTCCTTCATATTTCCTGCTACCTCATAACTTCACCTTTCACCTGGCATCTTAAAACTTCTCTGGCCTCAACATTTCAGCTCCAGTTTCCAACTCCAAGTGGCTAGATTCCCGAAGGATGTATTGGGATCTTTTTAGCCCAATTCACATTTGTCTGACTACATCCTTGAATCTATTGCTGCAGCTCCTGTAGAGATTTTGCCCCTTGTTGAGCACACACCCCTGATAGAATGAGCCTTGCTCCTGTGTCCCGTCAGTCCTCAGCTGTCTTTCTTCATTATGCTTGCTCTCATTTTTGTTTTCACAGCTCTACCAACATGCTTTCATTTTGAAGGTATTCAGTCACGATGACAGCATGAAAACTGAGAGCTGTGTAACCCTATCTTACCCAGAAATTCTTCCAAAACTTTTCTGATCACTCTTCACATAAAATTAATAACTATTCTTGTTTGGAGGGAAGATATATTTTGGTTAATGGCGTTTAAACTTATCATCTGCCATGAATTACAGAAATTATAATGTAAAAGTAGAAAAACCTTCTGTTGATGGATAAAAGAGTACACTTGAATACCAGAAAAGAGCCTGGCTGATCCTAGATTGGAATCCTCTCCACTCTTTCAAATTTTGCACTTAGATCTTCAAAAGTATGTCATCATGAGTTTCTTTGAAACAAAAACCACATTTAGAATATATCTAAATGTTCTATTTGCTATCATAGGATAATGTAAATCTAATAATGTTTTTCTTCCACATTACTCATTAGCATAGAATGTTTTTAAAAATCTCAATCAATAATGAATATAATTCAATAAACTCTTCAAAAATTAAAATAAAAGATTTCCACTGGGCCTTTAAATATTTTAATTAGATAAGAAAAGGTCCAATTTTTTAGCGTTGCTAATAGAAAAATGTAACAAATTGTTAAATTTTACAAAGATACGTTGGATGTACACAAATACCATTTTGGAAAGAAAGTAATGCAATTTTGTTCTCACTCATAGGTGGGAATTGAACAATGAGAACACTTGGATACAGGGTGGGGAAGACCACACACCGGGGCCTGTTGTGGGGTCGGGGGATGGGGGAAGGATAGCATTAGGAGATATACCTAATGGAAATGACGAGTTAACGGGTGCAGCACACCAACATGGCACATGTATACATAGGTAACAAACCTGCACCTTGTGCACATGTACACTAGAACTTAAAGTATAATAATAATAACAAAGAAAGTAATGCAATTTGATTGTAGAGGGAAAAATGTATTTGGTCTGCTTGCTGTAAGAACTAGAAGAGATTGAAATTTGTAGACTGAGTTGTTTGCACAATGACATTATCTGACATTGCAAGTAAGCTCAGAGCAAAAGAATGAAAGAGAGTTCTATCATTCAAATTATTAGTAGTGAGTCGGGACTTTCTTTATGTTTTTGTAGTCAATTTAAGTGAAATAGCTTAGTCTTCTTTTTCACTTATTCTATTATGGTAACACCCCCCTCCCCCCCGCCCTCCCCCCACACACAAAGCAAGTTTTCACTGTAAGACATGCTAGACACATTTTCCCTAAACTCTCAATGAGCCAGCTTCAAAGTTCAGATTGTGATAGTTTCCTCTTACATTTTTGTGTTATTATCATTTTCTAGGAAGGGGATGCTATTCCACTTGCTCCCAAAAAGCATAAGAACAGTTAGCTCTCTTTATCTTGCTGCTTATTCGCTTATTCTTATTCTGAAACACCAGTTTTAAAATTCCAAGTCATTTCAGTGTCTGTCTCTTTCATTTATCACATCTGTGTAGTAATCATTGAGGACACAGGGAGGAATTCTGTTACTGGTGGCTCGAAAGACCATTATCCACTTTCTACCTGCTAAAGACCACTAGTTAGCTTTACCAAGACTCCATTCAGCTTTACTGGAAGGTTTACTCTAACCAGCTTCTGCTGCTGAAAAGTAAATATGTTCTTGCAATTGAAATTTTTTTTCAGATTCTGGGGCTCAAATTAATTTCTTCTCTATCATCTGGATACGTCTGTGATTTTTAGTGCCTTACTTTGATCACACAAGCCTACCTCAATCTCTAGGTCTTCATAAAATGCCATTCTGGTATTTCCACAGTATTTTCAATAGTTCTTTAACTAAAACAACTACATGGAAAGATTTAAAATGTACTGATTGCTAAAGAAAAATGATTTTCTATTTTGAAACCATTAAATCAACTACTTTTACATTTGTTTGACAAAATTAGCTGTTTTAATTTATGTTTTATATGTAGAATTTTAATTGTGATATCCTATTAAATTAAGGCTTGTTTCATGGGTCCTAGTAAATTCTTACTTAAGGACCCAAATAGCTATCAAACTTATTTAATCTCTTGCTTCCTTACATATGATAACATTAATTACATTATTCAAATTACAATCTACTAGACATTCCTAGTGGATGGTCTTAGAAGTTTGGGATATGGTTAGGATTTGAATAGGAAAGAAAATAAAGTAGTAGGGAAGGAGACAGCATTTAGGTTTGAGGGGTAGAAAAAAAAGAGGGAAGAATCTATTAAGTGACATATATCAAGTTACTCTTCATTATCTTCATGGCTATCCTGTGTATCCTCTGATAACTCATAAATTCTCAGGGTTATTTTAGAATTCTTACGTTTTTGGAAACTTCTGGACTGCCAGCTACTGGGAAATCTCAGGTCTTTCCTTTGTGGCTTTTCCACCCTTGCAGTTTGGTGAGCAGGAGGGAGTGGTGCCCAGTGGTTTCTTCACTCTGGTAGCTCAGCAAGCGGGAGGGAATGTTACAGGTTTTTCATTCCTGCAGTTCAGTGAGTTTCAATTTCTAGTCTTGTGACCAAGAGGAATGAGGTATGCAGACACTGGAGAATGAGTAAGGCAGAGTAGAATTTTATTGAGCAACAGGAAGAATGCTCTCAGCACCGAGAGGGGACCCGAAAGTGGATTGCCAGTTAAGAGGCTGAATCTGGGGTTTTTATGGGCTTAGAATGGGGAAACGTATGCTGATTGGTTTATGAATAGGCTTGGAAAAAGCAGCATTTAGAAAGAGGTATGATAGTGTAAAGAACCAATGCAGGGCTGAAGTGAAGATCCTGGTACTAATCAGGGGTTGAGTATACCAAACAAGAATGGAAGTTCTCAGTCTGGTCCATGGACTCTATCTGGAGTTCGTAGTTTGGTGTTCAGACTTCACACTGTCCTTGACTTGAAGGTCAAGTTTCACCAGGAACCCCTCCCTGTCCGCCTGGGAACTTGTCTGCCTCCTATCACTAAGATTTCTGTACCTGTAGTAGAGCCTCACTTACCTGTTATGATCAAGCAATGGATTTTTCCATATAAGTGAATTGTCCTGATAATTTATCACTACAAGAACTATTAAAAATCATTCTTTTTTAAAAGAGATGTGGTGTCACTATTTGGCCCACGTCGGACTTGAGCTTCTGGGCTAAAGTGGTGGTCCAGCCTCAGCCTCCAGAGTAGATGGGGCTATAGGCAAGCACTACTGTGCCAGGCATATAAATCATTCTTGAATAAAAATATTTTAACCTTTAGAGCTCTGAAGTCATTTAACTGGTTTTTGATGATTCATTTTACTTTTAAAATATTCAGTAGTGAACCATACAGTTTTACTGCTGTGTGCCAATCTCATTGTACTTTCAAAGAAGTTACAAGAGCACTCCTGTATGTGATATATTTAAATGATGGCCAGACATTCAAGAATGCTCTAAAATGTGAATATGAAGGCAGAAATGCTCAGAAAATACTTGATCAATCTACCGAAAGTATTATCAAATAAAAACATCATCAGACATATAAGAGTCTTCATGACAAAAAAATAAAGTTTAAATTATAAATAATAGTGTTATCATTTATTTGATGTATGATCTGTGAGCAAGTCATAAGTTAAAAAATTTTCATATAAGATTACTTATATTTTGAGACTGACTAGAAGACCAAAAGGCATTACTCTATTTTAGGGTAGTATATTTTTTTTAAAAAAAACTTCCCTATAATTTTTAGCTTAGGCCTCTTAAGAATAGACATGTAATTTTACTGAGAGTTCAGATGATTATCTGTAATACCATAATATGCAAATGCATGGTTTTGTATACTGGAAAATGTGGAAATATTTATTTAGCGTCTTTCAGATTAAGGATTTGGCAGATTAAGGATGTTTAAATATTTGAATTTGTTTATGTGTTAAAAGCCTAAAGTCAGTCATTGTGTATTATGCAGCATTTGTGCATTCTTAATGTATAAAATAATTTTTCTTTAATTGCAATGCCTGATAAACTCAAATGGATCCAATTTCAAAGTGCATTGCATATTTTAGAAATGTGTTTCAACAAATGCACACTAATATATTTAAATTGTATTATCGTTACAATAAAGATGAGAATAAGGGGCTGCTTAAGGAGTTAAGTCAAAAGAGTTTATCAAGAACTCCAGAGAAGCATTTTAAGGAGGAAGATAGACATACAGTAGTTGCTAAAATTGTGCTATTTGTCCTGAGAGACATACTTAACCTTCAGATCTCATGAAACACTGATAGAAATATTAGGGCAAAACTAGGGAATTTCTCTTTTTGTAATATGGGTACATTAACACAAAACCTCTCTATTGCATGCCCACATGCTTTCCTATGTAGGTGTGATCATGGAAAGTACAATCCTAGATGGGCTAATGTATCTTACTGGAGTTCACTACCAAGCTGATTGAAGTTGACAGCCCTGTGCTTTTTGCAAAGAAAACTTCATGGGGAGTTAGGAACAGATGCTAAACAATATGGCACATTTGCTTTCATGCTGATCACGCATGCCAGCCCCTGGCAGTCTTTATGAGGTCAGAGGATTAGTAAAATTGTAGTCAGCAGGAATACAGGGCATATAAGTAGAAGGAGTCAAGCAGGTGTGCTGGAATTAGTTAGGTGTGGGCTTTCCCCAGGTGTGTCTTACTTGCCCTTCAGCATATGGCTGTAGGATCATAAGGGGAAAAAACTAAAGCTCAAATAATTCAATCCAAATCATGCAAGTGCTTATGACTTTGTACGTGATGAATATGAAGTGGACATACATGCTGAACTACACATGTGCTGGACTTAATATTTCTTTATAAAAATAATGATTGGTCATAAAAGTGGTTGATGAGTGATGTAGATCAGTATGAAGGAGAGAAATATGTTGATGAGAAAGAACTGAATCAGATCCTAAGCCATTTTTGGTTTAGTTGGTTGTCATTTTCTAGGTCTCAGCTGATTCATCTGTAAAATTAGGATATAGCAGTGGATGATGTCTGAGATACCTTCTAAATATGAAAAAAAATGCTTCTTTTATAAATTTGAAGATTTTGGCACTTTCTCTTTTTTTGTTTTTGTTTATTTTTTTTGGCTGGTCAGTGATGTTGTGTTATTACCTAAGACAGTAGTGGAAGGAATTAAGTGGTTATTAACTGGGAGGAAGGAGGCAGCCCAGAAATAGAAATTGGGCCAGGGCAGAGAGGGAGGACATCCTCAGCTTCTTCCCACTGCAAGTATCAGTTTTCTCATATAAGTGATTAATGGAAGTTGATTCTGTAGTTTGGTTATGTTGGAACAGGGGATTTGGAGGATCAAACTGACAACCACAGAGAAAGTCTATTTTAAATAAAAGAAAACTAAGGCCCAGAATGGCCAATCAGACTTACTCAATGTCACAAAGCTAGGTGTAACAAAGTTGGGCTTTTTATGGCATTTATTTGGTACATATAACTCTATACCATGCTGCTTCCTTTAATGTTTTTGAGATTCTGAACTAAGAGAGGAGTAATCTGGAGTGATGTGAACACGCACACGGATGTTAGTATAATCTTGACATGACACAGTTACTGAAGTCCTGTCCTGTCTTTTTAATCCGTCGCGTGCTTTCTCATATCCCAGATAGTATAATTCATGTGTAAGTTTGTCATTGTCAAAAATTGATACTGCCTTCTTTCCCAAACTTGAGAAGATTCTGCATTTACAATGGATTCTTTGGTATGTAGTAAATAATTTGGTATCAATCTATTTTTTTATGTTTCTGTTCTGTATGAAAACATACAACATAGAGGACTCTAAACAGAAGTATTACGTGTACAAGTAAGGTCTACATTTGAATCTAGTTTGCTGAGACTAAGAAATTAGATCAACATATGAGATGACTGAGGCATCACCTCCCATCTGTACTATTAGCTAATTTTGAAACTTGTAAGTTCACTCATATAATAGATAAACTCACAAGTGTTCCTGCTCACAGTATGTTTTTGCATGGTATTACTCCCCCACCTCCCACTTTTTTTGGACTATTTTACTAATTTATAGAATACTCATAAAGAAACTCAACAATGATCACCTCAGCAATATGAGAGCCTAAGAATTGTTATGGACATGGCTTACTCAATAGGACTGGCTGAGATGAAGAAATATACTCTAATCTGGGGCTGTTTGATGCAGTGGTAATTAACACATGTGCTTATTGAGTACTTACACGTTACTAGCATGATGGAGGAACTGAATTTTTTGGTTTAATTTCATTTTAATTAAAATTTAAGCTTAAATAGTCATGTGTACCTTGTGGCTACCACGGCCAGCAGCGTAATGACAATGACATCAATGACGTGGCATTTTTAAGGGCTATCGATGTTTTTTTAAAAAAGGTGAATATTTTAAATGCTTACTCACCCTGGGCAAAATAGTGAGAACTTGTCACTACAAAAAATAGTTTAAAAATTAGCGAGGTTGTGGTGGCAACATCTGTAGTCCCAGCTACTTATGAGGCTGAGGCGGAAGGACTGCTTGAGCCCAGTAGTTTGAGGTTGCAGTGAGCCATAATCGCGCCACTGCGCTCTAGCCTGGATGACAGAACAAGACCCTACCTATCAAACAAATAAACAAACTGAAAAACAAAATGCTCCCGACAGGAATTACACAGCATGGAAAATACATACCTCATCATATCTACTGATAATTTCATATTTACTGAAGCTTGCTTCATATTAAACATATTAATACTTTCTTTTCTAGTCTGATTTGCATAGTCTGTGAAAACAAGAGCTGGTGACCTTGGGAGAGTATGCCACGAATTTTCTTAACTTCATGTCACATGTGAAATTCATACACATGCTATTGAGGGCCGGGGTCTTTTTATATTAAGAACGCAATGACAAGATGTCTCAGAATATTGAGAAAGCAACTCAATATTAAATATTTAAAAATATTAATTGGTACAAGTGGGCAGTTGTCTGTTGTCGTGCACATTAGATAACTAGTTAACAATCTTCCTTGCAAAAGTCTCTGCAGCCACCGACCGTCTTTTAAACTAAATTTGATCACATAGTGGAGGTTGCTAGAAGCTCAGTTTTGTGTATGTGGTACGAATCTGTCATAGATAAATTCTCCTGTTTCAGGATAAGTAGAGAAGACATATAAACCTCTGCAGAAGAAAGAAGTTCGCACACTAGGCGTTGATGTGATATGCATTTCACACTCTCAGAACAATGAAACTACTAGAAACAGTCAACAGCTTTACTGAAATATGCCCTGAGTAGCAAAAAGGTTATAAGAAATCAAGAAATGCACTAACATGAAAAACAGATATGTGTTTTTTGTTCAAAGGTAAATAATTTCCTATCAATTGTGTAGAAATAAATATAGTCACAGAAGGAGTATACAATGTGTGCTTTAACTTTGAAAACACTGTAATTCAAACTTAACATTGTTATAAATAATGTTTTTTAAAATGTATGTTTATAATTTCCCATGTAATTGAGCTGTTCGTACAACAGTAGCCTAATCATTTTTGTTAAGCTAAAATTCTAATCTTTGGGACAGCTGTCATCAAATAGAAAACAACTCTGACTATTGCCACATTGATAGTGAAATTTTGCCATATACTGACAGACCTAGAAATAGACAAGAGGTATAACATGTCAACATATCAAAGTTATGTAAAAATTTTATGATTTCTCATAACATTGCTGTCAAATATTACACTTATGTAATATTGGCTTCAGGCATGAGAAATTACGGTTGCTAAATTTTATAGGTGATAAAAACAATTAATTAGCTTAAATTTGTTGTTATAAGAAGAACTACTCTATTGTGCACTTTCAGCAAAGTTTCTGTAAGGTATCAAAATACTTTTTCAAATATGGATAGGTAAAATATTTTACAGAAAACAATTATTACAGAAACCTAATACTTCTACTGCTTTTTTTTTTTCTTAACTGAAGTTTTGCTTAGACTATCTCTAACTTTGGCACTTGTATGTTCACTATACTTATACTGAGAAATAAGTAAAATACTCTGCATCGTATTTTTGTTCTGTGAATAACGATGCCCCAGGACTGCATGTCTAGTTTCTGCAGTGCACTGTGTTCATTTACATCCTGTGCCTGTCTGGCTAGCTCCTACAACCTGCTACCTCTCTTAAAGTTTATTGTAATTTAACAGTGATTGATCTGCTTAACGTTTGAAATAAGCTTGAAGACAATATTTCTTCTTTGCGAAGGCCCACTAATTTGGTTTAAATTTTCTTTTTAGTGTGTTAATGTTTTCTTTTATTTGATGTGACTAGGTCAAGAAGTATATAGGAGTGGAGGTATGTGCAACTAAATTGAAATTGCAGAGAGTGGGATCTCAAATGAGAAATATATAATCTTTCTCAAGATCATGGCAATTATCTTTACATGAAAATGATATTGCTTTAATATTTTTCAATTAATAATGATATATTAAAAGTGTCACCGAAAGATGAAAACAAAGTATAACATACGTAATAATCTTTTTTAAAAGAAATATTCAATTGCTTCAAAATTCTTGGAATCATCTCCTTAGAAGACAGAACAGAACATTATTTTTAGTCCAGGAACACAGGATGACAGGAATATCTATCTCAAAGAGCAGGGAGCAAAGGAAAGTAGGCAATTGAATTTCTAGGTTTCACCTAGCTAAAGATGAACCTATTTTTGTCACTTGATAATGGAAACATCTGTCTGTCTGTCTATCTGTCTGTCTATCTATCTATCTATCTATCTATCTATCTATCTATCTATCTGTCTATCTTTGTGTTTATCTGTCAATGTATCTATCTATCTATCATCTATCTATGTGTCTATCTATCTATCTATCTATCTATCTATCTATCTATCATCATCTATCTCTCTACCTATCAATCTATCTATCTGTGAATAAAGGACAAAACCTCTAGCCAGAATAGTGGTGAGGCAAAGAGACACTTGAAATAGTAATTAATGTTTTGAACTCTCTGAGAAGAAAGCTTGACAGTGGACCCAGAATTCGGAGCAGAAAAAGACCTGGGCCAAACATGTCAGAATTATATTACTTTCAGACATGCTACAGTTATTTGCTTTAAAAAAACAAAAAGGAAATACATGCAATGATTATTGAAATCCATTATACAGACTTCCGCTTCCAGGAAGATGTAGAAGAAGCACTTTTCCTTATTTCTGCCACTAAGTACGATTAAAAACCGTTCAGAGAAGGTTTGTTCAAAGGTAAATAATTTCCTATCAATTGGTTAGAAGTAAATATGATCCAAGAAGGAGTATATGTGTGCTTTAAGTTTGAAAATATTGTAATTCAAAGGTAACATTGTTATAAATAATGTTTTTTAAAATGTATGTTTATAATTTCCCATGTAATTGAGCTCTTCGTACCTTTGTAGAGGATTGAGTAGGAGGCTGACTGGGACTTTCTTTCTTGCCTGTTGGGAAGGAGACCCCTGCTACAGTGTCACTGAGGGTCATATAAAGAGCAGCAGCCAAGAACTTCAAACCTTCTCCACTAGGAAGCTGTCACTGGAGACCTAGCCTAGTGTGGACGTAGATTCCCCCACCCGAATCCAGGAGCAGTGAGAACTTTGCCTCGGGTTTCAGTGGACAGGATCCTGGACTTCCACTCCTGCCAGGAATCAGTAAGGCAGCACATACCCTTTCTCTTGCTCTTGTGGTGCCAGAGGAAAAAAAAAAAACTAAAACAGAAAATTGAAACAGAGCCTTGTAGCCAATAACATACTAGCCCAGATGATCAGGTTTTAGTACAAAATCACTCATGTTATGAATATTCAAGAAGATGTCAAACTGAATGTAAAATAATCACTAGATACCAACTTTGCCTTTACATGTGTAATTTTACCTGACAAAAATGTAATAAAAGAAGTAAACTCAATGAATGTTTTCAACAGCAGAATGATGAGTACATAAGAAAGTATCAGTAAACTCAAAGATAGAAGAATGAAAGGGAAATTAGAATTAATCAGTAAACTCAAAGACAGAAATTACCTAATCTGAGCAATAGAAAGAAAACAGAGTAGGGAAAAAATAACAGAAGTTTAGGGACCCATGCAATTCAAACAATAGATCTATCATTCGTATCATCACTAGTTTTTAAAGGAAAGAAGAAAGTGGATGGGGCTGAAACTTACTGGAAGAAAGAGTGGCTGAAAACTTTTTAAATTTGGTAAAACAAAAACAAACAAAAAACATATACTTACATATTCAACAAGTTGAACAAATCTAAAATGAGGAAAATTCAAAGAAATCTAAAGCTAGACACAAACAGGCAAGCTTCTAGAAAGTAAAAACCAAACAAAAATAATTTATAAAAGCAATAAGAGGGAAATAACACCTTATCTGTAGAAGAAAAGAAGAATATGAATGACAGATTTCTCACCAGAAACCATCACGACCAGGAGAAAGTGGTATAGTATTTTTACATTTCTGAGGAATAAAGAAGAAAAACTTAAACTAGAATCCTGTTTTGACTTAAAACATCACTCAAGAATGTAGAGAAAATTAAGACATTATCAGATGGAAGACAAAATGAAGAAATATTCTCTAATAAATCTATCCTAAAGGAGTGGCTAAAGGTAGCTCTCTAAGTAGAAATAAAATAATAAAAGGGAAATGAAAATATCAAGACTAAGAATGAACACTGTAAGTAATAATATTGGTAAGTTTAATAGATTTTCCCATCTTTTCTAGAGTTTTCTAAATTATATTTTATGGGTGAAGCAAGAATTACAACACTCTCTAACGTGGTTCTAAATGTAAGCGGGAGAGATATTTAAGACAATTTCATTATAAATAAGGAAAGGTAAGGGGATATACAGGGAGGTAAGTTTTCCACACTTCATTCAAACTGATAAAATACTGACAGTAGTAGAATGTGGTAAGTTCTGTATATAGTTTTCAGAGTAACCTCCAAAATATTATACAAAGAGATGCAGTAACCTCCAAAATATTATACAAAGAGATGCACTAAAAATTAATATAGATAAAATAGAATAATAAAAACTAAAAGACAACATAAAATATTTTCTGAAACTCATTAAAATAATATTGAGAAGAAAATTTATAATACTAAGTGACTAGGTTAGAAAAAAGATCCCATATGAATAATTTCAGCTCCTATCTCAGGATTCTAGAAATGAAGAGGAAAATAAGCCTACAGAAGCAGAATGAAGGAATTTAATCAATTTTAACATGGTTAAGATGAATGAAATTGAAAATGGAAAAAAATAAGAAAAAACAGACGAAAAGACAGTTGTATTTTTTTTAAAAAATGACAAAATTGAAAATTTCTAAGAAGACTGTCCAAAAAAAAAGAGAGAGCGAAGACACAAATTTCCAACATAAGGAATGAAATGATATCACCCTGGGCTCTGCAGACATCAAAAGGATAAAAAAGGAAATAATAGAAGCAACTTTCCACACAACTTAGTTGAAATAGACGAATTATTTTAAAAACTCAAACTATCATACCTCACCCAAATTGAAACAGCATATTTGAAGAGCCCTAAGGAAATTGAATATTTAATTTGCAAATATCACCAATAAAATATCTTGTCCAAAGTGATTTCACTGAAGATTTCACTAAATATTCAAAAAAGAATTAACAGGAATTCTACATAATCACTTCCAGAAAATAGAAGAGGGAACACACTATTATTAACCTGATAACAAAACCAGACAAAGACAGTGCCAAAAACTAAAACTACAAACCAATATCCCTTATAGAATATAGACCCCAAAATTTAGAGCTAAATGTTAGCAAAGAGAATTCAGCAAAATTTAAAAAGCATTATGCACCATGAGCAACTAAGGTTTCTACCAGGGACTCAAAACTGGTTCAATATTTGAAAATTAATCATGTAGCCTACCAGGTTAACTGAGTAAAGATGAAATATCGCATGGTCATATTTGTGAAAGAACATATTTAGAAAAAACATTTTAAAATTTCTGCACACATCCATGATTAAGCCTCTCAGAAAAGGAGTAATAGAGAGAAACTTCCTTAAATTGACGTACAGCATCTACAGCAAACTTACGGCTAGCATTATGCTTGATGGTGAAAATTTTAATGATTTCCTCCTAAGATCAGGGACAAAGTAATGATAACTACTCTCATCACTCTTATTCAACATAGTGTTGGACCATTCATGGAGTATTGGTGGCAATGTAAAATGGCACAGCCGTTCTAAATTGATATAGCCGTTTGGAATATTTTTTTCAATGAAATTAACCATCTAACTATCACATGACTCAGTTATTCTACTTCTGGGCATTTATCCTTGATAAATGAAGACAAAAACCTGTACATGAATGTTGACAGCAGCTTTGTTTGTAATTGTCAAATTTTGGAAACAGCTCAAATGTTTATCAATAGATTGATGGTTAAACAACTGGGTACATTGGCACTGTGGAATATGAATCAGCAGTAAAAGGGAATGAACTATTTTTTTAACTTTTATTTTAAGTTCAGGGGTACAAGTGCAGGTTTGTTACATAGGTAAACATAGGTTTGTGTCATGGGAGTTTGTTGTACAGATTACTATTAATACACACAAGGACCTGGAGGAATCTCTGGAAAATTATACTAAGTGAAAAAAATCCAATTCCCCAAAGTTATATTTTAATGATTTGAATTATTAACATTTCTGAAATGACAAAAATATATAAATAGAAAAGAGATTAGTGGTTGTCACGGATCATGGAGTGGGTGCAATCAGGCAGGAAGCAGATGTGGCTGCAAAGGGCAATGTGAGGGATCCTTCTGGTTATGGAAATATTCTACCTCTTTACTATTCAATGTCAGTATCCTGGCTGTGTTTTCTGTTATAGATTTACAAGATGTTACAATTGGGGGAAGCTGAGTACGATGTACACGGGAATTCTCTCTTATCTTATGACTGCATGGGAATCTAAAATAATTTCAAAACAAAAATTGTAATTAAAGCAATTATATACTGATATCTTCTTGATTCTATGTTTTACTATTGCCAAGATTAGTGATTAAGTTTATAGCAAATGCAAACATGCTTGTTATATAACGTTGATTTGTTAAGTACATCCTAAAAATGTGCACTCTTATTAGAGAGCGTGAGAAAGAATGCTCTCTCATTTTAAATATAATAAATGATAATGTTCAAAGAAGGTGACAATTAGCATAAGATTCCTTTTGAATGTCAGATTTTGCTTCTGCAATGATGGAAAATAATCCATTCTAAAGTGTATTATGCATACTCTGAGTTCTGTTTTTTAATCACTTCTCTGTTTTATTTTCACACAGAAATATATTATGCCCTTATCCCTGCTTCATTCATGTTGTTAAGTGATTATTATATGGCAATTATTTTTTCAGTACAATTAAATCTAGGGAGGAAACTGATGTGTTTTATATTATTTCCCTTGCAGAATTGTTACATTTTAAAATATATTTGGGGTGTTAAGGCCAGCAGTATGTCAAGAGATATGCTAAAGCATTGGTTTCTTACACTCTGTCCAAATTAAATTTTAATGTTATTAACTGTTTCAGTTGCCATAGATTATAACATGCCCCAGTTTTACTGGGCTGGTATGAGCTACAACCATTATGAATAGTAATAGCTGCTTCCAGGAACAAAAAATTCCTGTGTTGAGGCCATGATTAGAAACCCTATGGCTGCCAGATAGCACTTCAGCATATCCTTTCCCCAGTGTTCTGTACTCATTGAGAAAAAATAATATTTTGTTTTAGTAGTTCCAATGCATTCTTACATAGTGTGAACCAAATTGCAACTTGCTAATGTATTGTATACCTTAGAGGACTTGGCAGGATGTATTATAAATCAAGCTGACTATAGCTTGTCATTGTGGAATGATTGTTACTCCTTTATTTGTTATGAAAATATATTTCTCATGGTTAAATATATCATTAAAAAAAAGTTTTAAAAGATGAATTAACTTAATATCTTTACAATCAGCACTTATTGAATAAATTTAATAATTTAAACCACGGTTTATGTTGGTAAATTGAAATATGACATAACCACTCTACCAGAGGTTAAGGTTGAAGGGTGTAAGACACACAAGTAGAAGCACAAAACACGATCAGTGGTGTGCCACGCTTTATTTTAAAATGTTAGAAAGTGTAACAATGAAATAACATTTTTCTCATGATTACCTTCAACAAAAACCAATATATTCTATGCAAAACTTGAAAAATAAATAATGGAGTATGAGAAAGATTATTGCAGATGAATGAACAGCCGAGACTGAGTTTTCAAGACATAAATATACACGAAGAAAGGTAGAGAGGCCAGGAAGTATTCTTCCATTCTTCGTTGATTCTTAGCACACTACCCATCGCTAACATTCTCTAATACCGTAGATGATTTTTCAGAAAACTAATATGTTTAAATATATAAAGTGTTTTTAACATGAACGTTGCAATGTATCTTTTCTCTTGATGTTCATAAGACATTATGTTATAGTTTATCTTGTTAAAAGTAGAGAGTTAATTAGAAATATGTTAGTAATACATTTTTCATTTTTTTCATGCCAAGAAAACTTTTCCATATTTCTTCATTACAAAGTTTTATTTTAGTTGCTGCTATGGCATGTATTTTATCACTTCTGCTCTGCTGAAAATAGATCCAGGAAGGAGATCCATTTTGATACTGCACATAACTGTAGTTACTTGTAGGTAAGGTTTAAGAAAACAGCTTCCAGAGCAGCAAGAATCAAATCAGCATTCTATTCCTACCTGCACTGTTTATTCATTTAAATTTCATTTTTGTGCTTAATTGGTCTAGTAACTTATAAGAACTAAAATCCTGAAGAAAATGAAGGCACTATATATCTCTGTCTTTTTTTTTTTTTTTTTTTTTTAAACAGAGTCTCACTGTCTTGCTCAGGCTGGAGTGCAGTGGTGCGATCTTGGCTCGCTGCAAACTATGCCTACTGGGTTCAAGCGATTCTCCTGCCTCAGCCTCCCAAGTAGCTGGGACTGCAGGCATGTGCTACCACACCTGGCTATTTTTTTTTTTTTTTGGTAGAGATGGGGTTTTGCCATGTTGGCCAGGCTGGTCTCGAACTCCTGGCGTCAAGTGATCCTCCTGCCTTGGCCTCCCAAAGTGTATATCTCTCTATATTATCTGTTTCTCTGACTGTCTGTCTGTCTGCCTATCTAATCTTGATGGGTGATAAAGGATTAGGATAGCATGTCTTTTACCACACTGCAACTAAACTGTACTTAATAACGTTCTATTTTCTTATATGTAACCTGATTGATGGAAAGCTGCCAAAAGTAAGTCAATGAAAGAAAAGACTTGTGGATGTAAGTAGGTCTCCATTCAAACCCAATAAGGAATTCTAGAAAAAGTTCTATTTTATTTCACAATAAATTTTAATGTATATTAACTGATTTTCCCAAATTCTGCAATCTGCTACCATATCACATTATAATAATTGGCATGTTGAAATAAAATGTTTGTCAATATTACACATGGAATAAAGATTGGTCCATATATGAAAATAGGCCAATCTTTATTCCATGTGTAATATTTACTTTATACGTGTAGTGTATGTATACACACATACATACACACTAGCACACAATCTAAGATCTGCAGGGACATATAAATATTAGAATATGTCATTTTCTTTGTTGATTAGCATATTTTCAGGTGTTAGCTTTTGAAATCCAACAATAGCAAGCTTTATATTAATAGGTAATTATTTTATTTAAAATCTTCCCTTATGAAGTATTTTATTAAAAAATTTAAACCTTACTGGGATGAAATATATTTTTAGAGAGAGAAGAAAAAAATCTATGAGCAAATATATTGCTGTCTGTAGACTATGCACTTTCATTAACAATAACCTTATTGCCTAAAAAAACTATTTTCTCAGTTTTAATATATAATATAAAAAAATCAAAATACACATTCAATAAACTTATTCAATAAAGTTAAATCAACAAATAAATCATAGAAATGTTTATTTAAAGAGAAAAATATGAGTAGAAACAAACACTTATGAAAAATAGGGGATAAAATTGTCATCAAAAAGAGATTTAAAAATATGATAACACTACATAAAATGTGTTCAATTAAATCAAAATATAAATGGAAATCATGAGTTTCCAAAAAAAAAAGCTATCAAAAATTATATCATGAAGAGCTAAAAACATGAATATACTATTAATTATGGTCAAAATTGAAAATATAATCAAGCAATATCCCCTAAAAATGCATATGCCAATAAACATTTTAAAAGCTTTTCAAAATTTTACCAAGATTTTCAATGAGCAGTTAATTTCTATATTTTGTAATAATTTCTAAACTCTATAAAAAATATAAAGCTTCTTAATTTATCTGGCATATAAGAAAACTTAAGCACATTCTTGCAAACATAGATTTAATAATACAAAGTTAAAGGCCTATTTTAGCACTTTATTAAAATGACTCTACCTTACGATCAAATGTAAATTATTCTAGGTTTACAAAGTTTCTTCATATGGACTTAAATTATTATGTCTCAAAATATAGAAAGAATAGAATGCTCAAGTGTAGTTTATTAGATGTTATAAAGTTTGCTGCACTAAAATGAAAGAGATCATGTAGCTCCTACATTAACTTGGGCCCTTGAAGATCTTGCTCAAGTTTAGTTTTAAGTCCCTTAGAGTCAAAAATGTTCTTTTGATAAGTTCTTGTGACTTACTTCCTTAGTTTTGGCATTTTTTTGTTTGTCTTCCAAATGCTGTCATCCCCTCATGTCACATTTATTTCTGTGATGATCTGAAGGCAGGACTTAATCTCTTAATTGTATTATCATACGTTGTTTTGTACAAGAAATCTGTTTCCGTCACTCATTTGTAAGAAGACTTATTGAAAATTTACGGGTCATAGGGGGAGAATCACTGTGCACTACAACTTCTTGACTTCCTGGTTCCTGGCTCCACCGTTGTATCTATTTTCTTGTTCCTTAAATTTTAATAGCAATTAACAAATCCTCCAAGTATTTCAAGGTAGCAGTGTTTCCATATACTCCTGGTGTCAGCTTGTTGTTTCTATATCAAATAGTTATCAATACTCAACAAAAACTTCCCTCAATTTATAAAATCTTAACAGTGAACAAAATTTACTCAGTGTCAGTACTTCTGGATGGCACAGATTTAATAGTTTCAAAAGGTGTTCCCAGTCTCCATAGCAGCTAATGATGAAAGACGCATGTCAACGGTGAACAAGAAAAACTCACTTCCTATGAAAAACAGATAGAGCAAATCAACTTTATGGGCTGCTTTTTAGGAATAGTACCAAACAAATTTTCCTGATACCTAGATTCACAGCTTCCTTAAAATTGCTGCAGTGGTCCAGGTGTTTGTGAAAAGAAACAGGTCATGTATAAAACATAGATAGACCTAGAAAAAAACAGTAACTATTTTTTTAAATCCATTTGATTTGTCCTATAGTTTGAGGAAATTATTCTCTGATGCTATTAAATTGATAAATGTGTCTTAGATTTTATTTTGAATTTTCACCCTTTTTTATGCCATATAGGTATCCCCCTTGTAAGTGAAAGCTAAGTAATAAGAACTTATTAACACGAAGAAGGAACAACAGACACAGGTCCTCCTTGAGGATGGAGGGTGGGAGGAGGAAGAGGAGCAAAAAAAAAAAGTGCCTACTGAGTACTGCGATTAATAGCTTGTTGTTGAAATAATCTGTACAGCAAACCTGATTACGAGTTTACCTATGTATCAAACCTTCACATGTACCCTCAAACCTAAAGTAAAAGGTTTACAAAAAAGAAAAAAGCCACAGACATAGAAAAAAGACAGAGAAGTTTCATCATGATCATACTGCCAAGTGCCATTTTTAAATCAGTCCACACTGTGTCTAACAATAATCCATGAGACAGTGAATTTAACATGTAATTCTTAAATTAAAAAAACTATTTCTTCCTAATTATTACTTACTAAGTTATTTCCAACAAGGTATTGCTTACTGGATCATAGGAGCAAATTGAAAAGTAAAAGATGATATAACAGCGTATTGAAATATACTCAAAATCATTCATCTTTAAAATAAAACTAAGCAAAGCACTTATCTAATTGAAAAAGACTAAAATTTTATGCAATAAATGATGTAGGCAAAGGTGCTAGAAAATTGGCTCACTCAGCTACCATTATTGGAAGTGTAATTCAAAGTGTTCACCTTGAATTTCAATGGACAACTTTCGTCAATATTTTAAAGCACGACACAGGTCTCAAAGACCCAGAAATTTTCACTCACATAAACTTACAAATAGACAAAATAACGCTTATAATGTTTATTGCATACTGCTTTACATTTCAAATAGTTATAAATAAACTAAAAAGTATTAACAAGACAAATTACATCTATTCAAATAGATATTCAGAAAGAAATAAGGTACTTGACTATATAGAAATAGTCACAGATTTGTTGAATAATAAAGATAAAGTGTTATGTTAGAAACCAAGATACATATTGATGCGTATGTTGTCTTATTCTGGATATATGAAGCACTTGATATCCCTCCTGCTATTGAAACTTTCTAAAAATGCTAAATATTTAAAAATAGCTTTTCTATAAATGTTGTGACTTATAGGATAGTATCTGAAAACCTCTGAGGCAAAAATACAGCAGGATCACAAACTTAAATAAGTGAGTGCGGAAACCATCCAATTGCCCTGGATACATGTATTAATGTCAGTAGCCTAGAAGTTCAGTTTTATTGGAGGAGGAGTGACATGTAAGGCAATGGTAATGCAGTCAGGGAGCAGAATCAGTTGTCTTAACCTAGAGCTGGCATCAGTAAGCAAGGAGTGGGGAGGAAAGGCCTATTTTCCCTAGAGCAAAGTTGACATTTACACATACTATGTTTATGGTTGCAGGCCCTATAAAATATACTTGATGTAATTTAATATTTTTTTCTTAGAAAACAAGCAATTATAATCGGAATTGGATGCTGTTCACTTGAAATATTCTACTAGTCATTCCTCTATGGTGTAACATAATAGAAAAAACAAATGGACATAAAGTAATATTTTAGTAATTTCTGTCTATGGGTGCATATATGCAGTGTGTGTATATACATATATATACACACACACACATATTTACATATATGTATATAAATTTACACATATGTCAATATATTTATATATGTAAACATATTTACATACATATGTAAATATGTTTACACATATAAATATGTTTACATATATATGTAAATATGTTTACATATATATGTAAATATGTTTACATATATATGTAAATATGTTTACATATATATGTAAATATGTTTACATATATATGTAAATATGTTTACATATATATGTAAATATGTTTACATATATATGTAAATATGTTTACATATATATGTAAATATGTAAATATATATGTGTATATATATTTACATATATATGTAAAGTCCAAAATATTTAAGCTGTAAACCCCTGAAATATAAATATATGTGAGAGATATATATTTATATAAATGTAATATATATATATGAGAGGGAACATGAGAAAATTCATACAGTGATGATAAAATTAAAGCAGAATATTGATTTCACCTCATGTACTAGCTATCAAATTCTTACCATGTTCCTTAATGTATACATATTCTTCTCATTTGAGTTTTACACTAATTCTCTAAGTTATAAGAGACGTCGTTTTTCCTATCCTACAGATGAAGGACTAAAAGTCAAGGAAATTAAGTAGTTTGTTATTCAAGTAGTAAGTAGCAGAAACTGGCTTCAAAAATAAGCCTATTTATATCTGAAGTCACTTCTACTGCACCAATTTACCTCTCCATTTGAAGACAACTCTGATACCATATCAAGTGCTTGCTTAAAATAATGCATTTCTAATGTATTATTAGTGAATTAGTGCTCTACACCAGAAGAGTTATCATTATAATGTTTTCTGTTTGGCATTTCACTAAGTAAAATATCACTGCTGTATATCTGGGTTTTCCGGCAAAAAAAGAAAAGAAAATCTTCTCAAAGGACTAACCTATGCTGCTATCACCAATGCAACTCCTACAGTGTTCTTATTATGCTCATCAAAGTCCAAAATATTTAAGCTGTAAACCCCTGAAATATTGCAAATATATCTCAGTTGGTTCTTAGTCAACAGCTTTCCAACTGACTCAAGGCTGGGTCTTTCAAGACCATTAAAGAAATAAGCAATGTTGTTTAGTTCACATTGCCCCAAAAAAATGCACAGAGAGTAGTTACAAATGTCTTTTAGGCCACTGACGTTTTCATAGAGGGAGGAAGATTCAAATACATTTTGATATATTGGGGCTGGTGCATATTTTAATTAAAATACATTGCCAAACAAGAAGAAAAAGCCACATATTTCTGAAAGGGAGTTTTCTGAAGCATATTAAAAGGAACTGGTAATATTTGTTTCCTATTAAATCACTAACAGTGTCCTTAATTGGACAAGTTTTAAGAACATGCATCAAATATGCATCTATTGGATTATCTCTTTCTTAGATAATTAAATAGACTGAAAGAGCTATAGATGAACACTCAGATCTAGCGTTGTTTTAATGTATATTATAAATTAGTTTAGAAATAGAAATATTTATGAATCAATTGGTCTAAAATAACCTGAAGTATAAAAATTTACAAATAAACTCTATGGACTTGTGAGTTGCTCTTTTATTTTGGTCTTTGAAAACAATTTTTCTCTAACACAACAGTATAGTAAAATGAAATACTTTTTCGTGTTTAAACTGGTAATAGTGGTTTGTCACTGTGGCTCATGCTTGTAATTCCAGCACTTTGGGAGGCCAAGGTGGGAGGATTGCTTGAGCCCATGAGTTCAAGACCAGCCTGGGCAACATAGGGAGACCCCTGTCTCTACAAAGAAAAATAGCTGGGAGTGGTGGAACATGCTTATAGGCTCAGCTACTTGGGAGGCTGAGGCAAGAGGATTGCTTGAGCCTGGGAGGTCAAGGCTTCACTGAGCTTGATTGCACCACTGCATAAACCTGTGTGTTACTCTTCACTGTGAGACTATGAGACTTACTATGTATGCCTGAGCAAGTCACGAACAAGATTTGGAACTTTATCAGCTTTCCCGCATATATCCCTGAATAATTAGTGTGGATCTTTACTGACAATAGACATTATCAGGCTTCATTCCTCACTTACAGAATCAGAGTCCCCAGGGGAGGTAGCTGGGAGGATCTGTGTTTAACAAGCACACTAGAAGACTTATCTTCAATGAAATTTCAGAAACACCAGGGTAGACAACTGATAAAGTTCCTTCAAGTTCTTAAATTCTAAAACTCTAAATATTACATTTTGAGCATCAAGCCGGGTGTGGTGATGCACGCTTATAGTCCCAGCACGTTGGAAGGCTGAAGCATGAGGATTACTTGAGACCAGGAGTTCAAACCAGCCTGGGCAACATAATGGGACCAAGCCTCCACAAAAAAAAAAAAAAAAAAAAAAATAGCCAAGTGTAATGCCTTGTACCTGTAGCCCTAGTTACTCTGGAGGCTGAGGCAGGAGATCACTTGAGTCCAGGAATTTGAGGCTGCAATCAGCTATCATCCTGCCACTGCACTTCAGGCTGAGCAACAGAGCGAGAACTTGTCTCTTAAATATAAATAAATAAATGGATTTGGGGCATCAGCTGTAATCTACATTAATACACAAGGAGCTATGGATGAAGAGGAAAAATACCAATGGAAAATAAACTAAGGCGTATTGATAGGCAAGGAAGAATTTATGATAAGCTGAAGATCTTCATGTGTGTAATTGGTGTGACCTTCTTAAGGTATAAATAGATCTTCTTATATTTGCATTATTAATCACTCAGCTTCCACCTGCTTATGTTAATAGGCACTTCAGCGTCTTCCTTTTAAGGCCCACCATCAGGTTTCCAAGCATCCAACGTACTCAGATTATCTGTGGTCAGTACCATTTCCTAACAGAGTAGAAAATACTCAGCTCAAAAAATCCTCTAATAGGGCTAAGTTTTAGTTTTCATGGTGTTAGTTATTACTGTGGTGATGGATATTTGATAGTCTAGAAAATTTCACATCCCAGAATGTTGCCCTATATTTAAAACCCTAATTTTATAGCTTTGTTTATCCTCCAGTGTTCAGCTATTATTTCCAACCTTTATTATATAAAATCTATAAACCTTTCAAATTAAAAAATTGTTACTCATAATCTATAGACTACGCTGATGGGACCCAGATGTAATCAAGGGATACCCTGTCCTTTAAGAGTTAAAAACAACAAGCCTAACCTAGCAAATATCCTGAAATTCCAGAAGAGTTGGTGGGGAATTTGGGAACTACACTAACTTTGGCTATACAATCATACTTAACAACTTGGATTAATTTAATTATAGGATTTTTAACATCCTTTTCTTCCCTAAATTCTTTCATATTTCATCTCAGTTTTTCACTTCTAAAATATAATTAGTGTAGAAATATTTGTATTCTAGCTACTTTTTGAAAATATAGGATAAAATCCAAAAATCTTAATATTTAATTATAAGATCTCTATTTTGTTTTAGCCTATCCTTCCATTGGAATCTTCTCTCACTGGCCAACCTTCTTAAGCAGTTTTGGCATTGTACCACATTTGCTGGTCCACTCATGCTTGTTCTTCTTTTAAAAATTACTCTCAGTTTTTCTCTGGCTCTTAGGCTGTAATGAAGATACAGATTTTGTTAAATCATCTCTCTGTGCAGTGGGCCTATTGGGAAAATATAATTAAAAGTAAAATCTCCCAATCCATAAAACGTAGCCATAGAGTAGAAGATTAAAAAAAAATTATTATTAAATAATCATTGCATTAGAATGTGATATATATCACAGGCTTTCCACTAAAGGGACTGCCAAGACAGAAAGAAAATTCGTAGTTTTATATAGCCAAGCAGATAGAGCCCATGGCGTACATTTCTCAAGATAAACAATTACTAGTCCTCACGTAAGGGTACTTGACAGCACCATTTGTGACACATAATTCATCCTGAATTCACCTAGTAATTTGGGTAACCATCTGTGTTTGCTCGTTGATTTTATCCAAAAGAAAAATTAATATCTTCTATCTATCTTTATAAAACAGTTAGGTTTTCAACTTGGAGTTGGGTACCAGCTAAAGTTAGCCTCCCACCTTCTCTCAGAAACTGGGAGAAGGCCATTATCTTCATTGATGCCTATATTGCGAAAAGATGCTTCCCAAGTCCTTAATGAAGACATTTCTGAGTTGTAAAACTGGCAAAAGGCTTATTTAGCTTTTTATTTACATACCTCTCTTATAACTCAAAGGAGCAAAATGCGATTCACAACTGCAAGTTTTCTAAAGTAAATGTTCTGAGACAAGGGAAGGAGAGACAGATTATTTTCCTTGTCAATCAAGGAGAAATATTTATTTGTCTTCTATTTAATTCATATCTGCCCTTACAGGCCTCACTTCATGATGTTCTACCAATGTATTTTACTCACAAAATCTGAATGATGGCGTAACCATAGGAAGCAAAGGTGGGCTAGAGACAGCTGTAGTTTAATTTCCATTTATTCTCTGTTATTAGCTTACCGGTAGATCATCAAGGTTATCAAAATCTGTGACATCTGTTGTTACAAAGCAGAAAGTTTCTTTGTTTTTTTTTTCTACAGGACAAAGATAGGTTTTATAGTAATAGATTTTGAAATTGGAAAACCTTTATACATTACAAAACAATAACTTTAACTTTAATTTAATTCCAATGTGAGGTGGAATGTGAGAACCTATCTAGCTAGTAACAGAACTTGAACTACAACTTCAGTCTTTTCATTTTCAGTTTACTTTCTACTCCAACAGGCTGCCTCTTATTTTACTTCCATAAAAGAACAATTTTAAATAAAGGAGAATTTTTTAATAATAAACTCAAAACTTATTAGGTATTTGTAAATACGAAATTATGTTTTTCTGAGTGTTGCAAAGGAAATTTCTTTTCCTGAAAGTCTTTGTTCTGCCTTGTTCATTGCATTGGGAATTATTTTACTGGGAGGGGCCAGGGGTGGAATCATATGGTTTGGCACTGTGTTCCCACCCAAATGTCCTCTCAAATTGTAATCCCTATGTGTTGAGGTGGGGACCCATAGTCCTCACCTGTTGAGGGAGGGAGGTGATTGGATCATGGGGGACGTGTCCCCCCATGCTGTTCTTGTGATAGTGAGTGAGTTCTTAAGAAATCTCATGGTTTTATAAGGGGTCCTTCCCCACTTTGCCCCTCTTCTCTCTCCTGCCACTTTGTAAAATGTGACTGTTTTCCCTTCTGCCATGATTGTAAGTCTCCCGAGGCCTCCCCAGTCATGAGGAACTGTGAGTCAATTAAACCTCTTTCCTTTATTAATTACCCTGTATCAGGTATTTCTTTATAGCAGTGTGAAAGTGGACAAATACAGGCATTAAAAAGTTCTGTGGGAGTGAAAAGGCCTCTACATCCATCTCACCTTGGAGTTGATGGTTGATGTTCTTCTGGTGCGAAATTGCTTTTGTTTAAACATTTCTAGTCTATCAGCTTACCTCTAACAGCTGACGGTTGTGTGTAGAAGTGCAAAGTAGTGATTCTTCAGCAGATTAATCAGTTAATATAAATTTGGGCACATCATATTTTTTCTGGAAGCAAAAGTAAGAATCATATCCAAAGCAATTATGTTAAGGTTTTAAAATTACTATTATTTTTTTCTCTTTCTTTTTTTTATTATACTTTAAGTTTTAGGGTACATGTGCACATTGTGCAGGTTAGTTACATATGTATACATGTGCCATGCTGGTGCGCTGCACCCACTAACTCGTCATCTAGCATTAGGTATATCTCCCAATGCTATCCCTCCCCACTCCCCCCTCCCCACCACAGTCCCCATAGTGTGGTATTCCCCTTCCTGTGTCCATGTGATCTCATTGTTCAATTCCCACCTATGAGTGAGAATATGCGGTGTTTGGTTTTTTGTTCTTGCGATAGTTTACTGAGAATGATGATTTCCAATTTCATCCATGTCCCTACAAAGGACATGAACTCATCATGTTTTATGGCTGCATAGTATTCCATGGTGTATATGTGCCACATTTTCTTAATGCAGTCTATCATTGTTGGACATTTGGGTTGGTTCCAAGTCTTTGCTATTGTGTATAATGCCGCAATAAACATACGTGTGCATGTGTCTTTATAGCAGCATGATTTATAGTCCTTTGGGTATATACCCAGTAATGGGATGGCTGGGTCAAATGGTATTTCTAGTTCTAGATCCCTGAGGAATCGCCACACTGACTTCCACAATGGTTGAACTAGTTTACAGTCCCACCAACAGTGTAAAAGTGTTCCTATTTCTCCACATCCTCTCCAGCACCTGTTGTTTCCTGACTTTTTAATGATTGCCATTCTAACTGGTGTGAGATGGTATCTCATTGTGGTTTTGATTTGCATTTCTCTGATGGCCAGTGATGATGAGCATTTTTTCATGTGTTTTTTGGCTGCATAAATGTCTTCTTTTGAGAAGTGTCTGTTCATGTCCTTCGCCCACTTTTTGATGGGGTTATTTTTCTCTTGTAAATTTGTTTGAGTTCATTGTAGATTCTGGATATTAGCCCTTTGTCAGATGAGTAGGTTGCGAAAATTTTCTCCCATTTTGTAGGTTGCCTGTTCACTCTGATGGTAGTTTCTTTTGCTGTGCAGAAGCTCTTCAGTTTAATTAGATCCCATTTGTCAATTTTGTCTTTTGTTGCCATTGCTTTTGGTGTTTTAGACATGAAGTCCTTGCCCATGCCTATGTCCTGAATGGTAATGCCTAGATTTTCTTCTAGGGTTTTTATGGTTTTAGGTCTAACGTTTAAGTCTTTAATCCATCTCGAATTGATTTTTGTATAAGGTGTAAGGAAGGGATCCAGTTTCAGCTTTCTACATATGGCTAGCCAGTTTTCCCAGCACCATTTATTAAATAGGGAATCCTTTCCCCATTGCTTGTTTTTCTCAGGTTTGTCAAAGATCAGATAGTTGTAGATATGCGGCGTTATTTCTGAGGGCTCTGTTCTGTTCCATTGATCTATATCTCTGTTTTGGTACCAGTACCATGCTGTTTTGGTTACTGTAGCCTTGTAGTATAGTTTGAAGTCAGGTAGTGTGATGCCTCCAGCTTTGCTCTTTTGGCTTAGGATTGACTTGGCGATGCGGGCTCTTTTTTCGTTCCATATGAACTTTAAAGTAGTTTTTTCCAATTCTGTGAAGAAAGTCATTGGTATCTTGATGGGGATGGCATTGAATCTATAAATTACCTTGGGCAGTATGGCCATTTTCACGATATTGATTCTTCCTACCCATGAGCATGGAATGTTCTTCCATTTGTTTGTATCCTCTTTTATTTCCTTGAGCAGTGGTTTGTAGTTCTCCTTGAAGAGGTCCTTCACATCCCTTATAAGTTGGATTCCTAGGTATTTTATTCTCTTTGAAGCAATTGTGAATGGGAGTTCACTCATGATTTGGCTCTCTGTTTGTCTGTTGTTGGTGTATAAGAATGCTTGTGATTTTTGTACATTGATTTTGTATCCTGAGACTTTGCTGAAGTTGCTTATCAGCTTTAGGAGATTTTGGGCTGAGACAATGGGGTTTTCTAGATATACAATCATGTCGTCTGCAAACAGGGACAATTTGACTTCCTCTTTTCCTAATTGAATACCCTTTATTATATCATTTTCTGTCATTTTAACTCACTTTTGCTTTTAAGTTGCAAATGGTGTGATAGAGATATTTGATCATATAATGTTTTTATTTGCGTTAGCTGAACAAATAGCAAAGTTTAAATTACAGACTACATGTTTGCTTGAATTAACAAGGGTTGTACAATCTTAAGCACTGGAAATAATCAATTTCATAATAATGGTATTAAGTTTAGAAGCTTTATGACCACATATAGAGCAAAAAATCTAGTCTAAATTTACTATTAATGATGCAGTACTAATTTCCTAGTTTTTGTTTAATACATAAAGAGCCTTATATCTTTCTCTATTATGTTAATCCCAGGATCTAATGAGAGTGAACAAATGTTTCAGAGCATTTGAAAGTTTGATATTAACACTAAAAAACCTTATATTTGAATTTGTATAATTTGTTTCCAGTAAATCAATAAGTACTACACATTTTGATGTTTGTAAAATAGTAACACAATTAAAATATCCTTCTATTATCATTTAGTTAATCCTAATTTCACTTAAGCACACAAAAATGTAATCATCCAAATAGTAGAGTGGTCCTATTTTCATTTTGTTCTTAAATCAGAGCAATTGAAGAATATTCTTCACATAAATACATGTGAAACGGTAAAGCCTATTAAAACGAATTTAGTCTAAAACTTGACAAGCAACGTTGCTACCATTCCAGTGTAACCCATATTAGCTAGACAGATACTTTATTTCATATCATGCTTCTCAAACAGATTTTTGATGGAATGCCACCGATGGGGAAAGTTAGTGACCCACCAAGGCACATTTATGGAATTTTCATTTTCCCCATTGATATGGAGAAATTAATTCATCCACCTTATAAAAATGAACATGCCTAGTTCAAGTGGTAGACTGGAAAATAAGATTAACATGCAAAGCCTCCGTGGGGGGTTCTGTCTCTGGGGTCCCAGTCATGGCAGGTGGATCTTCTTTCTTCTCAGACTTTAGAATTACTTCTGTTAAAATTACAGCATTAAAATACCTTTAGTCCCTCAACAATATTTTTAGAGTTTTTTAATAGAGGTTTTCTATTTTACTCATTCATTCAACAAATGTATTTTGGGGTCCTCATATGTGCCAGACACTGTTCTACATGCTGGGCATAGAACAGGGAGCAAAAGAGTCCAATATTCTTAGTCTCAGGGTACTTCAATTCTAATGAGGGAGACAGTGAAGAATAGAAAAGTAAATTACATAGAATGTTAGGTAGTGGTAAGTTCTTGGGAAAATGAAGATGGCAAGGGGTTGCAGTTCAAATACAGTGACCAGGGTAGATCTCACTAAGATCTACCCTGCATGTGGACTGCATGCAGTGACTCACGCCGGTAATCCTAGCACTTTGGGAGGCCGAGGCGGCCAGATCACCTGATGTCGGGAGTTTGAGACCAGCCTGACCAAAATGGAGAAACCCCGTCTCTACTAAAAATACAAAATTATCCAGGTGTAGTGGCGCATGCCTGTAATCCGAGCTACCAGAAAGGCTGAGGCAGGAGAATCCTTTGAATCTGGGAGGCAGGGATTGCGGTAAGCTGAGGTCGCGCCATTGCACTCCAGCCTGGGTAACAAGAGCGAAACTCCATCTCAAAAAACAAAAACAAAAACAAAACAAAACAAAACAAAAAACACAAAAAACAGCAATGTAGAAATGAAAACCTAACAGAAGTGAGGAAGTAAGCATAGAAAACTTGAAGAATTGCATTCCATGCAGAAAGTACACCGACAAAGAATCTGAGACTGGAGCATCACTGCCAAGTTCCAGGTATAAAAATACCAGTGTTGCAGAAGCAAAGTCAATAAATATGTGATAAAAGTGAAAACACTGGATCAGAGAATAAAAAGGTTCAAGATCATGTGGGGACTCTGTAGGATTACTGGCTTTCATTTTGGCTTAAATCAGATATTGGAGAATTTTTGAAGGCATGTGACATATTTTGTAGATCATTGTATCTAATAAATTACAAGTAGAATTCAGTGGATGGAGGAGAAAGAAAAGGGATGTATTAGAAGATTTTAATTATACAGGCAGATTCCCCAATACTGTGCTTCTCAAAGAGGTATTTGATGGAATGCTTGGGATGGAGAATGCTATGGGGGTGTAAGAAAGACGGTGGCCTTTATCAAGTTGGCAGTAGCAGTGCTGGTGCGAATGGCTACATACTTATGCAGTATTTGAATGCAGAGTTGACTTGATTTGCAGATTGGATATGGTGGGTGAAAGAGAATAGTCCAAAGAAGAATACAGTTTTTATCCTGATCAACTGAAAAGACAGTTTGGAAGATAGGGAAGATTAGTTTTTGGCATGTTAATTTTGAGTTACCCATTTGACATCCAAGTGGAGCTGTCAAGATCAGATCAGGCAATCACAGAGATTCAAAGTTGGGAATTCTTAGCATAAAGATGGTATTTATGTATTTGAGTTGAGATAAGATCACGGAAAGATGTGACTGGAAAACAATGAAGACCTGAGAATCTAGGCCTGCTCAACATCAAAGTCTAAAGGGCAAGGGGATGAGGAGGAGCCTGCAAAGGACACTGAGGGCTGGCTAAGCTAAATAGGAAATCTAAGAGAATGTGGGCTGCTTGAAGTCAAACAGGATTTTCAAGGAAGAGAGATGCACATATGTCAAGTGCTGTTGTTGGTTTAAATAAAAAAAGAACGCTGAGATGGACCATTCAATTTAGTAACATAAAAGCCATTGATATCCTTGATCAGAGCATTATAAATGGGGAAGGGCAGGCAAAGCCTGATTAAAGTCCAGACAGAAGGGGAAAGAGACATTTGAGATGGAACAAAAAGAAAATTTTGTCAAGGTTTTTGCCTGTGAAGGGAAAGAGAGACTTAGGTGTCCAGGTACACATGAAAAGGGATGTGGAATTAGGAGACTGACTTTTTTTTTTTTAAATGAATAAGATAATAACTTGTTTTGTTTGTTTCTTTGTTTATTTGTTTGGTTATTTAATGGCAATAGGATAATACCGTAGAGAGGGGAAATGATGATATAGAAGAGATAGTGGAGCTGGAGCTATGTCTTTGAGTGGCTAAGAGGAAATGGGAGCTAATGTACAAATGGAGAGGTTGACCTTGACCAGGTGATATTAACAAGAGAGGAGATAGAGGATATGAACACAAGTTTTCCATGCTGCACAAACATATGGTGGATGTGGTGGGAGTTTGTTGTTAGAAAATCGTTTTTTTGTTTTTGTTTGTTTGTTTGTTTGTTTTTTAATAGACACAGGGTTTCATCATGCTTGCCAGGCTGATCTTGAACTCCTGACCTCATAATCCGCCTGCCTCGGCCTCCCAAAGCGCTGGGATTACAGGCATGAGCCACTGCACCTGGCCCAGAAAATTGTTTTTGATTGCTTTTCATTGAATGAAAAAAAAAAAAAAAAGAATGAGAAAGCAAGTTTGGAAGTTTGAGAAGGACATAGCATCACATAGGCACATGAGAGAGTAAATGTCTTTGGGCCATCCTGAACAGTTAGCTTGCATTCGAATCACCTGAAGAGCTTGCTAAAACACAGATTGCCGAGTCCTGTGTTTCTGATTTATTAAGTATACGATGGGGCCTAAGAAGTTCACCATTATAATATGGGGACCAGTTTTTGAGAACCATTACACTAGGAAATATATATAGTACGATTGTCTGGAAATATTAAGGGTCCAGATGAGGCCAGGGATACCAGTAATTGTGATTTCCTAACACAGTGGTTAACTGGCATGTCCTGCTGCTTTATCTTTTAAATTCTGTCCTAGAGAACTATTGTAGATGAAGAGAGATATACGTATAAGACATTAACATAAAAACTAGGAAGATGAGAAAACTTAGAAAGATAGAAAGCTGAGATTATGTGATTTGCATTTTGACATAGGTATAATGGTGAATATATGTTTTGCTCTTACCACGCCATTTCTCAGGGAGTATCCTTAATTTCTCAACTACTGCCATAACATAGAAAAGAAACAATGGATGGTCTGCGCTTGGATTTGCTAGAGTAACTTCAGAGAAGGTCAGAGCCTTATAAAATGGGAAGCACTCTGCCCTGGTAACTGGCGCTCTTTAATCTGGGGCATTTTATCTCCTTACACTTGCATCATACCAGAAGGAACACTAAAAAAACACATTCAAACACATATACACATATTTCAAAGTGTACTTGACAACTTCAATAAACCATATGCAGAGTACCTAAGAACCATTAATAACTCAGTGAAAAAAAGTATTTTCTATGTATATAATTTTTGGGATGGGGGGATGGGGTCCCACTATAACACCCAGGCTGGAGTGTGGTGGCATGATCACGGCCCACTACAGTCGTGAACCCATGAGCTCAAGCCATTCTCATGCCTCAGCCTCCATATTTTATAATTTAATAAATTTTATATCTAGGAGTATCAAAACTGCAACAAACCGAAAAAAGCAATGCAACAGACAGTTCAGACATTATAAATTGCCATAACACATTTTCTTTCATTGGTAAAGGTTAGATGTTGATAACAAAGAATTAGGAATCACAATTTATAAAGAAAGAGGAAAGTGAAATATTGTTTTTTAAATATAATGGTTCAATTGAAGACAGCCCTGAATGATATAAATCACAAAAAGGTTTCAGCTGAGGAGAAACAGGCTCGGACCTCTTCCAGAAGAAAGCAGAAGTGCCATAAAGAAGTGACAGATATGTATTTAATTTAACAGATATCTATTGAAGAATGTCAGGCATCTGCGAACAAAATAAATACATAAAGATGCCTGACCTTTGTGCATTACAGAAAATAAAAAGATAAAAGAACAGAAAAAACAAAGAAACAAGAGAAAAGAAAAAGGCAAGAACACAGAAGAAAGAAAGGCATGCCAATGTGACAATAGGTAGATAATAATAGTCTATGACAAATATAAATAAATAAATCAAGAAACCAATAGAGTGAAGCAGGTGATACTAATGCATATCTAGGTTTTAGACTCACTGTAACTATAAACTTCCTTTTAAATCCGTCATGCTGTGGTTTTGTGAAGGTTTTCTCAATCAAGATTTGGAACAGATAACTAATCAGAATTTCTAGCCCCCATGGGTCCTGATTAATTAAAGATTGAATATTAAAAAAGATATTTATGAAGTCATTTCAGAGATTTAAAATCTTTTAAACTTTAAAAACAGAATGCAGGCACAACGGAAGCAATCTGAAGATGACATTTAAAGGCAAATTGAATTTTCCTCTTGTAGCAGATATAGATCTCAGTTGTATCAACACATAACATTGTTTACCATAATTTGTCATCAGTCATGAAATAAAAATATAATTCAGACAAAAAGAAAAATAAACAGAGGGAAGAACTTTTTGGAAAAATAATGATAACTTTAGAGAAATAAAGGGCAGATAAAATGTTCAGTTAAAAGAACTCATAAGATGTAAAATACAGTAAGTTTTACACTGTTCTTCCCCTTAAAACTTACATTTTCATTTCATTTTCAACTGCACAATTTTTTGTTATAATATTTTAAACTTCAAATCTTTTAAATGATTACTTATAAATGTCTTCAAATTAGTCTATAAATGAAATAATGTATTTTTAAATTTTCAGAGCAAGTCTTAAAAATTATTCTGTTATTTTATTTTATTATTATTTTTTAGATGGAGTCTTGCTCTGTCACCAGGCTGGAGTGCAGTGGTGTGATCTCGGCTCACTGCAACCTCCACCTCCCAGGTTCAAGCGATTCTCCTGCCTCAGCCTCCCTATTAGCTGGGACTACAGGCACAGGCCACCACGCCCAGCTAATTTTTATATTTTCAGTAGAGATCGGGATTTAGCGTGTTGGCCAGGGTAGTCTAGATCTCTTGACCTCATGATTTGCCTGCCTCAGCCTCCTAAAGTGCTGGGATTACAGGCATGAGCCACTGAGACTGGCCGCGTTATTTTTTTGTGTGTTATTTATTTTTATACATTTTTTGTATTATATTTTAAGTTCTGGGATACATGTGCAGAATGTGCAGGTTTGTTTCATAGGTATGCATGTGCCATGGTGGTTTCTGCACTCATCAACCCATCATCTACGTTAGGTATTCCTCCTAGTGCTATCCCTCACCTTGCCCCCCATCCCCTGACAGGCTCCAGTGTGTGATGTTCCCCTCCCTGTCCCCATATGTTCTCATTGTTCAACTCCCACTTATGAGTGAGAAAATGCAGTGTTTGGCTTTCTGTTCTTGTGTTACTTTGCTGAGAATGATGGTTTCTGCTTCATCCATGTCCCCACAAAGGACATGAACTCATTCTTTTTTTTATGGCTGCATAGTAATACATGGTGTGTATGTGCCACATTTTCTTTATCCCATCTATCATTGATGGGCATTTGGGTGAGTTGCAAGTCTTTGCTATTGTGAATAGTGCTGCAATAAACATACATGTGCATGTGTCTTTATAGTAGAATGATTTATAATCCCTTGAATACATACCCAGTAATGAGATTACTGGGTCAAATGGTATTTCTGGTTCTAGATCCTTGAGGAATCACCACACTGTCTTCCACAATGGTTGAATTTACACTCCCACCAACAGTATAAAGTGTTCCTATTTCTCCACATCCTCACCAGCATCTGTTCTTTCTTGACTTTTTAATGATTGCTGTTCTAACTGGTGTGACATGGTATCTCATTTTGGTTTTGACTTGCATTTCTCCAATGACCAGTGATGATGAACTTTTTTTCATGTTTATTGGCCGCATAAATGTCTTCTTTTGAGAAGTGTCTTTCTATTCTTCGCACACTTTTTAATGGGGTTGTTTTTTTCTTGTAAATTTGTTTAAGATCCTTATAGATTCTGTATATTAGCCCTTTGTCAGATGGATAGATTGCAAAAATTTTCTCACTATTATTAGCAGTATACTTTAAAAGTGTCATTGTTTATAACATGAATATATTGTTTGTATTCCAAACTCTGAGAAATAAACTATATCAAAAGTGAAGTTGTATTGTAGATATAACCCTAAATGAGATGAAGAATTCTTTACTTTTTGATAAATTCATGCGTACATGAATAAATATTACTTATTGCCTGAGTGAGACATGGTTCAACTTCAATTCTATTTCTATTTTTCATTTTTGTTGATCTAAGATCAGTAAAATCTTAGTCTCGAGAGTAAGTAAAATGGAATAAAAATCCTTTTTTGTATTGATGCCGCTTAGTTATTTGAAATCTTTCTGAGATTCTTCACAAGAATACAAGGATCCATCATGAAAAATAATTCTTAATGGCTTACTAGCTAACAATTCTAAGTTCTCCTTCAATTGTGTTGAAGGCAAAGAATTGTAAACTACCTGACAAGCAAAAGAATTTGTTACCACTTATTGGAATAATTGACATTCTTAATTTCTAGTTACTTTTTTAAAAAAGGTTGTACCCAAACTAATCCTGTCAAATAATCATTTGGAGTATATGGATTATACTTTTCGCTTCATTTTCTTTTCTAAGCATAATTTTTATTCAACATATAAAGTGATTTTTATTTCAATATACATTTACCAATAAAAAGATATTATATTGGCAAATGTATATTAAAATAGAAATCACTTACCTCATCCTATTGTATGTTATAATTTTCTTTGGGTTAAAACTTTGGAGTTGTATTTAGAATACCAAATTTTGGAGGGAATAGTCTGCTATACAACCAAATTAGCCAAGCCAGGCATCACTCAGCAAGGCCAGAGATCACTATTGTCCAATATCAGAGTACCTTTCTTCAAGAAGTGTCTAATACATGCTATATTAGGTGTTTTGAGGGACCTGAAAAAAAAAAAACCTGGATAACTAAATCATGAATTTCATCTATATTATAGATATTATGAAAAGCAGTCAAGTTTAAAATGATATAGATCTCTTGTATGATTAATTCATCTAATTTGTAAATTATAAGAGCTAAAATACATTTATATGGCATACGTCAATATTTAATTTGTAAGCATAAATAAAGTATGTATTAAAATTTTAAATTATTTATCAAGGATTGTACAGAAAATAACATCTCCTGTATCGACTTCCCCAGAAACTGTGACTATGTTAGGTTATTTGGCAAAAGGGAACTGATGCTGCAGATGGAATGAAGATTGCTAATCTGATGACATTTAGAGAAGATGATTACCGTTGATTATTCAGGTAGACTCAATGCAATTATAAGGATGTTAATAGGTAGAAGAGGCAAGCAGAAGAGTCAGTGAGTTTCTATGATACTACACTCCTGGCTTAAAATTAAAGGGGCCATGAGCCCACAGGGGCAGTCTCTAGAAGCTGGAAAAGGCAAGGTCACCGATTCTCCCCAAGAGCTTCTAGAAAGAATGCAACCCTGCTGACAGCTTGATTTTGACCCATTGAGAATCCCTTTAAAGATCTGACCTCAAGATCTGTAAGATAATAAATTTGCGGTTTTAAGCTATTAAGTTTGTTGTAATTTTTTTTTACAACAGCAATGATAAACTAATACAGGTGTATAATTATTCATGGTTTCCCTTTGGTTAAATATGTGTTTTTTCCCTGAACTACCTTTTGTCTTTGAGAAGATAAAATAAGAATTATATATGAAAACCAGAAAAACTCCACTAACTTGCTGGATATAGATACCACAATTTCCTGTCTAGTTAAATTTTTAACAGGTAAGGCATATACTACTAAAATTTACTTGTCTTAGTGGCTGATAGTAATTTTTACATGGGAAATAATCAACATTTTACATTATCAACTAAGATTAGAACTGTCAATAATACAGGTATATATTTTATATGCTTTAAAAATTAAACCCTATCTTTCCTCGTGAGTAAGCTTACCCACATCTCCACAAAAGTCACAGAAAACTCACTATTGACTTTTTTTGCTGTATCTTGAAAAAATTGTTATTTGCAGAACCATTTTGTCTACTTAAAATGTTTTTCTTCCTAGCTAATTAGGCATTCTCTAATGAATAGTAAAAAAAAAAAGTAACTGGAAAGACAAACTTTTGTTTAGATTTGTGAAAAAGCCATTTTTAGCTCTCCTTGTTGCTTATTTGCTCTGCTTCCATCCTGCTCTCAGATACTTTCTCAAAAGCAATGCTTTTCTGACAATGGCGCCTGATGAGAGAACTGAGATGGTAACAACAACAACAAAAGCAGGGTACTCCACGTGCTCAAACTACATTACATCTGATTTTAGAATTTCCCACCAAAAGTCAAAATATATTATATTTTAAGCGATTCTTTACACTTGGCAAAGTATGTATGAAACAAGAAATTCAAGCAGTTTTACCCAGCGCAAGTTTAATGATTGTGAGTTACCAATTAGCGAATTCCCCTCTCCGTGTTTTCAAGTACCCTTTTAAAGGGTGCTCTAAAGGTTTTAAACTAGAGGCAATTGTAACGTTAAGGAAAAGATTTTAAATGTCCCTTCATTTTTTAAAGTTTTTTTTTTTTTTTTTGTAAGACAGTAGGTGGTAGAGTATGAAGAAAGAATGCCAAGAGAATTTGAGAATCTAGAAAAAATGTCCAAGTTCCCCTTGATAAATATTTATGTGTTTCTCAAAGCATACTATTTGAAGAGAGCTGTTCTTGAGGATACAATTTTAGTGATGTATAGTAATTGGAAGCTAGGGGATGCCAAAGGAAGGCAGTTGATATATATCTATATACAAATTGATAAGGGGAAGATACAGGTGTTGAAAATTATAGTGCAAAATAAATACAGAATTTAAAAATTTGAAGGCAAACACTGGAAAAAGAAAAATAAAATATTTTAAATTTAAACTAGCAGAAGAAATTCTGACCTGTCAAATGAAAGTCAGTGAAAGGAGGAAAGCTGCCTAGCTTGAAAATACAGTAAATTAAGCATAAAGTTGCATGAATTGTAATAAATTCAAATAAGTTAAAGGAGCCAATGACAAACAGAAATGCTCAGATTATATTGCAACAGTTAAGTTTCAGCAATATATGTTGCAAATAATCTACAAAATAAAATAATACAGAGAATTGAAAACCAAAAAGATGAAGAAAGAAATATAGGTATATATGATGCAAAAGAAAATTTATGTTGTGTCCTAAATATGTGATAAAATAGAATTGAAGATAAGACATTGTCCACTAATATATGTACAAGGAACAATATGTTAAGAAAATGTAATAGTTTTGAAAAGAAATTTACCCAATTCACAAACATGAAGTAGAACTTGCATATATAAAGTAAAATTTGATAGAGATATGGGTAGAAATAAAGAATCCATGGCTATAATTAGATTTTTCACACAAATTCTTAGAAACTGATACATCAAGCAATATAAGCAAATAACAGAAGATATGAATGATCAACTAAAATAAAAGAATAAAAGGTCAAAATATTAAATGGAGAAGATCAAACCAGTGGGAACCATAGTAGGTGGAAATAATCACCAAATTTAAAGAGAATACATGTATTTTCTAGCATAACTGGACCATTCATAGATACTGCTGGTGTCATAGGCAAGACTAAAGAATTCTTCATGAAAAAAAAAATGACTAAGACATTGAAATGTCCCAAAACTAAGACATTCAAAAGGAACACATATGAGGGTAAATATGTGGGTCGATGCAAAATATTGCACAAAAATTAAAGAATAATATGGAGATTTAAAATATATGTTTTTAATTTTTAGCCACAGGGATTAATATGAATAAGATTCTGAACTTATGAGTAACACAAATAAGTAATAACTTATATTCAATTTAATCAACAAGTGTTAAACAGTATAATGACTAGTATAACCACTAAAATAATAGCTCATGAATGTAGAAAAAGTTAAAAGGAAATAAGGAATAAATGAATAATATTTAAGTTAAAAAAAGGCAAAAGAATTAAAGAACAGAAAGGTAAATATCTAAGTAAATATTATGGGTTATTCTTTTGTTTCTAAAATTATTTTTTATGATTGAAAGCAAAAATAATGGTTTCTGACATAGTTGTCAATATAGATTCCTAGATCTACTCATATTGCATTATGATAGCCATGCTTCATTATGATAAAAGGGGTATATCAACCAAAATGTATCAGAATTCTAAGTCTGAAGGAACCCAACAAAATACAAATTGTGGTATGTAGTTATACTTTAATAAAAGATTTACTAAACCAAAAAATTCCATTTAAAATATAAATTAAACTCTAGAAGAACTATAAAAATTTTAAGGATTCATTTCATCAAAGGCTGGCATACAAAGTTATCAGCATATGACAGAGTAATAGAAAAGGTTGACAATGCCTAGATAGAGCAAAGTGATTATTACTGACATTCAAATCAACAAAAAATATAGTAAACTCAATAGAAAAATGGGTCCCCAAAGTCCGAATATGTTATCAGCACTCTGACAAATGCCAATTTGCATAAATAAAATGTGATGTGTATCTTCACGACTTGCTTAGAAAATGTAAGAATTATAGATGATATTATGCGATGAGAATATGAGGAAAAACAACCTTTATGGACAATGGATGGGAAAGTAAATGGTTGTAAACATTTTGGAAAATAATATGGCAGGACCCATTTAAAATTATGCATACCCTACAACCTAACTGTCTTACTGTTGGGTGTATATTCCCAATATAGTGTGAATGTGTGTCCCCTCCAAATCTCATGCTGAAATGTGTTCCCGAATGTTGGTGGTGGGACCCAGTGAGAGGTATTAGATCATGGGGTGGATCCCTTATGAACGGTTTAGCACAGGAATGTCCAGTCTTTTGGCTTCCCTGGGCCACATTGGAAGAAGAGTCGTCTTCGGCCACACATAAAATACACTAACACTAACAATAGCTGATGAGCTCTCTCTCTCTCTCTCTCTCTCACACACACACATACACACACACACACCTCATAATGTTTTAAGAAAGCTTACAAATTTGTGTTGGGCCACATTCTTGTTGGGCCACATTCAAAGCTGTCCTGGGCTGCATTCAGCCTGCAGGCTGTGAGTTGAACAAGCTTGATTTAGCACCATCCCCTTAGTGATAAGTGAGTTCTTTCTCCATTAGTTCACAAGAGATCTGATTGTTTAAAACAGCCTTGGACCTCCCCCTTCTTTCTCTTGCTCCCTCTCTGACCATGAGACACGCTGGCTCCCCTTCACCTTCTTCCATGATTATAAGCTTCAGGCCTTGCCAAGAACAGATGTCGTTGCCGTGCTCCCTGTACAGCTTGCAGAACCGTGAGCCAAGATAAACCTCTGTTTTAAAAAAATTAATTACCCAGCCTCAGGTATTTCTTCATAGCAATATAAATGGACTAACACAGCCCCTGACAGATTGTGACACATAACCAAAAGATGTCTTCATAAGGAGACTATTTACAGAAGTGAATTCTATGGTAGCTGGATGTCAGTGTTAATTCCACTGCAAGACTGCACAGGGGAAAATGTGGTGGGTTCATTTTATTGAAAACTATGCAGCAGCTACAGGGAAATAAACAACCTAAAAGAACCTACAACAATGTGGGAATGTATGAAGGACATTATGCTCTGTGAAAAAAATTAGAAATAAAATAGATGTATATCATAATACTCTTTAAGAAAAATGTATACACTCTTGTTTATACACATACAGACACTCAGAAAACAACTTTCTTATTTTGTAAGAATTCTTTAAGAGTAAAGAACCTGTATCAAACACATGAGAGTGCCTGTCTATGACAAGGGTAAAAGAATAAAAAGAATTAAATAAATAAGTAAAACCAGAGAGAAACTTGTAGGAATCAATAATGATAACGTCTCATAAAATAAAGAATGTGATTAATTTTCTACAACTGTGATACAAAAACAGAGACTGTCAAAATCAAACTTAAAGAGCTTTAGCATAGAGCTTATTGTAGGGCAAAAATTAAATTTTAAATACTTAGCTTGGATAGTTTGATGAAAGAATGGTGTACATAAGGTAGTAAGATGCACTAAATAATCCCATGGGTGTATGGGAAGAAAATACTCAAGATACTACTTACTAGTTGTATTCATTTTGTACTCCTTTTTCCAGCAGAATTTAGCATCTAAATGCTAGAGGAGGCCAGGCATGTTTACTCATGCCTGTAATCCCAGTGCTTTGTGGGGCCAACTCAGAAAGAATACATGAAGCCAAGAATTCTAGACCAACCTGGGCAACATAGTGGATTTTTGTCACTCCAAAAAAAATTTAAAAATTAGCCAGGCATGATGTTGTGCACCTGAAGTCCCATCTACTCAGGAGGCTGAGGCAGGAGGATCGCCTGAGGCCAAGAGTTTGAGGCTGCAGTGAGCCATGATCACGCCACTGCACTATAGCCTGGGTGACAGAATGAGAGCCTATCCCTTAAGAAATGAAAATAAATAAGTACTAGACCACACGATCTTTCCAATTTCCAGCCCCTATTGCAGTTTTCTGTAGATTAAATATTTTGTGTATTCCCAGGGTTCCAGCTGTTTCTCTGCACATTTCAGGCTTGTTCTTCTGTCTACTCAAGTCCCTAGATCCAACAAATGTCCTTAGGGATGGACTCAGCTGCTGGCCTGTGATCACCTAGGAAGGGCTTGTTTTTCTCTGAAATTTAGTCCCCTGAAACTTCAGGCCCATAGCTTTTGGATGGCTTCAAAAATACAGTTTTTCAGAAAAACGTTTATCTAACGTCATCTCATTATCGCAGGAGCAATTACCTTTGGTAACTTTCTATTTTAATTGGAAGAAAAAACTCTGACATTGGCATTGTAATGAGGCTTTTGGTCTTTGACCTTAATGAAGCAATTAAATCCAAATCTATTTTGTATCTTGTGCTTGTAATGAAGGATTAAATGAGAAAATATATGTAAAATGCATAATACAAGGGGTCAAATGTACACTATTGATATACAGTTATATTATGACTACATGCTGAAAACACATGATCAATCTGATCGCTTCCTGAGACCAAAAGCCAGACTTTTTCAGTGATACTTAACTGTCAAATAATTCTATTCGATTTTTCATTGGGGCTTAGTGTTTGGTCCGTAAACTGCTATTACAGTCTGCAAATCAGTTATGTCAATAAGCATGCTAATTTATTCAGCAGTCATATTTTTTGTAGCAATAGTTACTCAATGAAAGAAGCAATGTATTGATTTAATTTCTAGTGGAAGCTACTTCTCTCATTGTGAACTGGTTACAAACATTTAACACTCCAGCTTTTCAGGGAGTACTGGTAGGCATTACCCAAAGAAGGTAATATGTTCCCATAAAGCAGGAACTCTTATTCCTCTTTATCTTCTTTTTGATAAACTCTACAAGCTCTTGGTACGGAATCCACATTCCTTGAGAGGTACGAAACAATCCTCCATAAATTTAAATTTATGCCCATGAAGAATCAACTGGGAAGCATGTTCGGAATGGGAGCTCCAGAAACCTATGGCAAACACATGGATATAAGATTATGTTAGACACAATCCCCAAATTACCTTTAAATTCAATGGGAAAAAGTGACAAGGAACAATATTTAGGGCAGCAAGGATAATGCTACCTTCTCATGCCTAAAATAAGCAAATTAAAATCTAATATTAATGCTCTGAAGCCTAATAATAACTAGTAAGGTTTATGTCTATCAGACAGCCACTGCAGGCTACTGTAAAAACCAGCTACACAACCATCTGAAAGCCATTTTCTTCCCTCTGGTTACAAACAGTCACATGTCTACTGATGTTGTAGTTAAGGCTGATCTTCTATCTTTCAGCAACAACGTTGTTTCTCAAATGCTACTATTTGACTGAAAAAAGTTTTGCAGCCAGAGCCTGTTGCAAGTATTTGTAAATTGAAAATACAAAATCAAACCACTTCTCATGAATGATTAAACATTGAAAAACTGCTGCAAGGAGCGTGTGTGTGTATGTGTGTGTGTGTGTGTGTGTTCATGTGTGTATGCAGCTTTATTAGCTTTAACTTTATTAACTTTATTTAAAACCTAATTTTAAAATTAGGGAGTGAAATATCATTCTTCTTCTCTCATCATAAAACTTTTGGCTCATGGGATTCTGACATTCTGTCACTCTTGCAAAAGTTGAATTCATGAAAACAGTAGCCGAGCTGAGCCACCCTATGGAGGTCTTACACAACTGCTCCCTATTTTGTGTAACGAGCAATTTCACAAGCCCAAAGATAGTGATTGAGAGAGACAGGTTCTGAAGTCTCTTTATTTCAACTTCTTGGAATCACCATCTTGTTAATGCAGGCCAGTAAAAACCAAATTTTTCTGTGTTGTTTATCAGATTAATTACTTTTTTCATAGAAACAGTGAGTTGGGAGGATAACAAGCAAGAAACTCTGTCCATGCTTCCTCCTGAAAACACGCGAACAAACATTTTAAGCCTGTTTTTAGAGATGAATGGGTAGTTCATTATTGCTTGGTTATTTGTCCTTCCACTTGTGACAGATTACTGCTGCATATTTTTTTCTCAATCTCTGGAATCATGGCTGAATTAGTACTTGTACTGAATTAGTAATTGTATCAAAAGTCCATTAGACTTATTGCCAAAGAGCGTGCTTGGATTTATCTATTATAAATAGTAATAAAAATATTAAAACAGTATTACAACTAAAATAATCCCACTACACAGAGGAAAGTTATACACTGTTTTGAAAGCCACTCTTATGAAAGCCTTTCATATTTAGGGATTCCAGGTAAGGCTTCCCTTGGTGGGAAAGACTGAAGAGCAAACCAAAACAAGATTAAGAGCTGCTTATATAAATATGGGATAGTAGGGCCGGGCACGGTGGCTCATGCCTCTAATCCCAGCACTTTGGGAGGCTGAGGTGGGCAGATCATGAGGTCACGATATCGAGACCATATTGGCCAACAAGGTGAAACCCCATCTCTACTAAATATACAAAAATTAGCTGGGTGTGGTAGTGCACACCTGTAGTTCCAGCTACTCGGGAGGCTGAGGCAGGAAAATCGCTTGAGCCCTGGGAGGCAGAGGTTGCTGTGAGCCGAGATCATGCCACTGTACTCTAGCCTGGCAACACAATGAGACTGCATCAAAAAAAAAAAAAAAAAAGAAAAGAAAGAAAGAAAAGAAAAAAAAGGAAGGATGATAGTGGGAAAAGTATGTGAATAAGAAGACCAAAGTCCAGAAGACAAGAAGTATTTTACATTTGAGGAATAAAATATTATTGAATCATTCAGATTGAGGAGGTTCATGTCATCAGACGAGGGGAGGGAGAAATACAAAGAACAGATTTTGTACTGCTTGAACACTGTTTTGGACTCTTGATATTCATCCGATTACCAATGCAAAGTCTTTGGGAGTTTTTAAACAGAGCAATTTACAATGCAAATTGTATTTGCATTTTGAGTAAGTCATTCTGGATATAGAAAAGAGAAACATTTTTTGGAGAGACAATCAGGTAGAGCACTTTAGAGGTGGTCACCATAGCCCAGGTTAGAGAATGGGGGTGCTAGATCCCATGATAGCAATGAAGACAGGAAGAGAAAAATTCTCTCAAGAATTGTAGAGAAGGTAAAATCTGACTAGACTTGGTGATTGGAAATGGAAATGTGAAGAAGGAAATGTCAAGAATTACAATGAGATGTCAGGTGTAGGTAGATGTTGATACCATTTTCTGGAAAAAATCATAGGAACACAGGAAGAATACCACTTTTAGTGAAGAGACATCCAGGTTGCTTAAAGTATCACGAAATGGAACTTTTTCAAATTCATTCAAGTAAATGAGGAAGGTTGAGCCCTGAGGCACAAGAGATGGTGAAAGTGGTAGCAGTGGCCTTGAGATCAGTACTTGTACCAGACTCAAGAAAAGTTAGTGAGAAATTTGAGCAGATAGAGACTAGAATATTTGAGTGGAAAAAAAAAAAGCTTTCACTTTTCTTTGTGAATCTTGTGCTATTTGAGGAGTAAATAATTGGGCCTTATTTAGAGTTGCAAATTTGGGTAAGCACTGAAATAAACAGGAAATACTATAAAATGGAAGCAATTCACCAATTTTATTCTCTAAACATTTACTGATTTTCTTCCAGGTTTAAGTGTTATAATAAGCATTGTGCAGTAATTAACTTATCAACCATATTTTCTCATGTAATACACAAAGAAACATAATTTTTAAAGTGTAGTATTGCTTTCAGCTTATACCAATCCTTACCCATTATCCCAATTCATTTAATCAGATTATTTCAGTGATAAGTACATTTTGAAGTTAATGGAATATTTAAAAGGTTGTGATGATGTAACTGCTGGTGGATTCATGTTGTTCAACACAATTTCATCATAAACCTTATCTATAAAATAAACATTTTAACACATCTATTATTCTCTCGCTTTATGTAAAGTTTATATCTATCATTTACTTCTACCAAAGTTTCATTTCTCATTTTTTATTCTCAATCATAAATGACAGCATTAATTTTTACAAACATTAATGATGAGACATACTCGCTCATAACTATTTGTATCTAAGTCATCTTAGATTTATTAAACAATTTCTGAGTAACTAATGGCTAGCAGTTTATTATTCTGTGATGATAAAGGATTTTACAGTATCCAGGCTTCAGACATATTTTTGAGAACTCATTTCTATATGGGTCAAAATTTAAATCAGTTGTAATACACGATCCATTCAAATATATTCTCCAGAATGAGCTATTAAAATGAAATACCAAAGTGGTTCCCCAAGACACCAATTTATAGCCTATATGTGCAGTGGAGAGTTACTGGACAGTTTAACAATGAAAATTTTATTTCTTGTCTTCTTTTCCGTAAGATGTTTCTTACTCCCAGTAACATAAAAATGTATACTACAAGCAAGCAAAAATTAACACACATATATTCATATTGATATCAGCTTTCCTTTATCTATTAAAGGATATAAAAAACTTGTGTTTTTTAGGATCTTGTAACTCCTTGTTTATTGGAAAGTACATAAACTCTTCACAGTCTTGAGAGTTATGTTTGGTACATTACTCAAATAGTGTCCAACCACTAGTTAGACAGCTTAGCACTCAAATCGCCTTAGAAATCTCTGCAGACTCACCTCAAGTGAACAGTCCTGATAAATTACGGAAGTGAGTAACACACTGAGAGATCCCTGATGTGTGATGTTTTTGCCCGTAGAGTATTTTATGTGTTGATCCACTGGAGTGTGTGTGTGTGTGTGTGGGTGGGTGGGTGGGTGAATGTGTGTGTGTTTACATTGTGGTATGTGTCTGTTCGGGGTATCGCCATTAGGGCTTTGGAGGAGTGAGGACCATAAATTTGTAAACATTCCTACATACCTGCTTCATAATACATGTACCAAACATAGTCAAAAGTAACTAAACCAAGTAAACAAATTAGATCTCAATTAAATTTAATACTGGGCTGGAAAGAAGTATTCAAGGCCAAGTAAAATGAGGAAACATAACAAAATAAATGAAATGTTTAAATTGATTAGTAGAATGAGATGGAATAATTTTCAAAGTTTTTAATTTTTGATGAATATCGTTATATAAAACTAAGAATTATACGGCTGTCAATTGATTAAATACAGCACTTAAGATTTTAGCTCCTGAAACAGCAATATATGAGCTTCTAATTCCACTTTTCTGTCTCAAGAATGACCTGTTAAAATGTTTTTTTTTTTTGAAATGATCAATTCTCACCTTGAAAGAGCTTAATAGAGCTTACCTGAGAATCTGGATTGCCATAAGAGGTTTGATGTTTTTAGTGGTATGTTTGCATTTCTGTTATGTACATCAATGTCAAACATTCATTTCGTGAGCTGTTGTCAAGAACACAATTTGACTTGTAATGGACACTCAATAAATGATTGGTTGGATAATCAAATCAACACTTATTTCTATGAATTATAATATCATATGAAAGTGATCTTTTATACTCATCAACGAAACAGAGAGAGACGAGAGAGGAAGAGCATTTAAGAGTAAGGGGATGAGAATCAGACCTCATTTTGCAGTGCGTTTCCTACATTGTTCATTTCTGAATGCTTTGAAACACTTATCATACTCAAAATATATTGGTATTTCCTAGGCAGAAAATGGGATTCAAAGAAAGTCCGTATTTCTATCTTACAATAACTTACACTATAATGCACAGAAGACATAAATTTCTAAACTACTCTATTCATAGAAAATGTAGGTAAATATAGGTGAGCAAGAAGCAAGAGAAAGTTTAGTAATCAAGCTGAGTGTGATTGTGAGATTCAATCTAATATTATCTTATACAATTATTGTACCATGTAAAAGTTGACATATCTGTTGAAATAAAAGGCAGGAGAGTTGGCCGGGCATGGTAGCTCACACCTGTAATCCCAGAACTTTTGAAGGCCAAGGCGGGTGGATCACAAGGTCAGGAGTTTGAGACCAGCCTGACCAACATGGTGAAACCTCATCTATACTAAAAAGACAAACATTAGCTGGGCGTGGTGGCATGCACCTTTAATCCCAGCTACTCAGGAGGCTGAGGCACGAGAATCTCTTGAACCTGGGAGGCGGAGGTTGCAGTGAGCCAAGATCGTGCCACTGTACTCCAGTCTGGGCGACAGAGCGAGACTCCATCTCAAAAAAAAAAAAAAAAAAAAAAAAGTAGGAGAATTTTTCGGCGAGCCAGTGAAATCTGCTGCATGATGTTAGGAGAGAGGTTAGTCAATGTGATTAGGCCAGATGTGTTTATTAACTGAGGCCTAGGAAAGTTAGATTCCTAACCTCTCACAGAGACTGGGAGATAGGGGAGCTAAATTGTGTAAGATTTATATTTACGATACATTTAATAATATATAAGAAAGAAATATGCCAATTTCAGGTCTTTTTTCTAGTTGGCAGTACTTTATTTTCACAACATCATTGTTTTTTAGTACCTCTGTTTTGGGTATTTAAAAAGTGGGTTAAAAAAGCCAGACCATCTCCCTTTTTTCCACCTTCCCCTTTACTGCCATTTACATCCACAGGCACACGCACTCACACATATTGACCAAAATTAATTTAGATGTACAAATGTGTTCTTTGAAGCAAAAAAGTCAATCTATTTGGTAAAATTGTCATGCTTATTTGAATTATATTTATAATGTTTTTAAGAAGAAAGAACATCCTTAATTTTTTGAAGACCCTATTCTGTGTCCATTTTATAATTTTGTGGCCACCGAAAGAAATATGCCAAATCGTAGACACAGTGAATGTAGTAAGTGGTAGTTTAAAATGTTTAATTTTTACAAGTCATTGTTCCCATTCTAATTTTTGAATGCAACCACAGCCTCTTGCAAAACAGCCTTGTTAAACTAATTCGCTGTTAATGAATTCTGAAGTAAAAGGTGACATCCACAGGAATTTATATTGCCCTTTTATGTTTAATAAAATTAAAAGCCCGAAAAAAAAGATGCATTCTGTGAATTTGAATTACTTTATATTCAATTCCACTGGTTGCAGTGTTTTATCTTTATATATATATACACATATATATTATGTATATCTATATATAAAATTGGTTGATGAATTTTTTTCTTTTAGATACTGCTGCTGAATCCATGGAGAAAAAAAAGGGTAAATTTCCAGAACTAATTAATCTTTAGTTAAATGTCAAAGAAAAATTGCAAGAGATGGTGTTAAAGAGGTGGGGAAAATGTTATTTAAGACTATTGCAAAAGAGGTCAAGATTATTGCAATAAAGAGAAAGATTGAATTCAACTCTGCTGAAACAAAAGGCAGGAGAGTTTGCATTAGCGAGGGAAGTCTACTGCTTGATGTTAGGAGAGTGGTTGGTCAATGTGATTAGGCCACATGTGTTTTCTAATTGAAGTTTAGGAAAGTTAGGTTCCTAACTTCTCACAGCGATGGAAAGATTGGGGCACTGTCTTTCTAGATGATTACATTTCAATGGGTTAGCTCCCAGATCCTTGAGAGGCATTTCCATGTTGTAAAACTGGCTAGAGGCTAGGGGATGATTTACATTTCAAAGGGGCAATTGCAACTTTATTGAAGTGAGTAATCTTAGGAAGCACAAGCGAAGGGCCTAGCATCAGAAGGAAACCTCTTTAAACTTTTGTCTAGCTGGAGGGGAGTTAAGGCCATTGTGGTCTCTTGCTCATAAGCAATGGATGAAAACAGCTTACTTTAACCATGGCGATGGGATGCAGAATTTCAAACTTTTATCCATAATACAATATAGAATTAATATCAATCCATCAATCCTGGGCTTCTAATAAAAGGACAACAAATGCGTTTTTGTTCGTTTTATTAATAACATCATCAAACTAGTGAGACAGTAGAGAACAACCAGGTCGCGATTTAGATAGGACCAGAAGAAGTTAAAAGGGGAATCCAGCGTTCAGAACTCTTTTCGTGTCAGGGAATTTACTTTTCTGGAGAAGCCACCAAAAGTCTGAGCTGCACATTTGGGAGCCTCAGGGACTTAGGAGGAGAAAAGTTGTTTTTTAAAGCTTCTCAGAAGTGGGGTTCCTGATTAACCACTGAGGTTTCCTGGAAACCCAAAAGATCGTGTCCTGAAAGAAAAGATAAAACAGAATTAAACTTGTCATAACACTTACTACAGTGTAGAAACGCCAATCCTTAAGATGCTCACTTCGGTTGTACATGTGCTACAATTGGAATAAGACAGACAATACTAGCAGGCCCCCTGTCCAAAGATGACATGTAGATTTGGATTTGTGACACAATCTCTATTTTTAAAAAGTAGCACTGAGGTACGAATACCTTAAAATTATATTAAGTATTAGTAATTCTGAGATTACTAATTCCCTCAGGCACCTGGCCAAAGAAATTTTGCTCTGGGGTAAGATAAAATCAGCTGAGGATTCAGCAATATTATAGGTTTAAACCATCCTCAAGTAATATTTTACCCCTAAGAAACATAATTGAAATAAATTATCACTAAACAGAAGTGCAATGGTTTGAAGTCATAAGCATTTCAAGACTCAAACTCTTAGAATCTGGAAGGAACAGTATAGCTCAAATCAGCACATCTAGGTGAGAAACAAGTAATCATAAAGTAAGAGAGGCAATGTTATGGTATCTATATTGCATAAAGTACTATACTTTGCCATACATCATTTGTCTCATAAGATATTATATTCCTTATAGCTTACAAATATTATTATTTTTTAAAATCAACATACTTGCAAGTATTTTAACAGGACTTGGTACAGGATGGTTTCATATTCTTATTTAGAGTACCAATAAGAATAAAGCATTTACAATTACATTAGGAAATGATGAGGTGGAATATAACTGACCCTACACAAGTCAAGTGTTAAAGGACCATGATCATGCAGCTAAGCAAAGAGAGAGGACAGTTTGGATAACCTATTAAAGGCAAATGATTCCATTATGGAACCACATTCCCTGGAGGAATCAAAGATGAGGACTGTGAATCTGGGCTCAGTCAGTCAGAGTCACTCCTAGTGTGAACACGTCACTGTTCTGATTGTGATATTTAGGTGGCACACATGTTTCACACAACATAGTCCTGAACTGCATGAAACTGCTTCATCCCATGCTCTACTAATTATTATTCTGTTCCAATATTCAGGGTTCTGTTAGATTCCATGAGAGATGTATGCTAATACTGTTGGCTTTATATGATTTGCACCTTAATAATTAACTTTAAAACGTAATCATTCACAGCCCAAGTGTGGTGGCTCATGCCTGTAATCCCAGCATTTTGGGAGGCTGAGGTTGGAGAATGGCTTGAGCCCAGGAGTAAATTAGCTGGGTATGGTGAGGCAAGCCTGTGGTCTCAGCTACTTGGAAGTCTGAGGCGCAGCATTGCTTGATCCCAGGAGGGTGAGACTGCAGTGAGCTGTGATGGTTCCGTGGCACTTCAGCCTGGGCAGCAGAGAAAGACACACGTGCGTGCACGCGCGCGCGCACACACACACACTCATTACTCGCAAGAAGTGCAGTTAATCCTAAATTCTCTATGAGTGGCTTGTAGCATAGTGTTTACAAATAATGTTTGATCTTTATTATTTAGGGAATATATTACTTAGGAGACAGCCAGCAAGACACCAAATACAATGTCTTAAAAAGAAGGCACTGTATTTCCCTCTTGAGTAACAGTGAGTAGTTGAGGGATCCATGGCCGGTGGGAGGCTCTGCTCCATTTCTTCTCCCAGACACCCGTCTTTAGTGGTCCTTACTACCACGCATACTCAACATATGGCCTCTATATCTGGTTCCACAGGAGCTACAACAATGCATTTCCAGGCAACTTCTAGGGGGAGAGGAAGTGTACGCAAGTTTGATCTTTAAAATGGCAACCAAAAGATAGTGTGGCTATATTTATTGTCCAAACCAGAACAACTTTGAGGGGGAAAAACGAGCATGCTAAACATAGTTATATATTTTATGAAATATTTATTAACTGACGTTATTTTTTATTGTATCAGTAGATCTAAAAAAATTGTTCTAGAGAAAATATAAAGTAGTTAAATAGCGTATGTCCTTGTGCCTGCTGTCATAGAAAGGAAAGTGCTGGCTGTGTTGCATGTGTCTAGTGAGAGTTGAGGAAAGACAGACCGATTAGATTACTGGACATCTTTCAGATATAAGCTTCTGTTACAGTGAGAACCCTTCTTGCTCTGTCCTCACGCATGTCTCATGTACTATGAGAGGAAACCGAGGGAGAATCTGGAAGCACAGGACCCATCAGGGCCTACCTTAATGTAAGCATTAATAATGTGGTTAAAAATGAAAAATTTGGCTGGGCATGGTGGCTCATCCCTGTAATCCCAGCACTTTGGGAGTCTGAGGTGGGCAGATGACGAGGTTAGGAGATCAAGACCATCCTGGCTAACAAGGTGAAACACCATCTCTACTAAAAATACAAAAAATTAGCCTGGCATGGTGGCACACACCTGTAATCCCAGCTACTCGGGATGCTGAGGCAGGAGAATCGCTTGAACCCAGGAGGCCAAGGTTGCAGTGAGCCAAGATCATGCCACTGCATTCCAGCGGGGGCAGGGGGTGGAAGGAGGAGAAAAAGAAAAATTCTGGGATAAATCCTAAACTAGATAGAAAGATAGGAATACTGATAGGAAACGTAGTTTTTAGTTGGATCATCATGTATCCCACAAAATCTCAAGGCAAGATTCTGAAACAAGTAACAGGAAGATGAGAGGAAATTCTGCATAAATTAGTAGCCTCTGTCTCAGTGCCTTCCATGACTTTCCTGCTTTCTTGCTTTAAATAATTATTTTTAGTCCTTTAAACCCATAAAGAGAAACAAAATACTTACACTGTGTGAGCAAAAGTGTATTATTTCAGGGTAAGACTCAATGTCAAACTGTTGCTATTACTGATGACTTTTAGTAATACTTATATATAATAATTTTGCTATAAAGCATTCAATTTATCTTATTATACTATGAAGCAACAGAAGTATCACCAAGAAATGCATTTAATTTAGAGCTAAATGATCTCTATGGTTCATTACCAACAATGATTTTCTGTAGTTGTGTTATGTGAATCATATTAATGAATGACAGAAACATTTTAGATATAAATATGGGCACAATATTTTAAAATTGATTCAAACAATAATTCTTTTGCTTAAATATAATATTCCCATCTTTCAGAAGAAGAAATTACCTAGAAAATGTATATTTATTAAAACCATAGCAAAAACGGTACATATAATATAATTCCAGATCTATCTTTTTCCATACCAGGATGCTCCCCTTGTACTGTAACATTTGTTCTATATGTGTAAAAAAAACCGGGAAACTTCTAACCAAGATAGCAATGAAATGTTTTAAAAATTACATCAATGCAAGTTTCTGAATTAAAAAATTTATTTGTAAACCTTTAAAAATATAACAAAACATAATTCTATATTTAAAAGTTATTTAAAACAATGGTATATGACCTGCTGTGGTCACTATTTCAGAGTCACTAACTTGCATAGTTTGCACTTAGCTCTCATCTTACCATTTCTCTCTGATATATTCATGAAAGTTTATTATACAGAGCCATATTAATAGCAAACTATGATAGAAATGGAAATAAAAAATATCAGAATTACATTTCCATATCCAAATGTCATTGAGTTGTATAGCTAGTTTCGTAATCTTAATAGATATAGTGTATAACCAGTTTGTACATATGTATAACTTGCTGTAATAATTGAATTGTTTCAATCTTTAGAGAAACTTCAGGTATAATAAAGTTAACACGTGATGTCTAATAATGTGGCATATTTTCCAGTGTTCTTCTATGGTCATTAAGGTGTAGAAACTGCAAAAAGTTGGATTTTCATGGGCTAGATGCTAAGTAGAGAGAAGAAAATTATCTTTAATCCATGTAGTCAGCAATCAGAACATACATGTTAGGGTGATACATAAAGGAGTAAACTTGATTTTATTAAAAGATTGCTTGTATAATCAAAACAACCTTATTTTCAGGCTAAACTGAAAATAAAATAACTTTGTCATTTATGCTGCATATATTGATATATACATAGTATTTTATATATGTTAATTTACCTTAATTGAAACCCGTTATTCTTATACAATTAACCAAGACTTACCCATTAGTAGTTCAGGATCAAATGTGATCATTCACATAGTACAATATCCTTTCTTTGAATTTCTTTATCAATGTAATTTACATGGCCAAAAATGAATAAATTAGTGTTGAAATCAAATACCTTTTTGTGTGTTTTGTTTCTGAGACAGGGTCTCACTCTGTTGCCTAGCCTGGAATGCAGGAGTGCAATCACAGTTCACTATAGCCTTGACTTCCTGGGCTCAAGCAATCGTCTTGCTTCAGCTTCCCAAGTAGCTGGGACCACAGGCATGTACCACCATGCCCAGCTAATTTTTTAAATTGTTTGTAGAGACGGAGTCTCACTGTATTGCTCAGGCTGGTCACAAACTCCTAGGCTCAAGCCATCCTCCTGCCTATGCCTCCCAAAGTGTTGGGATTACAAGTATGAACCATTGCACCAGGCCTCAAATCCCATTTGTTCTACAATTGCCTTCTGCCAATGATTGTCACCCTTACTTAAAATAAGATTTTGTTTTAAAGGCATGTTTTTTGAAATGTAGAAATCTGATCTGCCTCAGAGATACAAAGTCAGGCTATTGAGGGAAGCCTGAGCTTCATGAGTATTAAAATACACACAGATGATTTCAATGTTTAAGTGTGGGTAAGAGATAGAGCCTGTGGAAATGAGAGAGAAATTGTGTTGTATGTGAGGGCAATCTAGAGAAAACAGAAGCAATAGGATACGTGTATGTGTGTGTGTATAAAGATATACGGTGTAAGAATTGGCTCACGTGTTTACAGAGTTAGGGAACCTGAAAAGTCCCCACTATTAGTGGTCTGCAAATGGAGACCCAGGGGAGCCAGTGGTGTTAATTCCAGCCTAAGTCTGAAGGCCTGAGAATGAGAAGTGACAATGGCATAAGGCCTAGTCCAAGGGCAGGAGACAATCAATGTCTCCCCTCGTGCAGTCAAGCAGAGAGACAGCATTCTACCTTCCTCTGCCTTTTTGTTCTATTCGGACCCTCAGCAGGTTTATGATCCCCACCCTCATTGGGGAGGGCCATCTGCTTTACTTATTTCACAGATGCTAATATCTTCCAGAAACATTCTCACAGAAACACCCAGAAATAATGTCTAACCACTATCTGGGCATCCTGTAACCCAGTCAAGTCGAAGCAGAAAATTAACCACCACCCCCGTCTTAATCAAGCAACAAAAGACTCTTCCAAAGTGGTTATACTTGTTAACAGATAAGAAAAGAAAATGATTTTGTTTCTGAGAGCGGTAAGGGAGATTAAAGGAGGAAAAATCAGGCACAAGTGTAAAGAGGAAGGTGAAGTGAGTAAAGTGTTTTACCCATAACCCTGAATCCCAAAGCTTGACTGAATTCTCCAAAATACAGGAAATGCTGTTTGCTTGTGAAATTATGTATGCTTTCCGTAAAAGGTAGAAAGTGTTGCACAGGTTTATGCAGTCTTGAGAGGCAGAGATGAACCTGTCATTTGCAGATATGAACACAGGTCAAGGTGGTTACCCGGGACACTCAAGGAGGGGAACTTAGATATTAGAACCAGGGATGGATGCTCACTGAGTTAGTCAGTCAGTCCCTGGATCACTCAGGGGAAAACTATGTTGATTTTTGGAGCTCTTTCTTTGTCTAGTTCCTACCTTGAATTTAAGATACTCGCTTAGTCCTCCTGCAATAGCATTTCTGTCTCTTTAACTCCGGGATTTCTCCAAGCTCTGTCTGGGTTCTGCTGTCAATGGTGTGGTCCAGTAAGTATCCCCAGGCAGAAATCAGGGGCTATTGTAGATCTTACATTGTTTGTTTCTCTTCTCAACTGCGGAAAACCAGTCCTTAGGAGCCAATTGTCCAATGTTTGAAAAGGATTGTTTCATATAGTTTGTCTAGTTTTCTAGCTGTTTATAATGGAATCAGTTATCCCCTGATTAGAGATGGAACCTCTCATCTACTGAACTTTTTACTCCAATTTAAAAGTTTTTAATTTTTTAAATTTTAATTTAATTACAGGATAATAATCCATTCTGCTAGTATAAAATTCAAATGTTAGGTAGTAAATATTAATAAAAAAACTCCCTCCCACTTTAACTACCGGAGGCAAGTGATGTTACAAAATCCTTGTGTCTTCTAGAGTTATATGTATCTATAAAATAAAACAGTAAACTCAGCCATAATGAGATAATGGGGTCTAAAGGAATTAAATTGCACAAAATGTTTGGTCAAATTTATTGTGAGATTGATAAAAATTATTTTTTACTATTACTGTCACAAAAAGCACAAAATTAATGACTTTGAAATTTATTGCATGCATTCCTTATTAGTGAATTGAGTAATCCCCATTGATTGTGAGGCAGTGATTTCTACGACCCCTCCCCATCTCATTACTTATAGGTCACGTATGAATCTCCTTTGTTCTATAACTTTTCTGACACTTGGGACTGGAATTTTAACTTTTTTTCACACCGGCTAGTGTAAAATGTCATCCTGCCCTGTGTTGAAATAGCATTTCCCTGGTTACCAAAATTAAGCATCATATATTAATTAACTATACATGTTTTCATATTTTGTATAATGTGTGCATCATTTGTCCATTATTTAATTGGGTTATTTGTATTATTCTTTATATATTCTGGATATTAACACTTTGCTGTTTATATGTTGATTATATTAATATTTTCTTCTAGTTTGTTGGAAGCCTTTTTATTTTTCTGAGAGCATCTATTGATAAATATAAACTGTAAATATTAAAGTTATCAAATGTTCAAGATAACTTTATTCATTAAGTCTTTACAAGTCTTTTATAAGAATGATATCCTTTTTTCAAACTTTTAAGTTCAGGAGTACAAGTGCAAGTTTGTTATATAATTAAACTTGTATCATGGGAGTTTGTTGTGATAATTAAAGACACATGTGACCTTTGAAACTTTAACAGTTTTGAAATAAATATGGAAGAAATCAATTATGTTATTATAAATATATTCTTTATTGTCATTATAAAGAATATAGTCTTTATAATGAAATGTCTTTAATAGTCAAGAAGTTTATATCTATGTATTATGTGGAATAAGCATAAGTTTTTTGTAAGGTTAGAATTTCAAGCCCCGAGCTCTGTTACTGAAGGAGTCAGCATGATGAGAATGATTAAACACGAACATTGAATAAATTTCTAAATTGAGTATAAAGAATTACGTGGCAGTTATAAGCATAACGAAGTCATGAAACTGGATTTAAGTACTGTTGGTGTGTAGCAAAGGGTAAACATTGAAATAATAGAGAAATTTGGGAAACTTCAAATTTTGTGGGGAGATAAGGTGGATTTGGCAAAGAAGGATGAGAAGAATTATCCAGGGAGGCTGGAGAAAAAATAAGAGAATATGGTGTCCTGAATAAAAGAGAAAAAATATTTCAAGGAGCAGTGATTATAGATGTCAAAGGAGTAGAATGTAGACGCTGTTGCTAAGTGTAATGTACTAGAATATATTACACTTGGCATTGTGTACTTTATTCATACATAAAGTATATGGCCAATGTATAAATAGTTACCTATATTAGTCATCTTGAAAACTGTTTCAGTGTAGAAGTAGAAGAATATAAGCCTGAATGAAATAGGTTCGAGAGAGAATGGGATTACAGTAATTGAAGACAAATGGTTAGAAATAAACAGCTATAAAGGAGAAATGGCTGGCCAGTCACGTGGCTCACGCCCGTAATCCCGGTGCTTTGGGAGGCCGAGGCGGGTGGATCACTTGAGGTCAGGAATTCGAGACTAGCCTGACCAACATGGTGAAACTCTATCTTTACTAAAAATACAAAATTAGCCGAGCGTGCTAGTGCACGCCTGTAATCCCAGCTACTTGGGAGCCTGAGGCAGGAGAATTGCTTGAACCTGGGAGGCGGAGGTTGCAGTGAGCCAAGATCGTGCCATTGCACTCCAAGCCCTCCAAGAGCTAAACTCCATCTCAAATTAAAAAAAAAAAAAAAAAAAAAAAAAAAAAGGAAGAAATAGAATTCTGGAGGTATGCGACCTGGGGGTAAAGAAAGTTGTTAGTTTTTATCACATTAAATTAACTCCATTTTGTTGTTTTTTGATGTGAAGGACTTAGCAGAGGAATTAAAATTGCAGAAGCAGCAGCGAGAAAATTGCAGGGATGATAGCTCTGAATAGATAACAGGTGTGATGGTTAAGACTGCGTGTCAATTTGATTGGATTGAAGGATACAAAGTATTATTCCCAGGTGTGGCCAAAGGAGGTTAACCTTTGTCAGTGAACTGGGAGACCCAAACCCACCCTCAATCTAAGTGAGCACCATCTAATCAGCTGCGAACGCTGCTGGAATAAAAGCAGGCGGAGCAAAGAGGAAATACGAGACTAGCTGAGTCTCCGGGCCTCTATTTTTCTCCCGTGCTGAATGCTTCCTGCCGTTGAACGTTAGACTGCAAGTTCTTCAGTTTTTGGACTCTTGGACCTACAACAGTGGTTTACCAGGGGCTCTCTGGCCTTCAGCCACAGACTGAAGGCTGCGCTGTCGGCTTCACTACTTTTGAGGTTTTGGGACTCGGACTGGCTTCATTGCTTCTCAGCTTGCTGATGGCCTATCGTGGGACTTCACCCTGTGATCCTGTGAGTCAATACTTCTTAATAAACTCTATTTTATATGTACCTCTATCCATTTAATCCTGTCCCGCTGGAGAACCCGAATACAACAGGAGACAGGACCTAGTCACAGTTAGAGGGGTGGGCATTAGAAGCAAAGACAGTTTATCCGTATGAAAACGAGAGAGAACAGAATGTAGGTGTAGATATATGAAGGTGAGCAGATGTAGTGACCAGAGATTTTGACGTTCTTGCCAGATTACTACCTTTTTACAAGTGAAACAGAAAATAAACTCGTCAACAAGAGTGAAAATGGGAAGGAGAGAAAATAAATAAGAACTGGTACTCTGAAAAAGCGTGAGAGTGAATGGAGCAGGGAATATTAATTTTTTGGGGGAAATATAAAGACACGAGCTTTGCAATCATGAATTTAAGCTGAAACAAATCAACCAGATTCCCTCTTAGTTACTCTATTTTAAATTTCAGTTTCATTTTTTAAAAAATCTGAACACAATATCCATAATTACAGTCTTTTACAGTAGCGTTTCACTGCCCTAAAAATCGTCTGGGCTCCACCTACTCATCCCTCTGTCCCCCATAACACCTGTCAATCACTGATTTTTTTAAACTGCCGCCATAGTTTGGCCTTTCTTGGAATGTCATGTAGTTGGAATCATACAGTATGTAGCATTTTCTGATTGGCTTCATACTGTTAGAAACACGTATATGAGATTCCTTCATGTATTTTTATGTCTTGATTGGTCATTTGTTTTTAATGCTGAATACTATTTCATTATCTGAGTGTGTTACAGTTTATCCATTTACCTAACGAGGGACATCTTGGTTGCTTACCAGTTTGGCAAATAAAGCTGCTATAAACATTCTTGTGCTGGTTTTAATGAGAACCTGTTTTTAACTTCATTGGGTATATGCCAAGGGGCATGATTGCTAGGTTATATGATAAGATTATGCTTAGTTTTGTAAAAATGCTGCCAAACTGTCTTCCAAAGTGATGTAACATTTTCATTTCTGCAGTGAATGAGGATGCACATTGTCCAACATCCTCACCAGAATTTGGTGCTCTCTGCTTTTCATATTCATCAGGTTCTTTCTTCATAATTATTCTGCACTTACTTGGAAAATTAAAGTTTTCAACTCATTCCTTGCATCATTTCTTAAACAATCCTTAGTGAATTCCTTAAAGTCTAAAAATCTCCAGAAGATAAAAGTTAACTATATATTGAGAGCTGAAGGTGACAGGACCAAGGAGTGATATTAAATTGGTGACGATATAAAACCTCAGCTGAAAAATTCTTTTATCATCTAAGGCAGAGGTATGATTTTTCAGACACATTTCCTATATTTCCTTCTCTTTTACATGTGTGAATTTAAGATAGTCTGGAGTAGCATATTCTTAGGAAAAGCAGAACACTTCAAAAAATTTATGTTTAGAAAGTTAGACCTAACGTTTTCATGGTAATTAGACTAGACTTAGCTAAATAGAGCCATTTATTAACCTTTTCTATATATTGTTTTAGACAGATTTAGTAGATGATAAACTACTGAAGGATAATAAAATAGTGTTAAGGCTACTTTGAGGAGGTATCTAATAAAAATAAGACAATTGTGGTATTTCTACTACCCACACTCCATTTAGAATACTAATAGGGTAATAAAAATCACTAGTATGTGAAACAACTCACAGTGGTAAGAAGCATAAAAATATAGGTAGCAAATTTCAGTGAAGAATATTAACATTCATTAATGAGCTCATAAAATCAAATGCTTAAAACCAAAATAAGTATCTCAAAGTTGGTTTTAAAGGGTTTTTCTGTGGTGGTGGTTTTTGTTGTTGTTGTTTTGCCAACAGCCTTCTCCTTATTAATACAACGGTAGTAGGCCAGAGAAAATTCATATGAATAATTTTATAAATAGGTATTTTATACAGTTAAATATTAATGTTTATAATCTATTACTGTGTATTAGTCACAAAAATGAAAAGACACATAGAGTGAATTTGAAAGGAAGGAAATATTAAGGGAAGTAGAATAAGTAGGGTTTAATTAAATCAAAAATTAGATGAAAAATATTTGCAGCCAGCAGGCAGTCCTCAAATATTTCCCAATGGGAAGAAAATAGGTATATACTGTGGATAGCAAGTACGGTTACAGCCTGCTTTTTTACCTATTGGAAAGCACAGCGAGGGGAATGTAATAGTTTGATTTAGAGTACATGAATGTCTGTCTCTTTCTGAAAGTGTATAAAGGAGGTTGGGGACTGATTGTCTAAGACAATGCAGCACAAGGCAAAAAGTATGTATGCAGAAGTCAAACCGTAGTGGATTTTAGTTCTTATTTGGTCATTTAACTGTACAAGATTCTGGCAGCCAACTTGTCACAACTTCATCATGTCATCTGAAAGTATGAATCTTAATAGCTATCTCACCAAGTTGTTGTAAGAATCAGTGTATTAGCATACACAGTGGGACTTGGGTAGAAATTGAAACATAGAAATTGCTCAATAAATGAATCATTAATCTTATTAAACTCTGACTGACCATTAGCCATAGATAAGTAGATGTTCTCTCAAGAGTTGGAGAGAGAAATGTGGCATCATTGTGGGCTTTTTAAAATTACTAGCTCACTAATAATTTGTTACTTTAATTTTTATTATTATAATAAATTATATACATGCATACATATATATATTATTCAGGGTTCTCCAGAGAAATAGACTTAGCAAGAGATATAGAAATATATAAGGAAAGATTTATGATGGGAATCAGCTCATATTCATTATTATGGAGGCCCACAAGTCCAGTGTTCTGTCTGTAAGCTGGGGAACCCATCTTCTGCTTTTTGTTCTCTTGGGGCAGGTCCCAGTGAGTTGGATGATGCCCACCAACACTGGTGAGGGAGGACCTCTTTTACTCCTGATTCTTGACTACAGATTCAAATGCTAATATGGAAACACTCTCACAAAAACTCCCAGAAATAGTGTTTTCCCAGCTGTCAGGGCATTCCTTAACCCAGTCAAGTTGACTCGTAAGAATAACCATCAGGCCAGCACACCAGTAATCCCAATACTTTGGGAAGTAAGGTAGAAGATTTGCTTGAGGCCAGGAGCCAAGATCAACCAGGGCAACATAGTGAGACCGTGTCTTTAAAGAAAAAACAGCTAGGCATGGTGGCGCAAACCTGTAGTGGGATGATATCTTGAGTCCAGGAGTTTGAGGTGACAGTGGGTTGTGATGACACCACTGCATTCCAGCCTGAGTGACACAGACAGACCCTGTCTTAAGTAAAAAAAAAATAAAATAAAATAACTATCACAATATGTATTTCAACATTGTACTATTTGAACTAATATATTGCTTGTTGTGTGTGTGTATATATATATCATTGATATGGAACTTGTCATATAATTCCTTGATTTGGAATTGTTTCAGATTATTTTATCCTCTAGCTTTAAGACACTCATTAAAAGATTCTGAAAGATTTGGATAGAAATTTGGTTTATCTCCAACAATTTATAGCACAAAGTTGTCTTGTAAATAAAATCCAACCAATAAAGACATAAAACAAGTTGAAATATTAGCTCTATTGTGAGCCAACACTGAAAATTTAATCTTAGTACATTTTGAGTCACATGGATTTTCTTTTGCTTTAATAACAATCACTGGAATGAAAATGAATCATACATGGATATGATCCCTTAAAAAGGATTTTTGTTAAAAACCTTTTTATATTTAATAATGTTTGCTGCTACTTTCATATACAAATTACAAAAATTTATATTTACAATTACTTATTAGTTGCTTTACTTGTATTCTGCAAGCAACTCCACAATTCTTTTATTATGAATTGGAAAACATACCACTTCTAGAAGGTGATAATATTTAGATATTGAAATATACTGGAATAAAAAAGCAAATAAAACTATACATTTTCATTAGACTTATATTGAAATATAATTCTTTTGCTTTTTAATAGTGTGATATTAAACATTAAACTTTTCACTTTGTGTTACAATGTTTAGAGCTATATCAGAATCTACTTGTATGGTTTGAAATATTCCACTTCCTTAAACAACAATAAAATAACTCATTGGATAAGTCCACAGCCTGATGCTAGATTGGAGAGGAAAAAAATATGTATCTGAATACTTAATTCTTCTGGCATTCAGTACAGACATTTGGCTGCTTCAACTATAAAGACATCCAAAGAATGCCTTTAATTACAGCAGATTTGACCTTTTCAAATTTATCTCACACATTTTGGAATGATGCATTTGCAAGATTAAAGCTGTCTGTGACTTTAAAAAAAAATCCAATATCTCTTTGGTGGCTAAAATCATTTGGATATAATAAAAGGTTTTGTCGAGGACAAGTAATTGATTTTTAGTGTGAATCAAAATCTAACAGTAAATTTAAGTGTTTTAGTCTCTGAGTATGGTTTCAAAGTTGTTTGGAGGATAATTTCTGCAATATGTAATTTAGAAAAGTATTTTTAAAAAATTTTGACGGACATATATGTTTTAATTTTTTATACAGGGCTACCTAGTATAATTTCTTTTTTTATTCTTGATATTAATTCATGGAGCTCTCTATAAAGTAAAACCATGACTAAACATTGAGGAATAATTATGATGACTATTGCTGCAAAATGTGCATCTGATACTAATCAAATAGGTTTAAGAACTAATTTTTAGCATCACTTTCTGTGTGAACACACAAGTTTATGTGTGTGCTCACATATATGTGTGTGTGTTTCTTTAGATTTAGAAGTCTATAGACCCAAAATGCATCTTAATCAACTGCATGGATTTTTAAGATTTTTAAAAATGATTCAGAAGTTTGGATGTTTGCATATGCATATCATTTGGTATGATAATGCAAATCAAAAGTGTTTTATTCTCGTTTTCATGTGTTTAGCAGAGTATCTTTAGTACATCAGTTGTGAGTGCAAAAAATGGTTTGTTTATTTAGAGAATGTTAAATTGTGTTGTTGCAAGTCACTCTTCCCAGTTGCAGGTAGCCATTCATCAATAGAAAGATTCTATTTCTGTTGACAAGAGACTTCTTCTTTCCCCTGTAACTTTCCCCAATCTTGTCCTCCCACAGAATGACTTATGCAAAATTTGGCAATTAAAACTAGTACCCATGGGGGATTACTTAAAGATATTATTTTTCATAAAAACTTTTTTTTTTTTTTTTTGAGACAGGGTCTTGCTCTGTCGCCCAGGCTGGAGTGCAGTGGTGTGATCTTGGCTCACTGCAAGCTCCGTCTCCTGAGTTCACACCGTTCTCCTGCCTCAGCCTCCCGAGTAGCTGGGACTACACGTGCCCGCCACCACGCCTGGCTAATTTTTTTGTATTTTTAGTAGAGACAGGGTTTCACCATGTTAGCCAGGTTGGTCTCGATCTCCTGACCTCGTGATCCACCCACCTCGACCTCCCAAAGTGCTGGAATTACAGGCTGAGACACCTCGCCCAGCCACTTTTTCATTTTTTACTTCTGTTGACATATAAGATTTCAGTTCTATTCATCTGTGAATTTTCACCACATGTTTTCACTAATACCTATCACTAACACCTATGTAGTGGACAATTCTGGGTCAAAATTGATATTTTAGTTTTTGGTAGAAACATTTGTTGATGTATTGAATTCATTTTTTAATGTCATGTATACTTTCTTGCCTAATATTTATTCTAGGGTTGATGGTGAAAAATTCATGATATTTTAATGAAGTTATTTCATATGTATAATGTGATAACAAAATTAAAGAACTTTGGTTTAATCTGAATGCAACAGCATATGGAAGAGAAAGCTTTTCTTATTCTTAATAATCTTATACATAAAAATGAAATGTGAAAATAGTTACAATTTTAAACTTTTACCTTAGTAAAATATGATTTTATCTGTTTCTCTAATACATAAAGAGAGTACTTCATAAACCTTTGTAATACATTTTAATAAGTATGGGAACAGGTGTGAATTTTATTATAGATTTTAATTCATTCTAAATTACCTCTTTAATGTTCAGTGACCCAGTTATTTATTTTAACTGAGCATTTATCCTAGGTATCATTCAGAATTAGCAAGACCCATGAAATGTAAAATACTATTTATATTTTACAAAGGCTCTTGGATTACCGCTTCACCATCAGTTAACACCAACCGGGTCTTGCAGTTCTTGAAAAACTGCACAAGAAGGTGGCGGTAACTTTTGTGGTTTAGGGTGAGAACTGTTTGTTAAATTGTCTTCAGGGATAATTTAGCACCGATAATATAACCTTTTTGTTTTTGAAATAAAAACTAAACATTTTTATAAAGAGTTATTTATAGGTACAATATTAGTTTTTAAACTATTATACATACACAAACACATTTGTATGGAATAAAGTTTGAATGTATACAGGAGGAACATTTTAATACTGATATATTCCTTCTCCTAGTTAAATAGGGCAATACATTCTGCCTTTTGAGTCCAGTAGAATGGAAGAGGATCCTTGCAATATGGGAAAACATTTACCACTGCATGCTTAAACATCAATATTGAGTTTTCTTAAAATGTAATAATATCCCAGTATATGGTTGGGATAATTATCATGAAACTACTTTGGGTCTTTCTGTGTGTTAAAAGTATCACATTCTAAGTGATAAAAGTAAGTACAAAGTGAATATATAAATATCAAGCCTTGAGTTCATCAACTCACCACTATTCAGACTCAAAGACAATGATATGGTAGGTCTGTGAATGGTACTGCAGAGTTATTGATTGGGTAAATACCTCTCTGGCTTTCAATCTAGTTAAAACCATGAACAAGCAGCTTTCTTAAATAAAAGATAAGCCCTTAATTAATACCTTATTTACCTTTAAATAAAGATATTAAACAAGATTCATGTTTTTCCATCATTTCAAAAAGATTACTGAGAATTTAATTCACAATTTAAGCTGCACAAACCAACTAAAGGTCACTTTTAAAATTACAATTGGAACTCTTAAAATTCATATAGTAAGACCTATGATCAAATGGTGAATTGCAAAAACCAGAGAAGCAAATTTCTTATTTGAGAAATGTAGTTTGGTGGGAACAGTCTTACAGATACAGGAGAAATAATAAAAGATTTTATTATTATTTATTAACTGCCACAGAGGTAAACAAATGAGATTCGGAAATTCAGCTTATATAACTGTGGGTATGCCTCAGTATCTCAGATGATGATGTATTTATTTGTAATTATTTCTTTGACATAGATATGATATTCATTGGAACCCTTAGTAAAATGCCTGAGAAGTGAATCTATTCATTTATTTAGAACTGTCATAATAGCAATTATTGGCAGATATTTATTTCATGTTTAAATTAACACTTGGAGTGATTTCTTAAATTCAGTGCTGTTAAATGGACACTGAAATTATTATTTTTATTCATTGAATAGCTTCATAATATTTAGTAAATATTAAATTGGCTTTCAGATTTATGTAGCTGATGTGAAATTTGTGGTAAATTACTTTTCCAGGGAGTTGGTAATAATTATAGGATACGTTGAATAATTTCTTAGCAAAAGGAATCCTTATTTGAGGAAATTCATATGTGGGAACGCAGTCTCCACTGAGAAACTCAACCCAGAGAGTATGTCTTTTTTGTATATGTCATCAAAATAATTGGATGTTGTATCATTCATATATATATATATATATATATATATAAAACATGATTGGAATGGTATGTGTGGCTGTTATCAGAAAAGTGGCATACATATTACAGGTGTTTAATGAGCATCTTTAGTACAATAGTACTATTTCTATAAGCATGATTTGTAAACATATGCTAATTAATGTATTTTTCAGCACTGAAAATTATTCACTATTATGTGATAATGAGTACACTACATGAGTCAAACAATAACATTCTACAATGACACAGATTGTCTATATTCTGAACCATTTAGTAGTTTTGACAAATATTAAATTGCCATGCTTTAGTCAATGTTACATTTAGGAAGAAAGCCCAAGTTATAAAACATTGAGTTTTTAAAGGCAAGCATTAGAAAAAATAACATTAATTAGATGTAATTAAAGTGTCTGGCTGAGAATGTGTTTTTTTCCAAAGTATTCAAATAAATGAAAGCAGGTTTTCCTGATGGCACTCCTTCAGTTAACTTAGGGTAGCGCCTCTTACTGGTACTGATGAAGTGATGATTGTGCCTGGGGCCAAGCTCACTAAAGATCTGATAAGCAAGTAAAATTGTTAACACGACTTATTGTGTCTCAGTGCCAGTATCTAAATACACAAAGAACTGGCTATTTTGATATCAGTGGAGGACTATGGCAAAGCAATCTTTTCTAGGAACTCGAGTTCGAATGACTTTCTTTTGAGGTCTTTCCAAGAGAGTGATTTCATACATTTGGCACTTTTTATACATACCTTTATGTATTCATCTCCATTCTGCATCAGAATGGTTCTTAGTTTAATTACTGATTATCTCCAACCGTCATATAGTTAGTCTTTATTGTGTGCTCAGAAATAAACTTGGACAGAAAATAAATGGATAAAAATCATTTCCTAAACATGATTTTTTCAAGCAATTCTCCAAGAAAACTGGGGTTAGGAATATTGGGTCTGGAATTAAATAACTTTAATTATTGTTGTGCTATTTTTTTAAGTTGTGACTTTTGACAAATTTTGCAACATTTATAAGAATTTGTTCCTTCCTAATTAAAATGAAATTAATAATCGCATCTACCTCATAGAGATGAATAAATTATATCTCTTAATTCTTACTACTCGTATTAAGTGCTGCTGTGTGCCAACAAATTGACCAGGCACTGGAGATTATAAAAGAGTGAGGAGAAAACAAAGAAATAACCTCATTGTGTGCAGAAAAAGCAAAACTCAGCATTTTTTTTCTATTTTCTTACACAAAAATTAGCATAGATTTCTGTGACCAAACGTTGTGAGAAGTTTTTCCCACATATAAAGTAGTGGACACCAGTTGTCTTTTAATTCAGTTCTGATGCTGTCTACCCGGAGACAGCATCAGACCTCACAGATTGAGTGCTCAGTCTTCAAGACTGCACTGCTTCAGATGCCAGACATCAGTCCAGACATCTAGAACTTCTGACCAACCCAGCTTCAAGCTGGGGTTCCCATCAACCCATCTTTGGGTTCAATTAACTTGCTGGAGTGGATCACAGAACTCAGATAAACACATTTACTGGTTTATTATAAAGGATATTACAAAAGAATTAGATAAATTCACAGGGCAAGATACATGGGAAGGGGCACAGAGCTTCCATGCCCTCTCTAGGAACCTCCATGTGTTCAGCTCTTCAGAAGCTCTCCTAAGACAGTCTTTCTGGGTTTTTATAAGGGCTTTATTATGTAGACACGATTGATTAAACCATCAGCCATTGGCCGTTAACTTAACCTTTAGCCAGTATCTCCTCTCTGAAAGCTAGGGGTGAGGTTGAAAGTTCTAACCCTCTAATCATGCCTTGGTCTTTCTGGTGACAAGTCCCATCCTGAAGCTACCTAAGGGATACTGGTCATCATTCCATCAGTAGCGTACAAAGAGACACCACTTCAAAGATTACAAGGATTTTAGGAGTTGTATGCCAGGAAACAGGGACAAATGCATTTTATAATGCCACACTCATGGAGACAATCATTTATCAGATAATCACACAAATATAGATTTACGATTATGACATATGCTATGAAGGAGAGATTCCTGGTATGTTCCATGCATATGTGAGAGGGATTGGATTTGAGACAACAAGTAGACCAGACTGAGATCTCCGGAGCAAGCTGTATTTAAGGTCATATCTGAAGAAAGTAAAAGTTAAATAGGAAAATGCAGGAACCCTTCACAACAAAGAATTATCCAGCCCAACATGTCAATGATGCTGAGGTTGTCTTTCTGTATAGGTAGTAGTAAGATGGTGAAATTTAACTGTCATAAGGATGTTTAAAAGCCATGTTTTTCCTTAGAAATGATAGGGCACCATTGAAGCAAAAGGTGGAGGGGTAGGAAAAGTGGTGGTGGTGACTTGTTGCCAAGAGGAGGCAAGAGGACAAGTGAGTAGGTTATTATAGTGGAAACAAGGCAGGATAACAGTAGATTCAATTAGGATGGCAATGGAATGTATGTAAAGTTAGTGTATACATGAGGCCTAATACATGTTAAGCATAATGCAATTTATTATTTTATATTCATTATTTGTTAGATGATGGGCAGCTTGATTTATCTGAGGTTACTTGGGCACAATAAGCTTGTTATATTTCAATATACTTTGAAAATCATCAGGCTAATTTTATGGAGAGTTACTGAATTGAAAGTCTAGGAGAAACTGATTTTTATGTTTTTCTCTAAAAATTTGCATGAACTTGAATAAATTACTTAAGGTGTTAGTGTCTACAGTTTATCTGTGGCATTAGAAAGATAAAATGGATAATTATTGAAATCCTCATTTAACTCAAAATTTAAATGCGTTAAGTCAATTATTTGCTGCACATTCAATATTGTGGAGTTAGGTGAGGCACTACCTTTGCTCTCAAGATCTAATAAACTAGAAGATAAGATCAGACATGTATGAAACAGCTATAACCCATTTTAAAAAGAGGCATTGAATAAAACTTTTGAGAGTGCAAAATAATTCCTGAAAGGTAACATCTTATTATTAGAGCAAGATATTTAAAATAAATTGATATTAGCCATATCGTAGAAGTTTACTTCTTTATGCTTGTGCTCTAAAGATAAGGGTAGTCATTTTCATATGGTTTTTGTTCTAATTTATTTGAAGGATCTAGTGAATGAAATAGATTACTGCTGATGCCTATCACCCAATCTATATATATCATTCTATCTGTATTATGCCAATGAACTCAATCAAAATCACATTACAACTTATGTAAAGTAATGTAGCTAGAAAGTGATGGAACTGGAATAATTATTAAACCCAAACTCATAAGCAATGTCCCACCTCTTTGAAAAAATGTAAGTGAAAATGTGTTGTGAATTAAGTATGTTTAGCATTCCTTTGCCATACATTTTTTATTAACACTTAGGAACTAATTTGACCCATATTAAATGGTCAATATTAAATTATTTGTGTTCTAATATATTATTTGTTTCAAAATAATATTTAAGTATGTTTTACATTTTCCAGAAAAGGGAATTATATAATCTTTAGCATGTGTGCAGTTTACTCTCAGAGAATGACTTTGCATCAGTAGGATCTGATTTAAGAGGATGTCATTTTCATCAAAAGCCTATTTAAATACTATTACAATATGATGTAACTTGCTCTAGGAGTGTTATATGTCATAAGCAAGCACTTGAGGAGGATTCTGGAAAGATGGAAATGTAGGAAGGACCAAAAATATGCCTTCAGAACTAGAGAATAATTACACTGTCAGAATCTGTTACTACTCTGGAATTCTGAGGTCTATTAAAGACTTGCATTTTCTGGAACAAGGCTTGGATGGTAAATTGTAGTTAATTTCAGTCAATTGCTCCTCGTAGCACAGTAGCAACTACCCATCTCAGACCCCTCAACACATGACAGGCACCTGTATGTTCCTAAAGCAGTTTGCACACAGTTTTAGGGAACCAGAGTGGCAAAAAGGATTCTGTCCTCCAAATATAAGAGATTTGTGCTCAGATTGGTGATTATTGCTTCTAATTATAGAAGTACAGATAAAGAGACAATGGCCATTGTTTTTGCACTTGCCCCCATTGTTGAAAGCTCTTCCCCACTAGCTGAAGTGACTTTCATGGAATTAAAAGGGCCAGTGCCCCACCACTTATTTTTCTCCTTTTTTAAACTTTTGGAATCCAGGTATTAAAGACTAGCATCTTCAGAAGCAACCTCAAATATGGGAAAAATTACAAAGTTATTATGAATGCCCAGGAGAAGTCACAGTTTCAGATATGACTTCTGAAAACATCAAGTTTACACCTCAAGACTAATTCATTAAAAGGGAAGAGTCTATAAGAATTAAAAATAAATAAATAAATAAGCAAAAACAAAAACCAGTAAAACCCGAGGAAGTGAGGAGAATCTAAAGGGATGCAGAAAAACAGAAATATATGACCTATTCAGAAGAACAAATAAAAAAAAAAACTGTTCTTGAAAACAATCTGATGACAGATCCACGAGACAAAGATTTTAATACACTGGTCCTCAAGATGCTCAGAGTATTAAAGGAAGACATAGAGAAAATCAAGAAAACAATGTATAAACAAAATGAAAATATTAATAAAATATAGAAACCTAAAAGAAATCAAAAGGTATTTTAGAGTTGAAAACTACAGTAACTGGAACAAAAAGTTATTAGAGGATTTTAAAAGCAGACTTGAGCAGGCAGAGTAAAAAAATCCACAAAATAGAAGAGAGGCCAGTGGAAATTATTGAGTCTGAGGAATAGAAAGAAAAAAGATGGAGGTTAAGTGAAAAAAATTTAAGGAACATGAGGGAAACCATCAAGCAGAGCAGTATATGCACTGTGAGAGTCCCAGATGAAGAGGGATAGAGTGGACAGAAATTATGTTTAAGGAAATAATGACACTGAGTTTTCAAGTTTATTGAAAATCATGAGTATAAAGATCCAAGGAGCTCAGTGGCTCCAAGTATAATAAACTAAAAGACTCTCACTTCAAGACATGTTATAATCTAAACCTTTGGAAGACAAAGACAAAGAGAGACTATTGAAAGCCAAAAGACAAGTGACTCTTCACATGCAAAGGATGCTCAATAACATTACAGAAGATTTCTCTTCAGAAACTTTGGAAACCACAACACATTGAGCAGATACATTTAAAGTAGCAAACAAACAAAAAAACTGGCAATCAAGAATCCTATATCCAACAAACTGTCTGTTGATAGTCAAGGAGAAATTAAGACATTCTTGGATAAAGAAAAGCTGAATAAGGTGAATAAGTTTATTACCACTAGGCCTGCTCTGCAGGAAATGCTCAAGGGATTCTAGCAGGGTGGAATAAAAGAAAACTGGACAGTAACTTAAAGCCATATGAAGAGATAAAGATATCAGTAAAGATAAACTGTGAGCAATTATGAAAGCTAGTATTATTTTAACAATATTTTATAACTCTACTGTTTGTTTTGTACATGATTTAAGAGAAAAAGACATTAAAAAACTTATTAGTCTAAAGCTGGTGTTATTGTAACTTAGTGTTGTAACTTACATTTTGTTTTCCTCATAAGAGACTAATGTATTAAAAATCATTTATGTTTTTGGATATACAGTGTATAGAGATATAATTCTGTGTCATCAACAACTGAAATAATTGGAGACAGAGGCATCAAAAGAGCAGAGTTTTGTATGTTATTGAAGTTAAGCTGATATAAATTCAAATTAAAGTGCTATAACTTTAAGATGTTAAATATAATCCCCATGGCAACCACAAAGAAAATGGCTAAATAATTTACATGAAAGAAAATGATATATGAATTTAAATGTCTTCCTTCAAAAAATCAACACAAAAGATAGAGTAATACAAGAAAGAAAAGACCCAAAAGCTACAAGGCATATAGAAAACAAAATCACAGAAGTTAGAAATTAATCCTTTCTTATCAGTAATTACTTAAGTGTACATGGATTAAAAATGATGCAACTGTACAGAGGACTCCCTGTTTATCCAAAGACACAAATAGATTGAAAGTGAAAGGTGGAAAATAATATTCCATGCAGATAATACCACGGATAGTTAAACTAATATCATACCAAATAGATTCTTAAAAAAAGGTTCCACAGGAAAAGGACATTATATACTACTAAAATGTCCAATATTGGAAAAATATTTAATAACTATAAACATTTATGTACCTAATAGCAGAACATCAAAACATGAGGCAAAAGTTGACAGGACTGAAGGGGCAATCAGACAGTTGTACAAAAGTAGGTGAAGATTCAGTACTCTACTTTCAATAATAGGGAGAAACATCAGAAATAAGGAATTAGGGGATATGAACAGTGCAATAAACTGGATATAATAGAGATATATGGAACACTCTACTGAACAAAAGCAGAATGCATATTCTTCTCAAGGGTACATGGGGCTTTTTCAAGGATAGACCATATGTTTGCCCACAGATTAAGTATTGGCATATTTTAAAATATAGATACCATAAAAAGTGTGTTATCCAACCACAATGGCATTAAATTAGAAATCAATAACAGAAGAGAAACAGGAAAATTCACATATTTATGGAAATTAAAAAACTCTGAACAACCAATGGTCAAAAGATAAAATCACAAGGGATATAAAAATATTTAGAGGTGAATGGAAATAGAAATATAGCAAAACTTAACACACCAAAATCAGTGTTACATGGCGTATTTATAGTTATAAATGTTTAAAAGACAAAATATGTTTCAAGTCAATAAACAAACTTTATAACTTAAAGAACAATAAAAAGAAGAGCAAACTAAACCCAAAAGTAACAGAAGGGAAGAAATCATAAAGACTAAAGCAGAGATAAACAAAATAAAGAATAAAAAATAAAATCAACATACAAATTAGGTTCTTTGAAAAGATCAACACAACTGGCAAACAGCTAGATGAACTAAAAAAAAAAAAAAAACCACTCAAATTTCCAAAATCAGAATTGAGGGTGGAGACAGTACTACCCATTCTACAGTTATAAAAAGGATTATAAGAGTCCTACATGCAACTGTGAACTAAAAATTGGATAACCTTAATGAAATGGACAACTTCATAGAAAGACAAAATCACAAAGAAATAGAAAATTTGAATAGACCTATAACTGATAAGAAGATTGAGTTAGTAACCAAAAAAAATCTCCTGGCAAAGAAAAGCCCCAGATTTGATGGCTTCACCAGTGGATTCTACCCAAAATTTAAAGAATAAATAATATCAATTCTTCTCAAACTTTAACAAATGTAGAAGAGGAGGGAAAACTTCCTACATCAGCCTATGTGGTAAGCATTACCCAGATAGCAAAGCAAGACAAAAATACAAGATACAAAAACTAGAGACAAGTATTCCTTATGAACATTGATACAAAGTTCCACAACAAAATACTAGCAAGGTAAATTAAAAAGTATATTAAAAAGGTTACAAACCATGGCCAATAAGATTTATTCCTGGATGCAAGGATGTTTCAACACATAAAAGTCAATCAAGGTAACACACCACCTAAAGAGAATGAAGGCAGAAAAACACATGATCATCTCAACTGATGCAGAAACAAACAAACATTTGGCAAGACTTAACACACTGTCATAATAAAAACACTCAAAAAACTAAGAGTAGAGGGAAACTTCCTTAACATAATAAAAGCTGTCTAGAAAAACAGCAAACATCAATTTAATGGTTGAAGACTAAATGCTTTTACTTTTAGGTCAAGAACAAGACCTGATAGTGCCTTTTGTTACACATTTTTGAAAATATTTTCACAAAATACAGTTTGTCTGTGTTTTGTTTTGTTGTCTGTGCCTTTCGTATCATATTCAAGAAATCATTACCAAATCCAATGTCATGAAGTTTTTGCCCAATGTTTTCTTAAAAAAAAATTTATAGTTTTAGATTTCATATTTGGGTCTTTGATTAATTTTTAGTTAATTTTGTTATATATGGTATTAAGTAAGGGTTCAACTTCATTCTTTTGCATGTGGCTGTCCAGGGTTTTTTTTGTTTTTTTTTTTACACCACTTGTTAAAAACTTCGTATTCTTTTCCATTGGTCTACATGCCTGTGTTTATTCCAGTACTACACTATTGATTACTGTATCTTTATAATAAGTTTTAAAATCAGAAAGTGTGAGCCCTCCCAGTTTGTTCTTCTTTTTCAAGCTGTTTTTTGGCCATTTGAGCTCTCATGAGATTCCATTCTAATATTATTCAACATAATATTAGAAATTCTAACCAGAGAAATATGTAAAAATAAATGACAAATTGGAAAGGAAGAAACAAAATTATCTTTTTGCAGTTAATATGATCTTAAATATAGAAAGCCCTAAAGATTCCACAAAAATATGGTTAAGATTAATAAACCTATTCAGCAAAGTAGCAGAATATTAGTCAACACAAAAAAATCAGTTGTATTTTATACATTAAAAATAATTTGAAAAGAAAGTTACAAAAGCAATTCAGTTTACAATAGCATCAGAAATAATGAAATAGAAATTAACCAAGGAGGTGATACATTTGTACAATGAAAGGAAACTCAAAAAAAAATTCTTAAAAGACATTCTATGCCCATGGATTGGAAGGTTTAATATTGTTAAGATGAGAGTATTACCCCAAATGATCCACAGATTCAATGCGATCCTTATCCAAATCCCAATGACTTTTTCTTGCATAAATAGAAAACAAAATCCTAAAATTTATATAGAATGTCCTGGGATCCCAAAGAGTACAATCAAGCTTGAAAAAGAAGAACAAAGTGGAAGCATTCATACTCCCTGGTTTCAAAACTTACTTTAAAGCTACAGTAATCAATAGTGTGGTACTGGCAAAAATAGGCACATAGACCAATGGAATAGAATACAGAATTTTTAAAAACTGGTACAGAAAGACGAATGTTGTCAAAAAATTGGGTCGAATGAGGCATAGTTTTATAATAGGTATAGTTTTAGTTATGCAAGATGAAAAGACTTATAGAGACAAACGATGATGATAGTAGCACAACCGTATGAGTGTACTAAACAACGCTAAATAGTATGGTTAAAAATATTTAACATAGTAAATTGTGCTAAAATAATAAAAAGGAACACAAATTACATGGAATTTTTGTAAATGCATAAATACCTGTGTGTTCCATTTTTTTTTCCTTGCACCTCTGTATGTTTTTTCCATTTAGTATAGTTAGTTGCTTATATTTAGGTCTTCTTCACAAAAGTGCAAATTCCTTAATGTCACATCCTAATTATTATTCCAATTGGATAGAGTGCAATTGAGTGTCACAATGTTAAATATTTAAAATATGTCTATGAGAAGAGTCAATTATTCTGGATAATATAGAATGATATTTTAAGGAGATAATAAAAGTATGGCTGCCTGGAAGTAAATCTATTGTATATATTAAATAATTAATAATTGAATGAGGTAAATTTTTGAAAGTCTTTTCCAAATGCCTACTAAGTATTAAAACATTTTCAGAAAGTGGAAGCAATATATAACAACATCTTTGACAGTATTCCCAAATCAATATGTTATGTCCAGCTGTCTCAATAACTCCTGTGCATTGGTCCTGAAAGAGCTTAGAGTCTACTGCAAGCAACTATGTTTTGTAATGGCAGCTTTCAGAATTTTTTTATAAGAAGTGAAATCATAAATATTTTTATAATGGCCTAAAAAGCAATTTTTTAAATGACATGTAAGTTATTTTTGTAGGACTTTGCGTTGAATATCTTGCTAGTCTAAAGTCTTTCTGCATGGTTTGTAGAAGAGTTTTGCAGCAGGCTGTCACTGAAAAACTCCTGAGGGATATGAGCTGGCCTTTAAATATGGTACTGAAACTGCCATAGTGATTCGTCTAGGTCAGTGCATGTTAAGCTAATGGTCAAATCAATCACCTGGGGATTTTGTTAAAGTGTAGTCTCTAATTCAGTAGGTCTAGTATAGAGCCTGAGATTCTGCATTTCTAAAAGGCTCTACAGTACCCATTTTGAGCAGCAAGTGTTAACTGTGAAAGAAATTACACATGTGTAAGGAGGTGAGAGACATTGGGGATATTGCAATGTTGGTTGGAGTGATAACTGGGGTAAGCTATATTCATTATGTATAGAACAGAATGCTAAAACTAAGAGTTGTTCTGAATAGAAGCCATTTCAGTTGAAGAGGATATTTCCTGTGGGACTAGCTGTTGATAGGACTACTGCCAAAACAAGTTATCACCATTGAGGGAAGCGTCTACAAGGAATGTAGGAGATGCTATTAATGGGAGCTGACAGAGAATCCTACAGACAGCGGCCCTGCAAAGGAAACTGATTGGATGAAGACAGCATTCTGAATCACCAAGGCACCCTGAATTCCTTTTCATATATTTTCTCAGGGTGGTGTGGTGCTTTTTCCAAGTGCTATGGGATGAGAAGAAAAAGTAACATTTTCCTATGGGAAACATATTCAGATTAAATAATCAAAATCTAGGTTCAGGATCTTATTCAGTTATATATGTCTGATTTTAACACGAGAATATGGGCCAAATGAAAGTAACGCCTATCATTTTATTAAATATTAAGGAATAATTAAAATAAAATAATTAACAGTACTGTCTCAAACAAGCATCTAAATTGAATACAAATTTTAGACTCCCAACTTTAGCATCTGACAATTAGCTCTAAAGTTAGGCATCTTGCTATTCTACCTTTTGAAACACTACATGTACTTGTCTTTCTTGATCTAATACACAAGGCAAAGCAGGGACAAAATCTACTTCTTTGGATTTGGAATTCGTCTCTCTGTTCTTTGGTGTTTCTCAGTTGGTGATTACGCAATTGGTCTTTAGATAGGTTTCTTGTTATTATGCACATCTTTCTATGCCCTGAAGAGCTATTTGCATGCCTGACCCTCTCCCACTGTCAATGTTTAAAGTAATTTTGGGGCACCACAAATCGTCCCACTGCCTTTCCATACCCTGCAAGTGAGCACTGACACCCAGCGAAAACTGCTCTCCAGTTAATATAAAATTTCTGTGTAGTTTCAGGTGTTTTAATTGATAAATACCTTCATTATCCTAAATATTGTGTGAATGTTTTAGGACAGTGGTTTCTGAATTTAGGCTTTTGAGTTTTCAATCATGGATGAATAACTCTTTTAGCTTGGACAGTTTGCATTCCCTTTTATTTGCTTAACTTTTAAATTGTCAAAAAGTAAAGTAAAAAAGTACCTCATATCTTTTATTTATTATTTTGAAATAATTTTATATTTACAGAAAAGTTGCAAAGTTAGTAAAGAGAATTCATGTATACACTTCACCTAGCTGCTCCTAATGGTAGCAGTTTACATAACCAAAATACATTTAGCAAAATTAAATAGGTACTACGCTGTTGACCAAGTGACATGCCTTATTTGAATTTCACTTTACCCACTAAGGTCTGTTTTTTCACCAGGATATAAATCCATACCCCATGTTGTGTTTAGTTGTGTCTCAGTCTTCTGCAATTTATGGCATAATCTCCAGTTTTTTCTTGTCTTTTTATGGCTTGACTCATTTTAGGAATACTGTTTAGTTATTTTGTAAAATATGTCTCTCAATTTGGGGTTCTCTGATGTTTTCTTTTGATTATATTGCATTTATGTTCCTTGCTTTTATTTATTTACTTATGTTTGAGGTGAGGATGTGAGAATACCATAGAAGTGTTCCCTTTTCAGTGTATCATATTAGGACTTACAAAATATACATGTTTTATTACTGGTGTTGTTAAGCATCATTACTTCCTTACAGTTTTGTTGGCTACATTTCTCTACTATAAAGTTACCGTTTTTGTCCTTGTATAATTAATAAATGTCTTGAGATAGATACTTTCAGACTACTCAAATATCTTGCTTCTCCTCAAACTTCTGTTTACTCACATTAGCATCTATCAAAAGATCTTGCCTGCATTAATGATACTTGATTTTCGTATCTCCCTTCTGCCTTCTATATGTATTAGAACACTTTTTCTTCTTTTTTTATTTTTTATTTTATTTTTTTATTATACTTTAAGGTTTAGGGTACATGTGCACAATGTGCAGGTTTGTTACATATGTATACATGTGCAATGTTGGTGTGCTGCACCCATTGACTCGTCATTTAACATTAGGTATATCTCCTAATACTATCCCTCCCCCATTCCCCTACCCCACAACAGGCCCCGGTGTGTGGTGTTCCCCTTCCTGTGTCCGTGTGTTCTCATTGTTCAACTCCCACCTGAGAACATGCGGTGTTTGGTTTTTTGTCCTCTCGATAGTTTGCTGAGAATGAAGGTTTCCAGCTTCATCCATGTAGAATTATTCATCTATTCCATTATTTATGCAAGTTATAACCAACTAATGGACATTTATGAGTTATAATCCAATACTGTCTTTATTAATTTTGCTGATGAGAGTGTGCCCGGTTTGACAAATGAAATCTCTGTCAAGTTGGCCGCTATGTCCTTTTGACATTTCCTTACCTTTTATGACCTTCATTTCGAGGCTCATCTCATATTTTCCTAACCCTAGGTCTCGATCAGCAACTTCTCCAAGAAGCTCTAGTTTAATGGTATTGTTTGTTTGTTTGTTTTGAGTTGGAGAATGATACTTTTAAACCAAGAGCTCTGTGTTTGGTGTCTTCATTGCTTCAGGGGTATCATTGCTACTAGGCCCTTTTAGCAGACAGAGCTGGGAAATAGATAGATTATAGGTAGGTAGGTAGGTAGATATATAGATAGATAGATAGAGATACTACTCCATATGTTGCTTGATAGAGATCCTAATCCACATGTTGCTACACAGCTTTATTTATTTCCTTATCTATGTATTTATCTGTATTTTTAAAACCAAGAGTTCATACTGACAACTCTACTTAGAATCCACCAAAATGGTGTTTCTTTTGACTTGCCCTTTTTAAAATTTCTTTCCTCACTATTGAGACACCTAGATCTCATTATCTATAATACATTCACTTATTTGATTAATCCTAATATACATGTGGTTTCAGAATCACCTATGCATAACTCTGTGAGAAACAACTTTACTCACTGGAGCTCAATATTTATTTACAGTCATTTTTGTCTTTGGCATTATGATATCCAGTAAAAAGTACTGCTTCCTGAAGTTATTTAGGGTAGTTCACTCTTTTCCCAAATATTTGTGTGCTTATGTTTTTCATTTGTAATATAGCTAGTTTCATTTTTTAAAATTTGTATTTAATTTTTTATTCCCCATGCATTGTGGTTGATTTTATTTATTCATTTTTCAAGTATGTGAACCAGTAATATAGTTCTAAAAGTCATAACTATACAAACACATTGTACTAGTCTATTCTCACATTGCTAGAAAGAAATGCCTGAGACTGGGTAATTTAGAAGAAAGGAGGTTTGATTGACTCATGGTTCTACAGGCCCCTGTAGGGACCAGCTCCACAGGGTTGGTGGGTCTCTCCCTGTGTGCGGCGACGAGAGAGTGTAGAAATAAAGACACAAGACAAAGAGACAAGTGAAAAGGCAGCTGGGCCCGGGGGACCACTACCACCAATGCGCGGAGACCGGTAGTGGCTCCGAATGTCTGGCTGCGCTGTTATTTATTGGATACAAGGCAGAAGGGGCAGGGTAAAGAATGTGAGTCACCTCCAATGATAGGTAAGTTCACGTGGGTCACGTGTCCACTGGACAGGAGGCCCTTCCCTGCCTGGCAGCCGAGGCAGAGAGGGAGAGGAGACAAAGAGAAAGACAGCTTACGCCATTATTTCTGCATATCAGGGACTATTAGTATTTTCACTAATTTACTACTGCTATCTGGAAGGCAGAGCCAGGTGTACAGGATGGAACATGAAGGCAGACTAGGAGTGTGACCACTGAAGCACAGCATCACAGGGAGACAGTTAGGCCTCCGGATAACTGCAGGCAAGCCTGACTGATGTCAGGCCCTCCACATGAGGTGGAGGAGCAGAGTCTTCTCTAAACTCCCCCGGGGAAAGGGAGATTCCCCCCCCTTTTCCCGGTCTGCTTAGTAGCGGGTGTTGTTCCTTGACACCTTTTGCTACCGCTGGACCATGATCCACCTGGTAACGGGCATCTTCCCAGACGCTGGCGTCACCGCTAGACCAAGGAGCCCTCTGCTGGCCCTGTCTGGGCATAACAGAAGGCTCGCACTCTTTTCTAGTTACACCTCACTATGTCCCCTCAGCTCCTATCTCTGTATGGCCTGGTTTTTCCTAGGCTATGATTATAGAGCGAGGAGTATCATAATACTGGAATAAAAAGTAATTGCTACAAACTAATGATTAATGATATTCATATATAATCATATCTGAGATCTATATCTGGTATAACTATTCTTGTTTTATATTTTATTATACTGGAACAGCTCCTGTTCTCTGTCTCTTGCCTCGGTGCCTGGGTGGCTTGTCGCCCACAGCCCCACTGGAAGCATCTGCTTCTGGGAGGCCTCACAAGGCTTACAATCATGGCAGAAGGCAAAGTGAGAACAGCCATGTGACACTGAAAAAGCAAGAGAGAGAGTGTGTGGTTGGAGGGGAGGTACCACACACTTTTAAACCACCAGATCTTATGAGAACTCAGTCACTATCACAAAGACAGCACCATGCCACGAGGGATCCACCTCCCTGATCTAAACACCTCCCAACAGGTCCTACCTCCAGCATTGGAGATGACAATTCAACATGAGATTTGGGTGAGGACATATATTCAAACTATATCCCATGTATATTCAGAAAAGTGCGATACAGTTCCTTTTCATTCCAACTGTCCTATATTCATTTCTCCCTTTCTTTTCACTCTTCTCATATATCTCCATCCCCTCAATAGGTAACCAATCTCGTTAAAGTCTGATTTATCCTCCGTGTGTTTCTTTGGCACAAATGATCAGATACATGCATGTTTTCCTAAGTCCTCTGCTTTCTTTTTCTAAATTTTAATACCTTTATTAGTATTATATGATCTACATGTCATGAACTTTTCCTCTGCAAATTCTATTTATTTATTTTTAATTTTTTGAGATGGAGTTTCACTCTTCTTGCGCAGGCTGGAGTGCAATGGTGCAGTCTTGGCTCACTGCAACCTCTGCCTCCCGGGTTCAAGTGATTGTCCCGCCTCAGCCCCCCAAGTAGCTGGGATTATAGGCGTGCACCACCACACCCTGCTAATTTTGTATATTTAGTAGAGACAGGGTTTCACCATGTTGGTCAGGATGGTCTCAAATTCCTGACCTCAGGTGATTTGCCTGCCTCAGCTTCCCAAAGTGCTGGGATTACAGGCGTGAGCCACCGTGCGTGTCCTACCTCTGCAAATTCTATACATTTCAGTAGGTTTTGGTGTATTAGCAGAGTTGTGCAAGCGTCACCATGATCTAATTAGAACATTTTCACCTTCCCCCCAAAATGGCCTTGTCGCCATTTAACAGTCACTCCCCAACCCCTCCCCTCCAACTGTAGGTAGCTACAAATCTACTTTAGGTCTATAAATGTGACTAATTTGGACATGTCACATAAATTGAACCATAAACATGTAAACTCCTTTTTCACATGAGAGGTAGCATACTGCAAACATTCTTTTGTACTTTACTTTGTTTTCACAATAATATATCCTACATATGAACCCATGTCAGTCCATAGAGCCTGCCCTCATTCTTGTTTAACACTGCCAAGAACTGTTGTGTGTAGATGTGCCATAATTTATTCAACCACTTTCCTAAGTATGGTCATTTGCATTGCCTCTAATATTTTGTGATTGCAAATAAAACACAAATGATCTGATGCATATATATTTCCATATTATTGGGGTATGCTTTTAACGTTGATTACTAGAAGTGGGATTCCAGGTCAGAAAGCAAGAATGGAGATCGATCTATCTATCTACCTAATCTGTCTGTGTATTATCTATCTATTGGAAGGAAAGAGAAGTGTGTATATGCGTGTGTGTGTGTGTGTGTGTGTGTGTGTGTGTGTGTGTGTGTGTATGCATGCAAATGTCCCTTCAACACTTTGAGGCTCATGATCATTTCTACCAGCAATATGTGAGAGGTCCTGTTTCTCCAGACTCACCAACTAGGACAGTTTAAATTTTTGCCTATGTAATAAATTGAAAACAGTACCTTAGTTATGTTTTAAATTACATTTCCTTAACTATGATTTTTTACTTTTTTACCTGTTTGAAGTTCATTTTAAAATATTAATTTATAAATTGTCTGATCATGTTTGGTTTTCCATTTTTTCTATGTAAGCTTTACTACTCTGTCCCTTAACTTTTATGAATTCCCTATATAGTGGGAATATTAGCCCTTCAACCATGGTGTATGTTACGTATATTTTCTCCCTCTTATTAAGTTATTTCTGACTGCTCTTGTGGTGTTTTTGGCATGCATTTTTAAAAGATTTGTGTAGTCAGATATGTTAATCTTCTATTTGATTGCTTCTGTGTTTGAGTTATCCGTAGGAATACTTTTCCTACACCAACTTCAAAGACAAATCTACCCATCTCTTCTCCTAGCACTTGTATGATTTCATTTTTACATGTATATGCCTAATCCATTTGGAGTTTATTGTCGTGTATGATGTTAGATGTATATTTAACCTTAAGATTTTTAAATGGCTACCTAGTTGCTCCAGCACCCTCCATCAAAAGCTCCTCTTTACGTTAGTGATTTGAAATGTCACTTATCCTTTATACAAAGGTACATTTGCACATGAGTCTTCTTACAGACTTCCCATTCTATTTCACTGGTCTGTTTATTTCTGTATCAATACCATGCTAATTTTATTATACAAATTGATTTGTTTTTACCTTTTAGGGCAAATTTTCCTTCACATATTTCTTTTACAGTGTTTTTGAGCTACTCGTATCTGTTTTTATGTATGAACTTTACTATCTACTTTTTTTAACTCCCTAATATAGATTATTGGTATTTTACTGGTATTGGTCTTAATTCATTAAATGAATTAAATGTTAACTTCATTTATCTAACGGATGAGAAGAGGCACAATTAAGAAATGACTATCAAATATTTTCAGTGAAGGTTTTTTCCTGAACTAAATACAGTTTGTTAGAAGTGTTTAACCTCAGCAGGATTAAGGTAGCATGTTTCCCGTGTTGGCTTCATTTACAGTAATGAAGTCTTCCCAGTTCCTAAAGTCCAGATTTGTTTTGCTTTTAAATGCTCCACTACCCAAAATGAGATTCTCCTACTGGTAAAGCAGACCAATCAACCTTCTTAACCTACATATTAGAAATCCTGCCACCATACCTTGGCTCTTACTATCTGACATAGAAAATCTGAAGGTGCGTTAAGGCCATCCAGAATTTAAGGAAATGGCCATTCCCCAAATCCTTGCTGCGAACGTCATCGTAGATAGCAACTGGAAGGTTAATATCCTTTTGGGGTAGTGTCTGTTCACAAAGATTCATTAAAAACAATTTTTTGTGTGTGTCACTGTCATTAATGTGTAAATAACCAAGTACAATATAAGAATATTTCTGGTAATTTATGTTAAATCATTTTGACACTCAGAATGTCAAATCAAGAGAAAATATTTTTAGGAAACAGTTCTGTATTTAAAGCTCTGTGTATTTAAGAATCACTCTTTTAAAAACTGACAGAGTTTTTCGAAACCATTTAGAAAACAATTGCAAAGTAGATTTTTGAATGAAAGTAGTCTTGTGACATTTCTGAATATTGTTAAAGATGAGATCATTCTCACTTTTGCCCAAACTGAGAAATCTGTAGGGATTAGCATGCTGCTTAAATTCTGAATTTTGACTAAGAACATAAAGCAGGTAATATTTGCAGTTTCCCTCCCAAGTTTCTTTCTTCTGTTACCACCTTCAATCATTTTCTTACTGGGGGACTGATAAGAAGATTGACAATTTGGGCTTCTTTTTCTTCTCCCTGCAGGCAGATTTTATGTCAATCTTTTAGTTTTGGAATCCAACTTATTTGTAAGTAATGTGTTATGAGAAACTTAGTACCCAAACAAGAAAAAGACAAAATAAACAAAAATGTCTTGTTGTTCAAATTCTCGTTTATGGGAAATTGACTATTTTAATTGCAAATATTCCAGAAAGTAATAAGGAAGTTTTTTTCCTTAAAAGAAATGATTGACTTTAAATAAACTTTAATTAGAGTGCATAATGTATCTTAATGTTAGACAGAGCTTCACACATAGTCTGCTCACAATGAAGACGAATAGAAAATTTTTATGTTTACAAACCATCTTTAAAGTTAAACCACTTATAAAAATATATACATGTCCAGGATGTATATAATGTATATAACATATTTACTGAGAATCTTTTTTTTTTTTTTTTTTTTTTGAGACCAAGTCTTGCTCTGTCACCCAGGCTAGAGTGCAATGGTACCATGTCATCTCGGCTCCCTGCAGCCTCTGCCTCCTGGGTTCAAGCGATTCTTGTGCCTCAGCCTCCTGAGTAGCTGGGATTACAGGAGTGTGCTATCACACCCAGCTAATTTTTGTATTTTTGGTAGAGACTGGGTTTCACCATGTTGACCAGGCTGGTCTCAAACTCCTGATCTCAAATGATCCACCTGTCTCAGCCTCCCAAAGTGCTGGGATTTGTACAGGCGTGAGTCCACACCCGGCCCATTACTCTTCTTGTTATACGGAATGTTTCATGCTTCCTGCCTTTTGAATTAATTTTATTTTGAACGGAATATTTTGATTGAAAGCAAAATTGAGCACTAAAAGAGTTCCAATATATACCCTATCTCCCGGTCTCCACATAAAACCTCTCCCTTTACCAGAGTTGTACATTTGCTACAATCAGTGAACGTGCCATGGAACATCATAACCACCCAAAATAAAATCTTTATGTTTACAAACCATCTTTAAAGCTAAAACTACTTAAAAAGCATATGCATGCCCAGGATGTATATATTTACTGAGAGTCATTATTTTTTATTATTATTATTTTTTTGAGATCGAGTCTTGCTCTGTCACCCAGGCTGGAGTTTACATTAATATTCACTCATGGAATTGCACATTCTTTGAGTTAGGACAAGTATATCATGACATGTATCCACCGTTATTATATCACACAGAAGAATTTTACCATCCTGGAAATCCACTGTGTCCTTCCTATTAATTTGTCCCTCCCCTCACCCCCTGACAGTGACTAATCTTACTTTTTCCATAGTTTTGCTTTTCCCAGAATGTCATATAGTTGAAATCATATAGTATGTAATCTTTGTCAGATTGACTTCTTTAACTTAGTAGAAGTTGTCTCTGTTTCATTTCATGGCTTATTTCTTTTTAGTGTTGAATAACATTCCATTGTTTGGATGTGTCCCTGTGTATCCACTCATCTACTGAAGGACATCTTGATTATTTCCAAGTTTTGGCAAATATGAATAAAGCTGTTATAAGTATCCATGTGCATGATTTTATGTAGGCATAAGTTTTCAATACACTTGTATAAATAACAAGGAGTATGATTGCTGGATCATAAACTGTCTATGTTTAGTTTTGTAAGAAACTATTAAACTACCTTTCAACATGGCTGCACCACTTTGCATTTCCACCAGGAATCAATGAGAGTTTCTGTTGTTCCATGTCTTGACCAGCATTTGGGGTTGTCAGTGTTCTGGGCTTTGGACATTCTAATAAGATGTAACTTGTTTTAATTTTCATTTTATTAAATGATATACAGTGTTGGACATTTTTTTCGTATGCTTACTTGCCACTTGTATATCATGCAGTGTGCAATGTGTATTAAGACCTTTTGCCCATTTTTAAAATCAGGTTGTTCATTTACTTAGTATTGAGTTTTAAGAGTTTGTCGTATATTTTGAATAGCAGTCCTTTATCAGATGTGTCTTTTGCAAATACTTTCTCCCAGTTTGTGGCTTGTATTCTCAATCTCTTGATTTTGTCTCTTTTTAAAACTAAAGAACAGGCCATCATTATCCGGTTCCATATTTAAAATGAAAAGGTAGCCTTCTCAAACGTAAGCAAAAATGTAAACTGTAAGGAGACCATCTGTTTCTTAGTTTAATGAAATTTCCACTCAGTAACACTGTACCCTGACATAAGATTGGATTTCACTGTTAACAATAGATTGATGACAGACTGCATCTTTTCTATTCTAAGATCACTGAACCTTCATGATATAAATATTCATCAAAAATGAACGTAGGACAGAAAAATAAAGAACATAAAGGGAGCTAAATTTCCTACAGAGTCTATTTTTGTTTTCATCACTCTTCAAATGGTTTACTGTTAGCAGAAAAGAGAGAGGCTGGTTTATATATCCCTGAATACTTTAAAGGAAACCCTGCTTTTAACGTGTATGGTGAGATGAATAATTTCCTGACTATGAAATTGCTAACTGGTTTTGACCTTGGGGACCACTTAAAACAAGTACCCTCTACTCTCCTGGTGGTTTTGGAGCAAAGCAGCTGTATTTTGCACAGCACATTGAATCATAATGGGCCATGTGCTGTTATGAATATTCATAAATCTACCATATTCTGTCTGCCCCAAGATGATTTCAGTGGATGTTGCTAGAGGGATTTGAAATACCACTTTTGTAGTACCCTTGAAGAGAATACACATATCAGGAAAAATAGAGCTGAAGCCCAGGTAATTCTGTCCTTAGTGTGTACTTCAGAGCTCTCCTCCAAATGATTTTGCCCTGTAGCAATGGCAGAGAAATCCATCATAATGACAGAGATGAGAGGTTTAAACTTTCTAAGAATCTTAAAATAGGTTAAATTAAAATCTAAGTGGTCACTATGGTATGGTTTTACTGACTGGCACACTTCCTCATACTTTTTTTAAAAAAACTGGTCTGATTCTATAAAATAGCAGTGATCACTGGAGGCTGTGATTTCCAGATGATACATTTAACTAAAATTATAGCTACTTTAAAATTATTACCAAAGGTACTGGAACACTCTCGATAAGGCATATGACTGTACTTCAACACAGACATTTTCTCTTACACTTTCAAGTTAATTCAATACTGCTCATTACCCTCCTGACCCTTTATGTTGGGCTGTGCTGACTATAAAGCCAATTTCTACATTTCATTCTGTTAATTCTCCTGTGGAGGCCGAAATGAAACACGTATATGCATACCGCAATACTTGCAGGCTTAGGAATTCATGAGAGTGTTTTTGTAGAAAGAATCACGATGCTTGGTTGCAAACTAAATTGCACTCACTGACAGAGAATTAAGTTGTCAGTAGAGACCCTCGTTGAGGGTTTGGGTTCTGTGTAGCCTGGCTTCACCACACAGCCATGGCTTTATGGCACATTCACGATGGCATATCTGTCTAAAAGGACTGGCAGATTTTTGTTTTCTTTCTGGTTTAATGAATATGTTGAATATGTAGTTTTGTTTTCATTTTCACTTTCACAGTTTTTTTCTCTTCTGTAAAAGAGTTCCGGATCATATTACATTGCATTATATTAAATATATGCACCATTATATGCTACATTGTATTCTTCACATTATATTGTCTATATTGTTAAGTTTTGTACATGATGTTGTTCACTCTTACTTTGTTTACTATGGTGAAGAAGGTTGTGGGGTGAATCCAATATTAGTTCATCTCAGTTGCAGTTCTTGGACCTTCCATTACATCAGGTACTTTGTTTCCAAATGCAAAAGAGTAGAGGTGTTCTCAGTTTAAGCCTAGAATATGGCCACAATTAGCATCTGGTCAACTGCAGAAATGGAAGACAAAAATTTACTTTAATGCATGAAGAGTATCTTTGAGGGTGAAAGGTCAAGCAGGGTCTATCTTTAGAGCTACTCACAAGGCTTCCTATGAGGATGCTTCATACTGCGGAGGGACGATGGAGGGAGTAGAGGGGACACAGACTCAACGAACTGACCTAGATATAAAGCCTTAGTATATCCAGCTAGGAATAGTGATGCTGAGGACACATTGGAACATGATTATGTCATTAAGTGTATGGTAGCAATGGGCATGATAGAAGTACAAACTGAAGGCATGTTTTCATCCCACCCGAAAATCAGTCAAATATTGGGACACAAATGATCCAGGTCTAGAAAGTCACGTGCCACAGCCATGGTATTGCACATCATTCATCTTGTACTTTTGTGAATAAGTGGACAAGTAAATAGTACTGGAGTGGAAAGCTTTGTCCAGGCCAATGTGAACCCAATGTTTTGTTTAGAAATAGAACAAGTAAGTTCATTACTATAGCATAACATGAAATTTGCCTAAGTTGTGGTCAGAAAACCCTTGAATGCTGCTTAATGTGATAAGGTTGGTAAAATCATTTGTGCAGCACAATTCCTCCCGAATGTTTTGCTATGCCTGGGCTGCAGGGACTTGCTGGCAGGACTTGTTTTGCATCCTGAAGAGCCAAGGAGGCATCAGGGCATAAATCCATTCACTTCTATCTGTTTGTCTGGAATGTAACTTGTGTTTGCACAGTAAATAAAATTGATCTTGAATAAAAACTGAGTGGTCATTCTCATTAATCTTTGGACCCAGATTAACTTTTTTGGTCATGCCTAGTCTAAGAGGGAAGAGATATTCTCATCAACAAGTACAGCGCCCAGCTATGTCAGTGTAGATATCAAATGTATATATAGTAGTATAGGGAAGAGTCAGAGGCCAGAAAGACTGGTAGGGCAGACGTTGAACTGAGGAGAGTGTGGTGTTTGCCTTTGCATTAACAGGGATTATGGAGTAATACTGAGGCTTGGGAACAACCCCTAACAGATACTAAGAAAACATTCTCAGAACATTTATGAACTGAGGATATTTGAATTACTGTTGTTCTTTGGTTATGATTGTATTTATGGTTGTTACCTCATTCATATTAATAGTCTATGTGCCTGAATGTAATCATGAAGTTAGGTTTTTCCCAAATAGATGATTTTTGTCATTTGACTCAGCAATTCCCATAGACAAAAGTAATATCACTATCCTATTTTTACATTTCTGCTCTCAATTCTGCAAAGCCAAAATGCATAGTCCAGGATTCTGTGCAGTAAAGTGTGGCTTGTATTATCTAACTGGTGCATGAGGCCCACTGTAACAGTTTACTCAAGAGGAAATTGGCACCTGTAAATAACAGCAGTTAAATTGATCTCTTGATATCAGAAAAGTTTCTGCCATGCAGTTCTTTTTGATGATTTCTTAATATGTATCCTCATTTTAGACAGTTCCAGTGGCCACATACAAGCTGTACTTGGTAGCAGAATATTGCAGTTGGTAAACCTTGAATCTCTGTTTTCGTAGCAAGAGCATTTAGAGTCTTGTGCTTTCCTGTGGATATCTTCTTAGCATCTACATTCCATCTCTTGTCTCCTAATTGTTACTGCTACTATTTCCATGGAAATTCCAATTTTCATTTAGAATACACATTTTTGTTATTTGTATCATTTTTTCACCCCATTTTCAGACTATTTTAACATCAGAAAGGAAATTCACCACAATGTACATTTCCCTTTGGGCTCTTAGAGCTTGAGATGGTACAAGTAAGTACAAGCACATTTTCCATATAAGTCATATGAGGTGATTTGCATTTCATAATGTGACTTTGTCTGAATGACCTTGTGCATTATGACATCTCAAAGAGATGGCTGTAAAGGATTCAGAAGATCAAACAATGCAAAGTCATTTATTGCATGTACTTCAAAGCATTGCCGAGATAAAGCCAGATGGAGTCTTTCATTCCACTGGCTACTTATTTTCTTGCTGCAGTACCAAATAGTGTCATTTAAAAAATAATGCCTCTGGTTTTTCTAATTCATCCTTCATTGTGGATCATGCAAGTAAATAATTAATGAATGTATGTGTTTAGCTTATGTGGAGTTTAAAGTACAGCCTAAGAGTTGTAATGTTGATTGCTTTTAAATGTTGTAATGCTTTTGAGGGTGTCTGCTACTGACTCCTTAATTACATACTTGCTTTTCTTAGAAAATCAACTCATTTCATTATTAGTGATTTAATTTTCTCTTGAATATTTAACTTGGTATTTTAATAAATCACTATGCCTGGGATTCCATTAGATGTTTGGAAAGATTAAGTTTAATTTTTTAGCCAAGTAACATATTAAAATGGCTCAAGATTTGTATTTTTTTGATAATTAAATTAAAAAAAATGCATTAAACACCATGGAAATCCCAGCAACTTTAGCAAGAAAAGATCTTGGTTTGACTGATGACTTTACTTGATAAATGTGTGAACTGCAATAAACAGAATATCTCAATCTCAGTTTTTGTTCCATGAGACTGGTTGAGTGAACATAAGCTTAGTGCTTTGAAAATTGTTTGGCCTATTGTAGAAGGTTGGTATTTTAATTGACTAAAGAAAATTCATTTACTATAAGAACATATATTTTCTGGAAAATGTGGTATTTCTCAGAAAACTGCTGAAATGAATTATGCATCTTTGCTATTTTCATATTTAATTATATTACTTTCAAAGATCTAAAGCCTTTGCTTGAAAGTTAATCTTTTGGAAAAATATATTGAAACTAGTGTTGAATTATATTTCATTGGTGTAATGAATATGAAGATTGATCTGCTATAATCTCCTCGTGATCTTTTAAAATAGTTTTCTTTGTGCTTTTAAAAATAACACTATAATAGTCCATATGTGTATTAGTTTTTACAATACATTTGTTTAGTACTTTAGTATATACCAGGGTGTATGAAGACTCAAATACAGTCTGAATCAGCACAATGCAAATGGAAAGGCGAGCTTTTATCTTCCTCACAAAATTATATCTAATATAAAGCTTATATAGGATTTCTAAGTGCATGTAAATTAATGACAAAATTGTACATAATGTCATTGAAGGAGAAAAGTTAATCCTTTTTTAGCACAGTAAAATGCCTTTCTAAATTGACTTAGTATTGTTATGGAAAACAAACTTCTGAGTATTGTATCAGAATTACTACTCTTCAAGTCAAAATAGAAATGAATATCTATACAATTTATTTGGGAATCAGAGAATTGTCATTTGTAACAAAGTTGCCAACCAGGGTGGTCTTTGATGTATCAGAACGACAAAGAGAAGATTGGGAGTTTATTAGAAACAGAAATGTTACATATTGTTTTGAAAGAAAGCTCACTGACACTAGAGAAGATTTTGGGAGCTGGTAAGCTTTGGTGAGTGACAGCAGTAGGTAAAACCAGTGTTAGAGTCACAGCAGGTCACTTCAGTAGCTACTAGTTAGATTTGGTCTTAGGGATACAGCAGGCTGCTTCAGCAGCTGGGCTTGCAGAAAATTCAGTTATTGGAGCTGGCGGTATATATGCCTGAGTGCTTTTTCTCCCTGACTCATTGACTATGACTTACTTGGGTATGAAAAAATGGCACAACTGATTGAGGATTTTTCTTGTCCCCTTTATCAGACTCCTGACAGGGGCAAACTTTTACTTGTCTCGCTGCACTCAACCCCTTGCAGGAGGGAGCACATCAGCAAATGTGTGTGGGATCTGGCCAGCCACTCCAGGAGCCAGCAGGAGCAAGCTTCATGTGGGGCTGATGGCCAGATCGGGCATGAGTTAGTGAGTGCAGGATCCAGCTGGCAGCTGTGGGCACCAGCAGGAGCAAGATCTGTGTGGGACCCATGGCTAGAACCAGAGGGAGTATTCCAATACTCTCTTAGCTCCAGTGTCTGCAGACTAACAGCTCAGTTGACCCCTTGCTGCATCACCTGGGGAGGCTGCCCTCTGCCAGTGACCATGAATAGTTGGTGTGATAGCATTTTTGGGTACCCACAGTCAATGTGTCCTGAGCTCCTGTTCGATGTCCAAGAATAATGAGGTGGCATGGATTCTCAAAGGGTGGTAATGGGGAAGAATTTTGTTGAGTGGTGGAAATGGTTTTCAGTGGAGAGGGCAGCTGGAGAAGGGGGCAGGTGGGATAAGTAGTCTTCCCCAAAGTCAGGTCATCTTCTCCTTAAAGTCCAGTCACTGCTTCCTCAAAGTTAAATCATCCCTCTTCCCCAAAGTCCAGGTGTCTCTCCTCTGAAGTCAAGCTGTCTCTTCCCTCTACCAACTGAGTCTGGGGTCTTTATAGGCAAAGGATAGGTATGGGTTAGGCCTTAGGTAGTTTTGGAAAAGGCAACATTCAATTAGTAAAAATACATTGTTTAGAATGAACCAACTGGGAGAGAGAAGGCAAAGAGGAATACAAGTTACCACTTTTGGGTGCGAGTTTCAGGCTACTTTGGCTTGAAGGTGGAGTTTTACTGGAGACCCGTCCTAATCTGCCTAGGCATTTGGCTGCCTCCTGCCACTCTCACAATTAATATAATCACCTTTCACATTTCTCCCTTTGGATCAAGATATTTCTCTGAAAGCATCACCACTGAGCAACTATCTTGAAGTCAAGTTTAATTGGCCTTAGGTGCTGAGATGGACCTATCCTAGTGGTCTCTGGTCCTACATCAGGGGAAAGTAATGGAGTCAGTGAAGGGTCTTGGGCCAAATTTGAGTAACAAAGAGGCCAGAAGGAAATTTTTTTCAGAGCAGGTTTGTTTGGAATCCAGCGTTGAGTTTTATTAGTCCCATAGGTATTAACAATCATTTCAAAACTTTGATCTAAGAGCTGTCTTCATTTATTTTATTTTATTTTATTATTACTATACTTTAAGTTTTAGGGTACATGTGCACAATGTGCAGGTTAGTTACATATGTATACATGTGCCATGCTGGTGTGCTGCACCCATTAACTCGTCATCTAGCATTAGGTATATCTCCTAATGCTATCCCTCCCCCCTCCCCCCACCCCACAACAGTCCCCAGAGTGTGATGTTCCCCTTCCTGTGTCCATGTGTTCTCATTGTTCAATTCCCACCTGTGAGTGAGAATATGTGGTGTTTGGTTTTTTGTCCTTACAATAGTTTACTGAGAATGATGATTTCCAATTTCATCCATGTCCCTACAAAGGACATGAACTCATCATTTTTATGGCTGCATAGTATTCCGTGGTGTATATGTGCCACATTTTCTTGATCCAGTCTATCATTGTTGGACATTTGGGTTGGTTCCAAGTCTTTGCTATTGTGAATAGTGCCGCAATAAACATACATGTGCATGTGTCTTTATAGCAGCATGATTTATAGCCCTTTGGGTATATACCCAGTAATGGAATGGCTGGGTCAAATGGTATTTCTAGTTCTAGATCCCTGAGGAATCGCCACACTGACTTCCGCAAGGGTTGAACTAGTTTACAGTCCCACCAACAGTATAAAAGTGTTCCTATTTCTCCACATCCTCTCCAGCACCTGTTGTTTCCTGACTTTTTAATGATCGCCATTCTAACTGGTGTGAGATGGTATCTCATTGTGGTTTTGATTTGCATTTCTCTGATGGCCATGGATGATGAGCATTTTTTCATGTGTTTTTTGGCTGCATAAATGTCTTCTTTTGAGAAGTGTCTGTTCAAGTTCTTCACCCACTTTTTGATGGGGTTGTTCGTTTTTTTCTTGTAAATTTGTTTGAGTTCATTGTAGATTCTGGATATTAGCCCTTTGTCAGATGAGTAGGTTGCGAAAATTTTCTCCCATTTTGTAGGTTGCCTGTTCACTCTGATGGTAGTTTCTTTTGCTGTGCAGAAGCTCTTTAGTTTAATGAGATCCCATTTGTCAATTTTGTCTTCTGTTGCCATTGCTTTTGGTGTTTTAGACATGAAGTCCTTGCCCATGCCTATGTCCTGAATGGTAATGCCTAGGTTTTCTTCTAGGGTTTTTATGGTTTTAGCTCTAACATTTAAGTCTTTAATCCATCTTGAATTAATTTTTATATAAGGTGTAAGGAAGGGATCCAGTTTCAGGTTTCTACATATGGCTAGCCAGTTTTCCCAGCACCATTTATTAAATAGGGAATCCTTTCCCCATTGCTTGTTTTTGTCAGGTTTGTCAAAGATCAGGTAGTTGTAGATATGTGGCATTATTTCTGAGGGCTCTGTTCTGTTCCATTGATCTATATCTCTGTTTTGGTACCAGTACCATGCTGTTTTGGTTACTGTAGCCTTGTAGTATAGTTTGAAGTCAGGTAGTGTGATGCCTCCAGCTTTGCTCTTTTGGCTTAGGATTGACTTGGCGATGTGGGCTCTTTTTTGGTTCCATATGAACTTTAAAGTAGTTTTTTCCAGTTCTGTGAAGAAAGTCACTGGTAGCTTGATGGGGATGGCATTGAATCTATAAATTACCTTGGGCAGTATGGCCATTTTCACGATATTGATTCTTCCTACCCATGAGCATGGAATGTTCTTCCATTTGTTTCTATCCTCTTTTATTTCATTGAGCAGTGGTTTGTGGTTCTCCTTGAAGAGGTCCTTCATGTCTCTTGTAAGTTGGATTCCTAGGTATTTTATTTTCTTTGAAGCAATTGTGAATGGCAGTTCACTCATGATTTGGCTCTCTGTTTGTCTGTTATTGGTGTATAAGAATGCTTGTGATTTTTGTATATTGATTTTGTATCCTGAGACTTTGCTGAATTTGCTTATCAGCTTAAGGAGATTTTGGGCTGAGACAATGGGGTTTTCTAGATATACAATCATGTCATCTGCAAACAGGCTTCATTAAGATTAGACAGACAATAATAGCAGAGCTTAAAGATCATGATATAAAAAATAATTAACAACAATAAAACAAATTTAGTTTGTACAATGGCTTTGAATGAAGAGCCAAAACCTAAGGTCAATCAATGAAACAAATGAGAATATGTTGGAGAAACTGGGTGAGACTTACTGTAGTCATTAACTAGTATTTTATTACTGAGATCACTGGGTTAGATTAAAGCAGAAAGTATCAACTCTATATAAGGGACCATTAGCATAATTTGAACAAAACTTTATGTTACATATTGTCAAAGTTACCCACCAGGTGAATTTAATTTTATTTTAGTGTCAGGTACTGTCAAGTAAGAAACATAGGCATTAAGAAGGGTGTATTAGTTTGTTTTCATGCTGCTAATAAAGACATACCTGATACTGGGTAATTTATAAAGAAAAATAGACTTAATGGACTCACAGTTCCACATGGCTGAAGAGGCTTCACAATCATGGTGGAAGGTAAAGGAGGAGCAAAGTCCCTTCTTACATGGCAGCAGGAAAGAGAGTGTGTGCAAGGGAACTCCCTTTTATAAAACCATCAGATCTCATGAGAGTTATTCATTATCACGAGAATAGCATGGGCAAGACCAGATCTCATGATTCAATTACCTGCCACCAGGTACCTCCCATGACACATGGGAATTTTGTGAGCTACAATCTGAGATTTGGGTAGGGACACAGCCAAACCATATCAAGGGGCAAGAGTTTTATTATGAAGTTTCAATGATCTCAGGAAAAGCTATTTATAGCATGAAGTCAGCAATTTTGTAATTCGCATGTCTCTGGTTATGGCCTTCGGCAGTTTACTCAGTGTTATCCCCAGCAGGGGAATGTATGGCTTTCAGAAAAAGTAAGAGAATATGAAATTGCCTGGTTACTTAGAACAATTTAGACACATCAGAAAAGCCAAGAGTAAAGAATTACGTCATACTGGAAAAAGATTTTTCTTCCAGGCCTTTAAGACAAACATTCTCAGTGTCAGATCACAATACCAGAGTCAGAGGTGGGGTTAAAAAGAGCTATAGAAACTGACAAAAAAGTTAAAGGAGAAAGTCACCACTTGAGTTAAGCAAAATGCTGTACCGTTTTAAGGAGAGAAGTGAGAAGAGCACAAGTCATTGATGTATTAACTGAAAATTACATGTGGTGAGATGCGTACAAAGCCAAACCCTTGAGATATGAATCTGAAAAGCCTTAAGAGGAAAACTCTAACTCCAGAAATGAAATGATCATTTCATATTTTATTTTATTTGGTTTTATTTTTGAGATGGGGTCTTGCTCTATCACCAGGCTGGAGTGCAGTGACGTGATCTTGGCTCACTGCAACCTCTGCCTCCCAGGTTCAAGTGATTTTCCTGCCTTAGCCTCCCGAGTACCTGGGATTACTGGTGCGTGCCACCACGCCCAACTAATTTTTATATTTTTAGTAGAGACGGGGTTTCACCATGTTGGACAGGATGGCCTCAATCTCTTGACCTCGTGATCTACCTGTCTTGGCCTCCCAAAGTGCTAGGATTATGGGCGTGAGCCACTGTCCCTGGCCAAAATGATTGTTTTAAATGAAGGAGACAGCACCTACAACTGGAAATTAGGTAGAAACTAAAAGGAGGAAAATCTGTAATTTGGGAGATGATTTAAAGTTTACAGAATCAAGTTTTCAAATTAAAATAAAAACTAGTTGTAAAGTTTTTACTAAGAGCAGATGAATATTGGAAGAAAATCTTGGAGCTTGAAGCGTAGAGGACCAGACTTCGGTCCTGTATCAGTGCACCCCTGAAGTGAATGCTTAATTTTTAGAAAAAAATGATAAATCATATTTCTTCAATCTCAGTCAATGCAATCACACACAAAACTCCCTTTTCAAAGCCTATCCTTCATAAAGTCTCCATGACTTTCTTAGACTTACTGACAGGAGGTCTAATGAAATTTACTTAAACCCCTAGTCTTACTCATGTATGTGTGTGTTTCTGTGTGTGTGTATGTACATATATATACACACATATATGTATGTATATATGTATATGTACACACATATACATATGTGCATACATATGTACATACATACACACACGTGTATACATATGTACATGCATACATATACACACGTGTATACATGTGTACGCACATACATATACACACGTGCATACATATGTATGCACATACATATACACGTGCACACATGTACGCACATACATATACACACGTGCATACATATGTACGTACATACATATACACACGTGCATACATATGTATGAACATACATATACACACGTGTATACATATGTACGTGCACACATATACACACGTGTATACATATGTATGTGCACACATATACGCACGTGCATACATATGTGTGTGCATACATATACACACGTGCATACATGTGTGTGCATACATATACACACGTGCATACATATGTATGTGCATACATATACACACGTGTATACATATGTATGTACATACATATACATACATGTATACGTGTATATACATATGTATATACATATGTGTATACATACATATACATATGTATATACATACAGGTATGTATATACATACACACATATGTGCATGTATATGAACAATCATTTTCCCGTTATATTTTTGGACAATTATTTAACAATTTTAACAATTACACACAGATGACTTATGAAAATAGAGATATTAGATGAAGCTAGTGATTATTTTATTTTTCTCTTAAAATAAAATAACAGTTAAATTGTTGTGGTAAACACACAGGAAACGATGGAAACTTCATTGTGTTCTGGCCGACAAACCCAGGCAGAAAAAAGTGTGACAAAATGTGATAATGTTGAAGACCACTTTATTTTTGTTTTATCACCAAATTCAAAATTAACTTATTTATCTAAGGTTTACTTAAGCTACATGAACAAAAAAGTGACTTATTTAGCATATTTTTAAGAAAATATTTTGTTGAAGCACTTAATTTTTCCCAAGTCAAATAGAGCTCTTTTATATCTTTTGATAAAAAAATATCATATATCTGTGACATAAAGACAAAAAATTTTAAAAAATTCTTGGGCAAACAAAAACAAACACCTTGTAGTTTTTATCAAAAAATGAGACATGAGTAAAATAAAGTAATATACATTCACTGGCTTATAAGAACACAGTTGGACCTAAATCGTATTTATGGCAAAATGCAACAAGGCTAAATGTTTTTAAGGTTAAATTTATGAGGCTAATTTTTCTTTTTTAGTTAAAAAATTTTTTTGTCCCTAATATGTAATCTCAAGAAGTCCATGAACCAAATATTAGGGAAAGCAGTTTAAGTCAGTTACCAATATAATGGATTGGACACAGAATAGTTAACTGTGAAAATGTGACTGAATTATGTGAGGAGGCCCAAAAGATGAGAAAGCAGTGTTTCATCATTAAGCATAATATAAGTTCCAGGCTTCCTATAGATACTGTTTATCATGGTAAGGTAGTTCCCCTCAATTTCTGTTTCTTAAGAGTTATTATCACAAATTTGTGTTAATTTGTCAATTTTATTCTCTATCAGTTCATATGATAATGTAATTTTTCTTGTTTGGTTTATACTATGGATTATATTGATTGATTTTTTTAATATGGAGCTAAGCTTGCATTCATGGAAACCTCCCTGCTTATTAATGGTGAATGTCTTTTATATATTACTAATTCCATTTGTTAATATTTTGGGAACGATTGTTGGGTCTGTATTTATGAGGAATATTGATATGTGTTTTCTGTTTTTGTACTGTCTTGGTCTGATTTTGGCATCAGAATAATATTAAATTTATAAAATTGGGGAATGTTTACTCTTCTATTTTCTAGTAGAAATTGTGTAAAATTTGTTAATTGTTTTAATGTTTGATAGAAATTTCCAGAAAATCCATGAGGAGATATATATATATATATATATATATATATTTCTTTCTTCTATATATTTTCTTTAATCAAGGGACTGTTAGCAATAATACCAAGCCCAAAACTCCTAAAAATATAATAAAAACTCCTAATGATCTTACAAAAAATCCTAAGTCAGTATTTTTAAATGCATTTTCTTACTAAAAATAATTCTTCCCTTTAACAAATGTATCACGGTCAAAGGCAGAGCCTATAGGGGAATCAAATCTTTTCCTCCTTGATGTTATCAAGAAGCTAATCTTGCCACTAGGCAGGGTTAGTACTTGGCATCTTTAATAAACCTTTGCAGAGGAAGCTTCGTGAAAGATCCTGCATTATAATCATCTCATGTCTTCAAAGATTTACAAAAATTATTTTTGAATCTAAAGGTGTTTTAAAAAGGAAAACAGAATACTTCTCTTACAAGATCATTATAATATACTCTCTGTCATTTAAAAGAATGTTATTTTCCTAGAAAATGACAGGCTAGTAGGGCTTTGAGTCGAAGAATATGATGTTAAGGTATAATTAAAATTATCATGGTTTTCTATTTATTAATTAATATAATGTTACAGTGATATTTTAAGCTATTTCTCAGATTTAAAAAAATTAAAATTAAGTATTACTGAAAAATCTTATTTTATCCTCATGAAATATCTGATGGGATACTGATTTACATTTTAATACAAAATTTATCCAAATTATTCAACAGTAATTTGCATTACAAATCAATTTTTCTTTCCTAATTCCCTCTAGGAACACTTTTTATGCTTTTTCATGGCTTTTGACTCCATAGGTTCTCCAAGCATGTACAAGTCTAGAATAGAATTGAATAGAGAGAGCCACTGTCATTGAACTCTTCAGTTAGTAAGGCATAATATTAATTTTCTCTCCCTAGAAAATTAATGATAAGTATCATAATTTGGGTGTGAAAACAAAGAGTGAATTATGACGTCTAAGACCAACATGTCTAAAGATTTCCATTTCAGAAAATGTGTGTAATACATATAATTTGTGATAAATACATTCTATTGACCTTTTTGTTCTAAAATTATGAATATATAAAATAAGAGAATTCCATGATTCCTTTTAGAACTTAATCATCTAGAACTGATTCTTAGTGATTAAACAGGTATAAACTTCTCATCCACCTTATTTTTACATCATGCTAAAGTTTGAAATTAACAGCTATTGTGTTCCTTTAGAATCTTTGGTAATATTATTCAGCGTTGGCTCTAAAATACCCATCAATTATATAATAGGAAAGGTTTATTTACCATGTGTAACCATTTGAGAAAGTAGTTTATGGCTTAATGATTCTAAATTACAATGCTCATAAAATTTCTAGTAGGCTATTTGAATAAATTCTAGATTTTATATGCCAGGCTATTTACAACACAAATCAGTAGTCATCTAGCTTTACATCTATGAAATAGGTCAGTGATTTTTGAGATATTACTTCATACGATATTATACAAAACCACAAATCCTTATATTAAAATTATACATTTTTAGTAAATGCATGAAATGTTGAATGCACAAAATGTAAAAATAAAATTACACTTATTTTTAGTCAGGCAACAATAAAAATGTTAATATAATATGTGAAATATAAATTTTTATTTATCATTTCTAAACATGATGGTCTCACGTCCCTTTTGAAGTCTTCAGTGTTATTGAGGATTCTGAAGAACTTTTGCTTATGCTTTTTGATATTTATTAAAAATCAAAACAGAAAATTTTTATTTATTAGTTTGTTGAAAAATAATAGTAAACCCAGTAAATACTAACATAAATAACCTATTTTATGAAAAATGTATTTCTCGAAAATATTGACTCAGAAGAATGTTACTGTTTTTCAGTTTGCAGATCTCTTTAATGTATGCTTAATAGATGACACATTTGTTTCTATTGCAATATGTTGTTTTGTTTGAAGTATGTGAAGAAAGTTGGAAAAGGAAGGAATGGCTTTCAGATAATTGTGGATATTCTGTGATACTACAGCAAAACTTGACAAGTGGTAATTTATTAAAGTTTTCTTTCAATGTGGTATAAGAAATTATTTCATTAAATATTTTCGAATTGGTTTCGTTAAAATCCATTGGTCTGTCTTGCTTTTCTGCCAGATCCATTGCATAATCATGATTTTGTAATCCTGTTCACTGGAAATGTTGAAAATTTTGTAAATATCAGTGTTCCGAGTCATGCAGAATTTCCAAATGTTGACAAATTCTATTGTATAATATCATAAAAATCACATGCTAATATCACCAAAAGGCTCATTTGAAAAGTATTTTAATTCTGGGAGTCTAACCCGCTCCGGGTAAAGGATGAATATATTTCAGAATTCTGGCTTTTGCTTAAAAGTTTGGATTTTTATCTTCATCAACAAATACTGCCAGTTTTTGAGCTCAAAGGGAAAAGCTTTATTTCTTTAGAAAATGTCTAATAAAATCCCAAGCCTGAATAACCATATTTTGTCAGTTTTCCAACAAAGAAGTGGTGAGTTCAGGTTTCAGCTCAATCACACAAGTGCTTTTCCTCTAAACCACCTATGTACTAAAGCAGAAATGCTTTGCAAATATTCCATACTTGTCATTAAAAAACAGGTGTAATCCGAGGTCAAGATTTAATGAAATTAGTAACTGTTACTGCACTGCGAAGGACAGTCTAAAGAGAAACACTTCATCTTGCAGGATCCTAATAGTGAAGAATGTAATGGCTGCTAGGACAGTTAGTCCTTGTGCCTTTGGTACTGCCAGCATTGCTTTTGCACCATCCGTGCAAATGACAACGCAAGTAAAAGATAAATATGGTCTTACTACCACTATAAAAATAATTTTGACCTCACAAATCCCTTAAAAGTGTCTGAAAAGTATATGGCCCACACTTTGCATACAGTGGGCTAGATTATCCGGAATGTATTGTTATTAATTTTGGAGAAGATTGCTAACTCCGAAAAAAATAAAGTTCATGCGAAGAACAAAGAACACAAACCTTAAATTTCACTACTTTTAATATGCGCTGAATGTTATTCTTCGCTCTTACAGATCTGTCCTCTCCTTTCTCCTCCCTGCTCTGCGATTCAAGAGGCTCATCGCCAGGGTCTGTGCCACAAGTTCCTTGGCTCATTGGCTTCCAGTGTATTTGGCCAATAGGAACACTGGCAAGAGGTCGGGGCAGAGGATCGAAACATCACGGTGTTTATTCTCTCGCTCCCTTCCTGATAGACAGGAGTTTGACATCCACTGCATTTCTCTATCCAACGCCACATGTCCCATCATGGCTATAGGTCAGGGTTAGGAGAAGTAATACCTGCTTAGTAATCCTACTTCCTTTATGTTTCCCCATATCTAGCTGGTCCTAGGAGCATTGAAACACTTTTGGCAATTTTCCTTTCATTATTCTTTGTTCAGTTACCCTTTGGAGTGTACTACATGCTCCCAACACGATACATATTTATAACAATAAACTAAAACCTTTTTATGTTGGCTAGAGCATGGACTAGCCCTGTTAAATAAATACGATGATTGAGTATTGTGTAGCACATCAATGAGTTAACAAGTTCACGTATTTGCAGTTTAGTCATATGTGTATTTCATTAATCATATTCAAATGTCTACTTTGAGATTTATAAAGCACTTCACCATATTCCAGCATCTAATGCCAGTCTTTTGAATGTTCAGTATCATAAATAATACGTTTGAATATGTACATATATATTATAGTATTGTAGATATAGGCCATGCTATCTTTGTGCTGACTTACTATCGTGGCTCAGAAGTTGCTTTATTGAAAAAATTTCCATTGATCTCACTTTAACGTAAATATATGATCGCATGATTGGGGTAAAGGGATATAAGAACAAACAGGAGTGAAAAAAATTCAAGAGAAGGGAGCCATGTGTGTAAACAATTAAAACTAGTACTATGTGACTATTGCTTCAGTTGCACAAGTGCTTGGGAGATCAAAGACTGGAACAATAGATTCTGCTAAGACTATGGGATTATTGAAATGAACCCTAAATGATGATTGGGATTTTAATAGGTGAACAAAGGAGTGAGGAGATGTTGAACATTCAAGGCAAAGGGAACATCATGAATAATATAATGGCAATATGCAAGATATTAAATTTAACCGTTTTACAGTTTGCCCGAGAATCCATATCGGTGGTGATTGCAGCTGCAGCGTTTGCCCTGAGATAACTTTGTCACAAAATATCACACTTTTATTAATATTTTTACATTGCTGTAGTATATCGACTTTGAGGGCAAAAGCCATCGTTCTAATTATAGCATTCTGTTTTTAGTATTAACAAAATTGGTAATTATTTTTTTAAATAATGAACAAAAATTTATTTCTTACCATTTTGGAGGCTGAGAAGTCTAAGGTCAAGGCCCCAAAAGATTTGGTGTCTGGTGAGGACTTGCTCTCCACTTGAGTGCAGTGGCAGGATCACAGCTCACTACAGCCTTGACCTCCTAGGCTCAAGCGATTCTCCTACCTCAGGCTCCATAGTAGCTGGGAATGCAGGCATGCATCACCATGCCTAGCTAACTAACAGTGACCAAGCTGAGAATCAAGAACTCAACTTCTTTTACAATAGCTGTTGCAAAAAAAATTAAAATATTTGAAACTATACCTAACCAAGGAGTTAAAAGACCCCTACAAAGAATACTACAAAACACTGCTGAAAGACATCATAGATGACACAAAAAAATTGAAACACATCCTATGCTCATGGGTGGGTAGAATCAATACTTTGAAAATGACCACACTGCCAAAAGCAATCTACAGATTCAATGCAGTTGCCATCAAAATACCATTACCATTTTTCACACAATTAGGAAAAACAATCCTAAAATTCATATGGAACCAAAAAACAGCCCACATGGTCAAAGCAAGACTAAACAAAAAGAACAAATCTGGAGGCATCACACTACCTGATTTCAAATGATACTGTGAGGCCACAGTCACCCAAAGAGCATAGTGCTAGTATAAACATAGGCACATAGACCAATGGAACATAATACAGAACCCAGAAATAAACCCAAATGCTTACAGCCAACTGATCTTTGACAAAGCAAACAAAAACATGAAGTGGAGAAAGGACACCCTATTCAACAAATGGTGCTGGGATAATTGGCAAGCCACATGTAGGAGAATGAAACTGGATCCTCATCTCTCAGCTTATGCAAAAACCAACTCAAGATGGATTAAAGAATTAAATCTAAGACTTAAAACTATAAAAATTCTATAAGATAACATCGGAAAAACCCTTCTAGACATTGGCTTAGACAAGGATTTCATGACCAAGAACCCAAAATCAAATGCAATAAAAACAAAGATAAATAGCTGGGACTTAAACAAAAGAGCTTTTGCATGGTAAAATATAGTAATTGTTGATCACTGAAAATGTCAACTCTTAGAAAATGTAGCATTCCTACAGGTGACATTAACATCATTTTCAAACAGTTGTTGCCTGAAGATTCATTTGATGAATCCAGTGTTTTCCAAAATGGGCATTTCAGATTATTCAGACAATTCTGATGTTAGTACTGCTTAGAAATAATTCCAAGAACAGTGTTTATATTTTATTTTCACATTGAAAACCAGATTTGCTTCACCCTCAGAGAGCGTGTTTATGTAAAATTATATGAGCACTGGCAGCAAGCTGCACCTTTTTAATTTTTTTTTCTAAATAGGAAAAGGGTTAAGTGAATTATCCATCAAGAAATTAGATGCAATGGTGGAAGATCATAATGGAAAATTAGTCTGGGGCCTTGGTCAACTCATTTTGTAAGTTACATTTCTACTTGTCCTTAAAGTGAAGTTTTCCAAATATCTCAGCACAGTAGAGTTGATGATTTTTTCCTTTTTCTCACCAATATGCATTGCATATAACCTAGTTTTAGTTCTTACCAAAATGATTGCAGTAAACAATTCCTTGTGGTGGTTCCTACTGAAAGGCAGAGTATCTTGATTATCCATATATCACTAATATCTAGCACAGAGTGGACACTTAATCACTACAGGTGTTAAATGGACAAGTAATAAAACAATTGTATTGTTTAAATGTCGTCTTTATTCAGATTCCAGGCAAATTTTGGGCAGCTGCAACTTTTTTGCAGTTGCTTAATCCCAGGTAGCATTTCCCAATAAAATATTAATAATTTTGTTGCATACTAATTGTAATAAGAATAACTGCAATTTTATTTTCCACATATGTAACACGTTTGTGAAATTCCTTTATTTATACTTGAAGAAAGCCATATATTTTTTGTTTGTTGTTTGCTTTCATTTTTAAGTTTGAGAAACAATGTTTTATTTCTTTAGCTTTGTTTTGTTTCCATAGGTTATTGGGGAACAGGTGGTGTTTGGTTACATGAGTAAGCTTTTTTTTTTTTTTTTTTTTTTGGAGACAGAGTCTCACTCTTCTGCCCAGGCTGGAGTGCAGTGGCACGATCTTGGCTTACTGCAACCTCCGCCTCCTGGGTTCAAGTGATTCTCCTGCCTCAGCCTCCCAAGTAGCTGGGACTGCAGTTGCCCTCCGCCATGCCTGGCTAATTTTTGTATTTTTAGCAGAAACAGAGTTTCACCACGTTGGCCAGGCTGGTCTCGAACTCCCGACCTCAGGTGATCCACCCGCCTCAGCATCCCAAAGTGCTGGGATTACAGGCGTGAGCCACCGCGCCCTGCTGTGAGTAAGTTCTTTAGTAGGGATTTGTGAGATTTTGGTACACCCATCACCCGAGCAGTATACACTGCACTCAATTTGTAGTATCCCTCACCCCCTTCTCACCCTTTCCCCTGAGTCCCCAAAGTCCATTGTGTCATACTTATGCCTTTGCATATGCATAGCTTAGTTCCCATTTATGAATGAGAGCATAGGTTGTTTAGTTTTCCGTTCCTGAGTTACTTCACTTAGAGTTATAGTCTCCAGTCTCATTGAGGTCACTGCAAATGCCATTATTTCATTCCTTTTTATGGCTGAGTAGTATTCCATCATACGTATGTACCACAGTTTCTTTATCTATTCTTTGATCGATGGGCATTTGGGTTTTTCCACATTTTTGCAATTGCGAATTGTGCTACTATAAACATCTCTGTGCAAGTATCTTTTTGTATAATGACATATTTTCCTCTGGGTAGATACCTAGTAGTGGGATTGCTGGATCAAATGGTAGTGCTACTTTTAGTTCTTGGAAGAATCTCCACAGTGTTTTCTGTAGTGGTTGTATTAGCTTACATTCCCACCAGCAGGGTAGAAGTGTTCCCTGTTCACCACATCCACACCAACATCTATTATTTTTTTTAATTTTTGGATTATAGCCATTCTTGCAAGAGCAAGGTGATATCATGTTGTGGTTTGATTTGCATTTCCCAGATCATTAGTGATGTTGAGCATTTTTTCATATGTTTGTTGGCCATTGGTGTATCTTCTTTTAAGAACTGTGTATTCATATCCTTAGCCCACTTTTTGATGGGATTGTTTGTTTTATTCTTGCTAATTTGGTTGAGTTGGTTGTAGATTCTGGATATTAATCCGTTGTCAGATGTATAGATTGTGAAGATTTTCTCCCACTCTGTGGGTTGTCTTTTTACTGACTGTTCTTTTTGCCGTGCAAAAGTTCTTTCATTTAATTAAGTCCCAGCTATTTATCTTTATTTTTATTGCATTTGATTTTCGGTTCTTTGTCATGAAATTCCTGCCTAAGCCAATGTCAAGAAGAGTTTCTCTGATGTCTTTTAGAATTTTTATAGTTTCAAGTCTTAGACTGAAGTTCTTGATCCATCTTGAGTTGATTTTTGTATAAGGTGAGAGGTGAAGATCCAGTTTCATTCTCCTACATGTGGCTGGCCAGTTTTCCCAGCACTAACTGCTGAATAGGGTGTCTTCTCCCCACTTCATGTCTTTGTTTGCTTTGTCAAAGATCACTTGGCTCTAAGTATTTGGATTTATTTCTGGGTTCTCCATTCTGTTCCTTTGGTCTATGTGCATATTTTTATACCAGTACCATGCTATTTGGGTGAATAAGATCTTATAGTATCATTTGAAATCAGGTAATGTGATTCCTCCAGCTTTGTTCTTTTTGTTTAGTCTTGCTTTGGCTATGCAGGCTCTTTTTTGATTTCATATGAATTTTAGGATTGTTTTTCCTCATTATGTGAAGAATGGTTGTGGTATTTTGATGGCAATTGCATTGAATTTGTAGATTGCTTTTGGTAGTGAGGTCATTTTCACAATGTTGATTCTACTCATCCATGAGCATGGGATGTGTTTCAATTTGTGTCATCTATGATGTCTTTCAGCAGTGTTTTGTAGTTTTCCTTGTACAGGTCTTTCACCTCCTTGGTTAGGTGTATTCCTAAGTATTTTAATTTTTTGCAGCTATTGTAAAGGCGTTGAGTTCTTGATTTGATTCTCAGCTTGGTCGCTATTGGTGTACAGGAAAGCTACTGATTTGTGTACATTAATTTCGTATCGGGAAACTTTGCTGAATTCTTATGTAAGTTCTAGGAGCTTTACGGAGGAGTCTTTGGGGTTTTCTAGATAAACAATGATATTATCAGTAAACAACAAAGTTTTGACTTTCTCTTTTCCGATTTGGATGCCCTTTATTTCTTTCTCTTGTCTGGTTGCTCTGACTAGAACTTCAGGTACTGTGTTGAAGAGGAGTGGCGAGAGTGGGCATCCTTGTCTCGTTCCAGTTCTCAGAGGGAACGTTTTCAACTTTTCCCCATTCAGTATTATGTTGGCCGTGGGTTTGTTATACTGGGCTTTTATTACATTGAAATAGGTCACTTGTATGCACATTTTGCTGAGAGTTTTAGTCATAAAGCGTTGCTGGATTTTGTCCGATGCTTTTTCTGCATCTGATGACATGATCATGTCATTTTTGGTTTTGATTCTGTTTATGTGGTGTATTACATTTATTGACTTGCATATGTTAAACCATTACTGCATCCCTGGTATGAAACCCACTTGATTATGGTGAATTATCTTTTTGATATGTTGTTGGATACAGGTAGCTAGTATTTTGTTAAGGATTTTAGCATCTATGTTCATTAGGGATAGTGGTCTGTAGTTTTCTTTTTTGGTTATGTCCTTTCCTGGTTTTGGTATTAGGGTGATACTGGCTTCATAGAATGATTTAGGGAGGATTCCCTCTTTCTGTATCTTGTGGAATAGTGTCAATGGAATTGATACCAATTCTTTGAATGTCTCGTAGAATTCTGCTGTGAATCTGTCTGGTCCTGGAGACCACTGGCCAGATTAACTGAGAAAAGAAGAAAGAAAATCTAAATAAGCTCAATTAGAAATGAAATGGGCGATATTACAGCTGACACCACAGAAATACAAAAGATTGTTCAAGACTACTATGAATACCTATATGTGCACAAATTAGAAAACTAGAGGAGATAGATAAATTCCTGGAAAGATGCAAAGTTCCTAGCTTTTATCAGGAAGAATTAGATACCCTTAACAGATCAGTAACATGCAGCAAGATTGAAAAGGCAATAAATAAATTACCACTAAAAAAAAAACAAGTCCAAGGAAACTATGTTTACAAACGTAAATATGCTGGCCGAGATCACACAGCTATCAAATGGTAGAACTGTGTTTTGTCCTGTTCTTCTAAGGACAACTAGCCACACTAGTCATTGATTTTAGAGCCGACTCTAAATCCAGTATGATCTCATCTTAAAATCCTTAACTTAGTTTCATCTGCAAAGAAGATATTTACAAATAAGGTCATATTCAGAGGTTGTGAGTGGACGTGTCTTTGGGAGCTACTCTTCAACTGACTAACTGACCTAAAAAACCCTGTGTGATCTGGTTGACTCTTAACCTCATCTCATCTCACTATCTTTCTCTCTGCCCCAGCCTTGCTGCTGGCCTCCTCCTATTTCAGTAATATAGCTTGTAAGTGTTGACGTTTGTGACTTTGCCCTAGCTATTGCCTGGAACATTCTGCTGATAGCCCAGGCTTTATGCCTGGACTTCCTCCAAGTCTTTGACCAAACCTCACCTTCTACCCTGACAACCCTCCTCAAACCCCAGCCTCACATCCAGCATTGTCAATTCCTTTTAACAGAACCTATGCTACATTTTTATCTTCCATAAACCTATTGCCTTCTAAAATACTATTAATTATTTGTTATGTTTATGTTTTACTGTATGTATTAGCCCACAAGGATGTAGACTGCAAAGGGACAGAGATCTGACTATAATGTTCTGTGATCTATTCTAAGACAGCAAGTTTCTTCAATGCCAAGTTTGTATAACGTGCTAGGTTCTTCACAACACCTTTGCCAGTAATGAAATAAATCAGCTATTTTAGAAGTAAAATACCTCTTCCGTAATCTGATTTACCAAAATGCACTAAAATAAGGGCCATATTTCTATGTTAATTCACAAATAATTTATTGAAACTATGAAAGCATGTTGTGAGCTTTGTAAACATTTTAGATGAACATGTAGAATGTTGAAATCTTAATGTGAACTTATATCTACATGTGAACTTATATCCATATGCAGGAAATCAGTAAGTGAAAGTGTGGCTTCTGACCTCCTCAACAAGCTTCCTCTATGTATGAACTACCAGAGCCTTCTTAAAGAACATGACCATCCATGCATTTCCAAATAAATCAGTTGGTCGGATGCACATAACTGATTCTGCTGAATTTTAAAGCTGAACACAGTATTTCTTTGTGAATCTGTTTTCTAAAGTTCAAAGTAAGCTTTCACGGATCAGGAGAAACAATTTTAAATAAAATGTTGAATGATATAATGGTCATAACCAATTGTTAGTAAAATTATGTTGCATACATAGAACTCTAATTTCTTTCCACATTTAAAGATAATATACCACCACAGTTAGGTACAAAATATAATTACCGTGAATTTTGGCTTGTCTATATGAATGAAGGGAAAAAATGTAATAATAAAGTTAATGTAAGTCAAACTCCTTGCATCCCGTCTGAGTTGAAAAGCAATTGGAAAATATTTACTACTGGAATTAGAGTGATGATAAAAATGCATAGATAAATGTATACGAAGTTTTATTATATTAATATATTTACCCTACATATTATATAGGTTTACATATGAATAGTATATATAATATAGGTAATTATGTGCTTATGTGCATATAAATATATATGTGTGTGTGTGTATACATACATATATATATATATATATATATATAGGTATATATACAACCATTCTTCAGTATCTGCGGGGATTGATTCCAGGACCCCTGCAGATAGCAAAATCTGCAAATGCTCAAATCGCTGATATAAAATCACATAGTATTTGCATATAACCTAGATACATCCTCCTATATACTTTAAATCATTTCTAGATTACTTATAATACCTAATAGAATGTAAGTGCTATGTAAATGGTTGTTGTACTGTTTTTTAATGCATTATTTTTATTTTCATTTTAAAATATTTTCATCCATGATTGGTTGAATCTGCTGAACCCATGAGTAAGTAGGGCCAACTGTGTAGCTTATTACTGTTTAAATTGAATTACTGTCATGTGGCCAGGTTCAGCCTTCTTTAATTTGCCTCTTTGTTTGTTCCTTGGGATAGTTACCTGCTAATAGGGAGATTGCCAAGCAGATAGCTTTCTGGCTAGCTGCTAGAAGCAATTACCGCCTAACTCCTGTAAAGCCCTCTTGGTAATGACAAGGAAAGATGAGCCTCAAAAGATGGAGGGTTCTAGTAGGGTTGAAGTTACCACACAAAGATTCTAATCTCCTGGGGAGACGAGTAGAGTTTCCTCATGGAAACGCAATGAGTGAGGAGTGGGAACCCACCTAAAATATACCGGGAGAAAGATAAAAATATCTTTGGGTCTCTGTGGTATGATCTAAAGTATTCAAAGAACTTACCTGGTCCAAACAAAATGCCTTCACGCTTTTTCTTTTTCTTTCTTTCTTTTTTGTTTGTTTTATTTTGTTTTTCCCTTTTAAGTTCAGGGGTACATGTGTAGGTTTGCAACACAGGTAAACTTATGTCATGGGGGTTTGTTGTATAGCTTATTTCCTCATCCATGTACTAAGGCTAGTACTCATTAGTTATTTTTCCTGATCCTCTTTATCCTATATTAGGCAAGTTCCTTTGGCAAAGAGAATTTAGTGTACACATTGCTTCTACTTGAATGAGCACATTAAACTGTATTTCATTCATTCACTCATTCATTCATTCATTCACTCCTTCATTCATTCATTCATTCAATGTTACTGGGCTGCAAACAGGCTACTGAGCCAGGACTTCCAAAACAAATAATAAAGAATCAGCTTTTAAGTGACTGCCCAGTAAAATAATAATAATAAATAATAACAATTTTGAAATGAGTTCTTAGAGACAACTGAAAACTTTATTTGATCTTAGACATTTTTTCCGTTCTTTTTTGATACATTCAATCCCTTCATGATATATTTCCAGTCTTTGCAACTCACTTTAAGCCATTTATTTTAGTAAAACACTTGTACCTTTTTCTCAACATACACTTTTTATTAATTCCAGTTTCCTGTTGTGAGAGTTTAAGGTTCTTTATCCTTTCTTCTCACATTTCATCCAGAGTCCAGTTTGCATTAATTATTCATTTTCTGGCTCTTGGTTCAGCTGAGCAGCATATTGAAGTTTTCCCAAATTAATCTAAAGCAAAAATAACAAACAAAACTTCTCCCTTAGGCATATGATCGCTTTCATCTCTGTCGTCATTTCTCTCCTGGTCATAACTGAAACTTCTGTGTGTTTTCTGCTTGCTCTAGTTCTCTGTCTCTCTGCTTCTTCTCTAGTGGCATACACATATTTGCACTGACTTGCTCCACCAACATCATAATACTTTTTTAATGAAGATCAGTAACTACCTTCTGTTAACCAAATTGGGGGAGGGGAAATACTCTCGCGACCCTATTTAAAAGTATTCCCTACATGCTTCCTACACTCTGGCAATGATTCCTAATCACCCTCCTTGTTTTATTTCACTTTATAACACTTATTGCCATCTAATGTACCAAAAATTTTATTTCTTAGACTTGTATAATATGCCTCCATTTACTAGAAATTAAGCTTCATGGAAGATAAATTTGCTTATTTTTTGTTAGGGGCTGAATCCCTTACCTCCAGAATGGTACCTGGAATAGACCAGGCACTCAATAAACATTTGTTGAAGGAACAAATAATGTGTCTTCACTATTCTTACTAGAAGAAAAATGAATTCTTGTATGGATTAAATTGCAATTAGTGTTAATTAATGTTAATTAATATTTAGGTACATACATGCTTTAAAATTGTGGAATACATGGATTCATTTGACTTCTTTAGCTGCCTTCTCCATTTTTTCTTTACTTCCCTGAACCTTCTTTAATAAATGATCATTATTAGTAATATCTTTTTTAGTTTTGTTATCACTTGGTCCTTACTCTTCATTTAATTAACACTGACATTTTATGAGCTTGGGATTATAGTCTCTACCACTTTTACTACTTCTTAAGTTTTAGAAGAGATGATAAATGTACCTAAAAACTAAGAAACATAGCAAAATTGTATAAATAAGTTTAAATCTGCAAATAAAAACATGATTTGTAATACATTTGTAAGATGTACTTTTCTTTTTTCTTTTTCTTTTTTTTTTGAGAGGGATTCTCCCTCTGTCAACCAGGCTGGAGTGCAGTGGCGCGATCTTGGCTCACTGCAACCTCTGCCTCGTGGTTTCAAGCAATTCTCTTGCCTCAGCCTCCCGAGTATCTGGGATTACAGGTGGCTGCCACCAAGCCCAGCTAATTTTTGTATTTTTTGTAGAGATGGGGTTTCATCATGTTGGCCAGACTAGTCTCAAACTCCTGACCTCAGGTGATCCACCTGCCTCGGCCTCCCAAAGTGCTAGGATTACAGGTGTGAGCCACCACGACCGTCCAAGATGTACTTTTTGAAATTTTTCACATCACAGCACAGATAAAAGTGGTATTGGAATTATATCACCTCTCAAACTAGGATAAACAGAAGATGATACTCTCAGCTGGTAGTGAGAAACCCTGAACTGTAACTCTGATTCGATTTCTTGGCATCCCGTGCTGTTGATGAAACCCTGGAGTGCTTCACTTCACTGTTTAGAAAGCTCTGACTAATGTTGTCGCTGGACAAAGAGTGTTTACAAATCAAGTAGAAAAAAAATAACGAAATTTAAAAATGAAGTGAAAAAGTAGAAAGGCAAGCTAACAGAAAATATATTTCAAGCTCAATAACGAAGTCATGAAAATTTAAATGATATTTACGTATTTTTCTCAATTACACTGATAAATATTTTGGAAACATATAGTATTAGTATGAGTGGCTAACCTGATAATACATATTAATACTAAAATTGCTCATTTATTGTACCAGCCATTCAAATCAGCCAGGATATCAGTCCTTGTCAACATCAGCATAATGTACAAAGATAAATAAAGGAAGAGTTAGCAAACATTTGAAAAGCTTATTGTCTTTCATTGTATTAGAAAACTAAAATGTGGCATTGATTAAAATAGTAAAAATTTGGACATGATTCAGATATTCATTAACAGATGATTGGTTAAATGATATACGAAAATAACGGCATGCATGTAAATATGCACTGACATGTAAAAATGCCAACATAAGCTGTTAAGTAAAAAATATATGAATTATAGATGATATAGTAGTTCCAGACACAGAATGTACATTATGATACCATATGGGATATATACACACACACATATTTGTGTATATTTTGCAATATACTCACAGAGAAAAATAAGCTTTTTATAATGGGGTGGAGAAGATCCACTTCTTTTGATAGGACATTTAATTTCTAATTAGCACATAGATGGAAGACCCAATGTTTATGTAGTGTTACTGTGAATCACCTCTCTGAAAGCTTTGTGTATATTGTCTTTTTTAATCCATAATACTTGAGTATTGTACAAGTATCACCTTCATTATTATAATGAGAAAAACTATCTTTAGCACCTAACATTGCAGAGAAGCCTGTTCATAAATTAATCACAGTGTCTTCTACTACTATAATTCTTATCCCTCTCTCCTTACACTTCACAGCATATTTTTCTCAACTTTGTAATGAGCTTCAATGTTTCACACCTATTTGACTTTAAAAATCTCCCCCTGGCTGAATTTTCTATCAGCAGACTCGTTGACCTCTTACATATTCCTGAAGATCTATCTAAATTATTTTGTGTTTTGAAGCTTTCAATTACTCCTCTTCCCCAGCAATAACTCATATACTCTCTTTCCTGTCATTAACCCTTTAGTTCTTCTGTTTTGCATTTATTATGCTTTAATGATTCATGAGTTACCTGAATATGTTTGGTACTTAGCAGGGAGAAAGGAAGGAAGGAAAAAAAGGAAAAATGGTGGCAGAGAAAGAAGGAAGGGGGAAAAATGAGAGAGAAAGTAAATGAGAGAGGGAGAGTGGTAAAAATGATGCAGAGAAAGATGGGGGAGACGGAAGGAAGAAAGGACAGAAAATTAAGAGAAGCAAAATGAAATATTAATGATAAGCCAGATACAGTGGCTTATGCCTGTAATCCCAGCACTTTGGGAGGCCAAGGCAGGCGGATCACCTGAAGTCGGGAGTTCGAGACCAAGCTGATCAACACGGAGAAACCCTGTCTCTACTAAAAATACAAAATTAGCCAGGTATGGTGGTGTATGCCCGTAATCCCAGCTACTAGGGAGGCTGAGGCAGGAGAATCACTTGAACCCGGGAGGCGGAGGTTGCGGTGAGTCGACATTGCACCATTGCACTCTGGCCTGGCCAACAAGAGCGAAACTCCATCTTAAAAAAATAATTATTATTATCATTATAGCTATGAATTTATTGAAAATTTTATTTTTTAATGGATAGGGCCTTTAAAAAATTAAGTAGGATACAGTTTACTTTTTTTTTCTTTGTTATTATACTTTAAGTTTTAGGGTACATGTGCACAATGTGCAGGTTAGTTACATATGTATACATATGCCATGCTGGTGTGCTGCACCCATTAACTCGTCATTTAGCATTAGGTATATCTCCTAATGCTATCCCTCCCCCCTCCCCCCACCCCACAACAGTCCCCAGAGTTTACTTTTAAAAAATTCTGGAGCACACAACACTGCCAAGAAAAAAAATGTTTACCTATGGACACTCATGGGTTCAAAACAAATGGTGAAAGCTAGTGGTTTTTGTTTTGTTTTGTTTTTAATACAGGGTCTCACACTGTTGCCCAGGCTGGAGTACAATGGCATGATCATGGCTCATTGCAGCCTTGTCCTGCTCAGTTTAAACCATTCTCCCTCCTCAGTCCCTGAAGTGGCTGGGACTAAATGTGTGCATCACCATGGCTGGCTAATTTTTAAAATTTTTCAGAGAGACGAGGTCTCATTATTTTGCCCAGGCTGGTCTCAGATTTCTGAGCCTAAGAGATCCTCCCTTCCAAAGTGCTGAGAGTAGTGTTAATAACTAAAAGAGATCTGGGGTAACAAAAGCAAGCCTTCTGTATTTTGAAATTATTCTAGACTTGTCCTAAAAACCATGCTAGCTCATCTACATCTCCCCACAGGCTTTCTTTGTTCAGCAAATCCAGTAAGTCTGGGCTGGTTTTCTTAGAGCATTCTTTTTTATACAAGGCATTGTTTTACAGTAAGCAGAAAAATCGCTCCACATAAATGTGAGTTTTCTTTACAGTTTCCAATTACAGAATTTCACCAATGAGTGCGTGAGGGGTCTGTGGCACATTTGAACCTGAAGTTTCAAATGAGATTTTCACTATTTAAATTAAGTAGTCTAAAATTGTCTCCAATACAGTTTCCATGAAGGCAAGTCACAGAACCTATTCAAGTCTTGTCTATCAAGTCAGCGAAGTAAATATACATACTAGTAAACATATGTATTGTATAGTCAACATAAAATATCCTGACAGATTCTACTTTTCAAACAAAGATCCAGACTCTTTGTATTGCTATTAGTTAAATAGGTCTTGTACGAAAATTTGCTTTATTTAATCTTGTATTTCTGAATAAAATGTTTGTCTCATTAGTTCTCTCATATTTTGATTATATTTTCATGAGAGATTTTTAGATAGATTTGTGTTTTCTCATTTCTAAAATTTTGAATGAACCCACTATTAAAACCACATTTGTTAAGACTTTGCATTTGTTTAGATATCAAGGAACTTTGAGTATTAAAAAGAAATTAAATTAAACCCATATAAGTTGCATATTTTGGAGACTTCGCTAATATAAAAAAATCTTGTATTGCTGTATTAAAGCATGACTAACATTTTCTTTGTTAAAAGCCAAAAAAGTCTTGGCCCATAAGCTTCCCACTAACATTCTTAAAATGTTACATTGTAGGATTCTGAATTCAAAGTATTTTTTTCCTCTTTAAATAAACTATTTTTCCTTTCGATTTTAAAATTTAGTATATATTTTATTGACTCCTAGTATATATCAAGCCCTATTTTGAGCTTTTGGGATTAATTACACAAGATAGACAAGATAGCGCTTGGGATGAATTAAACCAGATAATTACACAAGATAGGGCTTGTGTTTACATCTTAATTTTTAGGAGTCATTATGTGGAAGTCTCAGCAGAGTAAACCACATCTGTGGTTCTATGTGAGCAAACTTCATATTTTTCTCAGCATTCCACCATAGGTTCATTGTGTCCTTGTCTTAGATGATGCAGAAGACTTAGATAAGGCATGTCCAGGAATTTCAAATTTGGACACTGAAATAAGAATATCTTGGAGTTGTCATGGAGGTCACAACATTGCATTTTCTGTGAGATCCCAAGACCTGGTATATACATGCATTAATCAGTGAATATATCATGCATTTTACAAAAACAGTGATTCTTCTGACATGGGGACTTCCAGTAAAATTTTTGAAAATGTTACAAATTGCCTCATATTGTTTTATAGAATAAAGAGAAGGCAGACTAAAGGAAGAGTAAATAAATTCATTTAAAAAGAGAAGGTGTGGCAGGAGAAGGAAAGAAAGCATGAGATCAATAGCCCCTTACCTTTTTGGTATTTATGATACAATTCCACGTACAAGAATGTTAGACTGGTCATACGAAGACATTCTGACATAATCTCACAAATTTGTTAAGACGTATTTTGATTTTCACTTGATGGGGAAAGAATGGAAAAATCACATTTCATAGTAGTTTAGAATAAAATAATCTCATTATTTTTGGGGCACCTTTATTTCAAAGTCCTTAAAGTACTTTACAAATATCTTCTGAAATAGTGTGATCCCTCTCTAAAGACATATTGTAAAGTGGAGAAAATTATCAGGAACATCTACAGGCCATTTCGTTAAATCTGGAAAGAACTGCGTACAAATATAAAGCAAGTACACCTTTATTTTAATAGAGTTACAATGAAGTACCAAAATATTTTAACAAAGATAAAAGGAGGAAAGAAACATATTACGTGGGAAAAGAAGTGATACTGTAATGACCTGGCACAAACATACTCAACTAGGAACTTGGGAGGAAGTTTGCACTTGTTACTGTCTGGTGGGCTCGTCACATCTGTTTTTCTGTGGTATTTCTCCAGTTCTATTGCTGAACAGGATCTAATGCATCTATGCTGTGCAAACACATTTCTGAGGTTAGAACTTCAGAGCTCAGGATCATTTTGGTATCTGTTGGGTAACTGAAGGAGGAATAAAGAGTATATTAAAGATGATAAGAAAAATGTTGAAAATGTTAGAGCACCTGAGCAATAGACAGCAAATATAGAATGCAATACCGAACAACAGTAAAATCAAAATAAAGAAAAAACTGAATAAACATCCACAACAAAAGCTGAGATTATAAGAGTTGAGACGTCAGCACAGACTTTGTTGCAAATAGCAATGGGGCAATTGTGAATAGTAATAGTTAGTGATGGTTATTAGCCCTTTTTTGAGTAAGTTATAATATAAAATGTGGCTGCAAAGATTTATTTTTCTTTTGTTTATATTAGTCTTCTTTAGGAGAATCATTAAAACAAACAAAAATGAAAAGGCTGAGGAAATGGGAGAGTCAAATTACTGTATAATATAGGGTAAAAAACAGATAGAATGATTATAGGACAAGAATCATAAGCCCTTCAATGCACTTTAACAGGCTGGATTATAACACAAAAATAGAATGCAATAAATAGAATGAGATTAATATAGTCTGTACAGTGGAGATACTGGAAAGGATCGTTAACAGAAAATGAAGAAAATATATTTCCAACAAATCACATTTGGTGCTCAGCCCAAGGAATTGTGAAGCAGAAAATAAACCATTGTTCTGTAATGACATGGGGGATGAAAAAGGTACATGCTTTCTCGTCGCTATAGAAACAAATGCTAATAATTTCAGCATAAAGATTGGACTTTCAAGTCAGCAAATTCAGTATTCAGTATGCTTAGTTCCACTAAATTTATTATAACACCTACTAATTATTCTTAAAGTAGAAGTTTAACAGACATGGAAATTGGGCACACCATTACTCAAAAGCAAGTTTATTTTAATTTGCTGTAAGTTGGGGTAATATAGAAATGAATGATTGGGAGTTTGTTTTCATCAAACATTATAGTTGCCATTAAATTAAGAAATAATTTAAAATAGGCCTTTTTTGTAGCATGTCAGCAAGGATAGATATAAATGATTACGAATATTGTTTTTGCCTGCTGACTAGTTATACGAAGATGATGAAATGGCTTAGCAAAAAAAACTCATAGCAAAAGTATAATGAGACAAAAAATCTCATAGAGGATAAATTTGAAATAATTGATAAGTAGGTTGAGAGAAAATTATATCAACAACGCTAAGTGAGGAAAGACATAAATTCTTAAGTTCTTATGAGTCAAAGCAATGAGAATAAGATGATTTACGTAAGTCCCATTATCTAGCTGTTAGGACATTTTTTTCTGTTCTAATAACCCAGATATGGATGTTGCCACATTAGCTAACTTGCCTAGCTTTCAGTTTTCTTTTAGCTTCTGAATTGAGTAGGGTAAATTTTAGATCATCCTTTATATTTTATGAGTTTGGTAATATATTAAATATTTTTATTATACTTTTCCCACATGTTAAATATTTGTTGTAGGTCTGTTCCTAGGCTGCTTATGTTGCCATGTGGTTGAAATTAAAAGTGTTAGTAGAGATGTAATATTAACACACAGGTGAGATTGTCATGAAGGGAATTCAAAAGTGCTAGTAGATAGTTAACATGAAGATACAGTTATGAAGTGTACATTTGGGAGATCCAATTATGTTTTTCTGATAAATTTCAAAATAAAATGTGGGGGTTTCACAAAACTGTTGACTGGTTTTATCTATTTTTAATACATTTTGGACTATGTATAGCAATATTGTACAGCTATCCAAACCATCAGTGGAAAAGAATGCTTTTTATTTTCTGTATGTTTATTTTTAATTCTTTGTAGACCAATATTTTATAAAATATAAATTGATTGTGGCATGTTTACATTTCTATAAAAGTATCTAAATATTTAGTTTCAATTGCTGTATTTACCTTGTTGTTGATCATTAATTGATAGTTAGCAGACTTTGAAAACTGACACCAAACTGAGAACTACTTTTAAGAATATTAGGTAAAACAATGAGACAAACCATTTTATAAGTAAAAAGTGATAAAATATAATTTCCTTTCTATAAAAGCAGTTTTTCAGAAATGTGTAATCTTCCTAACGGCAAGACAAATATAATCATACTACCAGAAGTCTGTTTCACTCACCAACTAATTCTATCTTTTGGTTGTCTCTCAGGAATCCCCTTTCTTGAATAAGTGAATTCTCAAAACTAATGCTTTAAGGAGCCATTCCTTAGACCCAACCCATTTTCTACTCTTCACATTTGTTAAACATTAGGCCTCAGTTCTCCAGCCCTCAGGAAGAACTTCTAATAGCCCAAGTCATGATAGAATACTTTAAAGTGACAACAAATGCCTCAGTGGTATACATCCCGTTGAACTGCTTTTCTTAATATGTAAAATTTCTCCCAGAACTTTCCATCCTAGAATGAAAGCCCAGTGAAGGCAGGGCATGTGTCTTTACTCATTCACCTTGAATTCACAACACCCAGCAAACTGCCTAGCATGGCAAACATAGACTATGAAACAACTGGTACAAAAGGATCAGGACTCCTTTTGTACATTATCAGGACCAGGAAGAAAGATACGCTTCGACAAATAATATGACATGCATGATAAAAATATTTGAATCTCTGATTAAAAACCTGATTAATATAAATAAAAACTAGTTCTTTTTTCTCCCAACTTTATTCAGATAATTGACAAAAATTATATATATTTAAGTTGTATAATGTGATATTTCAATATACATACACATTGTGAAATGATTACCATAATCAAATTAATTACATATCTATCACCTTACATAGTTACCTTTTTTGTGTAAAATAAGTTCCCAACATGCTATCTACTCCGTTAGCAAATTTCAAGAGTACAGTACGTTATTAGTAACTCTAGTCACCATGCTGTATCGTTATTTTTATGTTTATTCAAAATATTGTAAATATTACTTCTATGTGACAATGAGGTAATTTTAGAATGTAAGAAATGAAATTAAGGGGGGGAAATAATGATTACAGTTCATGGAACAATCCCCAGATACTATGTATTTATTTCCAAATTTGACCAAGTAATCAACTGATGAACAAAAATAATAATCATTGGACAAATAATTGGAGGAAAGAGTGAAAAAATAATCTTAGGTGTAATCAAAGAGTAAAAAAATTGAATTATAAGTCTATTTTCCTAACCCTCAGAAGAATTCATACTTGAACAATTTAAAATTTATATAAAGAAATGAATATATGCCTCACTGCCTAGAACTACTGAAGGAAGATATTGACTGTGTGCTCCATTTTGGACTATACTTGCCTATTGCACTACGAACTGAGTTGAAGATCGCTTAGGTCAGTATTCAAACTTCTTCCGTGTTACAATTACTTTCCCAGCAGAAACTGTCAGTTTTATCTCTAAGAAGTCTCTAAGACGGGCTCTTACACCTAAGAAACAGGTTGAGCATAGAATAACATCCCTTCATGTGTCTTGCCCGGCCTTATTTTCTTCTTTAGGTATTTCAAAGAGCCAGCTTGATCCTGGGAAGAAGTATCAAAGATAACAATTTAACTCCCATACTTCTCACATAGCCCTGCGTTATGTTGGATCTTTCTGGTGACATGAAAACTGTCACACAAATGCTCTTTTTTTCCTCATAATAATACTCCATGCATAGGATTACAGAATTTAGTAAGCACTTTTATACTCCTTATTCTACTTAATCTTCAATAAACTGTGAGATGTATATTGCTCTCTCCAATTTACAGGAAAATAAATTGAGTCCCAGGCAGACTAAATGACATCAATAAGATCTGCAAGCTAGCAGAGTGGCCAAATTGGCTGCCACACTTTTCCTACAGTAAACTATTTCTTTTATAACATAAAACACAGAACTTTATTTCTGAATCCAAGTAAGGAGATGGTTAATATCCATTTAAAATTTACCAGTATTGACCAATATCCTGAGTAACATTGTAAAACAAGTGAAATTTTACTTTCATGCCCTATTCTTTTCTCAGTATTTCTCTGTGGGAGGCATCTGGGGCCTTCACTCTACTAATTGTATACAGATTCTCTATGAAGGCAGCTTTCATGGGTGCAGTTGTAGGCTCTAAATAATTTTGAATACTCTTTCGTTCTTTACTATTATCTTGCTTATACTCCTAATATAATAAGATCATTTATTAAAAATATAAAATTTCTACATTGACACACAACATTAAATAGAAATACTGTATAGTTTTTCTCTACAGGACAACAGCTGCTCGGTCTTATTACATTCATCTGTAATTCAGTTTCTAGATATGTTACTTCTTATAGGAAATGTCTGTCTTAAAGGAGGCCTTCTGGCAAGAATGTGTTTCCTCATTCTGATATAAAAGTGTGTGTGAGTGTGTGCGTGTGCACACATGCATGTTAATTGGAAGATCTGGCCTAAAGCCAGGGCCTCTGCTTATTTTTACTCTCTAGACATGCTATGGAGTCTCCTCAAGTAGCATTTGAATATTAACATAAGTTGCCCTCACTAACTCACAGGCTATTTGTGGTGATAAATTTAAATGGCCTTTTGGAAACCATACAATAAATAAGCATGTTTCCATTATTATAGAGAAATTATTACAATAATTAGGTTTTCTTATATTAAAGGAGGTCAGAAAAAGATGAAGTTTTGTTAACCAGTGCAGTTCCAAGTCTTTTAGCCACACTGGCCAAGTTATGTGTATTAAATGCACTGATCATCTGTAATATGCAGTGTGAGCCAATTTCATGCACACTTTCGTTGCTGTCACAAATTTGAGGTGGTGCATCTGAGTCTTTTGAAATTTCAAGATATGTTCTCAACTGTTATTCCAAGGAAATATCTAAATGAACAAAATACAGCTTTAATAAATTCACTTTTTTCTTAAAGAGTTGTTTAAAAGTGTTAAGCCTAGATCTGATTCAAAGGAACTAAAATCCTGTGAAAGATGTCAACTGTCTCACTTACTGTAATGTTCTTGTTTAGTAGAACAATATGATTTCCATGATGTCAGAATAAAGCATTCTGACTTAATGCTTTATTTCGTCTCTGATATTTTCAGGACCTATGACAATTTGACTTTTTATTAAAATACGCATTCATCATTCACACTAATTCCCTTTTTGTAGGAGCATTAACTCATTGGCTCAAACATTTCTGTGTCTTTTCTTCATATAATTTTTACAGTGAGAAAAAGTATAATACATTTGCATTTATTTCTGAAAGCACTCATATTCTGTTGTGATAAATAATTTTTGTATTAATTTGGATAATCCATTATGCAATTTTGGAACTTATATGATTGAAAACATGTATTTATATTTAAATGAATCATGAACACTTGTGAAGCATTATTTAATGTTCTGTTTTTCATTAATATTAAAGGACCCAATGAATCAAGGGGTATTTCTTTGAAACTCACTGAAATTACAGAACAGTTTTACTTCAGGGGATTGTAAAAACACTCTCCCATTAATAAAAAAAGATATAAGTAGCAGGATAATTTTGTAAAATCTTCGAGCACCTCATTAAGCACAATTTTCCAAAATATTATTAAATGACCTAAGAAATGAATAAAAGTGATTTTCTTGAAGTGCCTTCCTAATTTTAAGTATCTAATCAGCATTTCTAGCAACAATAATTTCAAAGTAGGTTACCAGTCACATTAAAACTTCCAATTTTGAATTTATGATCACAATTTCATGGTGTTTAATAATTGTTATTAAATGTTTCAAATACTAACATATGGCTTTATTTACCTGTCTCTTCATGTCCTAATTAGAAGCCATTTTTCCCATTTCCAAAAAGAGCCTTAAGGTATCACATGCTTGAATCATGATTGGCCAAGCTTATTGTTATGCTATTATGATAGATTAATTACATTTTGTGTTTGTGGCTATAGCATTGGTTGGAGGTGACATATCACACATTTTCTCAGCTATCCTTAAGCTAAGTTATTTTTAAATTCCATTACTTGTTAATACTTTTGAAGAGGTTTATAAGTTTAATTGAATGATGGTCTTTTAATTTGCCTAAATTTATCTCAAGCAGGTTCCAAACATAACATTTAAAATAACTAGGACCCATCCTGAGATTTACATAATCAACATTTCTGAGGATGGGGACCTAGGAATTTTACTTGTACTCTCCAGGGAGTTCTTATGCACACTCAATTTAAGAAACACTAATTCAAGAGCATGAGGACCATAGTGTCATACGTATATAGTATATCTAAATTAAGTAACGTCTAGATAAACAACTATAATGGATTAGGAATATAAAATCAATTTTTGCTTTAAAAGATGTCTCTCTCTAGCGTGTGTGTGTCTGTATGTGTGTGTGTGTGCGCGAGTGTGTGCGTTCATTTCTGTGTTAGGCTATTTTTTGCCTTTTGTTTTTCTAATCTCTTAAATTCATGTGCAAGTCACATTATATAGCTAAGACTGCTAAATTTATCTGATGTTAAAACTAACGTGGATCTCAACTGTTGTGAAAGGTATAAATTCAAATAATGTTATTTATTTTCATGGGGTATCTTGAGAAACAGTCCCGATTAATAATCTAAAGAACAATAGGAGAAGGAACCAGTCTTGCAGAAAAGTAAATGATGAGTTTATTTAACACCCTTTTATTGTAAACTTACAAAGTTCTAGATGACTGGATATATCAGGGAACAAATCAAAGAAAGACTCTGTTCTCCTAGGATTTATGTTCTGTCTAAACCATATATGTATGAATGGGTTTGTAAAACAGACTCTTCGTTAGAATGTGGGTGTGTTTTCATAGGATGACAGATGACAAGCAAGCATAGACAAAGAAGATGCAATTTTAGTGCTCTCAAAAAAGGAAATAGGCAAAGAGGTAAAATGTGCTTTATTTTTAAAATGTTGAGCATTTTCAAGACAGTGAAATCTAAGATATAAACATTATCAGCATATATTTCAAAAACTACTTAAGTTGTAATACAATGACCTCTAGAGATGGAACAAGTTTTAATATGTAATCCTGAAACATCCATTTAGCTTGTATAAGATTATTGCACTCAGCAGGATCCATTAGGACAATCCACTTATGACAGAAATCTTAAAAGAGGAAAGAACTCTTTCCTTGCAAAGACAGAAGAAAGAGAATAAAGCAACAAAAAAATTGAACTTATTGGGCAGAGAACTACATATAAATAAGCTTAAAAAGTAAGGATATCATTGAGGTATGAAAGGTGAGCTAATATTGCTGACACAACGTGTGTTCTGAACTTCCTGAGAATAATCTGTACCCTTTGTCGATTGAATAATTACAGCATTACCTAAGAGATTGTCGAAGTAATATCATGAAAGTATATTTTTGTCTTACTGTGTTGCTCTAGTCGGTGTTACTATCTCACGCTACCTTATGATTTACAGAAAAGATATTGATAAGAAGTTTAAACTTAATGATGCGAACTTGGTCAATTTTTTAATGCATTGATCTTTATGCAAAGCATAACAATTCTTAAAATTTTTGTCTTAAAATTTTGGAGCAAAATCTAACTGTTGTCCTTTATAACAAAAGTTTAATATACAAATTATGAATGCTAGCTATTTGTTATGATTTTACTTTTCTCACATAATACACCTATTTAAATGCTACTTGAATAGATAATAATTCATACCAGACAAATATTTATTATTTGCATCCATATCTATCAAGTTTCAGAATGTCAAATACTCTTCAAGTTCAACTATTTTAATTAAAGTTATGCCATCCTTATAGTTGCTGCTATTTTGATACCTTGTCACGTGTGCATTATTAGTGAGCTTTTTAATATGCATATTGTGCATATTGAATACATTAGCCCTTGTGAGAGATTTCCACCATGGTTGGCTGTAATTCCTTATTAAAATGAATAGCACAAGAAAATGAGGCAGATTAAAAGGTTAGGTTACTCATTAAGATGCTCGCTGTTGTGTAGTTCCTTAAAGTTAATGCAGAGTATGTGTTTTTACCTGATGACTAGATGAATTATTTAAACAGAACAGCTGCAAAAGGCAAGGCCTGGCAGCATTTATGCCGAGATTATCTATTTTAATTGGAAATGCAATTCATTTCAATATTTCACCACATAATTCCATTCATATGAACTAGACATTCAAATGTACGCATACCCAGTGATCTAAAGGGAAACACATAATTATAATAGTTGCTGTAGATTGGATGCAAACTATGTGTCACAGTCTACTAAATGCTTTACACATATTTTCTGTAACCCTTATAAAAATACCTTAGGGTCTAAAATATTGTTTGATTTTTTCCAAAAGAGGAAACTGAGGCTTCTTTTCTCAATATCATAGAGTTAAGGTTTGCATTCCGGTCTGTGAGACTAAAGCCCATAGTTTTCTTTACATTACTATTTCTCATTGTCAATTAGAATTTGGTAATACCATATGACACATACTGTTCTTTTCTGCAAATCAATCTTTGAATGGCAATTTTGAGGTCAACACTGGCTTTATGGGAAGGATGGTCATATTGTTGTGAACAAAAGATGCGTGCCCTTGCATTTAAGAAGAGAGCAGTGTATTCTTACTCAGTATACTCTTCCCAGCTGTTTACCTCTTTCCTGTCAGCCTCCTTCAGCATTTCTTCAGAGGTCATATAAGATTGAAATACTTGTTAATTCTCCTTCCGTTCCATCAAATAGAAATGTTTGGAAGTGTTTTTTACTGTACTGGAAAAAGAGCACATTTTTAAGTGTCATGAATTCAATGAAACATGTCAGTGAGTTTTATTGATAACTAATATTGAATGTCTTTATATATAATCATGGAAATACAGAATACTAATATTAAAATAGTATTTACTTAAATTATATGCTAGACATTTTATTAGGTGGTGGGTATATGATGCTCTAAAGTAATAAATATGGCTCATACCCTCAGAAAGCCTAGAGTTTTGGGGAGGTACTTTGGAAGTATATATTTCTCTATGTCAGCTTGAACTTTATATGCTGTAGGCAGCAAGTGAAGTATCACATTCTCAATCTTCCCTCGGTAATGTCATTATAAACTTGATATTGGTTTCAGCATAATTAGGCATTATGTGTAATGAACCAAGATTTTTCTAAATTGAAGTAGGCATGACCTTAAGAATTTCCATAAGTAACAGAACACTAATATGTTTTATATATCTGATGGCTAAAAACAATGGTTTCTATACGAATGTTTATGTAAAAACTTTTACGTTGTTTGTTTTTGTTAAGAGCACAAATAGAATGACTTAGAGTCTCTTCATACTATGTAAGAGTTGTACGGCTCTTTTTAAGGAGAGAACATGCTTATGGTCTTATAAATATTATTAATGAAAATTATTTCTAATTTGAAAACTTAATCTCAATAATAGCAGAAACAAAACGCATTGGTTGGCACCATAATGATGTTTTAATTTCATAGTAGAGTTGTTTACTATCTAAATGTTCTTTAGCTTTTTAAAATATTTCTATCTGGAATTCTAATTGTTTCAAAGAGCACAAGAACTTTCTGAATCTTGTTTTTAAAATTGCTATTGAAATGTTTTTAAAAGAAAAACGTTGAAGAAAATTTATCACCATTGTTTAGTTTAAACTAACAAACTAAACATTTCTACTTTTTAAACTTTTCCCTCAGATAGCAGTGTTCCATTTGAAGAGTGGTTGAAATGAAAGCTTAATTACACTCTTAGAACTCCTATTTTTGTTTGTTTCATTGGTTTTTGTATATTTTACTTTAAGTTCTAGGATACATGTGCAAAACGTGCAGGTTTATTACACAGGCATACATGTGCCATGGGGGTTTGCTGCACCTATCAACCCATCATCTAGGTTTTAAGGCCTGCATGCCTTAGGTATTTGTACTAATGCTCTCCCTCCCCTTGTCCACCACCCCACGACAGGCCCCAGTATGTGATGTTCCCCTCCCTGTGTCCATGTGTAGAACTTCTGTTTTTTTTTTATATTAACTTAGAATTACACAGCATTTCACATTACAGTCCAAAAATAGAATTCCATCCTTCTGTGAATTTTGAAATAGAACACTTCTACTTGGAGATCCATTTGGGTCATTGAAAATCAGCCTTTTCTGTTTTTTTTTTTTTTTTTTCTTAAATTATTGAACAAAGTAAGTTACTTTTACCTTTTGGAGTTTTCAAACTTACATACTCAGAATGCTCAGAATGTGGATATTAAGACCAGTGTCTTATAATTCAGCAGTCCCCAACTTTTTGGCATCAGGGATGGGTTTTGTGGAAGACAGTTTTCCACAGGCAGAAGGAAAGGGAGGAGGGAAATGGTTTCGGGATAAATGTTCCACCTCAGATCATCAGGAATTTGTTAGATTATCATAAGGAGCACACAATCTAGATCCCTAGCATGCGCAGTTCACAATGAGTTTTGCATTCCTTTAAGAATCTAATGCCACCACTGGTCTTACTGGAGGCGGAGCTCAGACGGTAATGCTGGCTGGTTACTTCCTGCTATGTGGCTAGGTTCCTAACAGGCCATGGAGGGTTACTGGTCCGTGGCCTGGGAGTTGGGGACCCCTGTTCTAATAAACTCATTGATTTTAAGGGAAAGCTAATTTTCAAAGACATTTTTACCTCCCATATATTGTGTCATATTTATTATGTGTATAAATAACTGTTCATATTTGTAAATGAAATTGTTTCCAAATTGTTTATATTTGGAAAGCAATATTTTCATACTGGTAATGTACTTTCCAAGTATGTGTTGCTATATATGTATATCAGTAGATTTTATTTATTTAAGACTACAAGAGGGATTGAATGAATGTTCTCAACAAGTAAACATTATTTCACAAATATGGTGGTTAGCGTTAGCTATTTTTACTGACATATAATAGCAGGAGTGTCTCAAATAACAATCATTTTATTAATATAATTAATGCAAATTTTGGATCTTGCATCTTTGTACAGAGTAAAAGACAACTCTCCCTGTCTTTAATTCCCATAAGTTCCTATGAGGTAGCCATGTAAAACATATTTTAAAAGTGAATATTCTCATTTCTTTTTTCAAATTCTGAGCCAGCATTACCAAATGCTGAGTGTCTAAGCTTACCAAAATAGAGGATATTGAAATATTTACTTAATGATACGATCAATATTTACCTCCAAACTACATTTTTTAAGTTTTTTAAATCTCATTTTTGGATCCTCAGGTTGAGGGAGAATAAGAGGCCCTCTCCTATACATACATATAAAAATCTTCAGGAGAAAGTATAATTTGAGAGTCACTATCTAAAGGCCTTGTATTATACATGCTCATATTAATTTTCTAGTATAAGTAAATGCTTAATAAATAACGTGTTGGTTATATAAATGAGTGACTAATTGATTTTTGCCACAATATCTCTGTAATAATCAGTTCACCGACTTAAATAATCCTACACTTACTGAGAACTTAGCATTTGCTAACACTGGGATCTGTGTCGTGTATCAAAACTGAAATGATCCTGGAACTGAAAACCTAGTTAATGAGGCCAAAAACAAAACACACACACACACGCACACACACACACATGCACACACACACACACACACACACACACTCTTAATTTAAAAATGTGTTAGCTTTTATGAAGTAATAAAAATATATGTTCATAAAAGAGAATAAAAAGAATTTGAAGTAAAATTCAGAGAAGGTCTCAATCATGAGCTAACATTTAACCTGAAACCAGGAAAGTATTAGCCAACTGAATACAAACAAAAATTATGAATACCCTAAATTCTATGTAGGGATTTAGAAAATTCAGGATAATAAAAGAATGCAGAAGCCTGGTAAATAAGATGCCATGTAGGACTAGATGAGGGGAAAGTGGCAGGTGAGATAACTCACAGCCTGGGACCATCCAAATGCAATGAAATGTTGCTGCAGAGTATTATACAGGGGAGTGATATAAATTGATTTATATAAAAACAGTCATCTAGCCACTGTGGAAAAGAATTGCAACCTAGATTTGAAAGTGTGGGAACCAGAAGATGTGTGCAGAAGTTTAGGGGAGAGACGGTGGCCACCTGGATAAATGGAGGGCAGGGGAATGGAGCGTATTAGGGCTGATGATCTATTTCATGATTTATTGGGTATTAGGGGTGGGACAAGAGGAGGAAATAAGTGTAGAAAACTCCCAGGGGTCCAGATGGTGCTTTCTAGGACATTGGGACATATCTGGAGATGGCTGTTTTTGTTTGAGTAGATTATGTGGTCATAAAATTGATTAAATAAACAGTCTGGACAGGTGATTCTGCAAAGACCAAAACTGCAAATACAGCAGTTCCCTTTGGTGCCCTATATCGTGATGATTTCCTTTTAACAGTTTCCTTCTTTCCATAATGTCTAAAAACATCATAATTTTTCTTTTAATTTCTACTACTCTGCCCTACACATGATATTGAAGCAAAAGAGGTAGTTGGAGAATGTGAAAAGGAAGTGAATTCCCATTAATTAAAATTAATCCCTAAAATGAAATATCTATTTCCTTCCCCCTTATTTATACATATCATTAGCCTATCATTAAATAACTATCTCTCCATATGATATATACTTTGACACACTCATCTGAAACAAAAATAAGTGAAAAGCAAAAATGTGAGACTCAAGAGGTTCCTTTTCTCCTGACAGTCAGCATTCAATCACTTCTTTCAAGTGTATTTAGGAGGTTTAGGAGCTGCTTTGCAAAGAATGAATAAGGTCATCATTTGAAAGTCTCTGCTTGACCTAGGGAAATACATGCATAGGAAAAAATGCCCCAGCTGAAACTTTTTGAAATGATCTTTCCACAACAAATGGGAATCTTCTCATTCATGATGACAGCCTTTCTCAGTTCTTAACACGAAAACAATATTTTATCAACCTATTTAGCAGGATTAGCATACAACAGTTATGAATTATATTTTTATATCATATACCTATATTGTAATATAGTGGTGGAATGCCTCTTTGATTTATATTTATCATCTAATGTTATTTAATTTTTTTACAATTAAAACAGATGTCACATAATAGGTAGGATTATGGAACTACTTATAGGGAGACCTTTGTCCTGATCCTGAATCCACCACCCAACACATAGGTGGGTGATGTTTAGCAACCACCTTAAAATTTTCTGAAACTCAGTGTTCTTATCTGTATAATATGATACACAATATTTTAAAAGTGTAGTTTTTAGCTGTGGCACACAGTTAAGAAACCTTGGATCGCTTGAGGTCAAGAGTTCGTGACCAGCCTGGCCAGCATGGTGAAACCCTGTCTCTACTAAAAATACAAAAATTAGCTGGGCATGGTGGCACGCACCTGTAATCCCAGCTACTCAGGAGGCTGAGGCAGGAGAATAGCTTGAACCCAGGAGGTGGAAGTTGCAGTGTACCCAGATGGCACCACTGCACTCCAGCCTGGTGACAGAGTGAGTCTCCATCTCAAAAAAAGAAAAAAAAAACCGAAAACTCATAACTTACAGAATTTGTCTTATTTATATTCATATTGATGCAGGACAGGCAGGCTCCAAAATCAAGGCTTAGTCCTAGAGGGTTCTTGGCTTCACCCGTGAAAGAATTCTAGAGCGAGCCAGTGATGTTAAATAGCAAATTTTATTGAAGTAGCAGTATACAGCAGCAGCTCCTTGCGAAAGGAGGCTACCCTATACGCAGTTTTCACAGAACTGCATCTCAGAATCAGTGCTGCACTCATATTTATACCCACTTTTAATTATTTTGAAATTAAAGGGTGGTGTATGCAAAAATTTCTGGAATGAGAGTGGTAACTTCCTGTTTGTCGTGTTGTTGGCGTAGAAAGGGGCAGTAATTTTCAGGGATTGCCCTGGCAATGGTAAACTGACATGGAATGTGTCTAATGGGGAGGCGCTTCTGCCCTGTACTTGTTTTTGCTAGTCCTCAATTTGATCTAGTGCCCGAGCCCCACCTGGGTAGTAGAGTTCCACCTCTTAGCTCAGTGTGATGCTAAATCATAGGTTACATTCATTCAACAATGTTTATTTTCAGTGCCCACTATATTCCAGCTACGATTTAAGCATCTGGCTCCCCAGCAATGAACAAGAGAAATGATATTCCCCTTCTCACGAAATTTACATCCTAGAAGCAGAAAATAATTTTAAAAATAAAAATTTCTGATAAAAAATTTCAGCAGTCTGTGAGATGGAGAGAAAATGAACAAGACAATTTGATAAGAAAATGAATAGAGTGGGGCATGATGGGGATTCAATTCAGATTGACTGACTAAGGGAGCCTCTGTGAGATGAGAACTGAGCCCGACATCGGAAGATGGAACCAGTCTTGCAAAGACATACAGGTGGAGGGAAGTGCAGAAATTAAGGCAAAGCCTTCTCTGCAGAAAGCATAAGCTTGATACATTCAAAAAGCACAGAAGATGGGAAACTGTAGTTTACTTAGCAAGCAGTAGGGTTGTAGGAGATGAGATCATGCATATATTTGATGGGTTATTTGCTGTGATTTAACAACAGCTATTCATGAATAGCTGAATGTATTTGGCTACTTGTATTTACATGAATGTAAATAAATATGACAAAGGTAAACTAACTAGGGTGCTCATTGCATATTTGCTTGCACCTCCATTTAAAAATACCCGCTCAGCTCCCACTAAAGAGAAAAACCTTTTTGAAACACAAATGACTAAGATATTATTCTAATAATAATTCTGAAATGTTCTAATGTATTTATAAACAACTAATTTGCCAACTTTAATACTTAACCATTTTAAGTGAAAAATTATATGACATACATCACAGCTGTGTAGTACAATATACTTTGAAATCACAGTCTTGAAAATTAGTAATTTTAAGGCTCTGATATGGTCACAAAACACAGAATCTCAAAGCAGAATTATTTCAACATTTCCATCACATTTAATTCTGTACTTCATCTGTTTTTGAAATGCAAAAATCAGCCACAACATAGGCAAGCATAATTCTTGGCATAAGGCTATATTAAATGCAAATTGGTCTGCCTACCATATTTGATATCCTGTGAAAGAGAGTATATTATTTAAATAACCGATGATGTGCACATTGAGGTATAATAAAAACAGTTCAGAAGTAAAAAAATAATCTGATGTCATTATATTTTCTGAGTGCATTTTAGTTTAAATCTTAATGGAATGTGTGTGAGAAAAATAACAGTGGGGAAGATACATAAAGTAATCATTGTTACCATCATAGCTTTAAGTAGCAAAATAACATATAAAGCTTAACTATCCCATTAAACTACATTTTATTTGTTGCCTTCCAGTCATAAAAATGAAGCTATGTCACGTATTTCAACAGAGGTGATTTAACATGGGGAACTCATTACAGAGGAGTAATGTTAGAAGGTGATAAGGCAATTCAAAGTGAACACTCACAGTCAGCCCTTACCAAATTTGAGTCTGGGGAGAAGGAAAGGAGTTAGCAGGGTCACAGTTCAGGAGCAAGGGCCACATGGAGGAAGACGACAGCTGAGGGTTTGGCAGCTGCCTCACCAGGCTGGATGTGCAATCAGGAAGGACAGGCCACCTGGCCAGATCTGCAACCCGGAGGATTTAAATCCACTGCCGGCAATAGCCACAGGGAACCAAAGAAGAGGGAGCAAATAGATCGACTCTCCCTCTCCTCTTGCCCCCAGTCTCACTTGAGTGCCCCCTATTGGCCAGAACTAAATGGAAACGCGTGGGCTTTGAAGCCTAGACGATGTAATTTGCAGGTTTCAGCTCCTTGAGATAAGAGCAGAGCAAAAACCAGACACAGATCTGAGAGCAAACAGGAACATGACAGGCCTGTATGTCAGTTACAGAGACATAACTGCAGCTTTGGAGAAAGAACTGGTCTAAGAATCTTGACTTCCTTTTATAATTAAAGTCAAATGCCCTTATGAATTCTCGACGTCACCCAATCAGGTAGATTCTTTCTGATTGTTAAAGAAAAATAACGCAACATCTAATTTGCAATGACAACCTGAAGTCTGAATTTCCTCACCTAATTTAAAATTCTAAATGTAATTTTAATCATTTAGTATTATTTCAAAGTGTGAAAAGATTATTTGAATTCTCTCACTTTCTCCCCTGCCTCTTTGAATGCTCAAAAATTCCCAAACACTCTGAATACAGTCTCCTTTAAAGAGGACATGTTGCATTTACATCAAGAATTGTGTTTCATAAAAATGGACATTCATGGCATTTATTAAGTAATTTATTTGGCATAATATAATCCTTAAAGATTTTCTAGCACAGTTTTAAAATGAACACTGGCAAAGTTTTATGTGATTAAAAAAACAAATTGCACTTGACAAATGTATATAGATGCGATTACAGCTTAGTCTAAGTATGTGATTGTTATGAGAGTAAAATTTAAAATGGAGCTAAAGATAATGCATCTCCACCCCTGGCATCCTCCTTCTCTAATCTCGTATTGTCTATTCTCTCTTTTCATGATACTCAGGTAAGATACATGATTTGTTGGCCCCCCTCCTCCATCTTCTCTGTTTCCTTGTTTCTCTGGGCTTTATACATGGTTTCTTTTTAGGAGCTGAAATACTCATTTCTCTTCCTTCAAATTACCATAAAAATATTTCTTCCAGTTGAAACCTAGACTTTCTTGTCTATGACTGATTATTTTAAAGCTCTGAGAAATGAAAAATATATAGTTAACAGCCTTAACAGAGTTTTATCTCCAGTTACCACAGCATTTAAACATACAGTTTATATAAATATTGCATGTATATTTTTTCTTAAACTTGAGTAAGGCACAGACCTATGGAAGAAAAAAGACAGAAATTGTTCTTTTGAACCCCCAGAAGTATAATATTGTGAGAAATATTGGCTTATGAAAATAAGTTTTTTGATGAACACTAAAATAAATAAATTGTGATTTATCACAGCAAATACAGTTCCGTTTTATAACTGGAAATGTACTTTTTTTTCCTAAAATAATTATCAACAGTCTAGTAGAATTACAAAAACAGTTATTGTAGAAATTCTCAGACTCAAACAAATTCCTGTAGGTTCCAAACACTGATTTATCTGTCTCTTTCTTTCAGTTACATCAGTATAAGAATATGCCCTATACTTAAGAACATGAGACAATTTTCACTAGATCTATTTTGTTTTTAAATCTGTGTTGTTTCCAATCTATTTAAAAATAAAATGAAGCCAGCATCATTCTCATACCAAAGCCAGGCAGAGACACAACCAAAAAAAGAGAATTTTAGACCAATATCCTTGATGAACATTGATGCAAAAATCCTCAATAAAATACTGGCAAACTGAATCCAGCAGTACATCAGAAAGCTTATCCACCATGATCAAGTGGGCTTCATCCCTGGGATGCAAGGCTGGTTCAATATACACGAATCAATAAATGTAATCCAGCATATAAACAGAGCCAAAGACAAAAACCACATGATTATCTCAATAGATGCAGAAAAGGCCTTTGACAAAATTCAACAACCCTTCACCCTAAAAACTCTCAATAAATTAGGTATTGATGGGATGTATTTCTAAATAATTAGAGCTATCTATGACAAACCCACAGCCAATATCATACTGAATGGGCAAAAACTGGAAGCATTCCCTTTGAAAACTGCCACAAGACAGGGATGCCCTCTCTCACCACTCCTATTCAACATAGTGTTGGAAGTTCTGGCCAGGGCAATCAGGCAGGACAAGGAAATAAAGGGTATTCAATTAGGAAAAGAGCAACTCAAATTGTCCCTGTTTGCAGATGACATGATTGTATATCTAGAAAACCCCATTGTCTCAGCCCATAATCTCCTTAAGCTGATAAGCAACTTCAGCAAAGTCTCAGGATACAAAATCAGTGTACAAAAATCACAAGCATTCTTATACACCAATAACAGACAAACAGAGAGCCAAATCATGAGTGAACTCCCATTCACAATTGCTTCAAAGAGAATAAAATACCTAGGAATCCAACTTACAAGGGATGTGAAGGACCTCTTCAAGGAGAACTACAAACCACTGCTCAAGGAAATAAAAGAGGATACAAACAAATGGAAGAACATTCCATGCTCATGGGTAGGAAGAATCAATATCGTGAAAATGGCCATACTGCCCAAGGTAATTTACAGATTCAATGCCATCCCCATCAAGCTACATTGGCTGCAATGCCTTTCTTCAAAGAATTGGAAAAAACTACTTTAAAGTTCATATGGAAACAAAAAAGAGCCCGCATTGCCAAGTCAATCCTAAGCCAAAAGAGCAAAGCTGGAGGCATCACACTACCTGACTTCAAACTATACTACAAGGCTACAGTAACCAAAACAGCATGGTAGTGGTACCAAAACAGAGATATAGATCAATGGAACAGAACAGAGCCCTCAGAAATAACGCCACATATCTACAACCATCTGATCTTTGACAAACCTGACAAAAACAAGCAATGGGGAAAGGATTCCCTGTTTAATAAATGGTGCTGGGAAAACTGGCTAGCCATATGTAGAAAGCTGAAACTGGATCCCTTCCTTACACCTTATACAAAAATCAATTCGAGATGGATTAAAGCCTTAAACGTTAGACCTAAAACCATAAAAACCCTAGAAGAAAACCTAGGCATTACCATTCAGGACATAGGCATGGGCAAGGACTTCATGTCTAAAATACCAAAAGCAATGGCAACAAAAGACAAAATTGACAAATGGGATCTCATTAAACTCAAGAGCTTCTGCACAGCAAAAGAAACTACCATCAGAGTGAACAGGCAACCTACACAATAGGAGAAAATGTTCGCAACCTACTCATCTGACAAAGGGCTAATATCCAGAATCTACAATGAACTCAAACAAATTTAGAAGAAAAAAACAAACAACCCCATCAAAAAGTGGGCGAAGGACATGAACAGACACTTCTCAAAAGAAGACATTTATGCAGCCAAAAAACACATGAAAAAATGCTCATCATCCATGGCCATCAGAGAAATGCAAATCAAAACCACAATGGGATACCATCTCACACCAGTTAGAATGGCGATCATTAAAATGTCAGGAAACAACAGGTGCTGGAGTGGATGTGGAGAAATAGGAACACTTTTACACTGTTGGTGGGACTGTAAACTAGTTCAACCCTTGTGGAAGTCAGTGTGGCGATTCCTCAGGGATCTAGAACTAGAAATACCATTTGACCCAGCCATCCCATTACTGGGTATATACCCAAAGGGCTATAAATCATGCTGCTATAAAGACACATGCACACGTATGTTTATTGTGGCACTATTCACAATAGCAAAGACTTGGAACCAACCCAAATGTCCAACACTGATAGACTGGATCAAGAAAATGTGGCACATATACACCATGGAATACTATGCAGCCATAAAAAATGATGAGTTCATGTCCTTTGTAGGGACATGGATGAAATTGGAAATCATCATTCTCAGTAAACTATCTCAAGAACAAAAAACCAAACACCACATATTCTCACTCATAGGCGGGAATTGAACAATGAGATCACATGGACACAGGAAGGGGAACATCACACTCTGAGGACTGTTTTGGGGTGGGGGGAGGGGGGAGGGATAGCATTGGGAGATATACCTAATGCTAGATGACGAGTTAGTGGGTGCAGCACACCAACATGGCACATGTATGCATACGTAACTAACCTGCACAATGTGCACATGTACCCTAAAACTTAAAGTATAATAAAAAATAATAAAAAATAAAAATAAAACTATATATATGTATGTATATTTGAGTTAAGTATTGATTATGACCTATGTGTTTCATTGATTTGCATAATGCAAAGAAATATAAGAAATAGTACATGCTGTTGCATTAGTGTGGACAAGATTAATCTAGGAAAATTACCTGTTACAAGTGTAAATGGAGCTGTATCTTGCACAGTGTGGACTGCTTTCCTTCCATTAATTACACAGGGAGGTAAGCGTACAGAGTGAAACTGGCCTGCTTATAGTGAATTGTTGGTTTCCAAACCATGTTCCACTGATTGTTAGGACTTCAAATATTATGGTTTGATTTTCATTGTTTGAAACATATTTAACAAAACAAAACAGAAACACAACCACAACACACATTCAGTTACATAAATTAATTTAAACTCTTTGGAGATCCACAAGCAAATTAACTTGTGCTGCCATGCTAATTAATTGTTGAGTACTCCATGGATTCAATTCTCTTTTTTATATGTGTGCATATATTTTACTTTTCTGTAAAAAAAAAAAATGCTATTGATTACAAAGTCTTAGCTTTGCACTTTTAAAAACACAGACTCAAGAATAGGCCCTTAGAAAAATTGCACAAGATAGTACGATCATAAAATATTTAAGACATGCAAAGTTCATGTATTCAGTATGTGGTCTGGTCACATAATAATATATTTTTATAAAGCAAAGTAACCTGATAATTTAAAAGATGTTTCTATCTCATTATAGATAATCTTGCTTGGAATAGAATACCCAGTGGGACCCAACAATTTGACCCTTAGGCATATACCAAAGAGAAATGCAAACATCTATCCACACAAAAAATTATACATACATGCTTATATATGTATTATTCTTTATAGTCAAAAGTGGTAGCAACTTTGTGAATAGCTACAAAGTGGTAAATGTTCTATCTACCAAAGAGATATGCAAACATATATCCACACAAAATCTTGTTCGTGCATGCTTGTATGTGTATTATTCTTAATAGCCAGAAAGTGGTAACAACTAAAATGTCCACTGATGAATGGATAAATAAAATCTGCTATATAAATAATGAAATATTATTTTATAGTAAAAATAAATGAAGTGTCAATACACACTGTTAGGTGGATGAACACTGGAAACAATATCTAAGTGAAAGAAGCTACTCACAAAAGATCACCTGTTGTTTGATATTATTTGTGTAAAATGTTCAGAATAAGCAAATATATAGATACATAAAGTAGATTAGCAATTGCCTAGGGCTTATTGGGGGAAGGGAACAGGGGCTTAACGGGGGAGGAAAATGGGAACTGATAGCTAATGAGCACAGGCTTTCTGTGAGTGGTAACCAGGTTGGAGTTTCTAAAATTAGATGTTGATAATTGCCCAATTTCGGAAGTATACTAAACATTAAATTACACTTTAAAGAAGTAAACTTTATAGCATATAAAGTGTAGCTCAATAAGGATGTTAAAAATCAAATTGTAGATTAATATTATCAGCTATTTGTTAGTCCTTTGAAAAGGCTTATTTTAGAAAATATAAAATATGTCAACAGTTATTGAAAAATATTGATTAGGCTCAAAGCATAATATGTTCTGAAGAAGTTTAAAGCAATGAATAAAATATTATCTTCTTTTCAAATATTCATTATACAGTTGAATAAAGGGCACACAATTTTGCATTTGCAAAATACTGAAAAAAACATACTGCAAAATGTCTGTCTAAAGGAAAATGATTCTAATTTCCAGGAAGAAAGACTGGAATTTTTTTTTTCTTTAACAAATCATCTGTGAAGCGAGAAAGAACCTATATATCCAGGCATAAATAAATCAAACCACGAGAAAGACATTTTAAAAAAGAGAAGTCCAGCCTGTCAAGCGTGATTGAGCATCACTGAATAAATCCATGGCAGGCACTATTGAAGAGCAAGTGGATGCCCAGGCCTGTCACATTCTACTGGTAAGATGAAAACTGGTAAGAAGTGAAATTGGATTTACTAGTCATGTAATCAATTATGGTCACAGATTATTTTGTGACAAACAATAAGTATTATACAAGAATCTCAATAAAAAGGACTCCAAGGAACCCTGACACTTAACAGGAAAATGATCTGATGAAAGATAGACAACAATATTTTAAATTCTGAAATGCCTTTCTGCTCAGCAAAAGCAATGGGAGTGCCACTTTCTTTTCAGCTCTCAATAATGATCACGTTTCGTTTCTGAACTTAACAGGCCTGAGAGATCTGTAGCTTGGAAAAAGAAATGTTCCTTTTAGGAAAAATTGTTAATAATTTCAAGTAAGGTTATTTCAAGGAAAATTTACACTTGTTGAAATTTAAAAAGAAAAGAAAATTGTAACGGAAGAATGCAAGCCCCTTTAAATTATCAGGCCCAAAGAAACACTGGAATGAAACAGCAGCCATGTCTCACTCCCATCTTGAGCTAAATAATCACCTCAAAGCCACCTGCTATGTGATCTCTAGTCTAACCGACACCAGGTAGCCATAAAACGTCAATGCTGGACATTATAACTCATACTCTGTAGTTGAACAATGCATATCCAACAAATAATGTTATTTCTGTAAATCAGTAAGAATTTCTGACAAGCACCTTTTGTAATTACTTCCTTTTCTGATTCCTCAGTTTTTTAAAAAAATAAAATAAAAATCTTGAGCCTTTTCTTTGTTCTCCCAGAGCACTCCCCAAGGCAACTTGGAAGTGTGTCCAGGACAGCTGTCCTCAACATTAGCCCAAATAAACACTCTATATTAATTTTGCCTCAGCTGCTTTATTCAACAAAATAAAGTTCTATAATTGTTGGCCAAAGGCTGGCCACCTTATGAATAAATGGTTATAAGATAGGCCTTTAGTGACAAAAGTGAAAAGAACCTTACGGAGTTCACATCTAGGAGGAAAGGATGCTTGAACAGTGAGAACTATCAGTAATCAGGACACCTTCAAGGTATATAGCTTTATGTAACTCAAGCAGTGATGTGAAGGAATAGGTCACACTGTTCTCATTTCAAAGCTGAGAAAACTAAGTTTAGAATGCTCGAATAACTCTCCCACCTTCCAAAAGCTAAGAGAAACAGCGGTGTCATTAATTGAATTCAGGTCTATCAGGCACACAGTGCTCCTGTCCTTCACTTCCACTCTTTTGTTTTTCCAGACAGGGAAAATCTAGACTACTTGATGTCAATTGAGGGTCACAAAAAGGGTCCCTTGAGTTGATGTCAATTGAGGGTCACAAAAAGGGTCCTTTGAGTTGATGGTCTGAACCATTAACTTAAATAGCATTCTGAGAGGAAGAAAATTCCATCGTTGAAGGGAATTCATCAGACTGTCTAGCTGCCTGTAATCAGAGAGCAGTGCTCAGGGGAATGATATGCAGGGCAAAGTTGTCTTGATGAAAGAAGGAAACTTAAGTGTCCATGGCTCTGCTCAGGGTTGACAATCTTAGACGAAGCACCTTGTGGAAGACCTTCGATGTACCCTAAAAGGGGATGAAGATGCTGGTGACAGATGATGAAGGGGAACTCTAGTATGCTTTTGTAATACTGGGAAGATTTCCTCAGATCTCAGATACATTCACCTGCCCTTCATATTGAATCAGGAGAAACTGTGAATGTGTTTTGTAAAGATGAGATTAGGCTCATAGCTGCCTGACTTGGAGAAAGTAATGGTATGCTTTATTTGTTAGAATAAAAAATACTGCTTTACCATGTATTATATGCAATAATATTGCTGGCTTTTGTGTACAATGGAACAGGGAGTTACTTCCATCTTTCACATAAAATGTAACTTGGGTACTATCACAGCTTGATTTAGAATTATTTTATGGTAATGCACAAAATAGAAAAAAAAATTATGCCATTAAAACAATTACTTTAATAATTATTAAATGGTGAATACTTACAAGAAGCATTAATATTTTAATTGAGAAGGAGACCTAATTATAAATTGCCTAAATTTAATTTTCATGCTGGTTTTTACATCAGAAATACTATATTCGAACATCCTTAACTTTTATCAAATTTACAAAAATTATAAATAGCCTCATCTCATATTTCTAACATATCTCAATAGAAAATAAGGAATAAACATCTCTCAAGGTGAAGTGAAAAGTCAGTCAGAATTTTGTACCTCCAATTATAGAAAACAGCAAAGCACAAAGAATAGTGGTAAGTATCAGTATTAAAATTTACGTAACGTTGAGAGGAATAGGTAAAATTACTCATTTTAAGATGATAAATTTGAGTCCTGTAAAGTTCAAATAACTTTGCTATAGGAACATTTATTTTCAACAACAATCTTATAAAGGAGAAGTGTAATTTATTCTTAAAGCAATTCAGCACATTTCCATTGGTTAAAACCTAAGCTCCCTGCAATAAGACAATCTGGTCCTCTGTCTTTTTTTAAATGCACAATAATGCTATTTGATCTCTTAGAGATGTGCCTTAGGGTTGTGACTTAACCTGGGCATAGGAGAAATGACAGCATGACTAGCGTCAACTGAAAGCTCACTATCTCGTAACTCTATTCATCTGAGCTCAGTAGACCATAAAAATTGCTCTCAGAAAACCCCTGAAGAATTTGAAGGGAGAATTTAATAATCAGTCGTTATATTAGCTACCAGGTTGTCTAGATGCAATATGTGGTAGAATGGGTGGCCTTGTCTATCTTGTCCATTATATCCCTAGCACCGAGACCCTAGTAAAGAGAAAGTTTACATGTTTATGTACTTAATATTGGGTGAATGAATAAATGTGACAGTATTAGGAGTCATAGGGAATGAGCTGAATAACATCACAAAATCCTTCACGCCTAAGTGATCAAATTCTCACCATTTTCCATGAGGATTAGGTATCAGGAATTTCATCTGAACCATTGTTCAGTTATCACTCCCTTTTCCTCAGGGCTTATCAAATATTAGTGGCAATTAGAAGTTAGAACAATAAAGGGAAATATTACAAGAATATACAATTTTTTGGCTCAGAAAATGTGTTCATTTTAAGTCCTTACCTTACACTAAATTGAAAGTATATTGCGTAGGAACTAAAATAAGAAGCAGATATAAGAGTTATTCACTGAGGACTTAAATAATCTTCCCAGTCATATCTTAAGAGTATTAGAATACTGACAAGGTATGAGAACATGAGATGGCAGAGCTAAGTATTGCCAAGAAAAGGAAGCAAATGACACCCATACCTTGGTCTTACATTTAAAAATGGTTTCTTTTGTACGTACCCTCTCTCCGATCATAAACGCACATACAGTGAGGATACATTAGATGTAAATGATGACTTTGCTTTAACTCTTAGTTTGATCCCCTTGAAACTGAAATTGTCCTCTGCTACAAAGGCATCAGAATTTATTGAGAAGTGAACAGATACTTTTTGCAGTAACTTTAAGTAGTGATTCCACATGTACTGGAAGCCACTCATTTAGGCATTATGTGCCAGATAGCTCTGGGTTGCCCCTGCAGATCGATTTTATATCCTGATACTTGCTCTGAGCTCCTTTGCCATCTGATGTCTGGTTATGTTCATTCAACAAGTAGCCCACCTAGGTTATGTGAGGAAGTTTGGAAAATGGGTCAGGGTATTTTAGAGTATTGATTCCCAGGGTAACTTTTTGTGGGGTCACTTTTGACTGGCTGTATCTTATAATTGAAAATCAATACTCTTTTCAATATTACACCTTCTATCTTTCTTTCTTTTTTAGAGTAGCCTTGCCTTCCCCTGGTCCATTTGGACCTTTGGACTCTGTTGTTATTAGCCCAAGTGTATTCTGCCATTGCTGATTATATGGGAACCCACCCTTTGTAAAGTGTCCTGTTTCTGCAATAGTCTCTTTTTAAATCCTTCCTGTTAAATATGCTATACTTCCTATGTCATGTTTTTTCTTCTGCTAACTTGACTGATAAACACTGAATTCTATTCTGTTTCAGAATCCTACTCTTTTATTTCTTTATTACCACAATAGTAACTTCTAGTTGAATACATGCATCTGAATTTTCAAGGGCAAAGGCTATGTTTAATATAGAGATTTTTGAATCACCAAGTGGTATTGGAAACATTTTACAGTACATAAAAGAAGTCAGAGATATTATCTAGATGATGAGAGAAAAGCTAAGAACAGAATAATTATAGAGTATTTACTGAGCACATTCTATGTTCCTTACAGTTTTAAGTACTTTGCCTATTTAATTTGATTTAATCTTCAGAATTGTCTGAGGTAGATATTATCATTACGTCAGTTTTACAACTTAGAAAACAAAGTTCCCAAGTGATTAAGGAACGTGTCCATGTCACCATCTAGTAAGTAATGGAAATCTAGATACAAATCCAAGTAGTCAGACAATTGTGTTCTTGATATCTGCACAATATCACCCATGCACTGACATAATGCCTGGAAGCATGAATGGTTCCGACATTTTCCAACAGGCATCTTAGACACAATATGTTCATTATTTAGCCTTTTTTTACCTTCATGATTTTTTGTCAATTAGTACTTCCACCCAATCGCTGAAAATACAATCCTGATTCTTTCTTTATTTCCAATTATTTCCACTTTATCTTTACTACCACAGTGGTAGTTTAGGCTTTTGTCATTTCATTTCACCCACGGATTACTGTCTATGACGGATCAGCAGTTCACATGAATTTGCTGAACGAATGCATGAATGAGAATGCTAGAAAAGGCTCGTAAAACCAACCATGATCTCAAGAATCAAACTTTGTCTCAAGATGTACATGTGTCATCATTAAAAAGTGTTTCTTAGATGTCAGCATGCATTTTGAGGCTGTAGAAGGTAGGGAAGTGGGCTGGGCACGGTGGCTCATGCCTGTAATCCCGGCACTTTGAAAGGCCGAGGCGGGTGGATCACGAGGTCAGGAGATCGAGACCATCCTGGCCAACATGGTGAAACCCAGTCTCTGTTAAAAACACAAAAATTAGCTGGGTGTGGTGGCGCATGCCTGTAGTCCCAGCTACTTAGGAGGCTGAGGCAGGAGAATCACTTAAACCTGGGAGGCAGAGGTCGCAGTGAGCCGAGATCATGCCACTGCACTCCAGCCTGGGCAACAGAGTGAGACTAAATCTCAAAAAAAAAAGGGCGGGGCGGGGAGGTTGGGAAGTGCATAAAGTAGTTCAGGACAAAGCAGTAGTCATTTGTATGCTACATCTGTTTTCATGCAAACATAAAATGTTTTAAATAAAACTCATCATTTAAGGATATATTAACAGTTACTTTCAAGAAAAGGTGCTTCTTTAAAGTACACATATCAAAGCACAAAGCTGAGAAATGAATATATATTTAAAAATATGGTCAGAAATTTGAAAGCTAATTTATGGAAAGGTGGCAATAGAAAATTCTCTCCCAAGATGCTGCGCTTCGTAGAATGTTCAGAGTTCATTAGAATCTGTAAGTCAATGCATTTATTGAGCACAGGGATTATTTGCTTTTGTTTATAAATATAGGATATTGAAGCGGCTGGGTTGTCTAGGGTATGTACCCTGGGGTTTGTTGTCACATGTCAGGAAAATTTAGAACATGGGCACACAGGAGGAATTGAGCAACAGAGGTTTAATAAGCAGAAGAGAGGAGAAAGAGAAACAGCTTTCTCTATAGAGAAAAAGGTCTCTTAGTGGAAAGGACCAGCTGGTGGTGAATGCACCGAAATTTATATGCTAGTTTGAGGAGGCACTGTCTGATTTACATAGGGCTCACAGGTTGGTTAGATCAAGTTTGACATTTACATAGTGAGTGGGGAAGGTTGGTCGCCCCACCCTAATCTTATTATGTAAATTGGCTTTCCAGTTGATCAGCGCCGTACTGTCTGCTCTTTATAGTACATGTGGTTGACAAGGGAAGATGGAGTCGCCATCTTGAACATGTCTAGTTCTTAGTTCCTGCTGGCATTCATCTGTGTAAGCTCCCAGCGTGCTTGTCTATGTCTGCAGCTGGACTTCACAGGCTGCTTTTTGTTAGAAAATGATTGGGGCTGGTTTTCATTAAAGAGAAAAGCCTTACTGAGGACTCCCATACATTTACTATCTGCCAAAGTGATTTCTCCTTAACTCTTGTATCAGTATCGCACTAGTTTATCCTTTATACATATCAGACAAGCATATTGGACTTCAGAAAACATAGATATATTTTTTAAAGGATAATTCATAGGCATTTCTTTATACGTGCCTTTCATATGGCTCCCACGGAAATCACTACCTGGAATAATTACTGAGGTTATTACCAGTACAGTTTGAGTTCTATCTCCTGAAAATTATAAAAATTAATTAAGTACAAATTATAATAAAAAGTAAGCTAACAGTTTTCTATTTAAAAGGGTAAAAATATAAACTCTAACTTTATTTTGATATTTTATTAGAGCATAAAGATAACAAATACAAACTACAGCTCATGTGCAAATCTCAAACTTAGAATTTGATATTTTCAAGTTAAAAGTCTTAAATATGCATGTATTAGCCAAAGAAAAATTAATGATAAATATGCATATTATTAAATCACATATAGTGTTATTATAATTTGCTAAGTCCAAAAATAATTGTACTGTTTTTATATGGATATAGTATTCATTTATTCATGTATTTCAAGTAACCATAGTTTATCTGCCTATGTTATAAAATGAATAAAAATAGACCTGGTACCAGTGTGCAAAGCAGGACTATTCTAAGGTCTATGTACATGGACCCCTATATCTGAAATGAATATAGTACAATCTGCTTTGTTATCTTTGGGCAATCCAATTTTCCACATCAGCAAATACCGTATTTCTACTCTTGTCTTAATTTGGCAATAACCAGCCTTAAACTCATTCATATCATTTTGATTACCATGGGCTCCTCAGTTCAGTGATGATTAAAACTAGCTCTGCTATCTAGAGAATCTTACTAAATTTGAGAATCAATTTTTCATACCATCTAAAAGCTAGAAGGCCACCTATTTTAGTTTAGCTACAATATGAGAAAAAAATTCAGCAGTGAACTTTGAGTAGAAAATTGGTTCTAATATGAGAAAATAGAATGAAGTGTGAGTAAAGAGAACAAGCTATGCATTAAAGTGTAGCTATTATTGAATTAAAATAACTGATAATTATCTTTTTGTGATTTATCTGAAATATTATATTTAAAAGATTAAATAAAGACAGAAACCTGGGAATCATTTAAGCTTTCTCCATCTCCCCTTGCTATAGTTTGGATCTGTGTCCATACTGAAATCTCATGTCACATTGTAATCCCCATTGCTGGAGATGGGGCTTGTTGGGAGGTTATGAGAGCATGGGTGTGAATCTCCTCCTTTGTACTGTCCTCGCAATAGTGAATTTTCTAAAGAGGATGTGGCAGGAGCAGGACATGGCAGGAGCATTTAAACAACTTTTAAACAACCAGTTGCAAATCTCCACGATTTGAAAACTTCCTGAAACCTCCCCAGAAGCTGCTATGCTTCCTGTACAACTTGAAGAAAGGTGAGCCAATTAAATTTATTTTCTTTATAAATTACCCAGTCTTGGGTATTTCTTTATAGTAATATTAGAACAAACTAAAACACTCCTGTTCATCACTATATCCCTAAATCCAAGCGATCACATAATATTGTTTTCTCTGCCTTTTAATGCATTAATTCATACCCATCTATGCAATACTGGGCTGATTTCCTAACTGGTGCCTTGTCCAATAATATGGCTTCTCCTCTAGCCACACTTCCTACTTCTGCCCCTGAACATAGTACTCCCTGCCTGAAAAATATCAGTAGTCCTTATGGGCTGGAATACAAAATCTGGGTTACAACATTAATCTTTTTTGATACATACGGAATCTCTTAGTATATAGGTATACAACATAGACCAAAGTCTTAACGATGACTTTACCTTTATGCATGAATTTTTTGTTTCTTTGTTCTTATTGTTAATATGTGTAATAATTGTATACAACTTTTATTAGAAGGAAAAAAAAATCCAAGTTAAAGAAATTTTAACTCTCAAAAGACTGACCCTATTTGGGAATAAATGTTTTCATTGATGATGACAGAAGATCATTTTGTTTGGCTAGTCTTACTTTTTCTATTCTCAAACCTGGCATTACATCAATCCATTTTCAGATCACCCCTAGAGCCTTAATTAAGGGCATATGTAATTGGGTTGGTTGCTTTAGCCCTAGAGACTTATTATTGAGTTGTGTTTGAGATAGGAGTCACTTAATGTTATGTTTTATTTAGTTCTCTGAATCTGGAAGTAGGTCAGAAGTTTATTTTATTTGCTATGCTTTTTCATTGCATATCACCCCAACCTATTCTTCTTTCTTAAATGAACGTGTAAACTTTATTTCTCTGATTTCTCATGAGTGGTGTCAAAGTTGGACATTTTACTATTTTAAAAATACTTTAAAAATATTTAAAGTTAATCAATATCTCTATAATCTTCTAGAAAAATATACACGCTTTAGAATATTGCTCACCAGATATTTTGCTAATATACTGCCAATGAAATTGTGAAAAATTATGCATCTAAATATTTCCATATAATTTAAATACCTTCAAATGGTGCACTTTGTGTCAACCTAAAATGACTGCAATCTTATTTTATATGTATATAATAAAATCTACATACCATACTGTTTCAATGCTTACCATTATCTATTGTTTTAAAAAAATTTTTAAGTCAGAATTTTTCAGTGTTTCTTTTATTTGAACTTTCATGTAAATTTCATGTTCCTTATGGAATTTATCATAAGTGCGTTTAAAAGTCTATTATTTATTTACATAAATATGCAAATTTAATTTTTAAATTACTAATATTTGTCACCATTAGTGCTCTAAACATGATTTTTTCTTATGAACTGATTTATTATTACAATTATTAGAACACAGTTGATTAAAGCAATGTAAATATAGTACATATTTTGATATAAAATTATTAAACAAAATAATATTTTATTAGAAACAAATTTTAATGAGAACATATTATTGCCCTTTCTATATGCCATGTATCCAAGGATGATTATTACTTATTGCTAGAATAAAATAAAAATCAGCATCAATTTTATTAATATGATTTGCTTTTATGGCTACAAATGCTATGTCCTAAATAAATAGATGTCCTGGGAATGGAATTTTTATTTAATGGCAATAAAATTCATAGTCTATTTATCATCAAAGTTATTTTAATGTTCTACAAACGGATAACTCATTTTGTTTTTTTCTTCAGTCTTGCAGGAAGAAAATAACTGTAAACCTCTACCTACAAAAATCCCTCGTCTTCATTTCTCAATACTCACACCGTTTTTAACTTGTCATTTACTTGATACTGTTAGAATTTCTGATACCCTTGGTCAGTGCTTTAGAATTAGTTTCATATGGCTTTAGGCAGATCAATTTTGAGAAAACTAAGACACTAGATAACAATAACACATTCTCAAATATTAGTCATAGTTATTATTCTTAAATTGGAAAATACTTGCTCAGTTTTAGCCAGATGTTTGCTCATTGCTAGTTTCATCATTCTCATTTCCTCTTGCCGCTTAACACTTCTTGGGCATATTTTTCTTCTTACTAAAACATATTCTTAAGTACTAATTTTCTACGAGAGTCTATAAAGACAAATTCTCTAAGCTTTTGTCTAAGATGATCTTTATTTTTCACCCTGATTAGAATTTCGGGTTTGATACATTCCGTTGTTTTAGGCATTACAAAAGTCTTTTGTTTGTGATTATCATGACTTTTGTTAGCCTATTTTTTTTTTTTTTTTTCCTGTCAGGTTAGTTTGTGATGTTCTCTTTGTCTTTCATGTTTAGCAGTTTCAGCATGATGTCTACTTTCAGTATGCTTATATTATTTTCTACTTTGAACATGATTTACTATTTTAATCTGAGTACTTATATTTTTCTTTATTTCTGAAAAATTCTTACATATTATTGATAAAATATTACTTTTCTTCTATTTTCTCCTACACTCTTACTGGAAACTTTTAAAATTATACTCTCAGTCGTTTTGCCTTTTCATTTATATTAATATGTCTCTATATCTCTGTACTACATTGTCAGTGATTTCTCCAAGTATATTGTCCGGTATTCTAATTCTCACCTCAACAGTATTTAATCTGCCACACAGCTGATCCACTGAGTTTTCTCCTATGAATGAATCTATTTTTCATATCTAAAAATTAAAATTGGTGGTTTTGAATGTCTCCTACTTTATATCTCATAGTGTCTTTTATTTATATTATGCTTTTTTCTTGTCTGTGAAATATATTTTAAAAGATATTTATTATACAATGTTATACAGATAATTTTAAAGTATTTTATTTGAGGTATCTTTAATGCTAATTCCTTTGTTTTTCAAATCAATCTCATTCACAGTGCTTCATTTTCTTTTTTTTTCTTTTTTATTAATTGTTTGAGCTTTTATTTTAAGTTCAGGAGTACATATGCAGGTTTTTTACATAGTAAACTTGCATCATGGAGGTTTGTTGTACAGACTGTTTCATCATTAATAACTCCATCATTACTAGTTCATCTTCAAGGATTTGCCACCCATTCTTTGATTTTGGAAAGCTAAAATTGGAGTTTATTCTATCTGAACTATAGGGCTTTTATTTTCCTGGTCTAGTTTCAACATTTATTTTTCAGGTTGAAGTTCTTGTACCATAAAAATTCTGATATTTTACTCATTCGTTGCTGAGACCAGTGAATTTTATTTCTCATCGTGTATGTGCATATTTATTTTAAAATTAAAATCATCAGATAGATGGTATAATCTCTCACCATTTTCCAGGCCAACAGAAAAAATATTCTCCTAATCTGTCTCTCTCTCTTTTTTTCATTCTTATAGCAAAGTGTTTTGAGTCACAGGCGTTGTTGACCAATTCTCTTTTCTCTGGGTGTGCCAGATGCCCAGCTCCTAGGCCTCAGCACCTATATCTTCATTTCCTGTTCCACATGGCTGCAACTGTAATATTTTATGCTTGAAATTTTGTCTTTGATCTCTTTTTGTCCTTGGAAATTAGGATTTTTAAACTTTTTTTCATATCAGGCAATATATATTTTAAATGATATGTTTTATTCTTTTCATGTCTAGGACCAAACTTCCAGTTGCTTAATAATGCATTTCACTTCAAATTTACCATTTTACATCACATTGTTCCTTTTCCTGAATATCTTACTCCTACCAAAGACCATACTGCACAGTCACCTTGTGTGTTTTTCTTACAATTTTATATTGTGTATGATTAATCACAAGGTTCTACAGATTCTACATTTGTTAAGCCACTTTCATCTTCCCATTTCTTTCATTCCACTTCTCTCTCTTCTATCCTCATTATCTCTCATTTCAGGGTTTTGATACATTTATTATTTGTATTCTAGAATGATCTTTGTGTTAAATAGCTAAAAATGCAAAGACCAGATGAAGACTAAAACTCATTGTAATCTAAATAGAACATTAATGGGAGTAATTCATAAATAACAATAATAAAATTTTAAAATATTTATTAACTGATTAATCTACTTTTTGTACTCCTCAACATATAAAATATTTTTATTCACAAAAGTATTTTTAAAGTGCCATCCAAAAATATAAAAATTGCAAATATTCATATAAAATAAAGCAAAAAATCACATCTTTATTGTCTTAATATTTAAAAACCTTAAAAGCAGAATAATAATTCTTGCAACATTTAAAATAAAATTACCAGCAGTGATCTTCAAATTGCAATTACAGTGAATGAATGTGAACACTTTAAACTGATTCTGAATATAGTAATATTTTTGACAAGTAAAGGTTTTTGACAAGAGGTAAATTTAAATTATACTACATAGTGGATATTTTTAATTTTAGTTTTTTGTTCAAAAACATACATGTGACTTGGCATTGTGGCTCACACCTGTAATCTCAGTGCTTTGGGAGACCAGGATGGGAGGATTTCTTGAGGCCAAGAGTTAGAGGCCAGTCTGGGCAACATAGCAAGACACTGTATTTCCGAAAAACAAATTTAAAGGTTAGTCGTGTGTGATGGTGCACACATGTAGTCCTAGCTACTCAGGAGGCTGAGGCAGGAGGATCACTTGAGGCCAGGAGTTATGAATGAACAACTGCATTTCAGCCTGAGCCAAAGAGTGAGACCCTGTCTCTATAAAAAAGCAAACAAACATAAATGTGTTTTCACATTTTAACTCCATTCAGCATAGCCTTCCTCAGTAAGTACTTTACTTTGGCAAACATCAAATCTTTCAACAAAACTAGATTCTATGAAATTCTAGCCTTCGCCATTTTATTCTATTATTAAACAATATGAACTTAATTCAAAATACAAGATTCATCAAAATATGCTAACTAGAATTCAAGATACACCAAAATACCATTATAGAATTTTAATATTAAAATATACACACAACTTGAATTTTTCTTGTCTAATTCTGTCTTGCATGTATAGGCATTGATTTTAGTATTCTGTTTCTAAGCTTGGTTTTTAAGATTTGTAATTAAGATTTTTGAAATATGAACTTTTGGCAGCCCATTTCTATAATAATGATTAAAGCTTTATAATTGCTTTTGAACAAAATGTAAACCAAATTTAGAGAAATAATTTATTTTACAAAGTTTTTGAAAATATACAACATAAAAGTTGAGTTACAAACCACTTTACAGTGTCTGAAACATTTCTAAAAACTGTTTGATGATTAGAGAAAAAGAAATAAAATGTGAACTGCTGGAGCAAGTATATTTTTATGTGTGTTCAGTATCAGATTTGTACAAATATACAACTGTTGCAGCCACAGCTTCTAATCCGCCTTCTAGAACTTCAGAGCTTTTTGGATTAAAATATTAATTTTGTGTGGACCACAACCAGTTTTATGTGTATTTCTCTTTCATAGACTTTTCAATTACTAAGAATTTTCTTTTTTACCATGATGCAGTCAAAAGATTTTTATCATTGATACTGAAGTTTTAAACAAAATTTATCATAGCAGGTGCAATTATATCAGGCATTTAACGTTCAATAAGTGTTGCTTTGACTCCATGTTCTCCCTTCACTTTCCTGAGAAATGAAAGTGTAATATGGTTGGGCCTCTGTATTTGTGGATTCTGCATTTATATATTCAACCAACCGAAGACTGAATATATTTGGAAAAAATATTTAAAAAATAAAAACAAAACCCCACAATAAACAATAAAGAATAATAGAAATTAAAAGTAGAGTATAACAATGATTTACATAGTATTTACATTGTATTTGGTATTATAAGTAATCTAGAGATGATTTAAAGTACAGGAGAGGATATGTGTAGGTTATTTGCAAATACTATGCCATTTTACATAAAGGATTGAACATCTGTGAATTTTGATATTCTGGAGGATCCTAGAACCAATCCCCGTCAGATACTAAGGAGTGAGTGTATTCCATTTGTTATTAAACATGCATTTTAGGTTTCCTTAACATTCTTCCTGGATTTTGTTTTTTTGTTTTTGTTCGGTTGGTTGTTCTCTGTTCTTTTTTCTTTCTTTAATGTATTACTTTTAAAGTAAATAAAAGTTTTGATTTACCTCATAGTATAAGTTACAAAACCACTGTAGCAAGACCCCACGGACTATTATCTCTACACTCAAAGTCAGAATGACTTAGCCTTGGTTTCGTTCATGGACCCACTTTGTTGTGTTTTCTAACTTCATTCTATCGATATCCTGGGCAGCTTGGTGCATTTTGAAAGGTATGGTGTGGACCATAGCACAACCACCTGGTAGACTAAGTGGCCAGTGAGGGCATCATTATAATATACTTTTCCAATACTACCTTAGAATTAATGGTTTTAATTGCTTGACCCTAGTGGCATGTATCCTAGAGTGTTTTATTTTATTTACACACACCTTGCATATTCCTCAAAAGGGGCTTCTTAGTTAACTTACAACTAGAAATTGCATCCTTGGTCTACTTGGGAGGATTCTCTTAATAGTGTACTGGAGCTGGTTCACACCAGTTCATGAGTCCACCTGTGCGCATCTCTCTCAACTCCATGTTCACTAATCCATGAAGAGAGCTTGAAATCCCCTATCGTGACAGCATTTACAGGAAAATCACCAAACGATACAAACCAGTCACCCCAATTCCTACACACAGTTGTTAATCATCTATCAGCACATCACTAAACTCAACTCTACATAGCTTCTTCATCATGAAAACTATGGGATATATTAGTTCTTGCTATCTTCATTCCCCAAGCAAGATTCAGGAGTCTTTATAAAAGCGTTTTTGCCAGCACAAATCCTCTGACGTAACATTTTCAGTTATGACTGCTTTAATTAATTTTGCTCAATTGGGACTTACAAATAAGAATTGCCAATTAAAAATAATACAAGGAGGCTGGGTGCAGTATCTCATGCTTGTAACCCTAGCACTCTGGGAAGCCAAGGAGGGCGGATCACTTGAGACCAGGAGTTCAAGACCAGCCCGGCCAACATGGCAAAACCTCATCTCTACAAAAATTAGCCGGGTGTAGTTGAATATGCCTGTAATCCCGGCTACTAGGGTGGCTGAGTCAGGACAATTGCTTGAGCCTAGGAGGTGGAGGTTTCAGTGAGCTGAGATGGTGCCATTGCACTCCAGCCTGGGCAACAGAGTGAGACTTTGTCTCAAGAAATAAATAAATAAATAAATAAACAAAGTCATCATAATATAAGTAATTAGACATAGCTGAAGGATTATTTTTTAAATAAAATATTTCCCTATAACAACCAATTATCTTTCAGTCTATTCTAAAACCTCTTTCCAGGTTAAATTTCTCAAAACGTAGTATTCCATGGTGTATATGTGCCACAGTTTCTTAATCCAGTCTATCGTTGGTCGACGTTTGGGTTGGTTCCAAGTCTTTGCTATTGTGAGCAGTGCCGCAATAAACAACTGTGCAGCCATAAAAAAATGATGAGTTCATGTCCTTTGTAGGGACATGGATGAAGCTGGAAACCATCATTCTCAGCAAACTATCGCAAGGACAAAAAACCAAACACCACATGTTCTCACTCATAGGTGGGAATTGAACAATGAGAACACATGGATGCAGGAAGGGGAACATCACACACCGGGGACTGTTGTGGGGTAGGGGGAGGTGGTAGGGATAGCATTAGGAGACATACCTAATGCTAAATGACGAGTTAATGGGTGCAGCACACCAATATGGCACATGTATACATATGTAACCTACATGTTGTGCACATGTACCGTAAAACTTAAAATATAATAATAATAAAATTTAAAAAAAAAGAAAATTCAAAATATTCTGTTAAAAAAAAATTCTCAAAACAAATTTGGAGCGTGTTACTTAATGCCTGTAAGTTCTTTAGTTTCTCCACTCTTCCTGCCAAATAATGCTCAAACCTCTTTGCTGAGTTTTGAAGGTCCTCAGTGGTCTGGCCTACATTCAACTGTACAGTCCCTGATCTTACAACCTCACTAAATTGTTTCTAAAACTAGAGGACCATTTTCCGCTGAATATGTTTCACTCTTTCCCAACCAGTGTTTGCTCTTACCATTCCCTATACCTGCATCACATTTTTTTGTCACTTCTCAAAATTTAATTATAGTGGAAATGCGTTAGTGTGAAGTGATCTTTACCTCCTAGGAGCACCTTAACATTTAATTCACATGTTCTTTTTTGCTGTTTAACATCTACCATTGGTATTATTGTGAGGCTACATGTCTTTTTTACTAGTCGTGTTATTTGCTATCTAGAGTGGGACACTTTGAAGCATGAAACTAATTAGCCTGGAACATCATATGGAACCTGAGATTATATACAGGGCAAATTGAGACATATGGTCACTCCATCATTAGACTTATTTCCCATAATTATAAACTTTGTTAAGTAGTGATAAAATCAGCATAGAAATTCGATGTGTATTTATTGAATGATAATTTAGCAAAATGTCTCTTATCAGTATTTCTTCAAAATCAGAGCTTTTTATTCTTGACATTTTAATTAATTATTCACATTAATTGGTTTTATATAACTAGTTTTGAAATGGTTCATATAGAACAGGAACTTCAGCTTGATTTATAGCATAGCCTTCTGATATCTTCTGCAGACTTCGTATTTGGTGAATGGCTGGGCCAGACCCAACAGATGCCATTCTTCTTATGACTGGGGACAATTCTGGGAACAAAACGAGCTGTATCTCTATTGGGCTGTATCTAGGCATGTGAAGTGGTGGCATGCTTCCACGTATGTTTTCTCTCAGGGGACAGAGCAGCTTTTTGGGGGAGAGAAGTGATTCTAAGAGAAGAAATAACTAGGTATGATTAACTATACCTAGTACCAAAGCTTTAGTTACTGGAGGTCAGTAACCATTGGAGTACAAGAGTCTAGCAGTTTGGTTTGAATTTGGTCTCTGACAAAGACTGCTAGTTACTCCTGTGTTTTTCAAAGGAATGAGAGAGCCATAAGCAAACATTACAAAACTCTTTCATTAAAATCACCCAAGTATTCAATACTTTGCCCATTCACACTAGTGTGGCATATTTGTTAATCTTGATGCTCTGAGCACTTATCTTCTCACCTAGCAAAAATTTGAAGTTCTTCTTTAACCCTCAATCTGAAATATTCTCAAACGTCCCCAATAATGATTGTGTGGCACATATTTTTCATCACTTTAAGGGTCCTATGTGAGCTGATATGTGCCTTAGGAGTTTTAGGGGAGGGAGTAGGTGACTCATATATAATCATCCCACATTTAGCTTGCACCTGCTCTGTGCCAGGTGACGGTCTATGTTCTGTGATATGGTATTCTTTTTTAAAAAATTTTTTTGTTAGTGACGATCAGACAGGTCTGTATATTTCTGAGGCCTGAGTTTTGAGTCTGAGTTCATTCCCACAGACTTTGGGCCTTACGCAAACAATCAATACTGGTGCAGACCGAAATCTCTAGGATGTAAAGAAGTTTTGTAAATATTCTTTAGTTAGAATCCTCTTCTGCTCCAGCTACACAGAAGAGCTCAAGGGGGTGATGATATCTAATTTCATTGTCAGTTTAGCAGAAACTCTACTGGTTTAGCAGAAAGAATTTGTTCCACAAACAATACATCCCTGTGGTCCCTTTCATCAGTGTGTAGTGAAAAATGTTAGAGGAAACATTCATTTTTCCTGCCGCTTTCACTGAATACTTTTTACAATAAATTTCAACAAGAGTTAGCAAGGTAAAGCTCAGGAAATGACAAAGCTAAACATGAAACAAATTTGACCAACAAGGAATTAATCTCCTCATAAGCTGAGAAGGCTGGTGAAGTATAAGAAGAAGCTAAAAATCATAGCAGAAAAATAGAAGCATCTTTGAGGGAAAGATGACTGTGAAACAATGAATTTGTGTGCATAAAGCCTAGGGCTTTATTAAAGTTTTTTTGTTTGTTTGTTTTTTTTTTTTTTTTTTTTTGAGACAGGGTCTTGCTTTTTTCCCTAGGCTGGAGGGCAGTGGCGCAATCATGGCTCACTGCAGCCTTGACCTCCTGGGCTCAAGAGACCCTTTCACCTTAGCCTCCCAAGTAACAAGTAGCTGGGACTACAGGTGCACGTGACTACACCCAGCCAATATTTGATTTTTTTTTTTGTAGAAACGGGGTTTCATCATGTTGCCCAGGCTGGTCTCAGACTCCTGGGCTCAAGCGATCTGCCTGGTTGAGCTTCCCAACATACTGGGATTATAGGCGTGAGTCACCGTGCCTGGCTGCTATGGGGCTTTAATATGTTTTGGAAGTATTCTTAGAGGACAGGGAGTCATGTGGGAACGAGGGGGCAGGAAGTGGTAAAATATGGATTATCATCTTTTATGACACCCCATTATTAATATTAGGATGGCTAGACCTGAATAATTTCTGACTGTAGAAGGTTGTATGTTTTTATATTTAGAATTTCTTCCTAACTCTACTCTCTCTGAACCTTCCTAGCTGTTGCTAAGGATTGAATTATATATGTCTTTGTTCAAGAAGCTTTGTTATGGCCCCTGGCCAAAAACATTAGAATTCATACTTGACCATTAATAATTAACACAGCCATCCATATATCTAAATCCTTTGTATCTTTAGGCTGGTTCAAATTTTATCAAATTTTACAAAGGTTTTTTTTTTTTTTTTACTACTTTTGCTAATTATGATCAAGTCAGATGAAAAGATAATGTGAGTCAGAAATTGACCCTAGTTAAGGGTGGAAATAACTGTATGTGCAGGAAAGAATATGCTAAGAACGATTAAGAATACGCATAGTGTGTTTAAAATGGTTATCTCTGGATATTGGAATTAAGAACATGAAAGGGAGTTTTACTTTTTACTTTACACAATTACACAATTTTGTTTGTTTGTTTGAGACAGAGTCTCACTCTGTTGCCCAGGCTGGAGTGCAGTGGCATGATCTCAACTCACTGCAAGCTCCGCCTCCTGGGTTCAAGCGATTCTCCTACCTCGGCCTTCCAAGTAGCGAGTAGCTGGGACTGCAGATAACGCACCACCATGCCCAGCTAATTTTTCTATTTTTCATAGAGACTGGGTTTCACCATGTTGGCCAGGGTGGTCTCGATCTGTTGACCTGACGATGTGCCTGCCTTGGCCTCCCAAAGTACTGGGATTACAGGCATGAGCCACCACGCCTGGCCTACATTGCACAATTCTTTATTTGAACTTTGATGCCTGTATTTCTTAGATGAGAGTAAAAGACAAAATGAATTGATAAAGTGTTTAAAATACATTGAATTTGGAACAGTCACTAGCCACGTGGAAAACATATTTTGATAACCTTTCATCATATTGCATATCAAAATAAATTCCAGATGGATCAGAGTATAAGTTTATCTATGACATTCAACACTAGAAAAATATAGGTGATTATCTAATACTGATTGAAGAATGCCTTTAAGAAAAAGAAAAAACATCAAAGAAATGAAAGAAAGGAAAACATCAATGGAGATGACAGTGTCTGTACTATAATAACCAAAACCTATAGACTGAAAAAATATTCACAAATAAGTTGACATGTAAATGTTAATGTACTATATAAAGCTTGCATATATCAATTGGGGAAAACTCTCATGCCCCACTAAAATAATATGACTGGCTTACAGAAGATAAAATATAAATGCCCTGATAAGATCAGCAATATTAATATAGTCAGAAGTGAAGATTAAAACAACATTCTTGGCCAGGTGCCATGGCTCACACCTGTAATCCCAGCACTTCAGAGGCCGAGGTGGGTGGATCACCTGAGGTCGGGAGTTCAAGACCAGCCCTGGCCAACATGGTGAAGCCCCGTCTCTAGTAAAAATACAAAAATTAGGCGGGCATGGTGGCATACTCTTGTAATCCCAGCTACTCTGGAGGCTGAGGCAGGAGAATCACTTGAACCTGGGAGGTGGAGGCTGCAGTGTGCTGAGATCGAGCCACTGTACTCCAGCCTGGGCAGCAGAGTAAGACTCTTTCTCCAAAAAAAAAAAAAAATATATATATATATATATATATTTCATATATATGTATTTCATATATATATATTTCTCATATATGTATGTCATATATATTTCTCATAAATGTATTTCATATATATATTTCATATATATGTATTTCATATATATATTTCATATATATGTATTTCATATATGTATTTCATATATATGTATTTCATATATGTATTTCATATATATGTATTTCATATATGTATTTCATATATATGTATTTCATATATGTATTTCATATATGTATTTCATATATATGTATTTCATATATATGTATTTCATATATGTATTTCATATATATGTATTTCATATATGTATTTCATATATATGTATTTCATATATATGTATTTCATATATATGTATTTCATATATGTATTTCATATATATGTATTTCATATATGTATTTCATATATATGTATTTCATATATGTATTTCATATATATGTATTTCATATATATGTATTTCATATATATGTATTTCATATATGTATTTCATATATATGTATTTCATATATATATTTCATATATATGTATTTCATATCTATGTATTTCATATATATATTTCATATCTATGTATTTCATATATATGTATTTCATATATATGTATTTCATATATGTATTTCATATATGTATTTCATATATGTATTTCATATATGTATTTCATATATATATTTCATATATATATTTCATATATATATTTCATATATATATAAAATTTCAATGTATATATTTCATATATATATAAAATTTCAATATATTGTAGGATAAGAGCCCCCATCCTGCAATCCTTGTAGTTTTAAATCTGTAATAGTGTTTGCCTATTATTACATGCTTATTTATATAAACTTAGTATCAGTTGACTGTATCTAAAAATAGTCTATTGATATTTTCTGTGGATTTCATGAATTTTATAAATGATCATAAGAAAATTTAATGTCTTCATGATATTGAGTTGTTTCCCTTGGGAGCAGGGGCTATGTCCATTTGCCCAAGATTATACCTGTGACTTAGAGTAGCGCTTTATAGTTTACCTCACATAGGTTTTGCAAATTTCCTGTTATTTCTAACTACATTATCTTGTGCACTGCCATTGTAAATGGGGTTTTCTCTATCATTATATCATCTATCTAGTTATTGTTTGTGAAATCTATGAAGGCTATTGACTTACATAAGTTAGTTTTATCTCCTGCTACCTTATTGAATTTTTATCGTTACTTAAAATGGTGAGAAATTTTCATTGATTCTCCTGGGTTTCCTAGGTATATAATAATATCTTCAGCAAATAAAAATAGGTTTAGTATTTCTTTTGCAGTTAAGATTCTAATGGATTTTTTCCTACTTAAATTTGCTGATACCTCAGGAAGAATTATCAGTGGTAGTAAAAATAGTGTGCATACTATTTTTTCCCCATATAAGTGGAAATTCTTTAGTTATTATCTATTAATTAAGATTCTGGGATAATGATCAACTTAAAGGTATTACGTAAGAAAGCATTCATTAATTCTTAATTTTTAACTTTTCTAAAGAAGCAATGTTGAGTTTGTAAAAAGCTCTTATAAGTCAAATAAAGATTTTTTTTTAGGTCTGTTAATATGTATGACTTGTTTTTCCTCACACGTCTGACACTCATTGTGCAGAGTTTATTCCCACATCCACCAATTCTGGGACACAAGCTGGGCATCTTACAATTAATTTAATTCTGACACTATTTACCTGGAGTTAGTGTCAGATCCCACAAGTTAAGGGCTCAGTCAGTCCCCAAGACTGTCCCTACAGCAGATGTCAATCGCAAATCCTAGGCTACATATATTTCTGACCAACCAGCTATAAATCAAGGGTTCTCATGTCCCTCGCCCACTTTTTGATGGGGTGGTTTGTTTTTTTCTTGTAAATTTATTTGAGTTCATTGTAGATTCTGGATATTAGCCCTTTGTCAGATGAGTAGGTTGCAAAAATTTTCTCCCATTTTGTAGGTTGCCTGTTTACTCTGATGGTAGTTTCTTTTGCTGTCCAGAAGCTCTTTAGTTTAATTAGATCCCATTTGTCAATTGTGGCTTTTGTTGCCATTGCTTTTGGTGTTTTAGACATGAAGTCCTTGCCCATGCCTATGTCCTGAATGGTATTGCCTAGGTTTTCTAAGAAGACATTTATGCAGCCAAAAAACACATGAAAAAATGCTCATCATCACTGGCCATCAGAGTGCAAATCAAAACCACAATGAGATACCATCTCACACCAGTTAGAATGGCAATCATTAAAAAGTCAGGAAACAACAGGTGCTGGAGAGGATGTGGAGAAATAGGAACACTTTTATACTGTTGGTGGGACTGTAAACTAGTTCAACCATTGTGGAAGTCAGTGTGGCGATTCCTCAGGGATCTAGAACTAGAAATACTATTTGACCGAGCCATCCCATTACTGGGTATATACCCAAAGGACTATAAATCATGCTGCTATGAAGACACATGCACACGTATGTTTATTGCGGCTCTATTCACAATAGCAAAGACTTGGAACCAAGTCAGATGTCCAACAACAATAGACTGGATTAAGAAAATGTGGCACATATACACCGTGGAATACTATGCAGCCATAAAAAATGATGAGTTCATGTCCTTTGTAGGGACATGGATGAAATTGGAAATCATCATTCTCAGTAAACTATCTCAAGAACAAAAAACCAAACACCGCATATTGTCACTCATAGGTGGGAATTGAACAATGAGATCACATGGACACAGGAAGGGGAACATCACACTCTGGGGACTGTTGTGGGGTTGGGGGAGTGGGGAGGGATAGTATTGGGAGATATACCTAATGCTAGATGACGAGTTAGTGGGTGCAGCACACCAGCATGGCACATGTATGCATATGTAACTAACCTGCACAATGTGCACATGTACCCTAAAACTTAAACTATAATAATAAAAGAAAAAAATAAAAATAATTAAAAAAAAAACAAGGGTTCTCAGGATACCCTTCTTGGGTTCCAGGATTTTCTAAAATAACTCACATAGCTCAGGAAAGCAGTTTACTTCCTATTACCAGTTGATTATAAAGTATGTGGCTCAGGAACAGCCAAATGAAAGAGATACATAGGGCAAGGTATGTGGCAAGGGGTACCTCTGCAGGCACACCACCCTCCCAAACCTCCATGTGTTCACCAATGTAGAAGCCCTCTGAACCCCACTGTGCAGGGTTTTTATGGAAGTTCTATTAGGAAGCATGATTGATTACATCATTGGCTCTTGGTGATTACTGAATCTCTAGTCCCTCTCTTCTCCCTGGAGGTTGGGGAGTATGGCAGAAAGTTCCAACTCTCTAATTATATTGTTTGTTCTTCTTGCAACCCAGTCTATGCTGGGGCTATATAGGGGCCCATCAAGAGTTACCTTCTTATCATGAGCTCAGATATGGCAGAAAGGGGTTTATTGTGTATAACAAAAGGGGTTTCTCTCACCCCATCAATCAGGAAATTCAGAGGGCTTAGAAGTTCTGTGTTAGAAACTAGGAACAAAGACTAAATATGTATTTCTTATTATCACACTGTGGTATATTATGTTAATGGGTTTTCCATTATTTAACTGGCATTGCATTACATAAATAAATCCTAATTGTTTATGTATTATCATTTTTTCATGTAATGTTGAATTCTGCTAGCTAAAATTTTATCTAGGACATTTGACATGATATTTGTAGGTAATGTTGTTTGGTAATTTTCTTCTTTTATGGCACCTTTATCTGAATTAGTTATTCATATTATGTGTTTGTTGCTAAAAAGAAGTTGGAGTTTTCTCTCTTTTTTTTAGCTTCTATGCTCTGGAACAACTTATGTGGCATTTGGAAGTATCTTTTTTGAAGGATGGGTAGAGTCTTTGAAAAACCATCTGGGTCTGATTATTTTGTCAAAGTCTATTTCTTCTGTATAAGTTCATCTAAGCTTTCTATCTCTAATGAAGAAGTTAATTTCACGAACTGTGTTTCCCTGTGTAAGGATAAAGGTTAAATGTCATTTAACCTTTCAAATCTCTCTGCATACAGTCTTCAAAATAAACTCATTTTGTATGTTTGTATTGTTACAGTAGTTATTTTTCCATTGTATTTATTTTATTTTATTTTTTATTTTATTTTATTTTTTTGAGATTGAGTCCCGCTCTGTCGCCCAGGCTAGAGTGCAGTGGCACAATCTCGGCTCACTGCAACCTCCGCCTGCCAGGTTCAAGGAATTCTCCTGCCTCAGCCTCCTGTGTAGCTGGGTCTACAGGCGGCCGCCACCATGCCCGGCTAATTTTTTATTTTTAGTAGAGACGGAGTTTCACCATCTTGGCCAGTCTGGTCTCGAACTCCAGACCTTGTGATCCACCCGCCTCGGCCTCCCAAAGTGCTGGGATTACCGGCGTGAGCCACCTCGCCCGGCTTTCCATTGTAGTTTTACGTTTTGTATCATTGTACTTATTTATGTTTTTTCTCACCTGAATACATTAAGTTATAGTTTGTATGCAGTATTAAATTTTTCAGGGACCAGCATTTTGATATGACAATTTAAGCTCTCACTTTTCTGTTTTCTATCTCATAATTTCTGCTTTTATCTTGTTTCCTTTGTTTTGGATTCCATTGGTTTATTTATTGTTCTGCTTCTGATTTTAATTTGGGAATTTAATTTATTCATTTTCATTGTTTCTGTTTAATTACTAAACATACTGAAGGCTATAAACTTTATTTTGCTCAGTGCTTTAAATGTTTCCCATATATTTGGGTATGAGGTGTTTTTTTCCACAATTGTGTAACTTTCATATATATGTTCTGTTTCAGCCATAAATCCAGGTATTATTTAATAGGATTTTTTTTAATTTCCATGTTGAAGTCTTTTAAAAATTCTGTTATTAATTTTAAATATTATTACATTGCAATCAGAGAGTTTTATTTTAATTATTCTACTTTATGCTACTTATGCTTTCTTTGTGACCTAATATATTATAAAGATCTAAGTAGATAAATAGATAGATAGATAGTCAACCTTCCTAATAATTATATTCTTGATCATGGGATTTAGGCCTTCTTTATTCTCACATATATTTTTGGCCACTTGACCTTTCTTATACTCAGAGTGGTGTGTTAAAATATCTCATTGTTAGTGTGTTTCTACCTATTTCTCTTTGCATTTCCAATAGTTTCTTGCTTTAAAAACAGCTACCGTATTATTCAGTGCACAACTGTTATATCTCCATTGTGAATTGTAGCTTTCAGCATTAAATATCATACTTTTTTCATTGCACTTCTTATCACAATCCATGCCAAATATCTATCTATCTGTCTATCTGTCTGTCTGTCTGTCTGTCTATCTGTCTATCTATCTATCTATCTATCTGATTGTCCCCCTTTTCTGACCTCTCAATTCCCTGAGCTCTTCTGCAGTGACTTTCTCTTTAAACCAAACTCAGTGCTTCATCCACATAGTCATACCTAGAACTTGTCCCATTGCCAAAACCTGAAACCTTACATAATCTCTATTGCAATCATCCCCTTTATTGATTTCCATCTCCTACTTTGCTGCTATCTTCCTCTCATTCTGAAATTTGAACAATGCTTAGATTTCATCAGGATGTACCCTTTAGTTATATTTTCAGCCCTCAGGACTCCATAATGTTTTTCCACATCCATTCCTGGCTTAAATTATATGGTTCATTCATACACCCTCAGTTGCCTTATCCTTCTCTCGTTTCCAGGTTCTCCATTAGAAAAAGACCAATTATCTGACTACTGCACCTCTACTCCCAAGCCAATGAGTTTATCTGAAGGAAAACATGGCAGTATGTGGTCTGGCCTCCCTATGTATTTATGGCCATCAGTCCTAAACAGGCTTTTCGTGTTCAACTGTGTAATACATCTGTGTTCTTCTCAACCAAATGACTCTTTTGTACTTTTCTCTCTTTATTCACCTAACATCTTCTTTTAGTCTCATTCACAGAAGATGACCATTCTTATTTCACTGGAAAAAAAATTCAATTAGATAAGAATTACATCAAATTCTTACTACCATATTTATAAATCAACTTTCATATGTGTTTTCCCTTTTGTTCCTAAAAAAGTATCTACCTATGTACTAAATCATCTTTTTTTCTTTCTTTTTGAGACAGGGTCTCTCTGTCACCCATACTGGTGACCTCCTGGGCTCAGGTTATCCTCCCATCTCAGCTTCCTGAAGAGTTGGGACTACAGGCAGGCACCACCACGCCCAGCTAATTTTTGTATATTTGTGTAGAGACAGTGTTTTGCCATGTTGTCCAGGCTGATCTCTGACTCCTGGACTCAAGTGATTGGGCTGCCTCGGCCTTCCAAAGTGCCGGGATTATAGGTGTGAGCCATTGCACCTAGGCTTTGTGTTTCTTACCTTACTTGAGAACTTTAAACTAGCAAGTCTCCATTTTCTCATGTGTCATCAATTTTCTTTTTTAAAATCGTTAATATATCTGTGTATTTTTTATTTTTATTTTAACTTCCGGGGTACATGTGCAGGATGTGTAGGTTTGTTACATAGGTAAACGTGTGCCATGGTGGATTGCTGCACCTATCAACCATCAACTAGATATTAAGTCCAGGTGTGGCTATTTCTCAGAGATCTAGAATCAGTTTTTTTATCTCCAGTTTTCATTCCAGTTCTCTGCTATCATTCATACGAAAAGGTCTTGAAAGATTTCCGTAAACCTACCATTTACAATTCCTCTCATCTCATTCTTTCTTTATGCCTTTTGTTCTATCTTTTGCCCCCAGCATTCCACCAAAATTGATTTTTTCAAATCATTTAGTGACTGCAAATTCACCAGACATAGTCCTCAATTCTTCATTCTTTCCTTCAAAATTGTTTTTGATTTTGTTTTTTAGGGTACTATACTTTGTTTAATTTCTACCTCTAGTCTTCCATCACTGGTTCTACCTGATTGAACCTAATAATGTTGTAGAGCCTTGGGTGAGGAGTCTTGAGAGCTCACTTATTTTTATTGTCTTCTCTGAATATCATGGATTTCATTCCTTAAAATGCCATCTATGGTGAGTAGTCACAAATGATTATCACTAGCCCATACCTCTCTTTTGAATTTTAGAATTATATATCCAAGTTGGTCTCAACCACTTAGGGATCATATCCATATTTCAGATTTAACATGTCCAAAATGAAACTGTTAATTATGCATCGATGTTCCAGTAAATCTTTTCCATTTAGTGAATGCCAACGGTCTTTTGCCAGTTGCTAAGGCTCAAAATCTGGGAGCCACCCCACTCTTTCTTGCTTAACCTCATGCACTCAATCAGCAAATACTAACCTCTAGAATATGATTTCTTATTAAATCAGTTGCTACCATCCTTTTCCAAGCCTCATTTTCTTTCCTCTAGATTATTGCAAAAGCCTCTTGACTGATCTTCTCCTTCTGTTCTTTGCAATCTAAAGCAGGTTATTATCAATACTTCAGTCAGTAGCAGTGACTACTGTCTTTATTATAAGTCAGATAATATCATAATGTCACATCTATGCTCAAAATCTTACAGTGGATTTTTATTTCATTAGCATAAAAGTAAAAACCTTTACAATTAACTACTAAGTCCCTCTTGAACTGCTACTGCTTCTCTACAACACGTCTCATCACCTCACGGGTCTCATTTGTTTCTTCTTGTGCCTCACTCTCTTGGCTCATTTCCCACTGGTTTCCTTGCTATTACTCGGATACTCCAAGCAGGCTGCTATATCTGAGTCTTCGCATTTCTTATCTGCCTTACTGTGTTTTCTCCAGGTATCTCCAAAATTCTACAGGAGTCACTCCCTTGCCTTCTTCAGTTATTTGTTCAAAATGCTATCTATTCAGTGAGGCTGCTCCTACAAATCTGCTTAAAATTGCGCTTAACCCACCTGTACTTCCTACCCTTTTTCCACTTTCTGTTATTCATCGCCCTTTTTACCAGCCCATATACTATATAATTTCCTTGAGATTTCTTTCTCACCTCACCAAAATGTAAGTTCTGTGAAGCCACAGATATCCTCTCATGCTCACTTCTCTGTCTCGAGAACATAGAAGATTATCTGGCACAGAATAAATACTCAGAATTTGTTCAACAAAAGAATGAATGATGGAATTATTTTTCTGATGTTTCTTTATAATAGTTACTGTTGGTTGGGTATACACATTTTCCATAAAACCTTCAACCTATAGCACAAGGTCGTTACTAAGAGACTTCTGTTTTGCAAATTTAGTCTTCATGTAATTCTCAATGCTAATATTGGACCTACCTACTGTGAGAGTATTCCATGAATACTACCCTTAGGATCTAAAACCTAGTCATTGTAATCTTATTTCCTTTCTTATTGTATATCCTAAAATCCTTTCAATTCCTTTGAGTTTCTCCATTTCCATTAATTTTCTCTAGTTTATTCTAGCCCATATTGATCTATATCTTCTTTGAATCTTCATGGCATATAAAGATTACTCTATAAATTTAGCTTTTGTTTTCTTCTCTAGTTCTCTAGTTTATGTCAGCCCATATTGATCTCTAGTTTATTCCAGCCTATATTGTTCTCCATCTTCTTTAACCCTCAAGGCATATAAAGATTATTCTATAAATTTAGCTCTTTTTTCTTCTCCATATGTAAATCTTATTTATACATGTGTACAACAAATAATGTAAAGATAACGTTTCCTAATTTTTATGTGTCACCCTAAACCTGTCACTATTATGAGTTTATAGTTGTCAGTGCGTAACCTCCAGGTTACTGACTTCCTAGCTAACTGAGTAAATGACTGGCTGGTTAACTGATTGTTTTTTGATTGATTAATTAATACGGCCAGGGTCAGAATGAGTAGACTCTCAGAGGAATTCTTTCGTTACCCCTGGGGAAAGAGGACTGAAAGTTCAATTCAGAGATCATCTTAGAATGCCCCAAAAATATAGAAACACTTTTTTTTATATTTAAATACTGAAGTTTAGGATAAAATTAGTGTGGGTATTTAGAAATTTAGAGTGTTTTATTTTAATGGATATAGTCATAAGAAACAGATTTAAAGTCATTGTTACAGCAAAGGTTATTGCTAATACCGGAAAATGTTATCACTTAACTGAACTCTAATACCAGAAAATGTTGTCATTTAACTGAACTGGCTTGCATACACAAAGATTTTTTAATGATTCTAATAATACTTATTTCTGATATCTTATTCAGGAGACTGAGTCACTAATTGTCCCACAAGAATGTTATGGCAAATTATAAGCTTTTTTGGACATCTGGATTCTTTGAAGGAAGAGTTTACTTTAAATTCCAAATTTAATAAAATCCAGAGATTTCCTGAAGGTGTTTACCATCTGGGAGGAATTTTGCTATTTTGTGAATATTTAAAATATATGAAACAAAAGAACAATAAAAATAATTTTATTGGCTTTTATAGGGTAAAAATTATGCATCTTTTTTCAATGCTAACTTATTCATTTGTGTGTTTCATTTATAATCTCCATAGAATGATATATTCGTGACTGCAGGTGGCAAAAATATTTAGACATGCACTGTGAAATTCCACATTCTGTGGGGCTTCCTTATTGCATTTGTATTACACACTCAGTAAGAAAAATGCAAGCTGCCATTGTATTAATCAATTTAAATTTTTACCAAAAACTATGAGTTTTATTAATGATTGTAGTGATTTTATATATACTTATTCAGTGGATAATATATGCTAATCTTTGAGCTAGATCCTGCTTACTCAGTAGACAGAAAAAAATCAAGTCTCGCTGTGTAACTAGTATGCTTAATAGTTTCCAAGATGCTTTTCATTAACCACATAAATATTAAAAACTAAAATGTAATTCTTTCAATATAAATATATGAATATGAATAGAAAATACTTTACACTAGTGCTGAAAAGAGAACTTGAGTAAGAATATGAAGATTTAGGTATCAAATCTGTTTACTAGTTGTGTTACTGTGATTGGATTACAACACACTTTTCATATTTAGAGTTTAGTCAATTTCATATAACCAATTTGTTTCAGAAACTTGAAATAGATAAATAAATTACTGTGTTGTGCTTGGCATAGTATCTGATATTCAATAGTTATTATATTTATGAAAATATTAATGAATCAACTAAAGCAATATACTACAGGCTGTTTACATGAAGGAATATAAGATGGCTGACCAAGCCAACAATTTCCTATATTTAATAGCCATTTGATGAAAGTTGTCTTTGAGTACTATACTCTATTATTCTTTTAACTTATAGAGAACTGAGAAGTTTGTATTGCTATACCAATTTAGTCTTTCCTATTTAAAACTCTCCTTTCTTCTCCTTTGTGTCAAACTAGGCACCTCATATCCTCCCCTACATCTTAGCCTTCATCTTACCACTACATCCACAGAGCTCCAGCATAATAAGAATCACAAGTAAGTAGATCTTTAAAGAGTGAATTGGTGCATCTTGAAAAGACACAGGAACCAGATGTGGGATATTTTCCATCATCAGAATAAATATTAACAGTAAATGGATTTTAACCCATTTATTAGAAGTCAATTAGCCTGTAGAAATAGAAATTAATTACTTAATAATTTGTGATTTGATTTTTCTCTCACTAGTTGATTGCCCAATTATATCCTAAGTCCTTTATATTCTAAATAATCATGTAATTACTTAATATTTAATTAATTGGGCAATTTAAGCAGTAAGAGAGGAAAAAATTGTATTTATAGTAGAATAGCAACAAGTAAATGCAGAAGAAACAATGGTGTTAGAAAAATCATTACTTTTTGTAACATACTTGATTACCTAATTAAAAGTACAATCATTAATATGTTAATAATGTTTGTAAATGTTTGTTGAGAAACAGGGTATTTTCATATTCCCAAACCACTTCTCCATAAAATACTTATAAATTACAATGAATAAAATAGTATTACAGTAGAGAAACCTGGGAGATGCTGCCTTCTACGAATGAAAAAGTTAACCTCATTAATGGGATAAACTGCCATTGTGTGCCTCTAGCTATGGTGCACTGGGAAGGGCACAGTCTGAATTCCTGGCATTCCTGATAAAGACCAAAAAAAGCCTTTATTATGAGGATATATCAGAGAAGCTCAAATTGAGGACTATTCTACAAAATAGCTAATATTTACTGTCTAAAATGTCAAGGTCATGAAGACAAAAAAAGGTTCCAGACTGAGAGTCAAAGGAGAGACATGGCAACTAAATGCAATGTATGATCACAGATTGGATTGGATTGGATTCTGGATCTGATTTTGAGTTTGCTTTTTTTATAAAGGACATTCTTGAAACAACTGATAAAATACAAATAAGATTTGTACATTACATAATATCACTATAGGTGTTAATTTCCCAATTTTCATAATTGTACTATATTTAGTAAGAAAATATTGTTTTAGGAAAATGTAATACACACACACGCACACACACACACACATTTACATTTGCCTCTGTTTTCTGACAGCAGACAATCCAGGACAGATGTACCTGCTTCCTTAACCCCTATCAGAAAGACAGCACAGTCCTAGTTAAAAGCCCATTGTAATGTACTCTTATATTGACTTCCCAAAGTTTTCCATGGTGTTTGATTTCCCCTCTTGCAACAAGTATACGTAGTTTTTTTTTACTGCAATTGTATACCAGATGTTTTTTGGCCACTTGAGTTTATCACATTACAAACATGGTGCTGCATTTTGTAGCAGCCAACACAGTGCTCAGAAGACAGAAACAAACCAGGATCTGCAGATTTAGGAAGTATCTGTTCACTTTACCATCATAAGGAATGCAATGTCTCTTATTATTCACTGGTTTACTGGAGTGCTCTTTCAAAAAACACTCTGCCTTATAATGCAAAGCTCTGGCTGGCATTGTGAGCGCTGTTCTATTTAATGTACAACGTCCCTCCAAGAGTGTACTAAAGAAATAAAATGTCTCATATGGTCAAGTTGAAGTTGTAGTTTGGAGGACTAACGTCTTAAGCTGATTAATTATAAGTTCACTAACTAATTCATGTACTTATTTCATCTAATTGCTGATGCCGTAAAACCCTTAGTCTATCTAATGGATAATATATGCCATTTTCCAATATCTGGCTCCTTTTTTTTCTCTTACTGCTAATATGAATCTCTTCTAAATATCTTTTCTGAGAAAACAGCTGTATGATGCCCAGACAAGATTAGTGAAATGCGGTTAGAACATATGAATTATAAACATGCAATTAAAAGGCATTTTATTGAAATACACTCACATATATTCTTGAAGACAATATATGTCATCAATGCAAATATTGCATAATTAAATTGAAAGAACAATTTAGAAGCACACTCATGTCCAAAACCCAGTGTACACATTTAAAAAAAAAAAGTTACATTGGGAAAATTACTTACCTTTTCAAAAATTTAAATATCTTGAAAATTATATAATTCTACCTTCCTGTTTTGTGAATAAATTAATATAGATATAAAACTCCCAGTACCATCCCTACCACTTATTATATTTGTAAGTGAGATCAGTTTCAGGGATTTATCATTCCATTCATTGTAGTTAGAGATCAGACTTTTCTTGCTCTGGTGGGCAAGCATTATTAAGTGACATTCTTTCTTTCCCAAAAAACAATAAGCATCCTAAGGAGAGGGAATGACATGGTTAGTGTGTCTCGACCAATATCTCATTTTGAATTGCAGTCCCCAAGTGTTTAGGGAGAGACCTGGTGGTAACTGACTGGTTTATGGGGGTAGTTTCCCCTTGATATTCCCGTGATAGGGAGTGAATTCTCATGAGCTCTGATGGCTTTATAAATGGTAGTTTTTCCTGTGCTTACTCATGCTCTCCCACCTACCATCATGGAAGATGTACCTTTCCTCCTCTTTCGCCTTCTGCCATGATTATAAGTTTCCTGAGGCCTCCCCAGAAATGCAGAACTGTGAGTCCATTAAACCCTTATTCTTTATAACATGCCTAGTTTTGGGTATTCTTCATGGCAGCAAGAGAATGGACTGATAAAATAAATTGGTACTACATAGAGTGGGGTGCTGCTATAGAGAGAGCTCAAAATGTGGAAGCGACCTTGGAACTAACAGGCAAAGAGTTTGGAACAGTTTGGAGGGCTCAGAAGAAGACAGGAAGATGTGGTGATGTTTGGAACTTCCTAGAGACATGTCAAATGGCTTTGACCAAAATACTAATAGTGATATGGATAATGAATTCCAGGCTGAGGTAGTCTCAAGTGATGATGAGAAACTTCTTGGAAACTGGAGCAAAGGTGACTTTTGCTATACTTTAGCAAAGAGACTAGCAGCATTTTGCCCCTGTCCTGAAGATCTGTGGAACTTCGAACATGAGAAAGATGATTTAGGGCATCTGGCATAAGAAATTTCTAAGTGGCAAAGTGTTCAGGAGAAAGGAGAGCATTAAAGTTTGGAAAATATGCAGCCTGACAATGCAGTAGAAAAGAAAAACCCATTTTCTGGGGGAAAATTTAAGCCCTCTGTGGAAATTTACATAAGTAATGAAGAGCCCAAATGTTAACTTCCAAGACGATGGGGAAAATGTCTCCAGGGTATGTTACAGACCTCATGACAGCCCTTCCCATCACAGGCCCAGAGGCCTAGGAGGGAAAAAAGATTTTGTGCCTTTACCCTCATTGCATCTAAGAAGTAACTAACTTGCCTTTGAAATTACAGGCTGATAAGTGGAAGGGACTTGCCTTGTCTTTACTCTGTGAACTCTTCAGTTAATACTGGAATGAGTTAACACTTCAGGGAATTGTTGGGAAGGCATGGTTAGTTTTGAAAACTTGTCTTGTCTCAGTTGGGACTTCTGACTGTGGAGTTTGAGTGAATGCTGAAATGATTTAAGATTTTGGGGGGACCGTTGGGGAAGGCATGATTGGTTTTGAAATGTGAGGATATAAGATCTAGGAGGGGCCAGGGGTGGAATGATATGGTTATACTTTGTTTCCCCCCTCCCCCAAATTTTTTCTTGAATTGTAATCCACAGATGTTTAGAAAGAGACCTGGTTGGAAGTGATTGGATAATCCAGGTGGTTTCCCCCATGCTGTTCTCATGATAGGGAGTGAATTCTTACAAGATCTGATGGTTTTATAAATGGTAGTTTTTCCTGTGCTTACACATGCTCTCCTTCTTGCCACCATGTGTGATGGGCCTTTGCTCCTGCTTCGCCTTCTGCTATGATTGTAAGTTTCCTGAGGCTTCCCAGCAATGCAGAAATGTGAGTCCATTAAACTGTTTTTCTTTATGAAATATCCAGTCTCTGGTATTTTGGTTATTAGTCTGTTCTCCGGATGACAGCAGACTAATACAGAGACAAAGACTCATTCATTCATCATTGATTTCGAAGACTTTAGTGGCATTTATTGATATAAAAATATGATTAAAATGATCAAAGTTTCCAACTCAAGATGCATGAAAGTACAAAGTTTATCAAATTTCAAAAATGTAGAAAGAAAATCAGAAATAGAGAAAAATAACGAAGACAGAAATAGGTTCTTGGAAAGATTAATGCATTTGATAACATATTTTCAGTATTGGTGAAGAAATAATAGAGAAAAATACAGAACAGCAGTATCAGGTATCAAAACAAGGAAATCAATATAATCATACAGAGAAAAGGTGATAATATGATTTTATTAACAGCCTTATCCCAAGAAATTTGACATTTAAATAAAATGACTAAATTTTTGGAAAAACAAAATTGACAAAATAAGTAGAACAATCCCTGTTAAGCCTTAAGATAAAAACCTATTTCCTATTTTTAAAGTATATCCATTATTTCTAACCTTCCCAACTAGATTTTATGGTGAATTATTCCAAATGTTTAAGAAGACTTAACATTAACCTTAAACTTTTCAAGAGAATAGTAATTGTGAAACAATCCCAGATTTGTTTTACAAGTAGTTGCCAAAACCTGAGACAAACACTATAATAAACAAAATTAAATAAAAGTTTGCATCATGGAAATGAATGAACAAAACTGTACACTATATATTAGCAGATTAAATCAACCAATATGTAAATGAGATGATACATCAAACCTTTGTTAGTTGACTGAGTTTAGAGGGACTGAAGGCATTGTTCAATGAATAAAGCAAAATGCAGAAAATATTTTGTAATACAATACAAAAATTATTTAACTAAAGTAATTAACTATTAGTGAAATGGCCAAAAGTGGAACAGAAGGAACTAAGAAAATGTATGTTTTTGAGACAATAAATGCATTTCTAAAATGTATAATAAAGTATAAAATCTCTAAGTAGGTAAGACCAGCTTGAATAAAAAGTCAAAAAAGGATGTACCCTGTAATCTAAAGCATGTATCACTGTAATAACATATATGACAAAAGTGAAAAGGGCATGCTGTTTACAATATAGAGATAAAAAATTGCTTATTACTTAAAATGTCAACATTATATATGTACATTTTACCATAGAAAGTGATGAAAATCAAATGGATATAATAACAAATTTGATAGATGAAACATGAGAGCTATGGAAGGAATGTAGAAGAATTATTTTGTGACATTTGGGGTGGGGAGGAACTTCTTAAATAAGTTTCAGAAGAACTATATATTTTATGTGTTAGACTTGACTATATGAATTTTAAGTTATTCTTCAATGAAGAACACCATGGGCAAAGATTATAAATGATTGACAAGTGGAACAACATGTATAATATCAAAATGAGAAAATGCTAATAAACTGAAATATAGCAAGAACTTATACAAACCAATGAGAAAATGACACTAAATCTAATACATTTAGATGCAAATGGTACAAAAAGGGAATTTATATAAGGAAAACTTAAATGGTGAATGACAATATGATAAGGCATAGCATCTCTCAAGTGTTCAGTTAAATAGTAAATAAAAACAATGACATAGCAGTTTACCTAGAGAGGTTTGGCATGGATTAGAAAGAAAAAAAATATATCACATCTCATGGAAGAGTGGCAATGTATAAAAATCCTCAATGCATTGCTGCTAAGAATCAAAGCAGGCAGTGCTGTCTTGCAGATCAGGCAGTACTCACTGAGAGAAAGAATATACATTTCCCATGATTTATTAATAATTCCTGTATGTATGTGAACCAGAAAAAAATAGCAGAAGGGGATGTAGCAAAATGTTCAGCATCATTTTTGATAGCAGGCAATGAGAAGCCATCGGGGTCCACCAACAGGTAAATATAGAAATAAAATAAGGTAGAGATTTTTCACAATATCTACATAACATTAAAAGCTCTAAGTTAATTGTGCTTAAAACATTATTGAATGATCTCAACAACTAGTGTTAAAAATAGGATTTTCATAGAAATAAACACATTTTATACACAAGATAAACTGCACTATATATTTTGAACAGCCATGTAGTAAATAAATTAGAGTATCTATAGAGTAGAGAGGAAAATAATTAGAGATTATAGGTAAAAGGGGAAATAATGATGGGTGTTGACAGTATTGCATAAAATGATGAGTAGGAGTATGTTACTTCTGCACTCAATTTGAAAAACAAAGGAAAATAAAAGGCAAAGGAGGAAACAGTGATATGTAATCTGGATACACATTTTCAAAATAACCAATAATTAAAGAGGAAATAAATCTGTCAACATGAGCAATGTTGGAAAAATGTGATTTATGAAATGAGAGTGTTAGATAAATCTGAATGTTTTTTGACAGGAAATGTTGCAAGAGGAGAAGCAGTCTGCCATTTTTAAAGGAGGCTTATATGGCCTCAATATCTACTCCATCAGCTGCCACAAACCACTGTGCATAACTGTTAACTGAATAAAACTGAATAAAGGATTGAATGCTCCTTACTTTTTCTTAGCCAGTTGTTATAATGAAGTTGGATCAAAGCACCAATGTATCAGACCATTTATATTGTTAAAAGTAAACTGCTGCTTGGGGAAAAAAAAAGAAGAAGAAAAGAAAAGAAAGATACCATCTGGATGCAAATACCCTTCTGTTCTCACCTCCTGTCTTGGGCTTATTACCTATGGGCATAAAACAAAATGCCAAAGTGCTGCTTGCAACTGATTCAAAATTAAATAGTGCCATATCGTAGTTTCTGAATGTGAAAGATGTCATCTCTAGACCATAACTATAGTAGTCTAGTCTCAGTCTGAAAGTCAGTATTTTTCCCTTATTACCAGGCTGTGGACAATCACAGACTATATGACTGCCAGTGAATAAGGAATGACAGAAAAATAGCATGGTATGAAAAGTCTCATATATTTCAAAGTGTCATTATAGGACCTGTCTGCATCAAAAGTCACATTGCTTTTTTCAGAATGTCTTTAGTTTTTAAGGAAGTAGAAAGGCAAAGGATGATTTTGCATTTAGACCCCAGATTAGGAATATTTTATTACATTCTCTCTTTCCTCCAGACTATTACCATGAAAGTGGCCTTGAAAATAATATAAAAAATTGTCATCCACATATTGAGCAACGTAAGAAATTTATTGAAAAAAATCTGTAAAGTCATTTTAAAAACTCACATCTTACCACATTGTACTATATATTAGTTATCTCCAAATATTTTACTGGATTTATGCTCTCAATAATACTATATTTGCATATATATGTAGATAAAAGTTTCTGTATATAAGGAATTGTGTAGGGTAGCTTCCAAGATGGCCAAATAGGAACAGCTCCGGTCTACAGCTCCCAGTGAGATAGACACAGAAGATGGGTGATTTCTGCATTTTCATCTCAGGCACTGGTTCACCTCACTGGGACTGGTTGGTGAGTGGGTGCAGCCCACAGAGGGTGAGCCAAAGCAGCATGGGGTGTCGCCTCATCTAGGGGGTGCAAGGGGTCTGGGGATTTCCCTTTCCTACCCAAGGGAAGCTGTGACAGACTGTACCTGGAGGAGCAGTACACTTCTGCCCAAATACTGCGCTTTTGCTGGTTTGCGTAACCAGCAAACCAGGAGATTCCCTCTTGTGCCTGGCTTGCTGGGTCCCACGCCCTTGGAGCCTTGCTGGCTGCTAGTGCAGCAGTCTGAGATCCACCTGGGATGCTGGAGCTTGGCTGGCGTTGGGGCGTCCACCATTGCTGAGGCTTGAGTAGGCAGTTCTATGCTCACAGTGTAAACAGAGCAGCAGGAAAGCTCGAACTGGGTGGAGCCCCTACAAGCTCAGCAAGGCCTACTGCCTCTCTAGATTCCACCTCCAGGGGCAGGGCATATCTGAACAAAAGGCTTCTGCAGACTTAAATGTCCCTGCCTGACAGCTCTGAGGAGAGTAGTGCTTCTCCCAGTATGGTGTGCGAGCATCAATAATGGACAGACTGCCTCCTCAAGGGGGTCCCAGACCCACGTGTAGCCTGACTGGGAGACACCTCCCAGTAGGGGCTGACAGACACCTCAAACAGACAGGTGCCCCTCTGAGATGAAGCTTCTAGAGGAAGGATCAGGCAGCAATATTTGCTGTTCTGCAGCCTCTGCTGGTGATACCCAGGCAAGCAGGGTCTGGAGTTGACCTCTAGCAAACTCCAACAGACCTGCAGCTGAGGGGCCTGTCTGTTAGAAGGAAAAGTAACAAACAGAAAGGAACAGCATCAACATCTACAAAAAGGACATCCACACCAAAACCCCATCTGTAGGTCACCAACATTAAGAACCAAAGATAGATAAAACTAAAAAGATGGGGAGAAACCAGAGCAGAAAGGCTGAAAATTCCAAAAACCGGAATGCCTCTTCTCCTCCAAAGGAACACAACTACTCACCAGCAATGGAACAAAACTGGACGGAGAATGGGTTTGACAAGTTGACAGAAGTAGGCTTCAGAAGGTCGGTAATAACAAACTTCTCTGAGCTAACGGAGCATGTTCTAACCCATCGCAGGGAAGCTAAAAACCTTAAAAAAGCTTAGATGAATGGCTAACTAGAATAACCAGTGTAGAGAAGAGCTTAAATGACCTCTTGGAGCTGAAAACCACAGTATGAGAACTTTGTGAAGCATACACAAGCTTCAATAGCAGATTCGATGAAGCAGAAGAAAGGATATCAGTGATTGTAGAGCAAATTAATGAAATAAAGCGATAAGATAAGATTAGAGAAAAAAGAGTGAAAAGAAACAAAACCTTCAAGAAATATGGGACTATGTGAAAAGACCAAATCTACGTTTGATTGCTGTACCTGAAAGTGATGGGGAGAATGGAACCAAGTTAGAAAATGCTCTTCAGGATATTATCCAGGAGAACTTTACCAACCTAGCAAGGCTGGCCCACATTCAAATTCAGGAACTACGGAGAACACCACAAAGATACTCCTCGAGAAGAGCAACTCCAAGACACATAACTGTCAGATTCACCAAGGTTGAAATGAAGGAAAAAGTGTTAAGGGCAGCCAGACAGAAAGGTCAGGTTAACCATAAAGGGAAGCCCTGCAGACTAACAGTGGCAGAAACTCTACAAGCCAGAAGAGAGTGGTGGCCAATATTCAACATTCTTAAAGAAAAGAATTTTCAACCCAGAATTTTATATCCAGTCAAACTAAGCTTCGTAAGTGAGGGATAAATAAAATCCTTTACAGACAAGCAAGTGCTGAGAGATTCTGTCACCACCAGGCCTGCCTTAAAGAGCTCCTGAAGGAAGCACTAAACATGGAAAGGAATAACTGGTACCAGCCACTGCAAAAACATGCCAAATTGTAAATACCATTGATGCTATGAAGAAACTGCATCAATTAATGGGTGAAATAAGCAGCTAGCATCAATATGACAGGATCATATTCACACATAACAATATTATCCTTAAATGTAAATGGGATAAATACCCCAATTAAAAGACACAGACTGGAAAATTGGATAAAGAGTCAAGACCCGTCAGTGTGCTATATTCAGGAGACCCATCTCATGTGCAAAGACACACATAGGCTCAAAATAAAGGCATGGAGGAAGATCTACCAAGCAAATGGAAACAAAAAATAAAAAGCAGGGTTTGCAATCCTGATCTCTGATAAAACAGATTTTAAACCAACAAAGATCAAAAGGTACAAAGAAGGACATTACATAGTGGTAAAGGGATCAATGCAACAAGAAGAGCTAACTATCCTAAACATATATGCACCCAATACAGGAGCACCCAGATTTATAAAGCAAGTTCTTACAGACCTACAAAGAGACTTAGACTCCCACACATTGATAATGGGAGACTTTAATACCCCACCGTCAATATTAGATCAACAAGACAGAAAATTAACAAGGATATCCAGGACATGAACTCAGCTCTAACCAAGGGACATAATAGACATCTGCAGAACTTTCCACCCTAAATCGACAGAGTATACATTCCTCTCAGCACCACATCACACTTATTCTAAAATTGACCTCATAATTGGAAGTAAAACACTCCTCAGCAAATGTAAAAGAACAGAAATCAGAACAAACTGTCTCTCAGACCACAGTACAATCAAATTAGAACTCAGGATTAAGAAACTCACTCAAAACTGCACAACTACATGGAAACTGAACAACCTGCTCCTGAAGGACTACTAGGTAAATAACGAAATGAAGGCAGAAATAAAGATTTTCTTTGAAACCAATGAGAACAAAGACACAACGTACCAGAATCTCTGGGACACATATAAAGCAGTGTGTAGAGGTTAACTTATAGCACTAAATGCCCACAAGAGAAAGCAGGAAAGATCTAAAATCAACACCTAACATCACAATTAAAAGAACTAGAGAAGCAAGGGCAAACAAATTCAAAAGCTTGCAGAAGACAGTAAATAACTAAGATCAGAACAGAACTGAAGGAGATAGAGACACAAAAAACCCTTCAAAAAATCAACAAATCTAGGAGCTGGTTTTTCAAAAAGGACAACAAAATAGACCACTAGCAGGGCTAATAAAGAAGAAAAGAGAGAAGAATCAAATAGATGCAATAAAAAATGATAAAGGGGATATCACCACTGATCCCACAGATATACAGTCTACCATCAGAGAATACTATAAACACCTCTATGCAAATAAACTAGAAAATCTATAAGAAATGGATAAATTCCTGGACACATACACCCTCCAAAGACTAAACCAGGAAGAACTTGAATCTGTGAATAGACCAATAACTGGTTCTGAAATTGAGGCAATAATTAATAGCCTACCAACCAAAAAAAGTCCACGATGAGATGGATTCACAGCTGAATTCTGCCAGAGTTACCAAGTGGAGCTGGTACCATTCCTACTGAAACTATTCCAATCAACAGAAAAAGAGGGAATCCTCCCTAACTCATTTTTTGAGGCCAGTGTCATCCTGATATGAAAGCCTGGCAGAGACACAACAAAAAAAGAGAACTTTAGGCCAATATCCCTGGTGAACATCGATGCGAAAATCCTCAATAAAATACTGGCAAACCAAATCCAGCAGCACATCAAAAAGCTTATCCACCACGAACAAGTGGGCTTCATCCTTGGGATGCAAGGCTGGTTCAACATAGGCAAATCAATAAAGGTAATCCGTCACATAAATAGAACCAACGACAAAAACTACCTGATTATCTCGATAGATGCAGAGAAGGCCTTCGACAACATTTAACAGCCCTTCATGCTAAAAACTCTCAATAAACTAGGTATTGATGAATTATATCTCAAAATAATAAGAGCTATTTATGACAAACCCACAGCCAATATCATACTGAATGAGCCAAAACTGGAAGCACTCCCTTTGAAAACTGGCACAATACAAGGATGACCTCTCTCACCACTCCTATTCAACATAGTATTGGAAGTTTTGATGACGGCAATCAGGCAAGAGAAAGAAATAAAGGTTATTCAGTTAGGGAAAGAGGAAGTCAAATTGTCTCTGTTTGCAGATGACATGATTGTGTATTTAGAAAACCCTATTGTCTCAGCCCGAAATCTCCTTAAGCTGATAAGCAACCTCAGCCAGGTCTCAGGATACAAAATCAATGTGCAAAAGTCACAAGCATTCCTATACACCAATAACAGACAAACAGAGAGCCAAATCATGAGTGAACTCCCATTCACAATTACTACAAAGAGAATAAAATACCTAGGAATCCAACTTACAAGGGATGTGAAGGACCTTTTCAAGGAGAATTACAAACAGCTGCTCGACAAAATAAAAGAGGACAGAAACCAATGGAAGAACATTCCATGCTCACGGATAGGAAGAACCAATATCGTGAAAATGGCCAAACTGCCCAAGGTAATTTATACACTCAATGCCATCCCCATCAAGCTACTACTGACTTTCTTCACAGAACAGGAAAATAACTAAAGTTCATGTGGAACCAAAAAGATCTCACATAGCCAGGACAATCCTTAACAAAAAGAACAAAGCTGGAGGCATCACACTACATGACTTCAAACTGTATTACAAGGTTACAGTAACCAAAACAGCATGGAACTTGTATCAAAACAGATATATAGACCAATGGAACAGAATAGAGGCCTCAGAAATAACACCATACATCTACAACTATCTGATCTTTGACAAACCTGACAAAAACAAGAAATGGGGAAACGATTCCCTATTTAATAAACGGTGCTGGGAAAACTGGCTAGCCATATGTAGAAAGCTGAAACTGGATTCCTTCCTTATACCTTATACAAAAATTAACTCAAGATGTATTGAAGACTTAAATTTAAGATGTAAAACCATAAAAACCCTAGAAGAAAACCTAGGCAATACCATTCAGGACATAGGCATGGGTGAAGATTTCATGACTAAAACACGAAAAGTAATTGCAGCAAAAGCCAAAATAGACAAATGGGATGTAATTAAACTAAAGAGCTTCTGCACAGTGAAAAAAGCTATCATCAGAGTGAACAGGCAACCTACAGAATGGGAGAAAATTTTTACCATCTACTCATCTGACAAAGGGCTAGTATCCAGAATCTGCAAAGAACTTAAACAACTCTACAAGAAAAAAAAAACAAACAACTCTATCAAAAAATGGGCAAAGGATATGAATATACACTTCTGAAAAGAAGACATTTATGCAGCCGATAGACATATGAAAAAATGCTCATCATCACTGGTCATCAGAGAAATGCAAATCAAAACCACAATGAGGTACCATCTCATGCCAGTTAGAGTGGCGATCATTAAAAAGTCAGAAAACGACAGATGCTGGAGGGAATGTGGAGAAATAGGAATACTTTTACGCTGTTAGTGGGAGTGTAAATTAGTTCAACCATTGTGGAAGGCAGTGTGGTGATTCCTCAAGGATCTAGAACTAGAAATACCATTTGACCCTGCAATCCCATTACTGGTGTATACCCAAAGGATTGTAAATCATGCTGATATAAAGACATGCACACGTATGTTCATTGCATCACTATTCACTATATCAAAGACTTGGAACCAACCCAAGTGTCCATCGATAATAGACTGGATAAAGAAAATGTGGCACATATACACCATGGAATACTAGGCAGCAATAAAAAAGGATGAGTTCATGTCCTTTGCAGGAACATGGATGAAGCTGGAAACTCATCATTCTCAGCAAAATATCACAAGGATAGAAAACCAAACACCGCATGTTCTCACTCATAAGTGGGAGTTGAATGATGAGAACATATGGACACAGGATGGGGAACATCACACCCTGGGGCCTGTTGATGGGTGGGGGGCTTGGGGAGAGATAGTGTTAGGAGAAATACCTAATGTAAATGACGAGTTGATGGGTGCAGCAAACCAATGTGGCACATGTATACCTATGTAACCTGCACGTTGTGCACATGTACCCTAGACCTTAAAGTGTAATAATAAAAAAAGGAATTGTGTGTATTATTTATAATATTTTTTAAATACAAAAGTAAGTAGATGATTGGAAAAGAGGTTTGAGCTCATTAAAAGTTTTGCTAGCACAAAAACATAAACTACATAAATAAAACATAAACATAAATCAACAATTGGCAAAACAAAGAGCTATTCAGCTAAACAAGGGGCAAGTTCAGAGTAAAGATATTCAAAATAATCAAGCTAGAACATAAACACACTACACTCAGAAGGTGAGTTAGTTCTTGTTAAGAAATAATGATTCCATGAAATGAAGTCTGTGTCCGTATGCAGTTTCCTTAGTTACAGTGATTGGAGGCGATATATAGGACATTTTTTATTTGGCTTTTTAACCAGCACTGAGAAGCAGGAGAATGAAAGGAACTGCCTGCTGTCAGAAAAAAGATGCCCCTGTCACCCTCCTTAGAACCTCAGAAGTAGCCTAGATAAAGGTCCTAGCTAAGGCAGACAACTAAGCATGTAAACAACGTCCTTTTTAATGAAGTTTTACATTAAAGAAGGGAACTGGGTTAAGTTTTACACTTTCATACCTGCCATGAGCCAGGCATATTGATCTAATGTAATTCCTATTTTTAAAAATTATCAGCAGGATTCTTATTAGACATAGACAAGTTTATTCTAAAATATGTAGGGAAAAACAGGCCCAAGAATAGCTAAAGCGATCTTAACAAAGAAGAATATAGTGGGAAATATCACCCTATTTTATTTTTATATATTTATTTAGAGACAGGGTCTGTTTCTGTTACCCAGGCTGGAGTGCAGTAGCATGATCATGGCTCAGTGCAGCCTCGATCTCCTGGCTCACTGAAGCCTTGACCTCCTGGGCTCAAGTGATTCTTCCACCTCAGCCTGCCATGTAGATGGGACTACAGGTGCGCACCACCATGCCTGGCTTATTTTTGTATATTTTTGTGGATATGGGGTTTTGCCATGTTGCCCAAGCTCCTACTTTATATTAAGGCTTACTAAAGAGCTGTAAGAGAGAGATTAATATAGTGTATAGCTACTATCTACTATATAGTTTACTGTATACTTAATATATACTATGTAGTTATTACATAACATACTATAAAGAGTGATGAAGAACGGATATACACAGAAAACCATAGAACAGAATAGAGAAGAGACAACTCAAAGTATATCCACACAAATATGCTGAGCTGATTTTTGACAAAACTACAAGAGCAATTCAATGGAATCCTATTTTGTTATTAAGTAAACACAATTTTTGAGAAGCCTGTTTCACCTTCTCCAAAATTGTGCCAGAGCAATTTTTACTCATAGACACAGAAACAAACCTTTACTTAAGTCTCACACAATATATAAAAATATATCAAAATAGAATATAAACTTTAATGTAAAACTATAAAATGTAGAAAAAAAAGCAATAGAATACCTCTGGGATATAGGATTAAACTTGACACAAAAAACATGATCCATAAAATAAAATAATAATAAATTGGACTTCATTAAAATGAAAAACTTTTGTTCTTAAAAGGATAAGAAGACAAGCCATACAGTGATATAAAATTTTCTCAAACCACATGTTTGATAAAATGACTGATAAATGGAATATGTAAAGAATGTTCAAAACTCAGCAGCTTAACAAAGAAACAATCCAATTAGAAAGCGAGTCCAAGACATGAAGAGACATTTTACTAAAGAGGATATGCAGATGGCAAAAAAGCACATGGAAAGATGTTCGACATCATTATCTGTCAGAGAAATACAAATGAAAACTATGAGATATCACTGCACAGGTATCAGAATGCTAATATAAAATATAGTGGCAACGTCACATGCTGCTGAGCTTGGGGAAAAACTAGATCACTCATCCCTTGTTGGTGAGAATGTGGAATGGTACTGCCACTCTAGAAAACAACAAAAAAAAGTGGTTTCTCAAAAAATACTAAACATGCAGTTTTACTCTGCGGCATTTATGGCAGAGTAATAAATAATGTTCCCACAGGAAACCTGAACGTGAATGTCCATAGCAGCTTTATTCATAATAGCTAAAACCTAGAAACAATTTAGATGCCCTTTAACAGACTAAGCAAACTTTTTAACATCCATACCATGGGTACTACTTAGCGATAAAAAATAAATAAATAAATAAACAGCCAGGCGCGGTGACTCACACCTGTAATCCCAGCACTTTTGGAGGCCGAGGCGGGCAGATCACCTGAAGTCAGGAGTTCGAGACCAGCCTGGCCAACATGGTAAAACCCTGACTCTACTAAAAATTCAGAAATTAGCTGGGTGTGGTGATGCGTGCCTGTAATCCCAGCTGCTCAGGAGGCTGAGGCAGGAGAATCAGTTGAACCTAGGAGGCGGAGGTTACAGCGAGCTGAGATCATGCTCCAGTCTGGGTGATAGAGCAAGACACTGTCTCAAAAAGAAAAAAAAAAAAAAAATTACAAATTTTTGGAAACCGAATTGGTTTCCAATTCGGATGCCCTTTATTTCTTTCTCTTTTCTGATTGCTCTTGCTAGAACTTCTGGAACTATGTTGAATAAGAGTGGTGAAAGTGGGCATCCTTGTCTTTTTCCAGATTTTAAGGGCAGGGCTTCCAGTTTTTTCCATTAAGTATGATACTAGCTGTCAGTCTGTTGCACGTGGCTTTTTATTATGTTGATGCATGTTTCTTCTATACCCAGTTTTTTGAGTGTTTTTGTCAAGAAAGTATCTTGAATTTTATCAAATGCTTTTTCAGCATTAATTGAAATGACTATATAAATTTTATCCTTCATTCTGTTGATATGATATATCACATTCATTTGCATATGTTGAACCATGCTTGCATCCGTGAGATAAATCCCAATGGGTCATGATAAATGATCTTTTTAACGTATTGATGAATTTGATTTGCCAGCATTCTGTTGATGTTTTTTCATCAGTATTCATCCGGGATATTTGTTTTTTTTTTTCTTTTTTTGTATTAGGCAATACTAGCCGTGTACTAACCTTGTAGAATAAATTTAGAAGTGTTCCCTCCTCCTCTGTTTTTTTGGAATAGTTTGAGTAGAATCGATATTAGTTCTTTAAATGTTTCTCCAGCTTCAATAGTGAGGTCACTGTGTCTTGGGCTTTTCTTTGCTGAGAGACTTACAGCCTTAATCTCAGGAGTGTATTGTTTAATTCCTATATGTTTGCAGAGTTTCCAAAATTTATCTTGATATTTATTTTAAGTTTTATTCCATTGTGATCAGTGAAGAACCTTGATATTATTTCAGTTTTTTGGAATGTTTTAAGATTTGTTTTGTGGTATAACGTATGGTTTGTCCTTGAGAATAATGTGTGCACCGAGAAGAAGAATGTATATTCTGCAGTTGTTGGATGAAACGTTTTGTACATATCTATTAGATTCATTTTGTCTATAGTGTGGATTAAGTACAGTATTTCTGTGTTGATTTTCTGTCTGCATAGTGTACTCAATGTGAACACAGGGTGTTGAAGTCAACTGCTAGACATACTGGAGCTCCTTTGTATGTTGCTTGTTTCTTTTCTCTTGGTGATTTAGGATCCTTTCTTTATCCTTGACTTTTGGGAGTCTGATTATAAATTATCTTCACGTACTCTTATTTGGGTTAAATCTGTTCTATAGTCTTCTTGTACTTTAATACTGATATGTTTCTCTAGGTTGAATATCATAATTATAATTACAAATAGATATCAATATATTTTAAAATAACAAAGAATTGTTTTTAAGGAAGAAAAATCCTAATTAAAAGAAAGTCATGTGTTTTAGAATTACGTTAATTTTCAAAAAACAAAAGAGCAGGTCCAAAGTTGGTTACTATATAAAAGTAACCATTTTTATTTGCCCTTAAAGAATACTATACCTGGCCAGGTGCAGTGGCTCACGTCTGTAATCCTAGCACTTTGGGAGGCTGAGGCAGGTGGATCACGAGGTCAGGAGTTCAAGACCAGCCTGGCCAAGATGGTGAAACCCCATCTCTACTAAAAATTCAAAAATTAGCCGGGCATGGTGGCGCATGCCTGTAATCCCAGCTACTCAGGAGGCTGAGGCAGAGAATTGCTTGAACCCGAGAGGTGGAAGTTGCAGTGAGCCAAGATCACACCACTGCACTCCAGCCTGGGCAGCAGAGCAAGACTCCATCTCAAAAAAATATATATATATACCTTACAGGATATTTGTCTAACCTAATTATTTTCCTAAGTTAATATTTATAGCATTATATTTTTAAATCTTTAGTTTTAATAACCTGTTTAATAACTAGTTTCCTTGACATATAACATATTTTATATAGTAACTGAAGTTTAGCCATACATTGCGTTACCATCTGGTGACAGTAAGACTTCTTATGTAATGAGATGATTGATGACAGCCTAATGAAAAAAACATGATTTGTAGATAATGATGACATAGGTTGTATCCTTACATTTGCCACTTAGTTGTGCAATATGGAAAAAACTCACTAAACCCTTTCTGCATCGATTACCCCATTTCAAAAAGAAAATATCAATCTAAAAATATTATAATTACAAAATGTGATAATATATTTATAGTTTATAGATCTAGTCATTTAGCCCACTCCTTGAATGTTTAGCCCACGGCAGGCGCTGTCATGTAACCAATTACATGGAATTAAAGACACAAACACACAAATACATAAGGTGTGCTTTTATGGAGCTTATACTTTGGTGGTGCCAGGGAAGTCAGTGAATAAATGAGTGAGTGCCGAATACATGCATAAACACGGGCCATTGTCAATTTAGGGACTGCTAATATGGTCACAGTAAATGTTGGCAGAATATTGATTTCATGGTTATTTTCTTCTGTGCTCAAGAAAGTTTGTCATGGAATCACTGGGGAAAATTCAGCTAGCATTTAGCTGATTATTAGTCATTGCTTGCACGGTACAGTGGTCGACTGATCAAGTTTTGGAGTTAGCAAGAAAATACCAGTTTCTCTACTTTATACTGCATGACCTCAGGCATATTCTTCATCTTCCCTTAGCCTCAGTTTTCTCAGCTGCAAATTAGAGATCATAATGTTACCCATTTGCTAACGTTGTGAGAATTGAATAAGATAATACGTATAAAGTGTTTGGCCCCTAATCAACAGTCAATGCATTTGACATTTTATCACTTTTATACTTCCCAGGGAAAGTTGATGTTAAGTAGTTGTTATTATTATGTGAAGGTAGCGAGTCCCTTTTGCCATATGTCTTACCTATTTTGTTACTTCCTGATCTACTTCATTCAATTCAAAGGTACAGCATATAGTTCTGCATACTGCGATAGCATTCTAAGAGACAAAATGGAATATTTGAATCACTGATGATTGTCAATGTTATAACTATTGTCATTGCTACACAGTTTTTTTATGTTGCGAAGAATTTTCAGTCAAAAATAGCATGGAATATATCTTATTTTAATTGAAGATATAAATGAGATTTCGGTGTACTGAGATGCTTATCAAAGTACGCTTTGCTACTAAGTAATGAAGCTACTACTGAAATACATACTTCTTGATGGTATTCCAGCATGTGTGATCAAACATTGATGAGATTTGTTATATGATTTAGCAGTATTTGAAAGTATCTGTGGTTTTTATATTGTTTTAATTCTTTTGAAAAATATCAACATATCAAGGTGTGTATAGGTCCTTAGTATTTTATTCATTTGAAACTTACTTTTTTTTACAATTTAATATTTCATTTACTTTTGCATAAAATATTTTAGTTCAATTATAAATAATTATATTGCTTCTCATTTATCACTTTGTTGGCCCATATTTTACTAGTGTGTTTCTGGGTGTTTTTCTCAAATTTAGAATTTGATATTCTTAATTGGCATACTTATGCCAAAATTATAATACTTATTCTAAAATATTTTGTTTTATTTCTAAATCTAAAAACAAATTGCAATTAGAAAAAATATACTATTTTACTTAAGTAGCTAACTTTTATTAAAAACCAAGTGGTTATTGGCCCTACCTAGTATTATTTGCAATTGTATTTTCTTGAATTAGTGATATTGAAAAGACAATATTAAAAATATATATAATCGAATAGGTTTGATTTTTTCCAAATTCTATCAAATGTTCAAAATTATGCCTTGAGTTGGTTTGCTTCATATGGGTAAAGATTTTCATTTTTTTCTATATTATTTCTATTATATTGGGCTAAAAAGGCATTTGATTATACCTCATCATCAGGAGCATCTAGACTTTTTATATCACACATTTTGTTAAACAAGTTCTACTTTATTCTTGAAGACATTTTAGTCCTCTAGATTTATTATTTCTTCCTCATGTTATTTCTCGTTCTTTAATATACAGTATTTCCATTTGTTAATCGTGATTTTTCTCTGTAGTTTTTCTCTAGCATGTAGGAATTTTTGGTAGGTCATATTTTAAAATAGCTCACTCCATTGATAAACACCAGCAGCTTGTAAAGGATTTTGGGTAACTGATACACAGAGGCTCTTAACTTACGACGGGGTTTTGTTCCAATAAACCCACTGTTAAGTTGAAAATATCATTGTCAAAAATGCATTTTATGCACCTAATCTACCGAACATCGTGGCTTAGCTTAGCCTGCTTTAAACATGTCAGAACACTTATGTTTAGCCTACAGTTGGGCAAAATCTTGCAATACAGTACAGCATTGGTTGTCCACTCTGGTGTTTGTGTGCCTGACTGGAAGCTGTGGTCTCACTGCCCCTGCCCAAGCATTATGAGAGAATATGAAACTGCATATTACTAGCCCAGGAAAAGAAAATAATGCAAAATTGGAAGAATATTTTCTACTGAATGTGTATCACTTTCACACCATGAGGAAATTGAAAAGTGTAAGTGAAACCACTGTAAGTGGAGGAACATCAATATACAATTACCTAGATAATTCACAGACCTTCTTAGATGTCAAAATATAGAAGATCTGACACTAGACCACGGAATTTGCTGTTTTTTATTCTTGTATTTAATATGCCTATTTCCTTGGATAATCCCACAACTGGGTACACTGAGTATGCCAGACACTGTGATTGACACAGAAGTTCCACAGAGAGTCTTTTAATTAAAAACTTGTTAATGACCTTCAGTCCTTTCATTTTTATCATTTTCCCAAGGTTTTACAGTACTTGGTGTTTTCCAAAGATCTTTGATTTATGTCGTTTTTATTGTTTTAATTAACTCTGTCAAGCAGAATGAGCATACGTTATTATTGAGTTTTACAAATTAACAAGTTAAGTCAGATTAAGTGAATTTTTGCCAAGATTTTAAAATGATGTCTCTAGAGATTCAAAAAGTCTTCATGTAGCTCATATAAATAGGCCAGTATTTGTTAAAGAATAAATGAAAGTCTCTGTTAGATTTGTGCAATTTGTCTTCAAAAGGGAGATAAATCAATCTAGCTACTACTGTTGACATGATTAACAATTAAATTATGAATTTATGTGGAATCCAGAAAAGAGAGAATATAGACTTTGAGTTTTTAAATACAAATAAAAATTGTGCTCCCGTTTTACTGCTGATTGAAGATATAAATTATCTTGCATTCCTGACATGGTTATAATGAAACATCTGCTTGTGGCCTATAAACAAAGTACACAAACACTTTGGGAATGAACAAAATGTGTAATAAAGATTGAAGAGATTGGTATCATCAGTTAGATATAGTAATAACATATTTGAATTTAAGGATAGTGTTGGGGCAAATGTCTTATTTGTAAGAATTGAATTGCTAGCTTGCCAAATTGAAATTGAAAAACTTCTGTAATCTTTGAAAATATTCAGCAAATATTTATTAATGTTGAACTAAGAAAACTGCTTAGCAATACATCCAGATCCTTACAGCTCAGTTATGTCAACTTTTGAGAAAATAAAATTTTACAATGTATTATAAATTTATATAAAATTTGTGTTGCTTTACTAACAGAATAATTAAACATGTGTGAAGAATTCATAATTAAATACAAATTATGAGAATTTAAAGTCATGTTTTTTAGCTTTAGATGTTCACAGCCAGTATTTTTTAGAAATTTTAAAAAATCGTGTCTTTTATATACATGTTTAGAGATACATAGTTTTGTCTCTGCGTGTGTGTGTGTATTTAACAACAATGCTTATATACTTAGGAATTTTATATTATGTAGACACGATGGTTTATGTTGTAAACTCTCTAGTTTACTCTTGTATTATGTTTATGTCTTTGTAGTATATTACAATATTAGTATACTATATATATTGGAATATTACTGTGTTGGAATATCATCTCTTTCCTAACAGTAAGATCTTATCCTTAATCTACAAGAGTACTAATTTTTGTTGTATTTTACCCACTTTTCCTTAGAAAATATCTTACTATATTCACATCGAAGTGGTATCATTATAGGAGTTTTTTAAAAAATTCTTTTCTACGCTTTTCTTGTTTTATACAGTTTATTACATTTATAAAAAGATTATTTTCTAATAACATAAATTTCAGATTGTTTCTAGTAAAAATCAGTACTGACTAATCAGTCATTCAATGAATATTTATTAAATGTTTTCTTTATTAGGCACTATGTGAGGCACTAAAATTACAAGTTTAACATTGTTTATTGGAGAAACAGGGAAATAATAAGGCAATTACAATAAATAGAGAGATACGCACTTTTATAAGCAGATGTAGAACACTCCTTTCCCGAAAAACAAAGAGACTTAGTGGAATAGTGATGTCTAAATTAATAACTGAAAATGAAATAGGAGACAATTAATACAATTGTTGAGAGAATGACATTTCAGATTCAGGGTCTACTTATGAGAACTAGATTCAGGAATAAGCTAGACTTCTTCAAATTATTTCTGTAAGTCCAGAGAAGTAGCTCTTAGAATCCGGGTGGTTATAGGAATGAATTTCTGAAAGCAGATAAACATAATGAAATCAAGGTTAGTTGATTTTTTTCATCTTTAAAATTATTTATCATCCTTAGGTCTCTAGGAGAACATTTTAAAGATTTTAAACAGGTTGGTAAAATAAACAGGTTTCTGGCTGCACATTACAGAATAAATTTCAGAAGAACAGACACAGGAAGACCAGTTAGAAGGTTATCACAATATTTCAGGTAATTTTTGTCTGATAGTGAGGGCAGAAAAAATTATAGAGATGATAAGAACGTAGAAGAAACAGCATAGTGAACGGAAGACATCAAGGGTAAGTCTCACCGTTGTGAATTGGGACATTAGTACCTGGTGAACCTATCCATTCGCAGAATGATTCACACAGGCTTGGAATGGGGAAGACACTTTAAATTGGAAATATCTGTAAAGCATCAGAGTGGAGCTGTCCAGTGGATAGTTGAAAATAGTGGTCTGGGTTCTAAAGAGTTACCTGAGTAGAAGGGAGATAATTGTTAAAGCCATGAATCAAGATTGAATCACTACATAGGTATGTGAAATTCATAGAGAAGAGGGCCAAGGAAAGAATCAGAAAGAAATATGCCTTTTAAAGAGGGGCATAAAATAAAAACACAGATAACTAATATTTTTGTGTTAGTTTCTATCTACTAGTAAATGTCTCAAGTGCTTTGCTCATAATAATACTCATAATCTTCCCACCAACTCCATGAAGAGGAACATATTCTTGATTGTATTTTGCAAATGAAGAAACTTAGTCACAGAGAAGTTGGGTAACTTGCCCAAGGTCATAGAAATCGTATGTGTAAGAACAAGATTTCAAACTCATGCAACGTGCAACATAATTCTCTTCTAATTTTGGTTGGTCCATAGAGGTAAGAACGCCCAGAAAGTTGTCCAGAAATGTTACAGGAAAATCATGAGAGTATTTTGGTACAGAAATCAAATATTTCAAAAGCAAAAGAAATCAAATGTCAAATGATATGTATGCAGAGATCAATTAGGGTAGGGAGAAAATTATTCATTGGTTTAAAATTAAGGCTGTTTAGGTGTTAAAAGACACCTAAAAATATGACTGCATGCATGTGTTGTTTACAGGGAGGAACCTGGATAGGACTGAGCCATGAATGGACAGATATCAGCAATGTTTTTATATGACCAAGGCAAAAATAGGCAGGCATATTTTTCAGAATTTGCCCTAGTTGAGAAAACAAAGTTTCCAGGGTTTTAAAGCTTGATCCATTTGTCTTTGGGAACAAGCTCTACGGGCTTGTTACCCAAGCCAGAGGACACATAGGTCTACTTCTCTTCCTGGTTGTTTGTGCCAGAGGCACTAGAGAATCCCAGTATCTTTTGCACCTGGTAATATTCAGTGTGCTGTCATTTGAGACAGAAGAGTAACCTTGAATCCTGGTTTCTGTCTTTGATGTCTCTGCTTACGTCAAATTTTCTTGGCTTTTATAAAACTACACAAACTTATTTCTTCCCTTTCTTTACACATTTTGTGCAGTGTTTCTTTTCTTGTGTGCTCTTGCCCTTTCCTCCCAAGACAAAATTTACCCTTAATATAAGCTATCATCCTTACACTCTACTCCTTATACGTTACTTCTCTCCTCTTTTCCTGCACCTTCCTTACTCAGTAGCTGACACTGATTCCTAGATCTAACAATTAGCTTCAGCCTGGAAATTCCTCAAGTTATATTTTCAATTGAGTCTTCACACAAGTTTTTGTAACTCTTTTACTTCAAATTTACCCTGAAAGATGCATTTCATTCTTAATCTAAGTTGAGTGAATTTTAATGAAAGAAGCTAACTTTCATTAAAGAATATGTAATGTAAATAATACTACTATTTACAACTATTCTACTATAAATAAGGTACCGTGCTATGTATTTCATACAATATATCTAAATAATTGTAAAAGGACATCTAGGTTGAAGGTATTATTTGTACTTTATATATGTGAAAAATGAAATTAAACAAAGTGTCCGTGTTCATATAAAAAGCATGGGTTTGGGAATTCATTCCAGCTTTATCTCCTTAAAAGCCCAATGCTTAGCTTTTATGCCTATTCTTGAGATAAAGCAAAAGCTGAAAAGAGACCCATTTGCCAAATAGTTAAGACATTTGAACAAATCAGTCAGCAGAATTCAAAATAATAATATAAAAAAATTAATCATTGTACCATTTCAAGCAAATTCTTTTTTATGTAAAAGTAATCTAAAATTCTTTGTGTTATCATCTATCTTTGTATTTGCCTTGTGGGTACTAAAATGACATCATGTTCTATTTGAATTTTGTCACAATTTCCTATATAATATATACATTATATATTATATATCCCTCTAAATTATATGATAATTTATAGTAAGCCACTTTTTTCTAGAAAGGTATTCAAACACTGGGTAAAATAATGCAATCAGACAAAGTAAACATTTAAAATTGATCATGAAGCAATTATGGCAGATAAAAAATGAGGGTAGGTAAGAGAAGGTGAAGACAAGGCTGAAGTTGATAGCCAAACTGCAAGAAGAAATTTCTATCCATGCTAGACTAGGCCAAAAAATTGTCATTAATTTTCTAACAGTTAATGCAAAGGAGTAAAATAATAATTTACATGCCCATGAGGTAAAATTAATCAATTTATCTGAATAAGTTTAACTAGGAAATAACAGCAAGGCTTATCTTACAATACCAGTAATACCAGTAATACCAGTAATAAGAATGTAGCTCTTTACAGATGCAGTACTTTTATTTTCATAGGTAGACTTTCTGGGTTTCAGAGTAACAGCATTAATGAAAATTAGGAAGAGGAAAGTTATACATACCTAAACAAAATGCCACTACAGAAGTATTGCAAAAGTGTTAACAAGCAGTCAAGATGTACAGCAAAAGCTGAGAGGACTGACCCTACGCATGCATAGACATGAGCAATGGAACCTCAGGTTTTATCCAACACGGAAAACTCTCCTGAAATATTAGCAGTGAATATATTTAAAGCACCTGTAACCAAATAATATTAATCATTTAAGTTATTTCAGCAAAATATGTTTAAATGATCCAGTAATAACGCAAGTTCATGGTATACACTTGCCTTAGATTACGATTACTAGAAAATAGTTACTGAGAGAGAGCATTCTGTTCAGGAGGATTAACAGAGAGGGCTTTCAAGATTGGAGAGAGGGAAAGAAGGAGCATTGGACAGAGGGAGAGGCTGAACTGTCATGCAATTCCACAAAGACCTCAGCTCTTCCACAGGGAGCCATGGAGCAGTAATTGACCTTCAGAGTGGGCCTTTCTAGAGGCGACAGGGCCAGAACCTTACACCTCTGTATGTACCGGTCACTGGGTGCACACTCTCCAAATAGATGGGGTATCACATCTTCAGCTTAGGCAATTCCTGGAAAGGGATTTAGCAGAGAATCGCCAGCCCCTAACACTCCTGATAGCATGGGAAATGAATGCTTCAGTCGCAACAGAATGATTAGGATGACATACCATAGTATTCAATACAACTCCAAGCTAAAATACTTGAAAAAGCATACTTGGGTAAAAAATATATTTGCTTCTTAAGATTATTGAATATAACCTGTTCCCATCACAAACAGATGCATATCCCCAGATCTTCAGGACTTGAAAAAGCATACTTAGGTAAAAAATAATTTTTGCTCCTTAAGATTATTGAATATAAACTGTTCCCATCATAAGCAGATTAATGCCCCCAGATCTTCAGTATTTGTTTGTTCATTTGTTTGTTTTTTAAGCTCTAAGGCCTTTCTCCAACGTTCATCTTCCAAAGACATTTTCCAAGTCAGGGGATTTTATCAATCATTTATCCAAGGAAATATTTTCCAAAGAGTTTTCTGATTAATAGCATTTATATACAAGATTAGTAGTTCTTATGCCATAAAGGATTTAATTTGCCAGTAAATTTGGAAATTGCTAGATTAAACACAGTTAAACATTTTTTAAAGCTACACGACTTTACTGAGCTTTTGATTATCCTGTATCTATTATGTGTCTGTAAAAGGGATATATGATTTCTAACTTATTTGGTCATAGAACTTTTTTATGGCATGTCTCCTTGGACTATTATTCCAGAAGATACACTTTGAGACATAGTAAATATATTAAGGTACTAGAAGCTACTCTGAGAATTAAGTCTTACAATTTCAAAGATTTAACACAGCAGTTTATTTCTCAGTCATTTAAGAGTCCTGTGGGCTTGTTTTTATTTGGTAAGTGGCTTTCCTGCATATGATTAACAGAAGAGCAGGGGTTTTCCTCCTTGTTAATCTGTCCTCCACTAGGATCTCAGAGTCTTTTACCCCCAGTGTTGGAGATGGGAGAATAGGTAAAGATGACACACATGTTTCTTAAAAATCCTAAATTGACACATGCCTTATTGCTTACATTCCATGGCAAGAATTAGTTAGAAAATCACATGTTGAGACAGGGGAAAGCCTGCAGAGAATCTAGACCCTGTCTAGGTAGTTTTTACCTATCCACAAATATATACTATAAAAGGGGAGCACAACATTTTTGTGGGGGAACTACCCATGTCTTCTTCACTGAGTTAAAGAAGTTTCTCATTTTATCACTTAGTTTATAGGTGAGGAGTTGGGAGAAAAAGGGAATTGAAGGAGTACCTTCTCCCTGCAAAGACAGTTCCAGGCAACCGATTTTGGTAAAGCGAGTTAATTTTTCCATTTGGACATTACTATGCATATTGGTTAGGATGTGTTTCCTATTACTGACAACATACAAATGTTAAATAATAGATTTGAGATTAGTGAGCTAGTCTGAAATCTACCCACAATTTACAATGTTGTCTCTAAGGCAAATGCATTCCTCTTAGTATTAAAAAGGATTTGGATGATTACTATTAGTTTGGAATGTGACTCTACTAAGTTTTATATATTTACATAACATAGTAAAAATGAGTCCAGTAAATAAATTTTGTAAAGTTCTATATACTTTCCATTGCTGCGTAGAGATCCTAAAAGTGTTTTAGGTAAAAATTAAAAATTAAATGAAGAGTTTTAAAAAGTTTAGAAAATGATGTTTGTATTTAATGTATTTGGTTGAGAAAAAGCGGTACTTTAACCTTTTGTAAATGCTGAATGATATGTTCTTAGCCATAAAGTCTCTTGAGAATATAGATTATGTTCTTCTTACACCAAATCAGCATTTGAATTTTCATGTGTGTTAGATATCTTTCCAACTATAATGTGCGTTCCTTGGGAGAATAAGCCGTGCCTTATATTTAATGGCCATCAATTTTTTCAGCGAATATATGCCAGGTTTCAGTTGTGTGCCAGCATTCTGCTGGCATTATGGATACACTGATGAACAAGATATAATTTATATCAAAACCATTTCAATCGATGGGATTAGAGAGGAATGAATATATATGACTCAAATATACTGCATAATGGTAGTTACATATGTCTACTGAGTTTGTGGGCATTTATTGATCCTGAACTGAACTGAGGTTCAGTTGCTCACTGCTCAAAAAGCCAGGGACACAAGAAGTGAGGTGTGGTGAAAGGAAGGTAACTTTTATTCCAAATGCCAGAACTTGGGGAAATGTCTGCACTCAAGCTGCAAAGAAACCATCTCAAATTTTTGGTGTGAGTGGAGAGATTTAAAAGGGGAATCTTGGTATGGGAAACATGCAGGAGTGGTGCAGGATAAAGGTCTGCATGTCTTGTTCCAATGGCTATCTTGAGTTTGTCTGGGGTGTGAATTGATACCATATTGGTTACAGCTGAGTTGCAGATGAACCACCTTGAAGTAATCCTTGGGTTGGGGAGAAGTCTGCAGCTGGGTCTCCATGCCTGGTTTCTTATAAGATGTACCCCTGGAATTTCTAAGAAAGTATGTAGAGAAGTGTGCATGATTCAAGGGAATGTCTGGTGGGAAAGGAAGAGAAAGAGGGAGTTTCAAAGTACATTTTAATGCTATATTCTGAGTTTAGAGAAAATAAAGTTTTAAAATGCATTTTAAAGCTGAGGCACTTGGTTACAACCTGAGTACATGTATTTTGTTCACTTCTTTGGTGTATGAATAGAATTATTTCAAGTTATAGACCTAAAAGTACACAGACAGTGTAAATAGAAATCTCATTGATGTTCTTTCCCATGGCTTCCCAAAGTGAATTGCATACGTGACATGTAGTAAGTATTTTAAATAAGGAAATAATCTCTAAAAATTTGATGAAAATAATCTTATTTAATCTTGAGATTTACCTATGTGTATATGTATTTTTTTCTTTATAAATATTTATAATTTTTATTTTATAAAGTATATGTAGATTTGTAAAGTAGAAAAAAAAGTGGGAGAAAAAAATTAAATACAAAGTCCATGGTAATTTTATGACTAAACATAAAATTTTAATGCAGTGACTAAACTATTATGTGAAAAGAAAAATCACATAATTTCTTGAAGAACATAATTTTTTTCCTGTTACTAAATTTCGAATGCAATTAATCACATATGGAGAACAATTAATAATTTAATGAAAAATGTTCTCAACACTAGTTTTGTGGCAATTTAAGAAGTAGAATTCATGTAGCGAATTATTGTAGGAATCCTCAGTAAAAGCTCAAGACATTGCATTGAAGTTCTCTTCAGTGTAGGAATTCTGCCAGAGGCCACACTCATATTAGCTCAATATGAAGTCTTTCTGATGCCAGGCTCTATCAAATGTTAGATTGTAGACTTCTAAGAAAAATTTGTAGATTTTCTCATAGACTTTTTCTTTAACATAACATAATGTCTCTCAGCTAGAATGTTAATGGGAAATTATAGCCTCTGGCAACTAACGAGGGCTAATATTCTCTATGGCTGATTAAGGACAGATGCATTAGTTTTCTTGATAAGGATAATAAATGTTAGGATAAGCATTGTATTATGAAAATTAAGGAAATAAATGTAATGGAAGGCTTATTTACAAATATGTTATCAAAGCCACTGTCCAAAATAATAATTTTGATTGAAATGTTTATAAGATGGGAAAGAAAAAAAGGAAACACCCTTGGCAACTTGGCAACAACTGATCTTTTGACTGTGTTCATGATTTTGTCTTTTCCGGAAGGTCATATAGTTCAGAGGGATTTGATCAAGTCACACAGTAGGAAGGAATGGAGTTTGGTCTAGAATGATGATCTAGGACTGCAATAGCTATTTTCTTTCCGTTGAAGTCAATGATATTAAACTTTGGAATGCGTAGTAGATTAGCCCACGCTACAGTTGAACCTTTTTCTCTTTTTATACAAATCTTTAGGAACTGAGCAATGGAATTCAAACTTCTGGGAAAGCTGGGAAATAAGTTTTCAATAGCACTAGGCTTAGGCTTAACTCACATTATTAAACAGAGCTTCTAGACCCAAGGGAGATTAGGGAGACCTCTCTTCATAAGGAAAACAGATAACTGCAGAGATAATGTGTTTGTTGTGTTATACTTTTCTGCATAACCTATACCCATACATTTATTTGCCATTTGTAAGAAACATTCACACATTTTTTTCTGGGTGTATTCTGAGGACTTGAATTCTAGGTCAGAGGACATACATATATCCCAGAATTTAGCATAAGTAGATCTGCAAACAGTTTTCCAAATGTGCCTTCTCACCGGGTAGTATATGAGAGTTCCACGTGTTTCACATTCTTACCAGTTCTTGATAGTGCCATTCTTTTTAAGATTTCTGACTCTAATGGATGTGTAGTGAAAACTTGTGGTTTAATTGGCATGTCGCTGATGAGTAATGAGGTTAACCACCTTTTCATAAGTTTACGGGTATTTTACTATCCTTTTCTATGAAGTTTCCATTTCAGTTCATTGGCTTAATTTTCCATTCTGTTGGTTATCTTACTGTTTAATAGGAATTCTCTACAGAATATGAAAAAAAATTATGTGTGTATATGCACACGTACATTTGCATTTACCTGTATTTATGCTTTTATTTTGCCAGTGTGTATGCCTACAAGTGAAATTACTGTCAAAATTTTGTCCTAAAGTAGTTGTATCATAGAAACCCACTATCATTAGAAACCGTCTAGCAATGTATAAATTCTCATTACTTCACATTCTCTCCTAAACTTGACATTATCAAAAAAACTGTAGTTTTAGTAATTTTGATGGGTTTATGTTGCTATATCATCGTGGTTTATATTTTCATTTGTAGCTGCTCTCATGTATAAAACCACAATTGACTGTTTCATTCAGTAATTTAACTCGTCATTATATTAATTCTAGTTATTCATCCTGTGTATTACTTACATTTTCTGCATACATATTCATGTCACCTTCAGATGGCAAATTTTATTTCTTGTTTTCTAAGCCTTTTGTTCCCCCCTTTTCCCTTTCTCTTTTGCATTGTGTAGAGATTTACTTTTATTCGTTATAAGGTGTAGGTTGGTCATTAATTTCTTTCAGGTTTTTAAGATGTTGTTTATCTGCTCTGTTTCTTATAATTTTTTAAGAAGTTAGCTGTCAGTTTTATTGTTGTTATTCTATAGTTAACGTATTTTTTTTCAGTTACTGATTTGAAGATTGTCTTTCTTTTTGATTTGCATTCCTTACCACACTGTATATAGTGTAGCTTTTTTTGTATTTTTCCTGGTTCCAGTTTCATAGACTTCTTGAATCTATTACTGGATAGTTATTTGTTAAATTCAGCATCCATTATGCTTCAATTAAAATAGCTTAGATATTTTCCTTATCTAAGGTCTACTGGTCTCCTCTGTTCCTCTGTACCCCTATTCACTTGTTTTTGGTTTCTATCCGCACATTTGTGAATGAAACATCTTACTGATTTCAATGGTTCTCTCTTTAGCAGTTCCCAATCTCCTGCTGTGCCCATCAATAAAGTTCTTAACATCAAATATTGAATTTTTCATATCTAGAATTTCCATTTAATTCTTTTTCGTGGATTGCAGTTTCTTCATTAAATTTTCTATCCTCTTATATATTTTTCTGAATACTTGAATTATAATTATTTTGAACCAATATCTGAATCCTCAATTGGATCACCTCTTTTTTTTTTTTTATTTGCGCTGCTTCTTTTTCCTCTTTAGTACTAATTCTTGGTGTGATTGGTGTTTCTGAATAAACTCCAGACTTAGTGTCTGAAAAAAATGATAAATACTCTCTATAATGTTATCTTTGCTTAGAGAGGATTTACCCTCTGCTCACTAAATAAAATTAAGGTTGGCGATGACATGACACTGTGATTCAGATATTGTGAGTCTCCTCTGAATCTAGATTATTCTGTCTCTAAGATACAATCCTGTATGGCTCCCAAATGAACATTGCAATATTTACTAGAATCCCTTCCCCTGACTGAGCACTAGTGTTTAATTTTTGTTCTGCAGCACTATGCTATTTCTGAACATTTTCTTGAAATTCTTATATATTTAAATTTAGCTCCTTAACCTCTAATCAGCAAATGACTTGAGGGAAAACATACATAGAGTCCAAGTTATAACTTTCTTCATCTCTCTTTTTCCCAGGATCTTAGTCCCTCCATTTCTGACTGCCTTGACAGAACTGGAATTAAATGTTACAGGCTGGTGTTGAGTGTCTGTGGCTTTTCCAGGCACATGGTGCAAGCTGACAGTGGATCTACCATTCTGGGTCTGGAGGATGGTGGCCCTCTTCTTGCAGCTCCACTAGGCAGTGCCCCAGTAGGAACTCTGTGTGGGGGCTCTGACCCCACATTTCCCTTCTGGACTGCGCTAGCAGAGGTTCTCCATGAGGGCCCTGCCCATGCAGCAAACTTTTGCCTGGGCATCCAAGTGTTTCCATACATCTTCTAAAATTTAGGCAGAGGTGTCCAAACCTCACTTCTTGACTTCTGTGCACCTGTAGGCTCAACACCATGTGGAAGCTGCTAAGGCTTGGGGCTTCCACCCTCTGAAGTCACAGCCCAAGCTGTACTTTGGCCCCTTTCAGTCAGGGCAGGAGTGGCTGGGACACAGGTCACCAAATCCCTAGGCTGCACACACAGCCCAGGGACCCTGGGCCCAGCCCACAAAACCACTTTTTCCTCCTGGGCCTCCAGGCCTGTGAAGAGAGGGCCTTCGGTGAAGGTCGCTGTCATGGCCTGGAGATAATTTTTCCCATAGTCTTGGTGATTAACACTAGGTTCCTTGCTACTTATGCAAATTTCTGCAGCCGGCTTGAATTTTCCCCCAGAAAATGGGTTTTTCTTTTCTATCACATAATCAGGCTGCATAATTTCCAAGCCTTTATGCTCTGCTTCCCGTCTAAAACTGAATGCATTTAATAGCACCCAAGTCACCTCTTGAATGCTCTGCTGCTGAGAAATTTCTTCCACCAGGCTGGGCGCAGTGGCTCATGCCTGTAATCCCAGCACTTTGGGAAGCTAAGGCAGGTGGATCACCAGATCAGGAGATCAAGACCATCCTGGCTAACATGGTGAAACGCCATCTCTACTAAAAATACAAAAAATTAGCCGGGCATGATGGCAGGTGCCTGTAGTCCCAGCTACTGGGAGGCTGAGGCAGGAGAATGGCATGAACCCGGGAGGCGGAGCTTGCAGTGAGCTGAGATAGTGCCGTTGCACTCCAGCCTGGGCGACAGAGTGAGACTCCACCTCAAAAAGAAAAAAAAAGAAATTTCTTCTGCCAGATATTCTAAATCATTTCTCCCAAATTCAAAGTTCCACAAATCTCTAGGGCAGGAGCAAAATGCTGCCAATCCCTTTGCCAAAACCTAACGAGTCAGCTTTGCTCCAGTTACCAAAAAGTTCCTTATCTCCATCTGAGACCTGGAATAAGCCTGGAACTTATTGTTCATATCCCTATCAGCATTTGGGCAAAGCCATTCAACAAGTTTGTAGGAAGTTCCAAACTTTCCTACATTTTTCTGTCTTCTTCTGAGACCTCCAAACCGTTCCAACCTCTGCCTGTTACCCAGTTCCAAAGTCACTTCCTCATTTTAGGGTATCTCTTCAACAACACTCCATTCTACTGGTACAAATTTACTGTATTATTCTGTTTTCACACTGCTGATAAAGCCAGACCTGAAACTGGGAAGAAAAAGAGGTTTAATTGGACTTCTAGTTCCACATAGTTGGGAGGCTTCAGAATCATGGCGGGAGCTGAAGGGCACTTCTTACATGGTGGTGGCAAGAGAAAATGAGGAAGATGCAAAAGTGAAAACCCCCGATTAAACCCATCAGATCTCATGAGACTTATTCAATATCACAAGAATAGCACAGGAATGACTGGCCCCCATGATTCAATTACTTCCTCTTGGGTCCCTCCTATAACACATGGGAATTCTGGGAGATACTATTCAAGTTGAGATTTGGGAGGGGACACAGCCAAACCATATCAGTTGGCAAGCACTTTGAGAAAAAAATGAACAAGGGCTTGAAAGATAAACATCTCTGATTTTCAGCGTCTTGTCTTTTCAAACCTAGCTAGCTCAAAATGATGTTACCCCACTTCACACTCATTAGGATGGCTATTATTAAAAAAACAAACAAAAGGTAACAAGTGTTAGTGATGATGTGGAGGAATTGGAAGTCTTGTGCATTGCTGAGAGAGATGTAAAATGGTACAACCATTGTGAAAATACAGTACACAATTATGCAAAATATTGAATGTAAAATTACCACATGATGCAGCAAATCTGCTTTTGGATACATACTCAAAAGAATTGAAAGCAGAGTCTCAGATATTTGTACACCCTGTTCATAGCAAAGTTATTCACAATATTCAAATGAAGGTTGCAACCCAAGTGCTCATTGACAGATAAGCAAATACGTAAAATATGGTATATACAGATAGCATAATATTATTTAGCAGCAAAAAGGAAGGAAATTTTGACACATGCTACAACATAGATGACTCTTGAAGACACAGTTAAATAAGTCATATACGAAGGGACAGTTGTTGTATGATTACACTTACTTGAGGCCCCTCGAGCAGTTCACAGAAATAGAAGGTAGAATAGCAGTTACCAGGGGTTGGGGGGAGGGGATTCAGGAGTTGTTGTTTAATGGGTATAATGTCTTAGCTGGGATTAATAAAAATTTCTTAAGATGGAGAGTGATGACAGTTACTCAGCAATGTGAATGTACTCAATGCCACTGAACCATACCCTTAAAAATTATTTAAATGGTTAATTTTATTTTAAGTATATTTTACTGCAATAAGAAAGCATGTTACCTCCAAAAAGAATTGATTTTGCACTTTATTATTTATCAGAGATTTTCTAGCTATTACCAGTGGATGCATTAGTCTGCTATAAGCTACTGTGTCATAGGCTCTCTAGTTACTTTTGAACATTCTATAAACTCATTTTTTCAACCTCAGTGAATGTTTGTCAAGTACTTACAAGTACTTGTGCTTGTACATAAAGGTCATTTTGATAAATTCTGGAGATAAAAAGACAAGGAAGACATTATCTCTTCCCTTATTAAAATAAGACCACAGGGATAGAGTATTCAGCAAACCAGTGAACTGTAATGCGTTGCAATAAATATGTGAATAAAAGAAAAATAGGCTGTTATAGAAGCAAAGAAGATAGAACAGGACACATTAAGGGATTGCTTGTAAAACAATAAAACTGTTGCTGTAATTGGATCATAACTAACCAGAGTATGGTTTAGAGTGTGAAAAGCATTTTTGGTCATATTTTCCTTGGATACTGACAAAATTGGCTTTTTAAAAGTATAAGAGTGTTAGCAACATGGGAAAAAATCTTAACTGGATATATTAATGACAATAAGAACCTTTAGAAAAATGATATTATATCATAGGCTGGAGGTGAAAGAAAAAAACAGAATTAAAACAACAGCGGTGAAGATAAAAGGGAAATGTAACTGACCATATCTGCAGCAGATTTTGCTTTATTTTTAACTTCACGTGTAGAAGATTGAGGTCATTCTATTTGTCAGCTGATGAAATAGTGTCTTTGTATCATTTGTTCCTTCAATGTTCCTCTCTTATTCTTTACTATTGATTTTGAATTCATTCTTTCATTTCATTTTTTATATTTTCATTCCATTTCTCTTATTAGCATCTGTCCTCTCTTTATAGTATTCTATTCTTTTTAGTAATTATTTCATTCCCATGTGTTTTTTCCAATATATTCGTCAATTTTATGCACATATTTTAAATTTACATATATTATTTTAGTTCTCACTTTCTTATGTGCTATGTACTGGTCTTTTTAAGTTCCATCCTTTTGGCTAGATCTATTCCTTTGCTTCAGGTAGCTGCATGATACTCTGTGGTGTTCATGCACTATACTTTATCCAGCAAGTGTTCCACTAATAGATGCTTAGGTTTTATTCAAGTACCAACCTCCTAACATGGCTGCACACAAATAAACCATGCAAGCCTATTATCAAACATATTCATAGGATATGGCAACTGATTCGTTGTGTGGAATCAAAAGAAAACACTGACAATGATTCTGAATTTTGTACTGAAAGCTTGGAAGAGCATGGATAGTGAGGTCATTACCTGCAATAACTTATCCTAATATCCCATTAAACATCATAATTTGTGTCCTAAGAGTTTTGTCAATGTTTCTGTATTTAAACATTTAGAGAACAACCATTCTCAGCAGTTGTTTTCAAAACTTGGTTTAACATTCACATAGAGAAGAGGTGTTCCTTCTCTGGCTTTTATGCGGGTATAAACCAAATTAGATCTGCATTATTTGTCTGGCCTTGAGCGATTACACACAATTACCGTTGTTTACAAATACTTTAAGGAAGTCTATGATAATTGAATTACTACAGAAGAAAGTTTGCAGTAGAAGTAAAGTGCTTTCCTAGCACTGATTTTTCTTTAATAGAACACTCTGGAGAAAAAAAAACATAATATGTTATAGTTGTCAACATAAATATCCTTTTATACTAATTTTCTTCCCACTTGGCAGAAATATTAATGTACTAATTTCTGTAACATAGATTAAAGTTCAGTTTCATTTTTGGGCATCAGCCTTACCTTTGCCTTAACAGTGTCTGTGCACTTGTCCAGGCTGAAGCCAGGAGGACAAATGACTGTGCAGAAATGTGGCTTAAATGACAGACATCCTTTTCTTACCTGCTCCTCAAAACATGAGCACTCTTGTCATAAGGCACTTTCATACACATTTGTAGCATCAGTACTTGAATTTTCAAATTGGCAATTTAAAACCCCTATAAAACTTATTGTAAAGGCAAAAAAAGCCTGTTTGTTCACTCTATTTCATAAGAAAGTTTTCAAAAATAAACACTAAATAATGCATGAGGAACAAAGTAGATGCATATTTTAATGAGTTTCAATTTAATTTTTAAAAAGTATTAGGCATTTTATTGCATTTCAATACAAAATATTCCTCAACAAACAAGAGAATAACATTCCATCAGGGAGCAGGATGGAGCAGAGAGAGAAATCAAGCTGTGACAGAGCAATTGCAACCTCGAATAAGCACCACCCGCCCCCACGCAGGATATTGGGAGCTAGAATGGCTCTTGAGAATTGTCCAAAGGTGAAATGGGACAGCTGGGTCTATACATTCTCACGTTTTTGGTCAGTTACATAAGCTACCCACGTAGGTGTCTACCTTTGGAAAGATGGCTTTATTTTGCTGACAAGGATGCCAACTAAGTTTTCTATTGTTGGTGCTCCTAATAGTTGGGGCAAATCCTTCATTGAAATGAGACCAGAAGGCCCATCTTGTGGCATGACCCAGCTCCTCCTTTCTTAGGAGTCCGAGCCTTTCTCAGGCTAAGACGACTGCACTTTTCCATTTACTGTCAAAATTTGCTAAGAAGGTCAATAGCTTCTGGGTCCAAAAACTGATCATACTTGGGCAAGGAATCTTGACTTCTTTATCGCAGTAACTGCCTTAAGTGTCCTGTGCATCCATCCTTGATATCTTGCATGCTACCAACTGAACAGGACCTTTGTTGAAGAAACATTTTCTTAGCCTCCATGGACAGCAAGAGTTATTAAGCATCTCCTTATAACCTTCTGTGTGTTACACCCTGGTTGTCCCTCTGACCTGGCCCCTCATTGCCATAATTGTGTTCATCCGGCTTCTGGCTATTACTTGATATCTGTTGTGTCTATGCTCTGCCATCTCCATTGCTAAAAGTGGGCCCTGTTTTATAACCATCTTTTCTATTATCAGCTCTGACCCATGCAGGGGAGGTACCACTGGACTTCTTGGTGATTCTTGTATCATTCTCACCCACAATTTTTAATGGCCTTGATAATTGGTATGTCCTCTGTGCTTTTCCATAGATCATACTCATTTGGTAGGTTTTCCGACCCTACCCAGTATGTTCATTCCACTATATCTACTTTCCTGAGACTTTCATTCTCTCTTTCACCATCTGCCATAGCAATTCTGGTATTTTAACCTGACTTAATTGGGTCATCACTTTTCCCATACTTCCAGGAGTCATTCTAGTAACAAGTTAGAATCGTCTCCTATAGTCCTTTCCAGTAGTAAAATTCTTTATCCCAGAAGACTACTCAAAATCTAATCTTATATTCTGACCACCTGATCAAGCACCCTCAGAAAATAATCTCACCCCTTCTCTCCCTCCTCTTGCTGATACCTGCTGATTGGGTCTTGTCACTCCTTCTAAATGGATAATAGTCCCTTCCACCTTATCAGGGCCAACTCATACACAGCTTTGTGTTGCAACTAAGCCCTAGTTTTATAGACAGTGGCCAGGAGAACAGGTGAATAAAGATAGTCAAGGAAGGGGACAGTTGCAGACTTTTTTGTGGAAAGCTTCTGCATGTGTTCCATCAATCAGCTGGGGAGTTCCAGCCATATATTGGGAGGGATGGCCTACTTCTAAAGGTGTAGAAATTTTAGGGTACTATGGAGATACTTGAAAGGGCTTACAGACAGAGACTACTCACTCACAGTCCTCCCAGTAATTGGGAAAATAGGTCCTTCCTTTAATGGCTATATGGACAGCACTTCCCTGTGTACACCTGGAACAGTGCTAGAATAAAGGCAAGTAGAACAATTGAAAACAAGTGTGTGGGATGTGGTGACTGGTCCATTATGAGGATTAGAAATGAAGAGTCCAGGATGAGATACAGATTTCCATTAAATAGAGATGACAGTAATTCTTTGAGGTAAGGAGCACAACAGAAGAAACAGTTCCAGTTGAGAGATGATTACTTTGTTTGAGACACATTTGGTTTTGGATACCTGTGAAATCCAGAAAACAGTAGGCAGTAAGCAGCTGAATCCCTTTGTCTCAAATTCAAAAGATAAATCTGGGTTTTAAAACTCTGGTTGTAAACCACAGTGAGATATCATCTCACACCAGCCAGAATGGCTATGATTAAAAAGTCATAACATAACAGATGCTGGCGAAGTTGCAAAGAAAAGAGAATGCTTATACACTGTTGATGTGAGTGTAAATTATTTCAATCATTGTGGAAAGCAGTGAGGCATTTTCTCAAAGAGCTAAAAGCAGGACTGTCATTAGATCTAGAAATCCCATTACTGGGTATATACCCAAAGGAATATAATCATTCTGTCATAAAGACACATGCACATGTATGTTCACTGCAGCACTATTCATAATATCAAAGACATAGAATCAACATAAATGCCCATCAATAGCAGGCTGAATGCCCATCATTTGTAGACTGAATAAAAAATGTGGCACCTATACACTATGGAATACTATGTAGCCAAGAAAAAATAAGAATGATATCATGTCCTTTGCAGGAACATGGATGGAACTAGAGGCCATTATCCTTAGCAAATTAACACAGAAGCAGAAAACCAAATACTATATCTTATCACTTATAAGAGGGAGCTAAATGATGGGAACACATGGACACATGGGGGAAACAATATACACTGGGGTCTCTTAGAGGATGGAAGGTGGGAGGAGGGAGCAGATCAGAATAAATAACTACTGGGAACTAGGATTAGTCCTGTTGAGGAGATAATCTGTATAACAAACCCCTATGACATGAGTTTATATAACAAACCTGCAGATGTACCCCTGAACCTAAAAGTTTTTTTAAAAAAATACGGTCGTAAAAATAAATTTTGGAATTAACATTGAGTAAAGAGATGTTGTACCTGCCTGCAATAAGCTTATAACCTGATGCAGGTATAATGACAAGCTAACACACAAACAAATAGAGACTGGCACAAGCTCTGGGTAGACTGTTGAAGGAAATGTGTATGGCGCCGTGACTCGAAAGTTCCGAGCTTGTATGGAAGATATCTTCGGCAAGATTTGTGTGAATTTCTATACAAAGGATGAGACAAATAATTATCAAGGAGGAAAAGGATTGGAGAGAGACAATAATATATGCCATGCCCCTGTGGCAGGAGCTTGATTTAGCTAAAGGTATGTCTGTCTGTGACAGCTGATAAACAAATAAAACTTAGAAAGTATGCCATGTGGAAGTATAATAAGGTATAACGGATAAGATGTTAAAAAGAAGCTAATATTAAATATTTTCCAAATGGGTGATTACCAGCATCTGTAATGAAATTAACCAGATTCAAGAAGAGATGCAAGACTACATGTTTTAGGAAAAAAAAAATTCATCCTTGGAATTCAAGGGTGAAATAGATAGAAATCTACAGCACCCTTCAAAGAAGCTTATAGGGTCTTTTAAAATTCAGTTGAGAGATGACCCATTGCATTTCTGCATGAAAGGTTCTCCTTGATGTTTGGAAGGATCTTCAGACACTAAAACTCCAAGGGACTTCTTTAGTCTAAGAGGCTAAATGTTACAGTTTTATAAACTCAAGAAAGCACATCCTAAATCACCATGGAGATTAGGAGCTTCGTGAACCATAAAGCAACCCAGCGTCGGAAAACTGTTATCAATCATATTGCTGCCTAATCCCAAGGAGAGTCAACTTGCTCATCTGTGTCTTCATGTGCTTTCTGTCCTTTCTCTGTTGACATTTACCTAATAGTTCCTCAGTCCCAGCTCAGAAGGATATCTATACTTTTAAGATCAGCAGTTTAATCTTACCTACACCTGTTCTTCCACTTAACTCTTCTAAATACACAGTCACAAATACACACAGGCACACACAAGTTACTTCTGTATAATGAATGTATTGCAAAAAAGTATATATATGAAGAAGTAAAAAAGTGAACTTTTTATTTCCAGAAAACATAGATTCCTTTAAAACAGTCTATGGGTGTACAAATAACAATAGTTTGTTCAGGTGGCTTCGTTTTCATGGAGGACTTTATAAGCACTCCAAACTAGAGTTTTGTCATATCAGAACTCTCTTTTCAGAATACCACAATGCAAATTTGAGCCAAATAAGAAATTTGTGCTGGGAAATGAATCAGGGAAACAAACAAAAAAGCACAAATAAATTAAGAAGATATACAAATTAACTCAGAAATAGTTAAACTAATAATGAAGACTATTAGGGAAGCTATATTGGGATTACATAATACAATAAATGTAACATGTTCTATACCTGTAGGACCTGCCTCGACTAAGAGTGAGAGGACTGGACTTGTGTTCTGGATGAGTAGCTAACTAGGTGCACAAAACTAACAACCTAATTTATTTTCTGTGTTACATAAAATGAGGAAAAAAATATGTCAGTTTTACAGGATTGTAGTGATGTGTCATAGGCTCAATATCTGCTGAAGTGCTGTATGAACGGAGCTATTATTAATACATTTAGTGCCATAGTTAGGGTGGAAATTAAAGATGTTGTCTTATGAGTCTAGAAGAAATTCCTATAAAAGGCTTTACCCTAAGGAGTGCTTTGGTAGGGTACCCTACCCCATAGTCTTATCCTTAACTTAAGGGTCTAGAAATGTGATTTTGTTCAAGTCAAGAGGTGATTCTCCTTTTAGGAAATAAATTATAGTAACAGACAAATATTTGCAAAAACAGAGGTGTATTCAGGATTACCTCCCTGGCTCATTTTTTGCTGAAAATAGGAAGTGACACCCGTAAAGCAGATCACATTTCTAGCCATGTTCAGTATTTAAAACTAGCTAGGAAGTCACATTAGGACACAACTGAATCTTTACATAGACTTTCTAAACATCTGTGGAGACAGGAGCTTATAACTCTTTAATCACCTATTTTTGAGACTCCATGCTAAAAAATATAACTCCATTTTAAATGGTCTTTCTTCAGAGTTGGTAAAATATGAATAATTCATCCCTGTATTTCCCTGGTGTATTTAAAGTATTTCCCTGGTGTATTTAAAGGGGCATTATTTCACCTACTCTAAAAGGTGGGTTATGTGAGGGGAGGACCCATTGACCAAAATGTTAGGAGACCTCTGTATTAGACACAGTGTGTTTCTCTACTCCAAACTCATCTGAATGTTAATATGCTAATGTGTACTATGAATATCTGAGTAGGAGTATATCATGCAATGGTTTTCTAAATTTATTTGAAAAAGTAACTTTCTTTTTTCCACCAGGTCATTAATTCTGGTATTCTATTAAGCACAGTTGGGAAAGACAAGCATGCTAATAGTGAACCTTTAGGCTTTATTGCCTTGTTAAAAGATTAACATATGGAAGTCCCTCAGCCACCTACTTACAGATGGCAATTTTTAGGGTACAAAACATTATTATTAATCCATTACTTATTATTTTCCTTAAGTTAAATGCCTGAGGCTCTTTGCAGTTGTCTCCATTTACCATTAAGAAATATGATTTGTTTATAATAGCACCCTTGGCTTTTCGATATAGTATTCTTTTATAGCAAGTCTCTCCCACAACCACTGATTTGGTTCCCAGCAGGTAACCTTAGCTTCCAGTTAAAGTGGATGTTGTTTCTATGCATATTGAAATCTGCATCATGTAACTAATATTAGACTGAGCTATACCAGTTGATTTTTGCTGACAGTGATTCCAATTGCCTGTAGAAAAATATATTTTTTTCTTAAAAATATTGAATTAAAAATATGTATGTGTTCCAAGTGTTCCTACTGGATTGAATAGCTATGGTCTGTTCTCCATTTGGTATGTGAACATTTTATATATATATATATATATATATATACACACACACACACACACACACACACATATATATGTATATATATAGACACACACACATATAATATATACAAACCTATATATGAGAACATTATATATGTACACACACTTTATATATGCATATAAGTATATTCTATATATGTACATACTCTATACTCTATTGCAAACCAAATTTTATAATTTAAATATAATTAAATGTTATGATTTTACCATTTATATATCAAGTTACTGAATACTCTGGGTGGTTCCTTATTTGTAGTCTCATTGGATTTATTCGTTTATTTATATAAGGCTATTCAAGTACAGTAGTGAGAAGGGGGAAAGAGTAGAACAAGGATTTTGATCTGTAGCTGACTGTGAACAATCAATTGAGATAACTCACTACCTTCAGACCAGCCTCACTGGATTTATTAAGTGCGTCCATTTTTACTCCATCACAGGCCACTATGATCCTATCCATTTTGTCTAATTAACATATTTTTATTTTTTATTTTATTTTATTTTATTTTTTTGAGACAGAGTCTCTCTCTGTCGCCCAGGCTGGAGTGCACTGGCGCGATCTCGGCTCACCACAAGCTCTGCCTCCCGGGTTCATGCCATTCTCCTGCCCCAACCTCCTGAGTAGCTGGGACTACAGGCACCCACCACCATGCCCGACTAATTTTTTTGTATTTTATTTTTAGTAGAGACGGGGTTTCACCGTGTTAGCCAGGATGGTCTCAATCTCCTAAGCTCGTGATCCGCCCGCCTCGGCCTCCCAAAGTGCTGGGATTACAGGCGTGAGCCACCGTGCACGGCCATCATATTTTTATTTTTAATTTTTCATCCTGCATTTTTTTGTTAAGCAATTATATATGTTCCGTGAGGCTAGTGATATGTGGATAGTTAAAATAAAAATATGTATTTGGGTAATACTTAGAATAAGAATATGTATAAGGGAAATTTGTATTTATATTTATTCATAAATTTATTACATGTATTGTATAAATGTATTATATGTGTGTCTTTTCATAAGTATGAATACATATTTGCCTGATACATATTTCCTGTATTATCAGTAGAGAAAATTTTGGAAAACAAATGAAATTTTTTTAATCATGCTTTTAAAAAAGCATTTGCAGATCTAAAGGAACACCAGTGCACTTAAGAGAAACAAAATACAATATTTATTGTTATATTTAATACAAAAGTATATTAAAAACTTTCTTTTATAACCCTGACAAGTGAAGATACATAAATTCTGAAATTTGTACAATTATTGGCGAAGAACAAAGGTGATAAATCATATTCAGGATGGTAAAAGTTATATTATTAACAGCAATCTATAAAAATGTTTCTGTACGAGTGGAATTAGAGGTCAAATTCCTAGGTCTGTCAGTTGTTACCACTATAGAGTTTATTTCCTGATAATATGCAGGAATACAGGGAGGCCAATTAAAATGAAAATAAAATACAAGCTTACAGCAAACCACATAGTAAAACACACATATAAAGCTGGCCGTCAACTTATGTTTTGTTTGTTTTTTCTTTTATGCTTGGGGAAAAACAGCTCAGTATAAAGTATTAAAAAACACAGCATAAACCACATGCTTTGCTTAGGTATATTAAAGAGAACCTTCTCCTCTTTAATTAGAAGTTGAAGTTAATTTTTTCTTACTGATGTAACATACATTTAAAAATTAATAGCAAAAAGAAGTTTAAATATGGTTTTTAATTTCATTGAAACAATTTAATATTTCCATTCTCTATGTATTCCTTTTATTTTATTGAAAATATTTAATTCTTAATGTCTTACAAATATTTGTCATACCAAACTCCAAGTTGTCTCGAAACTGTGTCTTTAAGATTTTTTCCTCATACAAATTTAAATTTATAATAAATAATATCTTTAGATATTCAAAATAATAAAAACACATGTATCTACCTTCCTTCCTATTGAATTTGTTTTGAAATGTGTAATACTAGTAATTTGAAAGACAATTTTTGGTTTTATCCAGAAAAGATGTCTAAAATGTATATTTGCTTCTCTTGCAGCTGGTGGAGTCCTTCAATTTTGTTTGAAAAGCTTTTTTAGTGATAAATCATTCATCAGATTTTCTGTATTTTTAATCGATACATCTATTTTAAAATATTTTCTTAATTTCATGCCAAAATGTTCAGCACTATGGCCATTACATTTCTCTGTTAAGCAGTATCTTACATCTTTGGAGTAGAAAACATTTATTTAACCTCTACTTTCAGGTAACCCAAGAGGAGGGAGTGAATTACCATCAGATCATTGCAAAGTTCTGGCTGTGGATTTTAAATTTCAAATGTCATTTTAAATTTAAATTTAAACAGTCATTTTAAATTTAAATTTAAAATTTAAACAGTCACTTTAAATTTAAATTTAAATATTCTTAAATCATAGGTTTGAATGTCAACAAAGAGAATATTATTTTTCATTCGGTCTCTCATAAGAAATTCCAGTAAGTATTTCTTAACAAATAATCCTCTACTTTGTCAAAAAAAATGAAAATTATGCTAAAGATTACTTTCAGTTTTTAAAGACAAATTCTATAAATGTTAGTGATCGTGATCTTCACAGGGGTATTAATTTAGTTTTGGAGTTTTTGTTATTTAAGTAAAGAGGTAAATTCTGTTCAATTCAACAATCAAGCATTTTACTAACCACATACTTCATATCCACTGTTAGAAGGATTATGCAAGATGAAGAAACGAACATGAAGATAAATAAGATTGATCATAAACTTTTAAAGAAGAGATAAAAATGTATACACAGTTAACTAAAATTAGAATCCGAATATGATACATTTTATAAGAAATACTAATAGAGCATTTTCTAAATATAAAGTAGAAAACAATGTTATTTCTGACTAGGATATTAATCATGGCCTTCTTTGGACAGGTAATTCTTTGGAACACGGGTAAGAGCATTAAAAGGAAATGGCAGTGAAGATTATCTCAAGCAGCTAGAATGCATGGATCAAGAAATTTTGATGGCAAAACGTGGAGCTGTTCTGAAAAACAAACAAACAAACAAAAAACTGCTGGCAGTACAGTTTAGTGGAAGTATAAGTTGAGTGATGATGAAAAAAAAGCAAATACAAACAAACCAAAACAAAAAACAAATACCAACACTAACAAACAGCTAAAAACAAACAGGATTGGAGGAGACACTTAGCAAATCTAGAAATTCATTCTAAAGGAGAGGGTTGGGGCACAGTGGAAGAGTCTGTTTTATAATATTTCCCCTAAACAAGAGTATGATAATCACAGTGGATTATTTAGAAAGCACAGTAAATATTCAAAATGGAGGACACAAATCTATACCCAGAGGCTAAGGTGACACTTTGGGCTTTTGAGCAAGCATAATACTAAAATAATAAAATAACAATATAAACAGTGGTTAGGTGGCAATCTCCAAGCTGGAGATAAAGTGATCTTGAACTGTCATAGTGTCACTGGAAATGAAAAAGAAGAAATAAAAATAAGAGAATTTGATATTTTTTAAATGTGTTGATTAGACAATCTACTTTTTAAAATATTAATTTTCAATAACCCACAAGTAAAGGGAATAACTATTAAAAATATACCAGGTCCAATACTAAGTCGCTTACATAGTGTCTCATTAAATTAATACAACATCCCTGTGAGGAATACTGTTATTTGTCTGATGTTTGTAAAATACACATTTGGGTTTAGATAGACAACATGTCAAAGTCAACAGTTAATAAATAAAAAAGTCAAGTTTCAAACCCCAAATGTCTGATTTCATATCCCCTTCTAAAATGACACTATACTGTCTGTGAACGATAGGTAAGTCACATATGCCCTAGTCAGTTTTTGCTACTATAACAAAATACCGGAGACTGGATAATTTAGAAGGAATAAAAAACGCAGAAAATATTTTCTTACAGTTTTGGAGGCTGGGAAGTCCAAGATCAAGGCACTAGCAGGTTGTGTTGTCTGATGAAGGCTGCTGTTTGCTTCCAAGTTGGCACGTTGTTGCTTTATCCTCCAGAGGGAAGGAATGCTCTGTATCCTACCTGGGGGAAGGCAGAAGAGCAAGAGGTCGAAACACTGCGTGAAGCCTCATTTACCGCTTTTATAAGGGCCTTAGTTCCATTCACAAGGGAGGAGCCCTCCTGGCCTAATCATGTCTTAAAGCCTCCACCTCTTAATACTATCACATTGGCCCTTAAGTTTCAACACCTAAATTTTAGAGGGGACACATTTGAACCATAGCAATGATGAATAAAAGTATCATAACTATGATGATATGAAATTTGGTGTAGATTATACCGAAGTTCAAAGATAATTTCTCTTAAAATAACATGAGTTTTTATAAGACAAAAACTAAAAATTTAAGTAAAATGTTAATAATAGTTAAAACTATTGAGTAGTTTGACATAAATTAGGCACTATTTTAAGCTTTCTACATCCTCATGTAATCTTTATCATAGACACATAACATTATTATTCCATTTACAGATAATAAAATTAAGACACAAAGTGATAAGTGATTGGCACTTAACAAAGGGAAGAAGTGGCAGAACCAAGAGAAGGTCTAGGTCTAGTACATTAGAGTCTGTTACCTTCTGGTAACAGTGTCTTCCTGAACAGAAAATTAAGAAATCATTTTGTCCCTTTCAGATAATGAAGGGATCAGGAAAATCATCAGACACTAAAAATAAATTTAATTTATAATGCTCTTGCAGAAGGAAAAGCAGATAATTTCATCAACTCATAAATCGTTACTGGACTTAATGCCTGACTGTGAGAGTCAGGTTGATTATATATGGAGTATATGTTATACAGCTTTATACATTTTATCATTTCATCTAGATAATATGGAAAAACTTGAAAATTCGTTTTTTCATACAAGACAGGAAAAAGAAAGGGAGAAATAGACATAGTGAAGTGCGATTGGATTCACAACACGGTGTTATAAGAACAGTCCTTGTCCAGCATGGTGAAACCCTGTCTCTACTAAAAGTACAAAAGTTGTCTGGGCGTGGGGGTGCACACCTGTAGTCCCCACTACTCAGGAGGCTGAGGCAGGAGAATCACTTGAACCTGGGATGTGGAGGTTGCAGTGAGCCAAGATTGCGCCGCTGCACTCCAGCCTGGCGAAAGAGCGAGACTCCATCTCAAAACAAACAAACAAGCAAAAACAGTCCTACATTTACAGACGGGAATTCTGTTTTATCTCATTTAAATGAAATGTGATGGTATATCTGAAATCATATATTAAGTAGAAAATATAAGAAGAAAACACACGAAGCTCAAGACTGAAAACTCCAAAATCAAAGATGCACATAGCATAAGTAATAACACACTTAATTGTGGATGCCCAGTCTTCTTATTTCCAACCATCTCATCAGAACATTTTTTAGTATTAATATTGAAATGGGAATTACAGTTGTGTTAGAACTAGTTTCCATTGCTCTGAAATAGTCTTCCAGTGAAATTAGGTATTTCTGTAACAACTCTAAGGAGAGCACTTCAGAACATTTTCTTCCGGCAGGCATTTAAGAATATATATGGACAGTCACTGTGTGAAATTCAGTCCAGAAAATTCCACTTATACAAAATAGTGTTTTAAAGGCCCATGTCATGTTACAGGTTCTAATTAATACTCTTGGTTTCCTGAATACCAGATAATTCTCTGTCTTCTTAAATCTACCTCCACCCCTGGGGTGTTCTGTAAGTCTTATCATGCCTGAAAATGCTCTGAACTTCAAGATCTCCGAATCCAAAATTACGCTTTCTGGTGATAAACCTGTCTTTATATTATAATTGCCATATTTCTGAACATCCATTGACCTTCATCATTAGTTTATCACCATTTGCCATTCTTTGACTGTGCACCATTTTGGTAACCCAACCCCACTTCTGACTTTCCTTGTCATGCTTCAATGAGAAAAATAATGGTTAGTCATTTGAAAACATCTATTTTTTTTTGCCACTTTAAGAATACCACATCTTTATGACTTTCTATCATTCCTGTCTAGCAAATCCTCACTTTTGAGTTTCTCTCACTGTCAGTTCTGTTTCTGTTCTTAAATAACTACAGTGCTGCAAAACCACACTTATTAGAGCCAGTAAGTGGGTGGTAATGTAATTGAATGTCTAAATCTGAGCCACTTTTTATTTTTGAAAATGTAAGAGGATACTATAAAACTGGTGTAAATCAGCCCTTTCTCAGAGAAACCAGGATGTATTATCATCCCAACAGAAATGTATGTATTTTCTCATCTGAATAACTCTTCAATTCCACTTGAAATCGTTCATTCATTTTGGGTTGGTTCCCTGTAAGGCATTTCCAGCATCAGTTTTGACTTTTTCACTTGCCTCAAGGAACAGATTTCTTCACTCTCATCCTAATTTTAATTTAACCCAAATCTCTTACTTTCTCCTTCTATGGGGCAATCCAGACATCGTCACCTCCAAATGTCCCTCTTGCTCTGTGGTCATTATCATTTAGTCTGGCTTTTAAAAAAATTTAAAGAGTCCTTCAATTCTTAGTTAAATCCTATTCATTTTTTTCTCTCTTCAAAATTTTTCTATAACATATTTTCTGTTGCTGATATCATAATGTTATATAATTCTACCTCAATGGCTTTCTCTTTTGGAGGGGTTAGGCCATTATATTCCCTCAACTTTCCTCTGATACTGATCACAGCATCCCTGAATACATAAAAGATATTTTCCCAACCCATTGACATCATCCAAGAATTTATCCTTGGTTTTATATACATCTGTCTACGTTGGGCTCGCTTATCCATAATGACAGATTCAAGTATTTCTTGACACGTCCTCATCCTTTTTTTTTTTTTTTTTTTTTTTTTGAGACGGAGTCTCACTCTTTCGCCCAGGCAGGAGTTCAGTGGAGCGATCTCGGCTCATTTGTGGCTCCGCCTCCCGGGTTCGTGCCATTCTCCTGCCTCAGCCTTCCGAGTAGCTGGGACTACAGGCGCCTGCCACCACGCCCGGCTAATTTTTTGTATTTTTAGTAGAGACAGGGTTTCACCGTGTTAGCCAGAATGGTCTTGATCTCCTGACCTCGTGATCCGCCCACCTCGACCTTCCGAAGTACTGGGATTTTACAGGCATGAGCCACCGCGCCGGTCCCACGTCCTCATTCCTTTCTGTGGATGTGCTGGTTGATATATATATGTGTGTGTGTGTGTGTGTGTGTGTGTGTGTGTATACAGATGTGTATATGTAATTATATATGATTATGTATTGTCCTATAATTAAAATATGATTATATATCATTGATTATATGTGATTATATACATGATTAAGTATATATTATATATAATCAACTATATGTGATTATATATGATTGATTATATATGATTATGATTATATATAATCTATTATATATGATTATGATTATATATAATCTATTATATATGATTATGATTATATATAATCTGTTATATATGATTATATATATATATATATAACCAATTTTACAATGAAGATATAATGTTAGAAAGTGAAAAGCTAAATTTGCTTTGGGATTGAGCCTACAAATGTTACTATTTCAGTTTTTAAAGTCACTGTATTTTCTTATTCATGCTTAGTTGTGAAACCTTGGATGAATCTTGAAAGTTCTTCCTTTCTGTGTCTACACATAAAATTAGTCAACAAGTCTGTAAATTTTTCTTCCACCATATTCCTCAAACTACTATGCAATTATGCATTACTAGTAATACTCTATCAGTTAGCCCTAAACAGTACTTCTGCCAGATTAATCTTCTTGAAGCCTGCCTCCAATCATTTCAAGATATTTAACTATGTAAGAACCTTTATAGTGTCTTCTTTTGGAATCTGACTTAAGTACATTCTCCTTAAGTTATATGTATGCCTTTCCTTTCTCCGGCTCCAAAATGTACTCTCCATTGCTTTCTCTCCCAATATTCAAAAGTAGAAATGTCATACATTAGTGAGATCAGATGCTGTTTTCTAAATGTTGCCAGAATATTCATTTTGTTCCACCCTCCAGGGACCTTCCCTATTGAAATTCCACATTCTTAACAACTTTATCGTAGTCAGTCTCTTCCATGAGAAATGGTTTACTATCTTATCAGATATAAAACCTCCTTTCTTTAATTCCCAGTAGCACTCTGTTTAGTTACTTTATTCTGTCTCATAAGCATTATTTGTGTACCTGTTTTATCCTTCTCAAAAACTGCTCTTTTCTAAAGGATCTGACAGACACCTACTCATGGTTTGAACACTGGAACATCATGGTTACTAATATCAGACAATCATTAATTACTTGTTAAAATTGTTGTACAGATGTGACTCTGAATATTTTAGAGTTATTTGTGTAACTGTAATGTAAAAATATTACTAGATTTCTCTGCAAACAAAGTTATTTCCAACAGTCAGGTAGCAAGCATCATTATACAAAATAAATAGTTGAACTGACTGATGCATGAAGAAACTAAAGGATTTATTCATGGACAAATCCTAGTCCCTGGTAGAGCTCAAAGAAGACGAAGTCCTTTAAATCCTCTTTTCCTGTTCATTTTAAATAGAGCCTCTATATGCATGCATAGTGCTGCAAACATTAATTAAGTGGATTCAATCTCTCATTTTCCTTAAATCATCACTGATTTGAGCTCACTGTTTTCTCAATTTAGGCCTAAGAAAATTATGGCCAGATATTCATTCTCCAATTAACCTAAAAGTGAACTATATTTCATTGCTTGTAGGATGGTATGGGAAATCTGAGAGTCACCAAGAAGGGAATCCGACTTGAAGGTATATCTGAGTTTCTACTTCCATTGTATGTGAAAGAAATTCATTCTCGAAAGGTATGTGATACTGGCTTTGGCTTACTCTAAAAGATAATTTAGAGGTTATGTTTTAGCTTGAAATAGCAGGGTAGAATCCCCTTATCTCTTCAGCATGTGTTTAGTTTCCTTAAGCTAAACACCTATGTTTAGAAATCAAAATGATAACATCATTGAAAAATCAGTGGAGGTTAGTTTCAACCCGACAAATCTTAGAGAACCATTTTGAACTAACCTGCAGTGTGGCTTTTCTACTCTATAAAATGTGCCTCTCTATTTTCACTGGAAATTAAAATATAAAGTTACAGTAAATCCCAAGGGGGCATTTGATATGTCTTGAATAATTTTTTCAAAAAGGCACTGATTTGAATTAATGATTTTAAGTCAACATACTGTGTATCTGATCAGCTTTAATAGACATGCATTTTCTAAAAGAGATGACAACGAATTTTAATGTAGAAATTAATTTCTGGATGTACGTGATGTAAAACAAGCGAGAATATTTATCCTTCAAATATGAGTGTGTTCACATGTGCTACCTGTGTTTTATCTCTTAGAAGCATGCTAAAAATTAAGATCGTAGCTTAGATTTTGTTCATTTTGGCTTATGTACATTACCTCTCAGAAGGCAGTAAATATTCTTGGATATATCAAAAACTTAGTAGAATTTTTCATATCTATTGCATTCCCCCTGAGGTATTTTTCTTCCATGTGTATTTGTGGAAATAAGTTTATTAAGATAGAAGTAATGGAAATTGTGTTATATAAAAGTGGGAAAAAAGGTTATACTTATTTCATAAATGTGAAAGTCTATTTTAGGCTAAAATAATGTTTTAATATTTTAATCAATGTAGAAGATTAGCAAATGGGTTGCCTAGTGAGCCATAATTTAAATAATTTGTATTAAAGTTATTTTTCCTTAAGTATGAAAATGAAAACAGAACAAAGGATTGCTTTTCATAAAACATTTAATTAGGATATTAACTTTAAATTTCTTTTTTAAAATATGCAAACTGATACAGCTTCTAATATACTGTATTGACTCTACTCTGGTGCTAGAAATTTTATTTTGGTACTCCTTTACTTTCTGGATATCGTTCAGACAAGTAACACAGTAGACAGAGGTATGAATACCTGACCTTACATAATTAAACTTTTAAAAAGTATTTAATTTAAAATAAAAAGTTTATTTCTTTTGCTTTATTTTGTTTTTGTGAAAAGCAGAAACAAAAAGCATGGTTACACATGTTAGTGTCTTACTTTCATTGAAAGTCACCGTCTTTGACAGTTATTTACTGAGTCCTTGTGTTCGGCACTATTAAATAATGCAGTATTTGAAGGAATGAAAACTTATACATGGAAATCAAGAAACTGCTAAACATAGGAAGCAAGTGAAACTAAGCATAGGCCAAAACTTCTCTGAAAATGCCTCCTATTGATAAGTCCAGGGACCGCAGAAGTGATTTATCTCTAAAGTCACTTAGGTTCATTTGTAGTGGCTACCTGGGAACAAAATTTTAATGATTGTGAAACCCTCTACCAGCAGGCAGGTTGTAGAATTTATCTTCTCAGCCAGGACATTTCTGAGAGCATAACAACAGGTGTCAAGTTAGGATTCTCTTGAGAAACAGGAGTATGTGTGGATTCCACCTATGGACCACAGAGGATAGAGTCCACTAACATTATAGCATTAACGTGTGAGGTGGAGCCACTTGCGCTTCCTAGTTTCCATTCCCGGGAAAGCTAACTCCATGTTCACAAGCATTTCCAAAACCTACTGTATTGACTGAAGAATATATGCTCCGCTTCATATCCCAGCCCTGATGCTGGTCCTTCCTGTGTCTTCCTTCATTATTGTTTGTCTCCCTATAACTAGGAAGCATGGGCAGGCACATTGGTAGCCAGACAGGAAATCTGGTGCAAGAACAGAAATAGGAGTGGACTCATACACTTCTTGGAAAATTCTCTGCACATACACTTCAAAAATAAACATGAACGAAATCTCCAGACTGCCTTCCACAGTGGCTGAACTATTTTATGAACCTAAAAGTTGGATAAATATTTAAAATAAAGAGAAAAATATATTTTATAAGCACCTCTCACATTATGATTCACTTGTCCATGAATGTCATTTACTATTTACTTCTATAAAGCCAGCCACAATTTCTCTTAGCCTTAGTTTGTTCATTATTAAGTGAGTTTGGTAGAAAGTTATCAAAGTGCTTAATTAACTCTTAGGTTAAGGAAGAACACAAACATTTCAATAACGAAAGCAGAAATGATGTTTTTAATTTTAAAAATTCTGTTACACATTTCAGTCTTTTCACGGATTTTCATATAGTCAACAATTTTATGATAAAATTCCAAAGTTTGTGTAGTTCTAAGGTAAGGAAATCTATTAGAAAATCTGAAAGGCACTTTGGAAGATTCAGTGAAGCTGAGAGAAAAAAAATGCTGGGTAGAATAATTTTGATTTCTGTGTGTGGTTGTGTATGTTTAACCTCTATTAATGCCATGCTGTTGCTCTCTTTAAATTTAGCCAGTATTTCACTCTGACATACAGAATTTTCTTATTTAAAATTACTTTGTGGTTGTACAGGCATTTAGTCCTACACATGGAAAGATAATAAAGAGATTTCTATTGAACAGAAAATGCAGTCACCCATAAATACACATCTAGCCACCTAACCTAATCAACTATGGGCTGGGCCAACTTTACAAGCTCCTCTCACCCTCTCTCCATCACTAAATATCTACAGACTTTTAAGGTTCTATGATTAGCCTCAGCAATTCACACCCTTCTTCGTGCTTTTGAAAAGTTAACCCAAGTAGTCCAGCAAAAAAAGTAAACAGAAAAACATATCATAGTGTATCCAGGAAATATCTTAGAATTCAATGTATTTTTTTCAAAATTAACATTATTCTCAGGGAAGATTACTCATAGAACATTTGTGAAGTTAAATATATAATACTATTCAGACAAGAACAATACAAAAGATGTGTAATCTGGGCTAGTTTATATAAATGGTAATGATGATAACATTCTGCATCTCTTTTCAAGGCACTTGGTCCAACTTTAGGCCAAAACATTTCAAATATCGGGAATTTAGGACATCTAATCTTCAGACTTTTTAAAACACTTAATTGGAGTATGTTTCGCAAGGTTACACGAGTCCAAGGTAGTCATGTTGTCAAATTACATACATTTAACTACTTCTAACCAGCAAAATTTGCATCGTGTAGTTCTTCAGAACCTCTTATCTGAGACGAACTAAACAGCCCTCTTGGTTTGTTTGTTTCCTGTTCAAGGACTCTTAGTTGAGGTGGTATCTCACCACTGCCACTGATCCCAGCTTCCTACATGACAGACTGCAAGTAGTGACAGAGGAACTACTACCAGATAATTCAAATTCCAGTAACTCCACAGTTAAGCACATCAGTCTTGAGTTTTCAGGATGCCCGTGTTAGCAGAGGTGTGAATAAGGCTCTGCTTTTCCCATCATGTCCCTTTCACTGTGATGTTAACCCAGTTCTTGGTTCCACCAGTTTTGCACCTTGTGTGTTCAATTATTCTTTATAGAATTCAGACAAAAAGCTGTATACATACGTAACAAACTTGCACGTTGTGCACCTGTACCCTAGAACTTAAAGTATAATAATATAATAATAATAGTAATAATAAATATAATAATAAAAGAATTCACACACAAAGCCATGGGGCCAGGCGAGCACAGCAAATGTCTTTCCTGATTACATGACATGCTAATCTCCTTACCTCTTTCAGGTAACACGGCAAATCTCGTCTATTTAGGTTTCTTTCTTTCATACTAGCTAATTCATATGCATAGACATCTGAAGGCTTTCATAATCATTGTATTATCATGGTTATCATTATCATATTATATTTAGATTTTTAATGCAGATAAAGTTTAAGCTTTTACATTAATCAGTAATCACTTTAGTCAAGTTTTAAAGAAACACAAACCACTCCAAAGTCTTTACACTCAGGAAAAAAAATACTGTTAACATTTCATGAACATATCACCGGTATATAATTATATATTTGCACAAATAAAAGGATAAAATATATAGATATGTGAACTGTAATTAAGATATGTAATTTAATCGAAAAAATAAAAATAAATTAGGAAATGGCTGAACTTAAATATTTCTTTACCACAAGAACTTTTTAAAATAAAACTTGTCTTTATGGTTAAGAATAAAAGATTATAAATACCATTAAGAAGCTGAATGCATTAGCTCCATGTTTTAATTTCAGACAGCTTTTCTTAACTCCCTGCAGTGTGATTGGAGATGATTAGCTGCTCTCCAGTTTGTCCTCACTTCTCTTCATTTCCAGTTTGTTGATAATTATTTTACTTTAACTTTGTCAGAATTCATAATATTTACATTCAGTTCTGCAAATTTAACTGCCTCGGGTCTTTGGTCTTGATTCTACATATAAATGGCTACAGTTACTCATCATCTGTGGTCTTCCTTATATTATGGATTTTCCATTTCTCAGTTCATTAGTCAAATCATTCCTTCCCTCCTAGTATTCTTAATTAGTTTTGTTTGCTAGTTTTGATTTGTTTTATTTACCCGCATGGGGGATTTTCCTGGAAAAGCCAGAAAATTTGCTAGACAGATTCTGAAAGAACTGTAACAGTGCTAGTTGGTTTTTTAATCCTTGAAATCGTTCATGCTTCGGGTGTCTGACTGTTGCCTTTATGCTTTTCTGGGAGTGTTATTAATGGTTCATGCCTTCCTTGCCTCAGATTTGTGAACACACTTCACTATTAAGTCCAAGCAGTGAATATTGCCAGAAGAAATCCAAGGGCACCCTGGTATTTTTCTCCTTTTGATGACATGAATGTTCTGCTTGGATGCCTGCTATATTTTTGCCTTTTCACTTTTTTCATTTCAGAGAAATTTTACTTTTTTTGTCACTTAATAGCTTTTCAGTTTTATTTGTTGGTTTCTTCTACTTCAGAGAAAGCAATAATTCTTTTGTTAGGTCATCTTTGTTCCCCACAGCTATCATAATTTCATGAATAATTTTTAACTCTTTATATTATTCCTCTAAATACAAGTGACTGTCATCTAGAGTTTTTCTACGATTCCATTCATTTATTTTTTTTCAAGTCAGTTTTGTCCTTACACTCTCTAATTCATTTTTTTTTTTTTTTGTATAATAGTGAATGTCAGAATTTTCCTTTGGTCTACAATGTTCTTTTATCTTATAACGATTTTTTACTGTCAATGAGTTTGGTTTTATTAAAATTATATAATGTTGAAGTTTTAATGATTGAAGCACTTACTTAGTTTGATTATTCCTGATGAGTTACTGTCTAGCTCTTCTGTTTGTTTTGCTAGAGAGATTGTGGTTGGAAAGGGGAAGGCAGACTGTGACTGTTCTGTCTCTTTTGAGGTTTTGAGGTGTTTCTAAATGATTTGTGCCAACCAGACCTGGATTTTAATTCCATCGTTCTTAGCTGCACTTTCTCTCCTGTAGAATACTTCCAGTGGTGTACATAGTACTCAATACTTATGAGCTTTTTCTAGCACTCTCTATGTACTGTCTGCTTTTTCTCTATCCAGATTAGTTTATTTGGGCTTGACTTTCATGAATATGTTTCTGGAGATATGGGTTAGGTTTGGGTAGGGATTCATGGTCTGTGGTGCTATGAAATAATCTTTTTTTTTGACTTCTGCTTTTTATGTTTTATATCATAAACTTGTATTATGAAATTCTTGGTTGTTCAAAAAAATTTAAAGAATTGTTAAAGAGTGAGGGAGATTTGTAAAAACTTTTCTGGAGTTTGATGTATAGTATTAGGTAGGATCCTTTCTTCCTTTATCTCTTCCTTTCCTTGCCCTTCTCCCTCTTCCTCCTGTTCCTCTCCTTTTCTCTTCCCGCCTTTCCTGCCTTTACTCTTCCTTGTTTCTTTCTTTCTTTCTTTTGAAAAACCAATAGTCCCCAGTACCATAATTGGAATAGTCATATTTTTTATTACCGAATTGAAATACAACCTTTCTTATACACTGCATTCTCAAGCATACACAGATTTATTTCCAGTAACTCTATGCTGTTCTACTGATATACTTGCAAGAAACCCAAAGTCTAGCTGTAAGAAGTTTTTTTTTTTTCTAATTGGTAGAGTGAGTCCTTTGTTTTTGCTATTTTTGAAAGGCTTTTGCCTATTGTGCATTTTGTCTTCAAAATAAACTTAATAATCCGTTGTGAAGTTTCATAAAAAATTCTGTTGGGAAGCTAATTATGGTTACATTTAATTTTTGGAGAATGACATCTTTGTGTCAGGTTGGTGCAAAAGCAATTGCAGTTTTTGCCATGACTTTTATGGCAAAAATCACAATTACTTTTGCACTAACCTGACAGTATTGAGTCTCCCTATCGAGGAGCCTGGCTCTTCTCTCATCTCTTTCTAAACCTCTTTCGTGTTGTTCAGAAACATTTCTTAACAATCTTCTCCTTATAAGCATTGCATATTTCCTGTTAGTCGTTTAATGTTTTTATTGTCTAAGTTTATAGATTTTCAATTCCGTTTTGTCATAGACCGCTGTGCTTGTGTGGAAAAGCTATTATTTGGGGTGTTTGGGTGTTGTGTATATAATCTGGCAATTTCCTTGAAATTTTATTATTTCTGTGGCTCATCTGACAGATAATGATTTTTAATAATAGCTAACATTCAGCATACACTACAGCTCTGAAGTCCAATAACTGATTTCAAATCTTGGCACTTGTAACTTTAGTTAACCCCTCTTTGCCTTAGTTTTATCATCTGCAAGATGAAGTTCATAGTAGCACCTAATATTTTAATGACTACACTGTTATAGTTTTTAGATGAGATAAAAGCAATATAACCTTACCACAATGGCCAACTCAAGGAATATTATTTTTAATTATTTTTATTCCCAGCCAAACATTGCGCTAAATGTTTTACATGTGTTAGCTCATTTAATCCTCACTATGTGATAGGCATTATTGTCAAGGAGAGTATGATTCAAAAGTAGAGTCAAAGGATTTGATGACAAATTTGCATAGAGGATGTTAAGAGGAAGAGAAAATGTAACATGATTTCAAGATTTTTTGGTCTGAGCAGTTGCCACTAATCACTGCAAAGAAGAATTGGGAATGTAGAGGTGGGGGTAGCTTAGGAGCACAGTTGTGGAACTATTAATTTTGTCTGTTAGATGAGCATGCTGGTGGACATATAAGTCTAGATTTCATGTTGGAAGTGCAGGGCGTGTGTGTGTGTGTGTGTGTGTGTGTGTGTGTGTGTGTGTGTGTCTATAATAAATGAGATTGGACAGGTATACCAAGGAAGTAAGAATAGATGGGAATTATAAGATTTCCATGGAATGAATCGTTGGGCATTCTAATATTGAAGAGTTTGAGAAGAAGTGAAAGAGCCAGTCACAGTCTAAGAGGTAAAGGCCAGTGAGAGGTCAAAAAAACAAAATAATATGATATCCTGGAAAGAGAGAAGAAAGGTGGAAGTGTTTCCGGGTTGAAAGAGTGCAAAACAGCCTCTGATAGGTCAAGTAACATGGAGACTACAAGTCCTTCCTTCTATTAACTCAATTATGCTTTAGTCAGGCATAATTGTTATCATGTAAATTACAGTTGAGTCAGGCATATTATGTTTTTTCACATATTTGTAGATATCAAGATGATTTTTATCATTTTTCTTATTTAACATATTGAGCAAATGACTTGAAAAGATATACAAATGGTGATGTATTCTTTTATTATTGAGATGAACTTTCCTTGTTCATGAGGTAGCAATCTTAATAAACTGTTGAATTAAGTTTACTAATATTTTATATGAATTATTGCATATACTCAGTTCTAGTTTTTTTCTCCCTATATTTCATTTTATTTTTCTCACTTTTCCCTTAATATTTTATTAAATCTATTCATTGAGAGACTTTAAGTTTGGTCCTATACATTACATCAATTTTAATAACATAGGATTACTTGTTCTTAAAGGTATGATTTAATTCCATCATGAAATTGCCTAGTCATGGAGACTTTTCTGACTCAAAATATTTGACTAATTTTCTAATTTTTATATGAAAATTGTTCTCTAATATTCTAAATCAACAGAACTCACTTTTGTTACATTTTGTATTCATACAAAATTTTCCCTTTACATAGACATATCATTTAATACCTAATGCTGCCTTTTTGTGTTTTTCTTTCTTTTTTATTTAAACATTCTGAACAGTCATTTGTCTTCCTACTATATTTTTTTTACTTAGAACCAGTTTTAGTTTGAATCAATTAAATATTTTTATATTTTTAAATTCCTTTTTCTACTTTTCTTTTTTATATTTACTTATTGTCACTTTTCTGATTTATTGAATTGAATGATTGAGTATTCTTTTTTCAGTATTTTCTGTTTCAAGTAAATCTATCTTAGGCCATGAAGTTTTTATCAAGTGTTTAGGCCACATCTCATGTGTCTAATAATATACTCTGACTTTTTTTTATCTATAAGTAAGTTCTAATATTTACTTTGATTTTCTTCTTATTCAAAAGTAGTTGTAAAAGGGAGTTACTATTAAATTGTGCATGGGTTAACTTTGCTTTGACTGTTTTTTATCCTTATCCCCTTGCATCACACACACCTTCCATTTGCTTCATAATCTTTAGAGTTTTAACTTTTTAGTTTGCTTTTTGACTATAGTGCTGAACTAGAAATAACCCAGGGGTCATGTCCACTTTGGTTACCAAATTATTACCCAGCCGGTAACCTATAGCAAGGCAATCAAAAACAAATATTTGCTATTGTTAATGATTTCTATATAACGTAATTTGCCAAGCTTCAGTTGGATTTGAATTTGATTTCACAACAACCCTGTGAGGTGGACAATGTAGGTCATTTTATTCCCATTTTGCAGATGACTCACTGGAGACTTAGGAAATATAAGTGATGCATCCAAAGTTTCAGGACTCCAAGGTGAGCCAGAATTCAAACCTCAAGTCACTTCTTCCTCTATACACGTCATCTGCATAAAAGTAGATTCTGCATTGTGTGCCTGTAAACAGACTCTTTTAATTAATCCATAGCAAATATTTACACTATTTCTGACAGCATTAGACATAATGGGACTTGAATGTTTGCAATTTTGATGACCTTAGCCTTTTTCTGTTCCATTTTGCAAACATTTGCAAATAATTCATCTAAACGTCCTTCTAGGGGTTGCATGCATCCTGCTGGTTAAGAGACGCTCAGTGGTGAACATAGAAAAGGTAGCACTCATTTGCATAATAAAATGCTTTTTAATATTTTTAGAGCCAGACATCTTTAATTGGGTCCACTAAAAGCTGAGGAAAATATGTAAATACAAACATAAGTAAATTAAATCTTTATGCAAATTTGTGTGGCTCAGATATGCCCTTGAACCAACCCATGTACCCACTGATGTAAACACTGAAACCATTCATGTACCCACTGATATAAACACTGAAACCATTCACGTACCTACTGATTGTAGTTCAAATTCTTTTTAACGTTAAACTTTGCAATTTACAAAGCATTTTTATTCTTATTACTTTACTTAATCCCTAATGCTAGACATGAAAAGATATTGTCTTGTATATGGCAATTCACTTGCCTCAAATCATGCAACCTAAAAGTCAATACTATGACTGGAATGAGATTTTCAATGCTGATTCATTGCTTTTTGACAATTCACACTCTACAAATATCTTTTTTACATATTCAGAAAAAAAATCTGTATTTTGATTTATATTGGTTGAATGCTGGACTGCAAACTTAGAAGAAAGTATGGGTTAGTGTCAGCTCTTTGGACCAGGTTAAGAGTGGGGAAAAAAAAATAATACTATGACAGAAGACCCTCATTAAAACTGGGAGACAGTTTGAAGTTGCTAAATAATACGTGTGGGCAAACTTGGTTGCAGAGGTGCGATATTCTTTGGACTTAAAAATAAACAAACAAAAAAGCATGTTAGGGCAGCTTTAAAAGGAGTTCTTCTTACTGCGTATTTTTTTCTACAGATTACACCATTTTATGTCACTGGTGAGGTCTCTCAGACACTACTGAAGCCTTACAAAAAAATGAAGATCCCTTCATCACCTCAAATTTAATTGCCTTTATAAACAAATACTTTAAGAATTACCTGTGGTTTTTCATATTTCTCTCCACCAACACACACACACACACACACACACACACACACACACACACACAGAGAGAGAGAGAGAGAGAGAGAGAGAGAGATATGATATAACCCTATACTTTTGTCTTTCCCCAAGAAAGATGAGAGATGATGACATAGGAGACCTAGAATAAACAGGAAGCACATATCAGCTCAGATTGCTATTCTATAAAGTACCAGATTTGTGTGAATAACAACCTATTGCAGAGAATCTGTAACAGGGAAATATTAAGAAAAGGGTAACACTGAGATCCTAGTCAATATTACATATCTTTAAATTCCTTAAAATAATATAACAGTGTCATCCACTGTTAAGAGTTATCAGACCAGCCAGGCATGGTGGCCAACACCTGTAATCCAAGAACTTTGGGAGGCCAAGGAAGGTGGATCACTTGAGGTCAGGCAGATCAGTTTAGGTCGGGTGTTTGAGACCAGTCTGGCCAACATGGCAAAGCCTTGTCACTACTAAAAATACAAAAATTACCTGGGCTTGATGGCTTACACTTGTAATCCTAGCTATTTGGGAGGAGGCTGAGGCATGAGAATCAGTTGAAGTCAGGAGGCGGAGGATGCAGTGAGCCGAGATGGCGCAACTGTGCTCCAGCCTGGGAGAGCGAGTCTGTGTCTCAAAATAAATAAATTAATTAATTTAAAAAATCAGCCCTAGGGTAGCAGACAAAATTATGTAACGGAAACCTTTTACTACATCTTGGATAGTTCCTGCTACCAATTATTAAGTACTTTTCAAGTATTAATTGCTGAAGGGCCTGGGTGACATTCTCAACCAGTTCTAACAGCATTCCATAGGAAGTAGACATTAGCATACTCATTAGAATACTGTCACAGCTGCGAAAGAGAACTTGGCTCGAAGGAGTTATGTAACTTATCTGAGTATCACGAAAAAACGTTGTTGAGCAGGAATGCAAGTCCAGGTCTGTCAAGCTTTGATCCTTATGTCCTTAACCACTGGGAAATTCCTACAATAGTGAGAGGAATCCTCAGTCTTCTCAGTAAGAAGGTGAAGGGACTGTCTATAGAATTCTATTATTATTCCTGTTCTGGGAAACATTCTTGACTTACTCTAATAGTTTTCTTCAGATTCATGCTGTGTAGTTTTTCTTTAAATTAGTATTTTGACTCTATAATTTTTTTGTTTGCATAAAGAAACATGGAGCCATATCATATTGATGCCACTCTCCAGTGGATAGGAATTTTAAAGAAGTATCAGTGTTATTTCCCTTCCTCTTCCTCCTCCTCCTCCTCTTCCTCCTCTTCTTCCTCTTCCTCTTCTTCTTCTTTCTGTGGAGACAGACTCTAGCTATGTTGTCCAGGCTAGAGTGCAGTGGCTATTCACAGGTGTGATTATCGCACACTGGAGCTTCAAGTTCCTGGCCTCAAGCAGCCCTCCTGACTCAGCTTTCCAAGTAGCTAGGATTACAAGCACCAACAGTATTATTTCTTATAATGAAGCCAAAAGAAATTGTTCTCCAACTAGTATATTCTTTCACTACCCGAAAATCACATATTTGCATGTACGTGGGCTGACTACTGCTATATAGAATCCTGTAAGTCACGATGAAGAGAAAGATTTACTAAAAAATTACTTTTTTTCCCCAAAACTCTAGCAGCAGACCACAAAAAATATATTAGCAGTACTTAAACTAGTTTAGTGTTTTTCAATCTTTTTTGAATTTGAACCACAGTAAGAAACACATTTTACACGTTCTGAACATTTCAAATCTATTCTAGCCAAGGGCATCTATTCTAATTTAATTATAGGCATGTATACATATATGTATAAAGAATTGTTGCAACCAACTAAATTGATTTCATGACCCTTTGATATGTTTCATCAACAGCTTCAAAAAAATATTGTCCCCACTAATAGCTACTAAAGTAACACATTCAGTAAGTTTGTGGCAAGATATTTTGTTTCCGGTGTCACATATGTAATGGATTCTGCATTATAAAATATGAAACACTTTGTTTATTCCAAAGAACAAAGTGCAAAATATGTAAATTCTATAGAGCAGCAATCTTATGTTTTGATCACTTCATACAACACTGCCTCTTATATATTAAGTGCCCAGTGACATTTTTAAACTTTTTATTACAGTGTATTTACATACAGAAAAAAATACACATTTCAGTTAACATTCACTTTATTGGGTGAATGAATGATTCGATATTCAAAGAATACAAATTAAATCTTTGTAAATATACTTCTCCATCACTTTAGACAAACAGAATGCTTTGCATATATAAGAGCTGACCTCATTATTCCTGATCTTTTATTCTTGTTTCACAAGTTTTTACCAATATAAACAAGGGTGAATTAGATCCTAGAATGAAATTGTATGGTCTAAAAATAGTAGTCATATTCTTTCAATAGTTATGGAGATTATGTGATCCAAAAAGATTTGAAGAGATCTAACTTTGAATTTTCTGGGCTTTATGGCTTTATTGTGTTCCTATCTGTGTAAATGTAACTGACTCAGCGCCCATATCCTCCTGTCGGTAGCATGCACCAAAAATAACAGAAAACCAGGGACAGGATGGTAGTACTTCAGCTGCAGAATGATATTGTTCTATGTTTTTTATGACTCTGGAACTATGGTGGTGCTTGTTGAAGTTGCTTCTATCAGTTAAAGTTACTGTTCTTTAGAAGTCAGACCTGGGAACTGAGCATGTAAACAATTAGTAGTGACAACATTTTAAAATGAAATCAGGTCCTCTATACTAAATTACTGTGTATGAATCAACCTTGTATGTTTCTATATGGACAAATTTGAATCGGGCTATGAGGAATGGTTGGATTGGAATTCAAAATCACTTGATGTTTGTAAGAAAAAAAAATTATTTATAAAAGACATCGTTTGTCCAGGAAGCTGTGACTAGGTCAGTTTGGTTTCATTTGAGAAATCCTGTGAAGCAATAGTCTCAAGCCCAGAAAAGCATACCCTTAAGTGTGTTCCAAGATTTTCCACGGGGTACACAGACATGGATATTTTATCTGAAATTCTAAAGTTTCAAAGGCACCCTTTCTGAAATTTGGTCTACCCTGAGACTCTGAAGCTTGCTACTCCTGGTTTTTCCGAATTTTCTATTACCACCATATTTCCCTTATTTTAAACATGTTCACATGGAAGACACCACAAAAGAAGACATAATATAGAGACTGTCTTGCAATAAGAAGTACAAATTCCTTCTATAAAGATGGAGGAATAAAAGGACAAATCTAGCTGTCTAAAAGACAATTCACTGTACACATTTTATTTACAGTTTTGTATAGTGTCTTAATATGAATGGGACTGCTTTACTCCTTGAGCCATTTTTAACCAAAGCAAAATAACCTAAGTAATACAAAGTGCTAACCTGCACATTGTGCACATGTACCCTAAAACTTTAATAATAATAAAAAAATACAAAAACAGACATACTAATTCTAGTTAGGAATGCAATTATGATGTTACATTTTTTATAAACCACAATTATGTTTAGGAAATCACACAAACATAGATCACTGATTTGAGTGAAATGCATAAATTTGTAGCAAAGCTTTGTAGTTACAAGAAACAAAAAAATTACCAAAGAATGCACAAAATTAATGTTTATTCCACCTTTCTGTCATATTCCTGGATCCTTCACCAATGTTACATGAGGAAAAAAACAAAAGCAAAACAAATCAAAAACTGAAATCAGAATCACTAATACTATCAAATAGGGAAACAAATAAAATCTATCAGCCATCAGGAAGAGTACAGCAAAGACAATGCTGTAAAAAGAAACAAAGAAAATTGCTAGAAAACTGTATGCATCATAATCTTTCAAACCAGCAAACTAGGCTCCTGCATACAATGGAACAACAGAATTTTTTTTCCTGTAAAGCATAGAAATGCCAAGTTGTTTTTTGACTATTGTGGATAGGTAAAATTTGTATGCAATTAATGGTAACTGTACTGAACTATTACAGAGTGGGCCAGGAACACATTTATGGATTCTGGGGATGTGTACTGTATATTCTTTGATTGGGATAGCGGAAACTCTAGCCGAAAAAAGAAAAAAAAAAAATGAACACAGAAGTACAAGACAAAGGCGACTGAGACTTCTCTTATACCTTAGTAACATTTAGATGGAAATCAAATTTAAATGCAGTCCACTCTGCTTTTTGAAGAGGCTTTGATTCAGCTCCCAAATCTCGATTGCTTAAGGCAGTCTCCTATGAGAATACTCAGAAGATGTCTTCTTAAACAACAAACGTATTTTTAGTGGTGGAGCCGCTCTTAGTAGCTGTGTCTGCGTGGGACTGATAACCAATCACTATCTTTGGAGGAAGTCCTAACCTTTCCTTGTTATACCCTCCCTATATGTGTAACAACTTCTTTGTTTTCACATTCAGTAGTCCACATTGCTCTCTTATCACATTTAGCTCTAACATTAACAACAGCACCACATACATCATCACTGTAGTCATCAGAAGATTTTCCAGTAAGGCACAGAAGTGTCTCTAGCCAAAAGCGATCGAGGTCACTTCGTCTCCGCTGTTTGTTCAATGTAATTAGCCATCGTCCTCCCCGTTTGTTTTTGTCATCTTCCCACGTAGTCTCAATACCATCCTTAAAAAGTGAGTAGTCACAGCCAGGCATTAAATTACTAGACAACTGGATATGGTTGTACAGGGCCCAGAAGTCTTCAACAGTATCAGACTTAGAGATCAGCCGCAGCAGGTTTGCTTGCCAAGTTTTGCTTTTTTCATTTTTAAAAAAAAACCAGAGTGCCCATCTGTTCTGTAGGGGATGTTTAATATAGTGTTCTGGGTTAGCAACCTCCTGATGAGATTCCGTTTTCTCCTCTTCTGTAGTTGGGGAATTAGGAGTAGGGGCGGCTTCCGGTTTGATTTTCTGGTAAAAGTGAGGCTGAGGTCGGGTGCGGTGGCTCATGCCTGTAATCCCAGCACTTTGGGAGGCAGAGGCAGGTGGATCACTTGAGATCACGGGTTCAAGACCAGCCTGATCAACATGGTGAAATCCCATCTCTACTAAAAACACAAAATTAGGGTGTGGTGGTGCTCTCCTGTAATCCCAGCTACTTTGGATGCTGAGGCAGGAGAATCACTTGAACCCGGGAGGCAGAGTTTGCAATGAGCCTAGGTCGCACTATTGCACTCCAGCCTGGGCAACAGGAGCAAAACTCTGTCCAAAAAAAAAAAAAAAAAAAAAAAAAACAGAGGCTGGTTTTACTGATGATTTAGGTGATAAAGAGGACATATTCCATCATTAGGATAAGCTCAATCTAGAACTCCATATCCCCATATCCTTGACGTATTCCACAAAATGCATTTTAAATCTACACTTGATATTGTACCAGTGTCAGACATTTTATTCCTTGCAACTATTAAACTGTTGATATTAAAAATTTCAAATATCAGCTTTATAATATTCAAGATGCCATATTTTTAAAAAAGATTTCATGGAATGTGCGAGCAAAAAAAATATTTGGAGAATAGGGAGTAGAGAAACATGAATTTGGAAAGCAGCTTAGGGCTTCAGGCATGCAGGGTTTGAGAGCTAAAGAATTTGGAATTCATCCTCAAGACACTGAAACTCTAAAGTGCCAATCAGCTTACACTTTGTTAGTCTACTGGATTTCAAATTAAGAAAATGTATTTCTTTGCGAATATCAAACAGACATTTTATTAACTGAAGAAAGCGCTTCATTCTTTCCCATTAGTTTTGTTTATGGAGGTTTCATGCATTAGACCATCACTGTTTCTAATATTTCTGAGAAATAGTGTGTTAGAAATTTTATTAATGGCATGGTACCACGGCACAAAGATAAGCAGTTTGTTAAAAATCGAAACACACGGTATCGTCATACTAAAATCCATCCCTCTTATGTATTATAAATTAGAATATTTTTATTGTCTGGGCGGATGTTTTATAAATTTTTTTTAGACGTGGCATTGTTTCTTAAATAAAATCATAGAAAAACAAACACAAGCAATATAAAGGGCAGGGCAAGGGGGTCTTCTCTAATGGCACGGGTTTGCCATGCCCTTGGTACCCTGCATTGAAGCTTGAACCCTGCCTTTGACCAATATCTCTCGGTCATTCTATGCTTTTCTTGTCGTACACTCAGTAGACTAATCAAAAGAATATCCACTCACAAATACTGCAGATAGTTCTCTATCCAAATTTTTTTACAGTACATTTCCTCCTCACTGTAAAAGCTCATTGTTTATTGTCATCATAACAATAAGGCCTATCACTTATTGTCATGATTTGACCCTTCCGTGCGCTTTCATTATAGTTTCCCTCTAATTTTCCTTTGGTTTGCATTAATAAAATAATTGAAAGATTTAGGTATAATCTGCTCTTGTAATGTTCTATATGCCCAGCAATTGAAATCTCCTTTGAAGAAATAAGTAGTCTCCTATAAATAAGAACTTGCTTTGAAATAGCAAGTTCATTTGTGACAAAATGAATCATCTTTATCCCTAATTTACTAAGATATTGTTCCTCCGAATCGTATGAAAGTTCTTTCCTTGGTCATGGCATCCACCCAAATACAGATCTCTGTCATTTCCTTAATGTCTTCACCCCCTAAAAGGTACACACAAAACTGACTACCGTTTTAAGGAATTGCAGAGTTAAACTTTGGTATGCAAATAATTTGAAATGCAAAATAGACCACTTACTCTTTAAAATTGTTTTACTACATTGCTAAATCACCCTTGCCATCTTGCCTATGACCTCTTTTTCTTGCCCTTGCTTTCACGATGAGAAAATTATTTCATCTATATGTTTGTATGTCTTTATCTTTAAAAAGATGAAAAAAAATCACCACTTTGTTAATAAAATTTATATCAGATAATAAAATAAAACATGGGACAGATCACAAATTTTATGTGGACATTTCTGTGTTTTCAAAATTCTTATACCATGCATCTTTCATAGGACCAAAGTGTGATCCACTTTAATGCCGCAGTTTTAGTGCCCTGTCCCTCAGTTACAGACCCTTTCTTTTTTCGCTGAAGAAAGGTTAGGTCAACCTACATAATTAAGGAAAGGAAAGGGATTGGGAGAGGGAGAGAAAAACTGGAATGTACTGTAGTTATTTGCCCGATCCTGGAAAAGTGAATATGGATGGGAAAGGAATTACGCATTTATATTCTTTTCATCCTTTTTCAGATATGCAAATAGAAGTTTTGAACTATTGAAATTTACTTTGTGCAGCTGAACTGTTTCTTTGACCCTGGCACCACTCTGAAACTGAATTACATGGTCTAGTCTTGAACCAAATTACAAAAGTATTAATTTTGAAATTTGAATGACTGGAAAATAAGGAAGGAAACAATAAGAGGAAAAGTCAATGAAATGTCCTATTTTTTCATGTGTCTGATATTCATTACTTTATTCCCACAGATGCTCTTGTTACGATCACTTAAAGTTATTATAGCAGTACTTGCTCTTTTTCTGATAAAATATTTGTTAAATTCATTTTCTCATTTCTTGAAATGCAAATTAGTGCAAATATTCTCCTTCAATTTAACTTAGGTATAATTAGTGACTGCTATTTCATTTCTTGCTGAGAACTATTTGTGAAGTGAATTATTTAAACAAGCTGCTATAAAGTATCATTTTCTGTCTGCTTTTTATCCTCTAGTACTTGTGGAGCACAAAGAAGTAATGTGTTAATACATGTTTATTTTTCTTTTACTTTTGCATCCATTCTTTTTATAAGTTTTCCTGGATTTAATACTGATATTTACCACATTTTTTATTTGATCAGGGAGTAGGACAACAGAAATTGACCACAAATAATGCAAATGCATGCAAATTAACAATGACACTCATTTTTTCTTCTTAATTCGGTGTCTGTATGACACAGTGTCATTGTTGCCTTCCTCATGTATCTGTGATTTGCCATCAGCTTGTCATGTTTTGTTTCATGCATGTTGTTTTTGCCATGTTGGTGGTCCTCTTTTGGTCATCAAAAATTAAACCAGGGAAGTAGAATCAAAGTACTCCTGCTCATGCCAGGTAACAGAGTTTATCAAAGAGATAAACCAGAAAATAATCCAATCTAGTAGAATGATTTTACAGAGAAATTACAATATTTCCCAGTGCTTTACATTTTATTTGGAATAATGTGAAATTGGCTAAATAGTTAATCAAGCACCTAATCTCATATGTTATTTCAAAATTAATGAGTATTATGGACAGCTACATAGCTTCTAGCAGGAAGTATATAAAATATTATTTTTGATTAAGTACTTTATGTCCATCTATAATGTTATTGAATTTAATATTTTGCTTTAATCATGGTGAGATTTGTAAACTACTTTTGTTGTCATGATGGTTATGAAAATAGTTTAATTTTCTAAAAGTTATATGTAATGATGGATTCAGTTAGCTTTTGCTGAAAAACAAAACAAAAAACCTTTGCCCAAAACTTAATAGCTTAAAACCACAAGGATTCATTTTCTCAACTTTGTTTAGTAGGCAGTTTTCCTTGTTTACACAAACTGACCTGGGGCTGAATAACCTAGAATATCCTAACGTACGTGTCTAAGTTGGTATGATGGTTGAAATGGCACTCCATGTGGTCTCATCCAGTAGGAGGTTAGTCCAAGCTTGAACACGTGGTGGCAGAATGGTGCCCAGCGGCAATAGAGAGTGAGTCCCAAAGTGAAAGTATTTCTCAATCCTCTGCTTAGGGGCAAGTTTACTAATGTCCCATAAACCAATACAAGTTACAAGGTTGAGCCCGGATTTAAGTGATAAGAAATTGATTCAACTTACTGACTGGAGGAATAGTAAAGTCACTTTGCAAAGGGAAATACAGCGATGGGAAAAATTTGCAAGCTACCACAAAGGCTATCATTATTTCTTGTCTTAATAATTTTATAGCTCTTCTTTATTTTGTAGTTTAGTAATAACACTCTCTCTGAAAGACTGAACTATGATTGTATGCATTTGTTTTTAAAGGAGTGAACATTTGTTAGTTAAACTTAATAAGATTAATTTTATTTTTGAAATTCAAAATCAGATAAAATATCTAGATATTTGCTATTCCACGTTTACAACAGAATTTTGAATGGCTTTTGAAGATATAGACCTCATAAAACCTCATCGAGATTTTTGAAAAGTCTTGGTTTAGGGACATTGATGCCTTCCCGTAGTTTTAAAATAAGCAATATAAGTATTAGAAATATTGCACGCTGTGGTCATATCAAAAAATGTTATTTCTGTGGCATTAATGTTAATTATAAGGCATCTGTCATGCTAACCATTGTTCATCCTTTTGAATTCATGTTTTGTTGTTCATATGATAATTATATTGGTAGATTAGTTGTTACACTGATTGCCCTATAAAGACTTAACATTTGACTTAATGTTATATTAAAATGAATATCAGTAAAATAAGATATGTACTAAATCTATTTTATCTACCATCTTTACATATTAAAACACTGTAAGTTAAGCAATATTATTGTAATGCCCCATGTATGCTGTTTACATCAATACTCAATTCAATTAATATTAAAGATTTTCATGTAATCATCATAGTCTTATCTTCCCCAAATTTTAATTTATTGATAATTTTGCTAAGTCTACACACCTCTGAAACTTGATTCTGTTTTATTTTCTACTTTAGGCAATGTCTTACTGCTGTAATGTAACCAAATTATGTCCATAATTAATGCAAAACTAGGTGTGCTATTTCTGGAATTACCATTGAATGATTTCAGTTTTCATTTTACACAGTTGAAATAGCCTTATAGTTTTCAAATGTAGCCACAGAGAATATTTACTAAATACTTTGATCCCTTTTTCAGGAAGTGAAATAAATTCCACGAATAATGCATTACCATAGCTATGGCATGTAAAGCTACATAAACCTGAGCGATATTTATTTTAATTTTCTGTTATAAAAATACTTTCATTTCATTTTCATTTTCTTAGAGACACTCTGTTGCCCAGGCTGGATTGCAGTTGCGTGATCATGACTCACTGTAGCCTTGACCCCTGGGCTCAAGTGATCCTCCAACCTCAGCCTCCTAAGTACCTGGGTCCACAGGCATGTGCCACCATGCCTGGCTATTTTTGTACTTTTTGTAGAGACAAAGTTTTACTATGTTGCCCAGGCTGGTCTCAAACTCATGGGCTCAAGCAATCCTTCTGCCTCAGCATCCCAAAGTGATGGTATTACAGGTGTGCACCGCCACACCTGGCCTTTTTAATTTTTTAAAATTTTCTTTACTTTTTTGTGTAGATGGTATTTACCATGTTGCCTAGGCTGGTCTCGAACTCCTGGGCTCAAGCGAACCTCCTGCCTCAGCCTCCTAGAGTGCTGGAATTACAAGTGGGAGCTACAACATCTAGCACCTATATTTTCATTTGAAAATAGGAATGCTGAATCATTTATAGGTGGCCTTATGATTTCATTATTCCTTTTTTCACAAATGTAAAGCCATTATTAAAAAATAGCAAACTGGCCGGGTGCAGTGGCTCACGCCTGCAATCCTAGCACTTTGGGAGGCTGAGGCAGGAGGATCACTTGAGGTCAGGAGTTCGAGGCCAGCTTGGCCAATGTGGTGAAACCCTATCTCTACTAAAAATAGAAAAATTAGCTGGGCTTGGTGACAGGTGCCTATAATCCTAGCCACTCGGGAGACTGAAGCAGGAGAATGGCCTGATCCCAGGGAATGGAGGTTGCAGTGAGCCGAGATCGCGCCACTTCACTCCAGCCAGGGCGACAATATATATCAATATACATATGTATGTAGATAGATATTTGATATTTTGATATCTATATATAGAGAGAGATATTTTGCTATTTAGAAATTGGCTAATATTTTCACTAAAAACCAAGAAGACACTGGTGTTTCAGGATGTCATCATTGAAGAATTAGGCTTTGCTGGAAGTTTTTTAGAGTCATTCGGTTGTAATATTTTGGAGAAATTTTAGTTTGGCATTTGTAAGAATCCACTGACATATTGTTTACTGAAGCATTGTTTGTCTTTTTCTGCAAGTAGTTTGAGTTTATCCTAGGACTTCTAGTCTATGAACATCTAACTCTTGTGTGTTGGTATGTGTGTAGTACAGGTTTTTAAAGATATCCATGTCCTTTGTAATATATATAATTTATTATCTTGATATTTAATTTTTGTGGGATTGGTGAAAAGTTAAATTTTATCTTCAAAGTAACCCTAACCTCCCATATTTCGTAAATGCATGTAATTCATGTTCATTTCATGCAAGTTTTCTTTAAGGTTAACTATTTTCTCTTATATAATATTTCCTATTATGCTTTGCCTGTTAATTTAAGGATGCGTTGAGATGCATTATTCCCTGTAGAAACTGCTTCTGACATGTTTGGAAATTTAATATAGGTTTATTTTCTTTTATATTTATGATATTTTATTTCACCAACTATCGCAGGTAAAAGTGGGCATCTAATGATTCAGGAGGTTAATGGCCTTAGACATGGGTCTTGTAAGATGTCAGTCACACAGAGAGAAGCAGCATGCTAGAGCAAAGGAGGCCCTGAGCAAGTGCTCAGTGTAAGAAGCACGAATATGACTGAGACTGGAAAGAAAGTTTGGGGTCATGTTAGTTCTCTCAATGAAATTGAAAAGAAAATTCAGATATTGCTTCCTGAGAAATAGAGAGCCCTCTTTTGAGCATTTAAGTGACGTCATCAGAATTGTATTTAGGATACAATTCTGTATCTGGTAGTTTTGTCCAGAATAAATATGAGATATGTGGAAGAAAATTTAGGGTCGGTGTTTCTGTGTACTTCCTTATAAAACATGGTATTAGTTTGGACAAGTGAAGCTTGAATCCCAGTGAGACATTTTGATAGAAGTATTCAGCAGGCCTTTGGAATATTAAATCTTAGTAAATCATAAAGCTAGAGGGGCAGATGAAGGAGCCAGCCAGCCACATGGGGACAGAGTCAAAGCTCTCTAAGTAAATGGCAATTGAATGAAATCAGAGAGGGTGTAGGTCAGAGCTTGGAAATGATGTTCTGGGAGGAGGAAGATGGCTTTAAGGAATGACCATCAGAGAAGTAGGAAAATTAAAGTATGAAACAAATAAATATAAAATTGATTCATTTATGTCTGTGATAGAAGCTTCTCTGAAAGAATCACAGGGCTGGTAAAATACACTTGATTTAATAAATAGAAAAAGTAAACCTATATAAGGGTGACCTGGATTAGTCAAGATTACGTGTTCAGTCAATTCAAGAGAAAATTTCAAATATCCAGTGTTTTTGCAGAAATGTTTAAATTTCATGTTAGAGGGTATATTATTCTGTCTTCCTTTTGGGAAAAATTGTATTAAATGACTTTTGATTGTTAAGAGGTGTATTTGAATAAAAAAATTAATATAACATAATAGGTTCCTCTCCCACATTTTGATTCAATTATAGTGATGCATGCACCTTTAAGTTGTAATCTTAGAGAAAGAGAAGACTTTTTAGGTCACAATGTGTGTGAACAAGTATTCTTTGTAAATCAGTGTAAAGAAGTTGACAGATATTTCTAAATAATTGGGGGAAAACATCAATGAACTGTAAATGAAAGGCAGCCTTGGAAAAGACGATTTGAAAATATTCAAACAGCTACAAAATTATCTTTTTCATCTGAAAATACTTTTTTTGATGCTTTGAGTTTAAAAATCCCCATTTTCTAAAAGAGATAGATGAATAACAAAATACTATAAAGTCATAACTTAAAAACTATGTGTGAAATACAGCATGATAAGTAAAAATTAAAGTCAGTTTCAAGTTTCCAAAAATTGCAAGTTATTCTTCTTACTGTCTTTCCCCTTTTTCTACCTTTTGTCAAATGGGTTTGGGCCATAAATATTACCTTTAATGAATAAGGGTTTTAATTAAAATAAACTGATGGCAAGTAAAGTTATTCTATTAGAGAAACCAAAGTTGAAGACTGAGTAATATCTATCAACCCATATTTCATGTAAGTCAATTTGTAAGGTTGAAATTTTGTTCCTTTTGTAAAAGACTGCCATGAAATTTGGAATGGTGTAATCTATAAAACAGCAAAATAAGACGAGGGTGAATCTGAGTGTAAAACAGGTAGCATATTATAATTAACTCCAGTAAAGATGTTAGGCTTTTCAACAATTGTTTGTTTGTTTTTGTGATTTGAATCCCTACCGAGGTTGAAATTGTATTATAAACTCCAATAATCCTATACTTTTATCAGAAAACATGGATCAGCTCCATGAAGAAGAGGAGATTCTATAAAGAGAGATAGATGTAGACTCTTAGCTTAAATAATACATACAATGGGGAATCAGATACGTAAATCTCAACAAGGAAGTTGTATATGTTAATACTAAACTAGATATATTGACCGAGCACATATGAAGCATCTAATAAATAGGTGACAAGAATGAGAGGATAGGGATAATTGATGATGATGATGATGATGATGGTGATGATTTTCTTGTGTTTCTAAGTCAATTCTCACATCATATGTGATGGTGTTGAATCTTACTCATATATATGAGCTTTCTGGCTATATCTTTTCTGGTTGGAGGCTGGCTGCATCTTCACTCTCCCTCCTTCTTGAACATTATCTTCTAAATCTACTCTTATTTGGCCACCTATAAGAGTCATCTGGTAACGGGTTAATATCCAGAATATATAAGGAACTCACACAACTCAACAGCAAGGAAACAAATAGCCTGATTAGAAAATGGGCAAAGGACCTGAATAGAAATTTCTCAAAAGAAGACCTACGTATGGCTAAGAGATAAATTTTTAAAATGATCATCACTAATCATCAGGGAAATTCAAAATTAACCACATTATACTCTCATATGATCTCATACGACCACCATTCTCATAACTTCCACCCAGCGATTACTTATTGTGAGGCACTCCCAAGTTTAAAACCTTTCCATACCTATGTCATGCTATTTAATCTTCATGACAATCTTACAAATACTATTAAAAAGTTATTTTTAGGCAACAAAATAAAAAAGTAAGTGGCCTTAGTAATGTGGCCAAGGTCATAGAGTTAAGTAGCATACCTGGGAATATGAACTATACTGTATTGACTTCAGAACCCAGGCTTTATTTTCCTCTCTTTACCTACCTAAATTCTTCCCTTCCTCATTCCCTTCCTCTCTCCCTTTCTTCCTTCCTTTGTCCCCGCTTTCTTTCTCCGTGTCTCTCTTTGTTCTTTCCTTCCTCCTTTCCTCCCTTTATTCTTCCCTTTATGCCTTCCTTTCTTCTTTTTTTCCTTCCTTCCTTCCTTCCTGTATTTAGCTATAGTATTTTGTTCTTTTTTAATTAAAATATGTATATATGTGCAGTGAAATACACAACTTTGAAATGTAATTCATAACTATACATCCTTGTAATTCACATCACAATCAAAATGTTGCTATTTCCTAAAGCCCATTTCAGGCAGGTCTCACCCTGCCAATCCCAAGCAATTACAATTCAAACACTTCAGACTTACAAAACCATAGATCAATTTTGCCTACTCTTGGCCTTTGTAAAAATGCAGTCATAGTGTATATTCTTGCATTTTTTATCTTAGAAAAATATATTTCATCCATGTTTGATCATTCAGCAATGCACTACTTATTATTGATGAGTAGTATTTTATTGTAAGAATATATCAAAATTTATTAATAAATAAAGATACTATATTCTTTTTCTTCAGACATATAAATTCATTACTCTTGGGTGAATACATAGGAGATAAATTTCTTGGTCATAGAGTAGGCACAGTTTTAACTTTGTAAGAAATGATGAGTTTTTTTAAGTGGTTGTATTTTTTACAATACTACCAGCAGCGTGTAAAGAGATCCCATTGCTCTACAACCTTGCCTACACTTAGTATTAGTAGTCTGTTTAGGTTTTTAAAGAAGTGTGTGTGGGATTTCTTTGTGGTTGTCAGAGATATTCACATTTCCCTGATGGCAAATGATGTTGAGCACTCTTTTATGTGCTTACTGGCCATTTATATATCTTTTCCTGTGAATTGCATTTTTAAATTTTTGTTCATTATTATTGGATTTTGTGTCTTTCCTACTGTAATTTGTAGGAATTGTTTATATATTCTTGATACAAATCCTTTCTCAGATATATATGTTGTGAATATATTTAGTGAGTCTACATTATGTCTATTCATTTATCTAATAATGTTTGTTTTTGAGCAGAGGTTTTAATAAAGTCCAATTTCATGTGTAACTTTTATGGACAGTGCTTTCTGTGTTCTGAGAAATCTTTGACTACCTGAAATTTGTAAATATTTTCTACCGTGTTTTCTCCTAGAAGCTTTATAGCTGTATCTTTTATGTAGAGGCCTATCAACCATTTCAATTTAGTTGATGTGCATGGTTTGAGGGTGATTGATGTGTACTTTTTCCATACTCAACTCCATTTGTTTAAAAGACTTTTCTTTCTCCATTGAATTGCTTTGGCAACTTTGTTGAAAATCAGTTTTTGTTACAAGTTGGGGTCTTTTTCTGGATTCGGTTCAATTGACCTATATGTCTTTCCTTATACCAATATAATACTCTCTTGATAGTAGTAGATTCTAAAATCAAGTTTTACAGTTGAAATTGAAGTCAAGTACTATAAGATATCCAAATAGTTTTTCAAGATTGTTTGAACTGTTCTAGGTTCTTTTTAGTTCCATTCAAAAATGTTGATTTCTGCAGAATCACACACACCCACACACACCAGTTAGAATTTGAGCAGTATTCCATTGACTCCATTGGTCAATTTGTGGGAACATTAACATTTGTAACGATATTTTGTCATCCAATATATTGACATATTACATTTATCCATGTAATTAGGCTTCAATAATTCCTTTCAGAAATATTTCATAATTTTCAATGAACAGATCCTGCTTATATTTGTTGAAATTTTGTTCTGAGTATATAAAATTTTTAATGTCATAATAAATGGTATTAAGTTTAAACATTCTTGCTCACTTTTAGTTACCAATATATAGAAATACAATTGACTTTGGCATACTGATGGGATATTTTATAGCACTGTTAAGTTCAATCTTGTTTCTAATTGTAGTGTTGGGAATTATGTAAAATTTTTTCTGTAAATTATCTTGTCTACAAATGAAATAGTTTTTTCAATCTTAGTATTATGTATTTCATTCTTCTTTACTCATGCTGGATGAGGCCTGACTACAATATTGAATAGGAATGACAAGAGAAGATATCTTTATCTTACTTCCAATCTAAAAGGAAATTTTAGTCTTTTCTATTCAGTATGATATTCATATTTACAGTAGAATTTTCATAGGAAAGCATCACTGCGAAGAAAATTCCTTATACAACTAGTGAATGGAAAGTATTTATCATGAATATGTTTTAAATTTTGTCAAATTATCTTTCTGTATCTATTAAAATAATCTTTTTATTTGCTCATTTTCTCATCCGTAATATTATGAATTATATTAATTCACAATAAATATTTAAATCATCCTACATTCCTGGGATAAATCCCACTTGATCAAGATAACTTCTTATTTATTGCTAGGACCGTTTTGTTAATATTTGGTAAGAATGTTTTGTAACTTCATTTTCTTGTAAGACTTTTATCTAGTTGTATTATCACCATTCATTCCCCCTCCTAAAATGAGTGGCAAAGTCTTCTCCTTTTTTTTTCTGAAAGAGTTGGTCTAAAAGTTTGAAATAGTTTCCCAACAAAGCGACTTGTGCTTATACTTTTCATTATTGATAAGGTTTTAAATTACCAACTGAGCTTTCTTCCCAGATATAGCCATTTAAATGGATCAGATATAGTTACTTAGATGTTCTATTGCTTTTTATGTAGGTTTTGGTAGTTTTTATTTTTCAAGGAATTTTTCCATTTCACCTAATTTGATTCATTTATGTACATGAAAGTCTTTATAATATCTCCTATTGTTTCTTTAATGTGCTCTATATTATTGTCTTTGCTTTTATTCTAGAAAGGGGTAATTTTGGTTTTCTCTTTTTTCTTCTGTGTTACTTTCTATGGGAGTTTTTATCAATTTTATTGATAATTCAAATAAGATACTTCTGTTTTTGATACTTTTCTCTTTTTTTTAATTATGTCTTTCAGGAATTTCTCTTATTTTAATTACTTATTTCTATACATTTATTTTGCAATTTAATTTACTCCCTTTTTTGCTAGCTTCTTAGAAAACATTGTTTATTAATCTTTTTTCTCTATTAAATACAATTTTAGGATCTGTATTTCTCTCAATTTTTAGCTTTCTATATCTATATCCTCAAATTATAAGATTTTAAATAAAAATATTCAGGGCTGAGTGCAGTGGCTCAGGCCTGTAATCCCAGCACTTTTGGAGGCCGAGGTGGGCGGATCACCTGAGGTCAGGAGTTTGAGACCAGCCTAGCTAACGTGGCAAAACCCCGTTTCTACCAAAAATACAAAAAAATTAGCTGGGCATGCTGGTGTGCATCGGTAATCCTCGCTACTCAGGAGGCTGAGGCAGGAGAATCGTTTGAACCTGGGAGGAGGAGGTTGCAGTGAGCTGAGATCATGCCATTGCATTCCAGCTTGGGCAACAAGAGCGAAAATCCGTCTCAAAAAAAAAATTATTCAGTTAAAAATATTTTGTATTTTCCCTTGTAATTTATTTTATCTGTTTACAAATAATGTAATTAATGATATGCTTGGGCCATTGTCTTTTATTTTGATACATATTTTTAAATTCATCTAATTTTTTTATTTATTTGACCCCCTTTTATTACTTTAGATTAAGTAAATAGCCTTAGTGACCTAATCTATTTCCTCTTTTAGGTTTTTGGCTATATTTATTTGATTTCTCTAGGAATTAGAATATGCAACTTTAATGTACCCTAGTCTACCTTTAATTGACATTGTATGGGTCTGTATGTATTTTACGAACCTTCCAATGGTATAGTTTTACACCTTTCTAAACTTCATATATTATTGCATACATATTGTTTCTTACATTGATTAAACCCACAAATTCTGTTACTTTTGTTTAAAGAAACAAATAGCTGTTAAAACTAACAAATGTAAAATATGATAAGTATTCATTCAAATATTTACTAAATCTGACATACTTTAATCCTTCATATAAATCCAAACCTCCATCTATTTCTCTTTGGACTAAAGAACTTTGCTCAGTATTTCTTATACTATATGCTGGCAACTCTCAGCTTTTCTCCTGGGTATGGATCATGGATTGCTGCTTCTCTCCGTGTGTAGTAGTTTTTATTGTTTTCCATACATTCAGAATACTGTGATGTTAAGAGTCAGGGTTTTATTGCCTTGCTTCAAGAGTGTTGGCTTTGGTTTTTGCAGGACGTGAGTCTCCTGCCAGATCAGATAGATCTTGTTGAGTCTTAGGTTGAAGCTTATTTAGGCCAAGCCTACAACTAATGTAGCCTTAGACTTCATGTTTGGCTTTTCTGTGGTCTCAATTCTAAACTCTGGGTATTCAGTGGAGTGTCTCTCCACCTTCTGGTCTGAACTTACACTACCAGCAGTATCTGACTGTACCTCACAGTTCTCCAGTAGCTGTTCTCTGACAGCCTTTGCAGAGCACTGGCCCTGTGCATGTGCTACTTTATGTTTGGCTACAGACCTAATAGGGGACTTAGGCAGAATTGTGAGGCTCTTTCTCTGTGCAGTTCCCTCCTGTGCAGTACCCTACCTGCCGCACTCCAAATTTCAGCCACCTCAGCAACACCAAATTCTCTTTCATTCAATCTATTGGTTGCTCTGTGTTTGGCCTTCACATTCTTACACTGTCATTTGGAAAGTACCTCAGGCAGAAAACCTTCATAAAAGTAGAATTCACCCCATTAGTTTTCATTTTTTAATATGTCACATTTCTGTACTTTTTGTTGTCCGTGACCAAAAATGTATATTACCCTCAGTTATAGTTCATTTTACAGCAGATGGTTAAATCCTGCACTACTTACTCCGTGAAAACTAGAAAATAGAGCCTAAGCCCTTAACTACTATTTTAAAATTTCTTACTATATGAAATTAATTTACAGATTATTTTTAAAAGGAATGATTATGGACAGATTCTTGCTTGTAAATTATACTCTGTATTGACACTGATATACCATTACTTTAATTATATGGCAAGTGACAACACCGTGTCGAGAATATCATATAAGCAGAATCATATAGTAGGTAGCCTTTGAGACTGGCTACATTCAGCTACTACAGTGCGTTTTGAGATTCATCCATCTTGCATTCATCAGTAATCTTGTTCCCTTTCATGGGTGAATAGCAATCCACTGCATGGATTGACTATAAAGAGTTTCCTATTCATTTCACCAGTTGAAGAACATTTCTTTTGGCATCTTTTGGCAATTACAAATAAAGCCGCTATAAACATTTACGGAAAAGCTTTTGTATGGACATAAGTTTTCATATTAATTGAATAAATACCCAGGATACTTATTCTACAGAATGCTGGGTCACATAGGAGGTGGTTAATTTTCAAGAAATTGAAAAAATGTTTTTCAAATTATACCATTTTGCATTACCAAAATGATTGCCATATTGCAATAAATGTATGAGAATCCTTGTTGCTACACATTCCTGTTAATACTTGGCCTTTGCAGAATTGTTATTATTATTATTGACATTTTAAAAGGGCACTTAGTGGCAGTGCACTGTAGTTTTAATTTGCATTTTCCATACATCTGACAGCGATTTCATATGTTTATGTGACATCTGTCTATGTTTTAGATGATAGATATCTTTGTTGGAATATTTTTCTCATTTATTAAAATTGGGCTTTTGCTTTATTATTGAGTTTTGAGATTTGCCTACCTATTCTACATACAAGTTTTTGTCATATATGTGATTTTTCAAATTTTTTTTAAAGGGATCAGCTGGACTTTTTGTTTTCTTCTCAGTTTTCTTCAAGAATCAGAGCATCCCTAACAATCTTAAAGTTTGATTTAACAATTTTTTCACATTTAATTTTATGGTTCATGATTTTGGTACTGTATCTAAAAAAATTTATGTAAGATAAGATCACAGCAGTGTTTTTATATATTTTCTTCTAGAATGTTTCTAGTTGTAAGTTTCCATCTTTCCTTGGAGGTACCTTTCTCTCCTTAGATTTTTGGGTAGTTGCTTGCCTTGCAATTCCAACTCTTAGATGGTCACAAAAAAGTTTGTGACTTTTAGATTACATAGGAGTTTTAGTAATGTTGTATCAGTGAGAATGACATATTTCTACCTTTCTCTCTCCCAAATGAAGCTCACAAATAAATATATACATAAATATATTCCTACTGATATCATGACATTATCATTAAAAAACTTCCAAATAAGTGGAGAGTTTTTAGTCTACATAATAATTTAACATGTTTCTCAGAAATTCTACAATATCACAAAATTTCTCGTAATGTCTGGTGGTTGTAATAACTAGAATATATTATAATTGGCTACAGAAAAATGTCAATATTGTTGATATATGCACATCATTGTCTAGAAAAGATAGTGTTCTAAATATATAATAGAAAAGATAGTACTCTATAGATTGTTGATCCAGTTTTTAGAGATATGTATGTCTTGACCTGATACCACTAAAATTGATGAAAACATTTATTAAAATGAATATTTTAAGATTAGGCTCCTGAATGTAGCTGAATTGCACTTGTTTCTACTACTTTGATCTTCTAAAGACAACTAATAATGATGAGGATAATCTTACCAACTCTTTGCTAAAAAGGGACAAAGTTGGAAAATGCTTAATTATAGTCCTCTTAGAAAAGAATTCTACATCTCAGATCAATAATTCCCCTGTAATTTAACATAATTTCATGGGACCATGAATTTCAGTCGTTAATTAACCTTATGAACCTTGCATTAACGAGTTTGAAGATTTTATATAGATTGGAGAATTTTTGAGCTTCCATTTTTTATTTAGAAACTGAGCCACCCATTACACTACCTAGAAATTATTGACATATGTATCAAACTGACAAATTTCATTTGGAGTTAAAAGTCTAAGTAACTGCATAAGATTCTGTGTAATGCTATATGTTAATGGGAAATCACTGGGTGTCTGTAGGTGGACATGAGACATTTAGTTTGATCATTGGAATTTCATTATTTCCAAAGATTTCTCTTTGTGAAAACTGAAATATCTCTTCTCTGGAATTCTATTCTACTTTTATATACAGATGAAAAGCAAAAAGAAATGGCATTCATGTGTGGCAGACAGAGTCTGAGTAAAAGTTGAATACATTCATTCTTACTTTTATCACATCCATTGCCCACTGGGATTTTTCTGTCATCTTTGTTACGTGTATGTTGCTAAATTGTGATTTGTCACATATTCTTTTGGTTTTTATTTTCTTTAAGTGTCTTTCCTTAGACTCCATTTAAGCTTACAAGGACATTTTTGGCTGTACTTTTTAGATCACTTTTGAAAAATTTGTAGGGTCAATATACATCTGGTTAATCACCATATTTATTTTAACCCAGGGATGTTAATGAAACCATTCTGTTCTCCATATCCTGAAACCTAAATAAGAATGAAAAACTTTTTAAAGTTTTCTAGATGTTATACATCATTGACTCTCCTAAACATGTGCTTTGTGTATTACTGCTGGAAAATAATAGCAAAAATAATGTACTAAAATTATATATATATATAGAGAGAGAGAGAGAGGGATTACTCTATGTAACATAATACATTGTTTATTTACTTTTTCATGTAATTCTCAGAAAAGCCTAGTGATATTGGTGTTACTATTTTTCCATTTTGTTGATGAAGAATTGAGGCCCAAAATTATAAAAGAACCTGTCTAATGTCACATATCAAGAAAGTGGTAGAGCCAGAATTTGACCTTAGTGTGACAGTTTGAATAGTCTCCAGCAACATGCACTACATTACTATGCCATATTGTCATAGGTAGAGCATATAAACATGGAATATTTTAGGAGCTAACACAAAGCAGCCTTTTCCATAGTCAGCAGCTTGTCTCTTCATTCCCTATCTTGTGCCTCATCTTCAGAGTATGTTGAATTCTTTGTTGATCTCTAGTTTACTGTTGGCTCTTGAGTTGATGTCACTACATCTGTTGCTTCTTCTCCACTTCTTACTTTCTTAAATTTTGCCTGAGGCATCATTATATGTCATGGTAATTGGCTCAGGAGCGACATCCTTCAGAGGAGTTTCCTAGGCTGTTTTCACCAACCGTAATTGAGTAGCTACTCTCATGTCTGCCCCAGATTAGTTTATGCAAATCTCCATCACACTTGCATATGTACTATAATTGTTTGTTCATTTTCTTGTTTGAAGAATGAAAAAATTAAAGCCATAGTCTGTTATTTATCTCTTGCATCTGGCTCCTAGTTCGTACTTGATAAGTTTTTATTACATTGATTAATTAATGATGCTTGGTAAAATAAAACATTAAATTTAGATATCTACCTGTCACAGTCTTAAGCCCTGAAGCTTAAAGAAGCTTCCACCTATTACATTGCCCAGTAAAATATGATGCATTATTTCTTCACCTAATGGAGAGAAGATTAGAAAAGCCAATTATTATCTCCTTTCTTCTGGCTGAATGTGTTATTAAAGTAGTTGGGGCTTTTAGACAGAAACTGAGGATGCGAATTATAGAGTAAAATTTCTGTTTTTGGTAACTGGAAGAAGCCCAGCAAAGATAGGGTTGACTTGAATTTTCATGAGAAAACAACTTTGATAAATAATTCTCCTGTACCCAAGTTTTCTTTGAATCCTAAAGAGAGGAATAGAAAAGTGTGCACACAAATAGTCCTCTAACTCCACTGTAAGAAAGTTGTACCAAAGTAAAAGAATACATATATATATATGTTCCCGAATAAAGAATAAGAACTTTTTATTTTTTTGTCTTCTAAAATTTAAAATATATATTAATGTAATTTATTAGTAAAACAACTAGTGCCCAGAATGGTGAAAACTATCTTGAAAGAGTATAGACAACTAACCTATTTCAATTTTAGGGATTATTTCAAAGCTAAAGTGTTTAAGAGTATGGTACCAGCATAAAAGTGCACAAATAAATTTGGCAATCTAGGGTCAATTGATTTTTTCTTTTTAAAAAATTATGAATGACACATAATCATAAATGTTTATGCACTACTACATGTATAAATCCTGTATTGATGAAGTCAAGGTAATTAGCATATCTATCGCCTTAAAAATTGATCATTTCTTTGCCGTAAGAATATTAAAAACCCCTCTTCTAGCTATTTTGAAATGTACAATACATTATTGTTAACTCTCTTTAACCTACTAGGCAATAGATACCTAGAACTTATTTCTCCTAACTGTAGCTTTGTGCCTATTTAATAATTTCCCTGACTCTCCCCATTTTCTGGTAACTGCTATTTTACTCTGTACTTTTATGATAAAAAGTTTTTAGATTCCACATATGAGTGATATCTTTCTGTGCCTGGCTTATTTTACTTAAAGTCCTCCAAGTTCATCCACGTTGCTGCAAACAACAGGATTTCATTTTTTATAGCTGAATAGTATTTCATGGTACATATTTGCAATACTTTCTTTATCCATTCATCCACTGATGGGTTTTTAGGTTGATTCCATATTTTAGCTATGGTGAATACTGTTAATATATAAGTAGGAGTGCAGATATCTCTTCAACATACTGATTTCTTTTCCTTTGAAAACATATGCAGTAGTGGTATGGTTGGTTCATATGGTAGTACTACTGGTAGCTTATGAGGGAACCTCCATACTGTTTTTCAAAAGAATTGTACTAATTTACATTCCCACCAGCAGTGTATTTGTTCACTTTTCTCCACATTCTTATTGACACTGGGTGTCTTTTAATTTTTATATACTAGCCACTCGTACTTGAGTGAGGTGACATCTCATTGAAGTTTTTATTTGCATTTTTCTAATGATGAGTGGTGTTGAGCATTTTTTTCATATTTGTTGGCCATTTGAATGTCTTCTTTTGAGAAATGTCTATTCACGTTTTTGACCCATTTTTAAATGAGGTCATTATTTTGCTGTTACTGAGTTGTTTGGGTCTCTTATATATTTTGGATATTAGCCCCTTATAAGATGTGCAGTTGTCAAATATATTCTCCTATTCAGTAGGTTTTCTCTTTGCTCGGTGCATTATTTTCTTTGCTGTGCAGAAGCTTTTTAGTTTTTCTAATCTCATTTGTCTATATTTTCTTTTGTTGCCTATGTACCTCAGGTTTCATACAAAAGATCGTTGCCTAGACCAATGTTATGGAAATTTCCCTCTATGTTTCCTTCTTGTAGTTTTGTAGTTTTGAGTCTTACGTTTAAGGCTTTTATCCATTTTGAATTATTTTTATATGATAAAAGATAAGGTTTAATTTTGTTCTTAATATGGTTTCGCTCTGCGTCACCACCCAAACCTCATCTCAAGTTGTAATCCCCATATGTCAAGGGAGGGACCTGGTGGGAGGTGAGTGGATCATGGAGGCAGCTTCCTCCATGCTGTTCTCGTGATAATGCTTGAGTTCTCACAAGATCTGCTGTTTAAAAGTGCCTGGTGGTTCGCCACTCACTCACTCTCCTGCCTTATGAAGAAGGTGCCTGCTTTTCCTTCATGTTCTGCTATGATTGTAAGTTTACTGAGGCCTCCCCAGCTATGCACAACTGTAAGTCAATTAAACCTCTTTTTCTTTTTTTATTTTTTAATTATCCAGTCTCAGGTAGTACATTATAGCAGTGTGGAAATGGAATAATACAATTCTTTTATATATGTATATGCAGTTTTCCTAGCACCATTTATTGAAGTGGTTGTCTTTTCCTCATTGTGTGCAGTTGATGCCTTTGCCAATATCAGTTGGCTATAAATGTGTGAGTTTATTTTTGGCCTTTCTATACAAAGCTATTATGACCAAAATAGCATGTCACTGGCATAAAAATAGACACATAGACCAATGGTCAATTGAGTTTTGACAAGAGCATAAGGATTATCTGATGGGAAAATAATAGTCTCTTCAACATAAAGGTGCAGGATAAGTGGATATTTACGTGTAAAATGACTTTTGACCATTGCCTGCACTATATTGAACAATTGTCTCATAAAGGATCTAAGACCTAAGTATAAGAACTAACACTACAAAATTATTTGAAGAAAATAGAGGGGTATTACTTCAAAACTTTGGATTTGACAATGGTTTCTTAGATACAATATCAAAAGCATAAACAACCAAAGAGAAATAACAGATAAATTATACTTCTTCATAATTAAAAAAATACTCATTAAAGGACAGTATCAAGAAAGTAAAAAATCCTACTATGTGAGAAAATATTTTCAATTAATATATCTGATAAAACTCTAACATCCAAAATACATAAAGAATCCCCATAATTAAAAGCAAAAAGGCAACTGAGTTACAAAATGTACAAATAACGTGAATACACGTTTATCCAAAGAAGATATACAAATAGATATCAAGTACATACAAATGTTCAATATTGTTAGCCATCAAGAAAACACAAATAAAAACCACAATAAGATATCATTGCAGTCCCCTGGAATAACTGAAACACAAAAGACATAAAATAACAAGTACTGGTGAAAATGTGGAGTAATTGGAACACTCACACATTATTTGTTGAAATGTAAAATAGGACAGCCCCATGGAAAACATTTTCACAGTCATCCAAAAGATAAGAAGAAGTAAAATATGGCTTATCAATTCTACTCCTAACTTTACAGCCAAAGAATTGGTAACAAGTGGTCAAACAAAAATTTGTACACAGATGGTCATGACAGTACTATTTACATTGACCAAAATGTAGAAAAAACTAAAATGTCCATCAGTGGATGGATAGATAAAATATGGTAAATCCGTATAATGGAGTATTATTAAGCTATGAAAGGATTGAAATACTGTTACATAATATGGCATTTCAACATGAATGAACCTTGAAAACATCATGCTAGGTGAAAGTCTGACCAAAAAGGTCATTTATTATATAAGCCCATTTGTATGAAATATCCATTATAGTCAAAGCCGTGGAGATGGAGAGCAGGTTAGAGGTTACCAATGTCTGGGGGTAGGGAGACATGGGGAGTGATGGATTAAAAGGTACAAGATATCCTTTTGGAATGATGAAGAATTTCCGGAACTTGATAGTAATAAAGTTTGCAAAACATCGTTGATGTACTAACTGCCACTTAATTGTACACTTTAAAATTATTCTAGGGTAAATTTTATGTTACATGTATTTCAGTGCAATAAAAAATTAAGCAGGTAATACAAAGCTAAATTAATTTAAGAGATTAATAATTAAATTTTATAATACACTGAAAAAGTAAGAGTATTCCACACTCACATACTGAGAAGTAAAAGATTTTCTCAATTATATGTCAACAGAGATCTTGCATCTTCAATTCTTATTCATGGGTCAAAAGTCAACAGCTATACAAAAATTCACAGTATTTATCTCAAAGAATAGTTCTCCTTTCCAAAGGGCATACAAATTTATTTCTCATAAATAGTAGGTAAAAAAATAAAAATAAATAGCTAACAAACCAGAATTTCTGTTTTACTTCACCGAAGAGGAATAAATCCTATAGTCCCTCTAAAATACATCATCAAATTCTCACACCATTAAGCTAGATTCCCAATTACTACAAATGAAGACTCAGCAAAAATGAAGCTGTCGGGCTACTTGGGAATCACTGCCCAAACCAAGAATCCTGTTTCTATTTAAATAGCCTGTGAAGTACACCTCTTAGTCAATGTAGCTTAGTGAGATCTGACAGCTGAATCCAATCGGGGATAATGGGGGAACCTGAAGAACTTTTGAAAATATATTTAAAAAAATTAAAAACCTGACTGTCATACAGATATAAAAATAAACATGTCAAAGAGTTCTTATCTCATTAGTACTATAATGTTTAGATGGCAATGCTAGTTCAAAGAGCATTTTGTAAAACAGGGTTTTTAACACTGCACTAGTAAAGACATCTTGAAATAGGTTTGCTGAGTTAGAGACCAAACTCATTAATATCTTACAGGGCAATAAACTGTAAACCTTGGGGCCACTTTTTTTCTACCAGACAGAAATCGGTAATATAATATGTGTCTTTGTAGAGTCTAAGCACTTAATTGTTATTCAGCCAAGTCAGATAGAGGGTTGTTATTTAAATAATTAAATAATGTTCAACTTAAACTGACACATAACACCCAGTATGACATTGAAATGACCCACCTTTTTGCCTTTTTTCCTAGTTTAAATTTTTTTAATATTATGTAATTATATGCACATTGAAAAAATTAAATTTATATATATAACTAAAGACAACTGGTAAACAGGAAATGATTTGCAACAACCAAAAATTTAATATGCTTTAAAAAATACTGTATATGCTACTTGTCTCAAATGTTATATACTTATGTAACAATTACTTATGTATTTATAAGAAAGCATAAATACTCTATTAGAGAAATAGGAAGGTTTACAAAGAAATCACAGATAACTCTCAAAAACATGGCTAATATGCACAAGTAGGGGAAAAAACTAAACTCACTGGTAATCAAGAAAATGCTTATTTATAGTATAATCACATACATTTGTTTACTTTTCAAATGAAATTTTTAGTGATGGCTTTCTCATTGTGATAATACCAGCGCTCACAAAGTACTAATGGGAATACAAATTGCTTCAATCTTTCTAGAAACAATTTTATGGGTATCTTAGCAGCTTTAAAAACTTTCAAAGACTACTGTGTAACAGGTCGATTTCTGGAAATACGTCCTAAGAATACAGTGAATAATTTAGTATTAATTCTAAAAGTCAGACTTTGAAAATAACATACAATTAAGTAAATGTGATGTAATGTTAGTGCTTTCATTAAAAATAAAATGATCAATTAATTTTTAATTGTGTGAGAAAATGATCACGATAAGTTAAAAAGAAATTCCATAATATCTGGTATATTGTTAGATATAAACTACTGCTGTCATTTAAACTCGGGTACAACCTCAGAACACTCTTCAACACGCTTTAGAAAAGAGCTGTCAAACAGCTGGAGTTTTGTGAGAAGGGAACTTCTTTGTCCCAGCTGAGTTATCTATGTCATTTTAAATATACTCTGCACACATTCACTAATTAGAATTGTAATTGGAGGTCAGAGAATGAATGGTGAGTTCGTTTGTAACTATGCTAGTTGGACAAGGCTTAATGAAAAGTGATTTTTAAACCAGATCTTAGCCAGATGTCTAAAATGTTAAATGGAAATATGATTAGAACAATATGCTATAGACAAAGTAACTTCAAGGAATTAGCAGAGCACTTTGGTATCCCATAGACAGAATACCATGCAAGGAAGCAAAGGATTCATTATAGAAAACTGAAAGACTTGTGCATAAGCTATAATATGGGAAGCCAATTTGAGGTCTGTAGAGAAAAAAACAAAATACATTGACTGCATTAGCATAAAGCTAAGCCTCAAATGCTAAATAAATAGTTCCTATTAGTAATAATTTATCCTGATAATAAATCTTTCTTTTAGATAAACATACATTATTAGGTAAAACCAAAAACATATGTGTTTCCTACAGCGAATGTTGTATTCTAATCATAGGATGTCTCCTTTTTTACATAAAATTGTCAGCAATGGTAGGAATTTCATATGTAAGTAATACAAACCCCTGAAGGTTGCAGTATAAGCCTCTCTCCACTCTTTACTGATACTGATAGAGAACCTGTGAGCTATTTGTTTCTTGTACACTAACAAATCACATATCTCAAAGTATTAAGTGTAGAGACATAGAAACCACTTTCCCCTGGTTTCTGAACAACTATCCACTATTCTTGGGATAGTCAGGCCTTCTTTGTTTCCTCTCTTATAAATATCAATTTATCTAGGTCTGTTTTCTCTAATGGCAAGAATCATTTCTTTTTATTTTTAACACATAAAAATCAACACTTTAGATAGGACCTATTTTTTCAGTAAGTACTGTGAATACATAACATTTTACCTCAATAATTCAATGATACTCTTCTGTCTATGGTTCCTCAGAGGTGGTAGAGTACTAAGAAGCTTCAGATTTCTGGATCCAGTTTGAAAGACTCAGGAGTTAGGCAGAGCGTATCAAAAAGACAGAGTAACTCTCCAATAATCTCTTGTTCTTAGAATACAATATTTCAATACAAGGAGGAAATAAGTCCCAAAAAAACAGGTTGCTCCTCCCTTAAGAAATTGGGAATGTTTTTAATTTTGGAGGTTACAAGACTAAGACTAAGCTCTGCAGCCTCCAAAAGAATGAATGAAATGACACATATATTTTATGTGGAACAGCTGGAGATTTATTAGATTTTTAATAAAAAGACTAGAAGGATCATGACCAAGGAACTGAATGAAACCAGGCAAAGTTGAGATTTAATAAGGCTGAGTCTTAGCCTTATTAAAGGCAAAAATCAATCCTTAAAAGAATCAATGTAATAAGCCTCTCACTCTATCTGTCCAATATAAAAGAGGGAAAATTTGATGTAAGATATCATCTGGAGGCACCTTTCATAGACTTTTATAGAAAATGCCCAACATAGAATTAAATAATGCTAGACATACAAAGTGGCAGGAATACATGATCAAAAATCAACAGAAAAGCAGACAACAGAAAAAACATACAGATGATCTCAGCATTAAACAGACATGATCTTTAATGAATATTCTATTAGTGAAAATAGTAAAGATGTACACAACAATTTCAACAGTAACTTGGGACCAAATATGCACTCTAGTATTAAAAAAAATTCCAAATTAAGGAAAACACATTGATTGGTTTGAGTAACAAGGTGCAGAAAATAACAGGATCAATCTATAGATGGGACAAAGTGAAATAAAGTAAGAAGATAGGCTTAAACTTAACAATATCGAAAGCAATATTAAATGTAAATTGAATTAAAGCTCCAATTAGAAGACAAAGATTATCTGTATGAATAAAGGGAAACCCATCTACGTGTGGAATAAAAAGTTTAAATCTAAAGGCATGGATAATTTGAAAACAAAAAAGATAAACTAGATATATGTGCGCATCCACCAAATGTAGATTAGTATAGCTATATTAAAATCAGACAAGTCTATTTTTTCTGTGTTTGTGTGAGATAACGTCTTGCTCTGTCACCCAGGCTGGAATTCAGTGGCATGGCCACAGCTCATGCAGCCTCAACCTCCTGGACTCAAGCCATCCTCCCACCTCAGCCTCCTGAGTAGCTGAGATCAAAAGCTGTGTAGCACCACCCTTGGCCAACTTTTTAAATGTTTTGTAGAGGTGGGGTTCCACTACATTACCTAGGCTGGTCTCAAAATCTTAGACCCAAGCAATCTGCCTGCCTTGGCCTCCAAAGTGCTTGGATTACAGGCATTGGCCACCAGGCTCAGCAGATGAGTCTACTTTAGCATAAAATAATATCACTAGAAATAAGGAGAGACATCTTATTGATAAAATGGCCCAATTCACAAGAAAGATTAAGAAATCTTAAATTTACATATGTCTAATAATACTTTATATAAAACAAAAGTTGAAAGAAATGAAAGGAAATATCCAATAAGCAACAAAATAAGTTTTAAACAAGAACAAATTCTACAAAAGTTTCTTAGGTCAATTGAAATTTTTTAAATGTAAACTAGTTTAATTCAGAGTCTGCCACTTGCTTTGTAAAGTAGCAGTAGACATTGGTTGATGGCACTGCCTATGGCTGCTGTTGTGCCATTGCAGTAGAGTAGTTATGATAGAGACCATATGGCCCAGAAATCCTAAACTATTTATTTTCTGGCCTTCTGCAGAAAAAGCTTGCTGACTCATGTTAGATCACTGTATCTCTGCAATGTTTAAAATCTTGAATTTGAGAATTATAACATGATTATGTAAGAGAATTTTGTTGTCTTTTTTGTAATAACCCACAATAACCATGAAGGAACATTGTACACCCCAAGTACTCTCAAATGGCTCATGAAAAGTGATTTTTATTTATATATATGAAAAGGGTGTTGAGAAATTACAAGGTAAGAATCGAGAGCACATATGGATGACATTTTTCTAAGTAGGAAATGATCATTTGTTGAACAAGAAACATTAGATATTCTCATCTCTTGCATTCTCTTACAGAGGACGTGTAGTAACATGCTGAGAAAGTTGCGACAGAGGAAAGTGGATGGAGAGTTTTGGAAAAGTGAAAAGGGCTCAGAATTAATTGAGCAGAATGAGAATCATTTCCAGCAATTCTCAGCTGTGGGAAAAGGCGAAAAGCAATATGACCTAGACAGTCATTTAAGATTGGTGTTTTTTAATCTATATCGACAAGAGGAGAAGGAGAGAGCTGGTTAAAAGTATTTGAGGCTAGGCACGGTGGCTCACGCTTGTAATCCCAGCACTTTGGAAGGCCGAGGCGGGCGGATCACGAGGTCAGGACATCGAGAGCATCCTGGCTAACACGGTGAAACCCCGTCTCTACTAAAAATACAAAAAATTAGCCGGGCGTGATGGCGGGCGCTTGTAGTCCCAGCTACTCGGGAGGCTGAGGCAGGAGAATGGCGTGAACCCTGGAGGCGGAGCTTGCAGTGAGCCGAGATAGCGCCACTGCACTCCAGCCTGGGCGACAGAGTGAGACTCCGTCTCAAAAAAAAAAAAAAAAAGTATTTGAAAGAGAATGATTATAATGATTAACTAGAAAAACAAATATTGAAAAGTAGGAAATGTAGAGCCAGAAGAGATAATAGGTGGGGAAAGGGGATGAAAGGATTGGAAGACCTAATATTTAAAATATTGCAGTAGGAACATTTGAGGAAGTGAAATGAAAGGATCAGGCAACTGAGAACAGAATATGCAGACTTCAGTTTGTGATTCTGAAGGTGGTCTCCTTTCTCATGTTAGCATGTGACCATAGAAGTTGGCTGAGGAAGAGTTGAGTAAACATAGTTTTAGGTGCGAGGTAAAATAAATGAGACACTAGGTGTTGAAAACACCAAGAATAGGGGTGCTGAGGAAGCGAGTCAGCTGGTTTATGAAATATTCATAGGTGTGTGTGTTTGTGAATAGGAGGCACAGTGGGAGGGATCAAGAGATAGTTACTGCCATAAATGAGGTTAGGAAGATGGTAGAATAAATTGATGATAAGATTTTTTTTTTGAAAGAAAGGGATTTTTGGCAGACAGACAAATGGTAATGTGAGTGTGGAGTGAAGATATCTAATCTACCCCTGACTCTGAGAAACAAATGTTTCTGATAATTAATAGCCTTTAAAGAGGGATACAGGCGGATCAGTATTCTTAAGGGTTAGTCTATTAAGGCAAAGAAGAAAACAATATTATGAATAATGTTTAGGTCATAAAAAGTTTTCTTTGTTTTTTTTACATAGTAGATGTGCAGTCAACTTTTATTAAATTCCTTGTTTTGATAGTATGAAGAATATAGAAAGACTAAGTTTATTTCTTTTAACTAGAGCCAATATGGTTTGATAACTGGTTGGATATAAACTAAGCTGAAATCATTTGGTAAGATCAGTGTTGTAGAAGGGGATTGATGTTGTTCATTTAAATGCAAAATGGAGTGTAGGGAAAATAAGAAAAATAATTATTGTTTGAGGCACATTGAGGTTTAGATAATAAAAAAAAGAACAGTATGGTTCTATGACAAACTTAATTTATGTCTCCAAGACACCCAGATATACATACACATATTTCTTATAAGTGTACTTATATTTATTACACTAAGATATAACCTCACAGGCCCCTCTGTGTGTTTTGGATTCACACAAATATTCCTTGTTGTTCTCTCAGATTAAATGTTTTAAATTCAGAAGCAATGCCTTTTTGATGTATATTTGTATTAAGAGAATTTGACATGATCATGTTATTTCCGTTTACATAGCATGTAAGTTCTTAGTTTAGATTTTATCACTAGATGGTCTATAAATTGGAGCCCCCCAAACCTTTTAAAATTGCATGCAAAATGTGCATGTATATTCAATTCGAATTTTTGGATGATAATACTTTTCATCTGATTCTCAAAGATCTATGATATAAAAAAATTAAGAATCACTACCTTAGTGGATACAAATATTGCTTAAAATTAGAATGACATGGAAAATTGAGGATAGTAGTGGAGAACGGAGCTGATAGTGACAGTTTTCACATTAGATATTTTTAAAATATGTATAAAGCATCTTGACCTAAGGCCTAGCACATAATCATGAAACAAATACTAATATTATGTAAACTTATTATTTCATTTAATTAAAATGACTAATGAGATATATATTTTGTGCCAATTATATAGAGTAGAAACTAAGTCTCATATGTAGTCTACTTTAAATGAGTATCTTGAATTCATTCATTTTTTTAAAATTCTAGAGCTAGTGATCAATCTCAAGAATGTGACTGAAACATTTTTTGTTCCATTATGGTAATGCACATCACCTAAGGTCTCAAATTTTGTAGTTGTGATGAAGTATATAGATTAGCAGGGAAAAAATTTTTTCTGATCTGAAATGCTATCAACCTCATTTCAGAAAGGATATGGTTATCAAATTAGAAAAAACACTTTTATTCACCTGGTAGTTTGATGACCTTCTTGTTTCATATGTACTTTCTCCCTCTCTCTTGTTTTCAGTTCTTCCCAAGTATGTAAGATAGTAGGCCAGTAAACCACGTTTCATATAAGTTCATTAAAAAAAAAAACCCTATAGTTTAAAAGCACTGAAGAAAGGGTTAAGCTAATAGCAACAAAAGTATAAGAACATAACTTCCTCGTTTGAAAGATGTTCAAAGTGAATTTTCCAAAAATTATTTTTCTCACCACAAGATAAGCAATAGTAATACTGATGGTTGTACTGCCATTTCTTAATATTTAGAAAGCTAGTATAAAAAATCTAAGTGCCATTAACACATCCTCAGAGATTTCCGATTTAAGGGCTTAGAAACAATACAACTAAAACAAAGTCAAAGCAATATCTTCCTTGAGTCATATTTCATATGGATATAAGATTAATTATAAAATTATATTTAGCCCAGTCACTTAAAAATTTATTAATAGCAATATTTCTTCCTTTTAAAGAGTAGAATTTAGGAGTATTAGATAAAGGAATAAAAGCCTACCTTGAGGTTATAAACACTTAATCATTCTGATTCTCTCTTACTCTGCTGTTATATATATGACATTAACTAAATTTATATTACTACCTGTATTTGAACGTGTGAAATAGTGAGTATCATATTTTTCTCCTCTGTCATGTCAGAATACACAGACTATTTATACTATTTATATGTATATGGATTCAAAATAGAACAATCCTATTATCATCTATACTATTATGTCAATATAATTGGCAGTGATGGAAGATTGTGTATACAGTTTTCTGCTTATACTGTAAAAGTATATTTCATTATTTTTCCTCCTAATTCAAACTTAATTCCATTTGAACAAAATCCCACATTGTATGACTCAGAAATCTATATTTGACTCCTACCATTCAAAAAGCTGGTGGCAAAATGAAAATGAATCTAGCAAAGCCCCTAAGCTGAGTAACTTTTCTGTTTGGACTTGTCACATCTAGGCCAAGATCAAAATATTAGTGACCAAATAAGATAAAGGATGACTTTTCACAGGGACTAGTTGTTAGTTTTCTCTAAGGACTAAATTAGATAAAAAAATTGAGCATGAATCATGAGGATCCAGATTATAAATAGGAGTATTTTCTGAAAATTCAGTTATTAAATATCTAAATGATTGTTAGTGAGGCTGTGAATCTACTTTTTAGAGGCTGGAATTGGCTTTCATGTATAGTCTATTTGAGATAATACACATGACTTTAACCTGCCCGAAGCTGTGCAGTCAAAGAAGCTATATCCATCACTGTGGTATGTTAACATATGTTACAGTCATGGATTCTTGGTGCATCTTAACTTTTTTGTTGTCATTAATAAAGCATATTCACAAATTATTTTTGTTGTGAAGAGATAGTAGATATTTATGGAGTCATCCAATCCAAATTCCTGCCACTGAATGCTGGTTATCTTTATTAGAAGTTGAAAAAAAAAGTGTAATATAGGGAAAAAAAGGTAGTGTCCTCTGAAGAGTTCAAAATGTCCCATTTTTGTGATAACCTGAAAGGCAGTATATTTTAGCTTTTCAATAGCTGGCTATTGCTATCTGTAGTTGCATTGTTTTAATGCAGCATTTATATGAACAATAAATCCCTTAATATTTGGCAAAGTTTGTAATTGCTATGCTTTATGAATTTTTTTCTCTAACGTCTCAAAGAAAACCAAAGGTAAACTCTACTTTTCCCCTTTCCCCCCTTGGTCCTCAGGGACCTATTGAGCTTCTTAATAAAGTGCTAGCACATAGCTTTTATCTCTATCTCTGATTTCCAGGGAATTCAACCTAAGATGATAATTAACATTAAATTATATAGCAAGAGAAGTGGCACAATATCTTCCTATCACATTATTTTATTTTACAGGGAAGTTTCCCCATTAAATTCCTAAACCAGGAACCAGGGCCATTTCTTTAACACATAAATTTATTCAGAGAGATACATGGCCTTGTAGGCATTTATAAAAGCAATTCCCATGCATTTTGTGGGCTGACCATTTAAAACTACCTTGTAGATTATTAAACATATTTCTCATGTTTCTGTGCGTGTTTTGAGTCTATCACAAACACAAAGTCCAATATAGAGGTAGATCATAGAAGAATACCAGCCTCTTTTTATGAGGTCTTAATGAAGTGCTGCTACCATCATTAACCTAAGTGTTTGGTATGATACTTAGAAGCATATTCAGTTAGATACTGGAAAGATTATGTCAAATCAATGGCAATTTCATTGGCAGAATATATACAGCTAGGTAAATAGCAATATAGAGAATATATAAGCCTGTGAGATCTGTTATATTTCACAATATTTTATCTTCTTTTAATACTATTTTTCAACGTGAAATGAGTTTCGCTATAACTTTGAGTAGTTGGGCAGGATAATCCTAAAAACTCATCATCTCACAACATGGCTTCTCTGCATACTTTTTCCATTGAGGTCACTTTGCTTGTTGTAATTTGACTAAATTATTTGGATGGCTCAGTAAGGAGAACACATGGATGTTGTGACTATACAAGGTTTTAAAATAAATGAAAATAATAAATGTTATATAATATACAGACATATAGGAGAAAAAGGTACACAAATTTATTTATGTGCACATGGACATAGAGGTCTCGCAAATGTGACAGTCAAAGAGGGGCCAGATGGCTGAAGCTTAAATACCTTACGGAGGAGGGGCAATATGTGGGACTGTAGGCAATTTTATGAGGGTAATAAGTAATTTTTAGGGAGAATGAATGAGCTAGCCAAACCAGACAATAGTTTGTAAATGATTATTTTGGGAAACTCGATGGGAGTGAAAAGTTATGGAAAGGTGAGGGTTGGAACTGCACTGTGAACAAAGGTAGTCTTATTAGGCAGATGAATTCCCATAGGTAATCTCTTCGTGCTGCCCTCAGAAGAGTAGATAAAAATTCTGTCTGGGCATGGCGATGACTTCTTTTGTCTGTCTCTCTCTCTCTGTCTCTTTTTCTTTTTTCTTTTCCTCTCTCTCTGGTGGTTAATCATTCCTGGTTATTTGCTTACATTCCTAAAGGGGGGATTTTAAGACAATTACCTTTCTTTGGGAAAGAAGTTTCCTTCCTCAGATAAGGAGATTCCAGAGAACATTCCTCCCCGCACTTGGGGTTGTGAGTGGGTGAAGAAACAAGAGAAGATTAGGAAGTTAGGCAGCTTCTATGTGTTGCCAATTTACTTTAATTCAAGGTGCTCAGCATGCCAGAACACCATACTTCAGGGTATCATTCTCTGTACCCCAATACTTGTGTTGCTTTTTTCTTACCACTATCTTACTGGCAATTTAATAACTTTTACTTCATTGACTTTGCAATTATCCATGTATTAATTGATTACAATAAAAAGGTTACCCTTCAGTCAAGTTGAAAAGACAGATACATAAACAAATAATACAGAATGATACATGTGTTAGGAGCACTTTTGGTCTAGAAGTAGCAGAAATGAGGAAGTGACTATTTCTGAGTAGAGTTGTAAAAATATAATTTGAACTGGCATTTGAAGTTCACCAGATAAAGAGGAATGGCATACTATGTAAAGGGGACAGGATTGCAAAAGCTGAAACTTATGAAGGAACATGACCCAATTAGCAATCTCTTCATGGTTGAACATTTTGAACTTTACGAGGATAAAAGTGAAAAAAGATAGAAGACAGTAATGGGGACATTGGCACATGTCATATTGAAAAAGTCAGTTGTGTCATTCTGGGAAATTTAGACTCTATTTAATATGTGAGAGGAAACCAGAAATAGTTATGTTACTAGTGGAGGATGTCCAGGTTCTTGGCATCTTGAACAAAGAATTGGACAAATAGCACAAACAAAGTGAGGAAGGAATGAAGAGATTTATTGAAAATGAAAGTACACTCCACAGTGTGGGAGCAGGTCTGAGCATAGGGGCCAAAAGGCCCCATTACATAATTTGTGGGGGTTTAAATATTCTCTAGGGGTTTCCATTGGTTACTTGGTGTACACCCTATATAAATGAAGAAGATGAAGTAAACTTTCAAAGTTATTTACTCGGTGTCCACCCTATGGAGAGGATATTTCCTGTAATAGCTGAAGTGGGAATTGGCCTTCTGTTTCCTGCCTCCAGACCCTATTTTCCTGCCCCAGTTAAACAGAAGGCAGAGTGGTGGCATAGAATTAAATCATCAAATTTGAATTTTTAGAATAATAGCCCCAGAGACAGTATAAAATACAAATTAGAAAGAAAAGAGATTATAATAAGGAAATAGTTCAGGATTTTTTAGAACAGTCCAAGTGAGAAGTGAGCACCTGAAACAAGCCAGTGGATACAGGAAAAATGGAGAAAGCAGAGTCCAGTGATAGAAAAGATGTAGAATTATTAACAGTTGAGGTACTATTTGTTGTTGAAGCCATGGGAGAGAAATAAATCAAGGGCCACTTACATTTTTCTTTGCAGAGCACATGGCATGGGACATAAATTAACAATCACTTCAGTCATGCAATGAAACCCTGATATCGAATGTCTGCTCTGTTTCAGTCGCCATGCTAAGCAATGAGAATGCAAAAATGAATGCTATAACATCCCTAAGAAGCTGTGACATGATGATTCAATGGAATCGTTTAATCAGTTTCAGTTGAGGCTCAAGTAAATACACACCACATTCCAAAGTAAGATGTGAAACTGCCATACAGGACTTGCAAAAGAAGCATGAGAAAATAATTTCTACTACTTTCAGTGCCCACCCAGACTAAGGATACACACGTAAAGGAATTTTAGAGAATTTTTAGAGAGATCATTTCACATATGTGTCCCCTGCTCTCCCCCAAGGAAGAAGCAGGTCCACCTCTAGCACAGGCGGAGAAGCATCAATGACTTTAGTTGGAGAAGGCGGTATATGTCCCCTAGGACTTGGGAGACATTGTGAACAGTTTTTGACTCAGCCTGAGAGATTTAAAAGGTTTTCACACATTGGTCTGGCTTTCCTCAAAGAGTTTAGCAGTCAAAGGGTACTGTGTTTATGCTGGATCTGTCTTCCATTTAAGTGGGCTGCCATTAGGGGTAAAGTAACTCCTACAGGAGTGGACCCTTGGATTCCCAGGGGCATGAAACCAGCCTTCAGCCACCAGCAGCAATAGAAGGATTCCATTGCACAAAAGATCCTGCACAGTAGGGATCTCCAGCAGTTGGCTCTTGTCTTCACTGAATCAAGGGAAGAAGCATTCCAGTAAAGAAGAAACAGAGTTGCCTATAAGTGTCCGTAAGCTGGTGTAGTGCTAACACTAGCTCAGGACAGTATTCCTGGGGTAAGAATACTCCCTTTCCTTTTATGATTCCCCTAAACCCTGACACATCTGACATGGCAGAGAAGGGAAAGGAAGAGTAGAGGTGCTGAGCGATCAAAGGGAGAAAGGCAATATGCCTCCCTTTGACACATGAAGACAGCTAATGTCAGCAGGCCCCAGCCAAGGGAAAGGAGGGGCTGTTCGAAGCCTTTAGATTGTACATTAGATTAAATACGTGAATTATTACAAAGAGAACTTTCCATTTTCTGAAAATATGCTGAAAACTCATTGGGTTTTGATCAGGTTTTATCAAAAGGGATAGGGAAGAAGTCATCCTACTGAGAGAGTAGGCAATGGAGGAATTCCAACTTGCAGTCTCATTTAGGCTTATGGGTTTACATTTGGTTTCCATACTGATTAGAAAACTTGCAGTTTGACGTTGGATACTTAACCAAAATTTGACTGAGTCAGGAGACCTAGCTTTCATCTCTGACCGGCGTAACCATGGACACATGTTTTCAGCACCCTGTGTTCTGTATTCCTACATGTACATTAAAGATTCAAGTCACTGATCCCTGATGTCTGATATTAAATTCTAAAATTCTGAATATCAAATGAATAATATTTCTTGGGTATATTTCACTTGTTTAAAAGATCATGAATGACCAAACCTAAGATAGGAAGTGAGTTTGCCAAAACTCTATGGAACAAATGAATGTAGGGTCACAATTTTTACTTTATGTAATGCCTAGACTAGAGTATTATAATTATAATTATCACTATTATTATTATGAGACCTATATTATGGTTTTAATAATTTTGATAATAGTGTTTCTTATTTCAATGCCTGAGAAGCATGAATATAAAATTATAAGGAGTATAATTTTTTTGTGAAAAAAATTATACGTGAAAAAAACGTATGAAGAAAGGGCACATTTGAGGTTGTCTAAATAAATGTGTAGGGAGCCTCCCAATGAACGTCACTTACCATAAGCTCGTATCTGGAGTAAGTTTTGAAGGAGATTGTTATATATGATAACATGGTTAGGAAACTAAGTGAAGACTGTATTAAATCCTTATAGCATTAGAAAAATATAGTGTTAGTACACAGAGGTTTTCAATCTTTATAACCTAAATTTGTGTTCTGAAATCAAGTGCTATTTGGATCTATCAAATGTTTCTTGTTAAACCCTATCTGAGTTTAAAACCAACAACTTGTACACAGCTTAGTAAGGTGAAATATTTATGGACCAACTGTCTCTTTAATAACTGCAGCATTAATAATAAACCTTAACAGTGCTAAAAGATTGTCAGATGTTGGATTCACTTGAAATTTCTAGTGAACTCCACAAAAGAGGTCAGAATATGCCTTCTCTTAAGTTCAATGCTTTATTTTCTTCTGTCAAATATTTGCAATACATTTACTTCATTACCGTTTGAAACAGCAAAAACAACAATAGCATAAGAAATAGTGTACTCAGAACTCTAGTTTAACATATGCAAATGAAACTTCAAGAAAACAAGTGAATGGTAAAATATTAGAATACATGTAAGAGGGGATTTGAAAAAAAACAATACCCTGAGGAATTTTACACTGAAGTCTATTTCTAACAAATACCATCAGGAGGGAAGGAGACCATTTGTCTGAATGTTTGCTTGTTGGAAATTTGTAGGTATGTTTGCTAAAAATAGTTCAGTTTTTCTTGTAAAACAACGTAAACATTTTTTACCTCTTTCAGACTTCTAAGATACTAGGGTGATGAAGTCTCTATGATTTTGAGCTGAGATAAAATATAAAATATTTTGTTGTGCATCTCTTGAGAGGCTATTACGATGCTCATTAGTTTTTACACTTAGTATCTAGGCTGCATTTGATATTGCCTATGTTTCTTTTCTTGGTTAAGGTTGGATATTGAAAGAGTTTACCCAACACAACATAGCAGTAGTTTAAATGTATGTTATCCCAGACCTTTGGATTTTCTTGTTAAAGGTTTAAAACACAATATGCAAAAATGTATAAAACTTTAAAGTAGTATGTACTGTAGTTAAACATTTTGCTTAATAATAATAAAAACCTAAATTTAAATGTCTCTGTGAGGATTGGGAAATCCATCAGAAGATTGGATGAGCACTACTTCATTTGCAAGTTTAGGGAGAGTGTGATGAGTTGAATTGTTTGTCCATCTGAGGGATATTTGTGTGGGAGAAATGTGTGCCAGATAACAGTCATTTCAGAAAGAGAGAGCTTTGTGCTCACATTTCAAAACTAGACACATTTTGCTGGATGATAAAGGAAGGAAATATTAGGTCATTTTCAAAGTGCTGTGAAATTTCTTGTAATTAAAATGGCAGCACTGAGCCTAGGACTAAGCTATAAAGAGACTAACATATGCAAAAATACATTTTATATTATTTTAATTTTAATTATTCTTTTTATCAATATTTTTGTACTCATTTAAAATAAAGGCCTTAATGAATTATTGCCACTGAGGAAAAGCTCTTCATGATGACACTTAGGTGATCAAAATATTTCACCAGAAAAATTAAGAAATTGTATACAAAATTTTGTATACAATTTCTTAGTTGTTATTAAGAAATTTCACTTAATTTGTTTTACTTAAATGTAACTTTGTTTATTTCTAATTTGACATTCACACTGATATATTTGAGTTTATATAGAAACTGAAAATAGTTTTTTATCATCTCCATCTAAGAGTTAACCCAAGTCATTTCTGATATAAAAATTTTTACATAGTACCCTACAGTTACAGTTCAAGATATAACAATTCAAATGTAAAATTTAATTGATATTTTAGTTTTTCAACCTGACACAGTGAAAACTGAGGTTATAACAAGCTGTTCACCAATATTATGAATTCAGAACAGTATTTTCAAGTAAACTTAGAGTCATTCCCTACTAACCTCAGAAAGAGTCAATGGCTTAAAATTATGATGAACATAATTTATTCTACACACCAGGACATGTTTAAGTTTGAAAGGAGGTACGATACAGCAGTTAGCAACAGCGTCTTCCTGGAGGCTTGCAAGGAATTAATTTGTGCTTTCACTGACAACTCCAAGTTCAGTCATGTCATATTAGTAGCTTGAAATCAGCCAAGGTTAAGTCATTCACCCCACAAAAATTTCCAAGTGCTACCAGTCAGGAGTTTTACTTCTGAAGAGCCAGCCACACTTTTACCAGAACACTGGTGGTTATTCAGGACAATAGTGCAATGTGAGACTGTCTCAGGAAAAGTCCGTCATATAGTCACCCTGTATGGAATTTATATAACTCAGCTATCAAAATTTCATTTAAGGGTCGGGTGCAGTGGCTTATGCCTGTAATCCTAGCACTTTGGGAGGCCAAGGTGGGAAGATTGCTTGGGCTCAGCAGTTCGAGACCAGCCTGGGCAACATGGTAAAACACTGTCTCTACAAAAAATACAGAAATTAGCTGGGCATGGTGGCAGACACCTGTAGTCCCAGCTACTCGGGAGGCTGAGGCAGGAGAATCGCTTGAACCCAGGAGGCAGAGTTTGCAGTGAGCCAAGATTGTGTCACTGAACTCCAGCATGGGCAACAGAATGAGACTCCATCTTAAAAATAAAATTACTTAAGGCATTGGTAAGTGAATGAAAGCATGCAATATATGAAAATTTCTCCAATGGCCCATGGGAATTAGGTCATCACCATATTTACGAAAAATGTACATGGAAAAGTTTAACTTTGGCTTTTCACAGTAAGATTTATAAAGAGAGATGTAAAGCTGAGATCGAGGCTTTTAACAGCAATTGTTCAGTTGTTTCTACAAAGCAAAAATGCCTTACAGTAGATATGGATCAGGATCTTCACTTGGACAGCTGAGGTTTTAGAAGCGGACAAGGAAGTAGAGGGTTTGCCGAGCAAGTCAGGATATAAAAACCCCAGTCAAGGAGGTTGATCTGTGTGTTCCATCTCCAGCAGAAAACCAGGAAGAAAAACTTTATATATATTGGACAAGCATATAGGAAGTTAGAGGAAAAGCTGTCTTGTAAAAGGAACAGGAAACTCAGGTTTATTCCAATACCTAAGTCAAAATTGTAATTCCAGAGCCCACCTCCAGTGAAGCAGCATTCCTAAATATATCCTGTTGGTCAAATGAGACATCTTCTTCAGAATATTTTATTTGTTCTTGATATTGCTGGGTATGAAACTATCTACAAGTCTTCATGGAGGTAACTCTACTATTACATATTAAAGCTCACATTTAACAATTCATATGAATCAATCAAAAACAAAATGATTCTCATCTAAAGTTTTTAGGCTGAATTATAGATAATAGTAATAATGTAAAGAAATTTCTAAAGAACACGATTCACAGACCTTTTTAAGACTTCCTTTATTAGATAGTCAACTCCTATACATCATTTCTTTTTTTTTTTAAATTATACTTTAAGATTTACGGTACATGTGCATAACGTGCAGGTTAGTTACATATGTATACATGTGCCATATTGGTGTGCTGCACCCATTAACTCATCATTTAACATTAGGTATATCTCCTAATGCTATCCCTCCCCGCTCTGCCCACCTCACAATAGGCCCCAGGGTGTGATGTTCCCCTTCCTGTGTCCTTGTGTTCTCACTGTTCAATTGCCACCTATGAGTGAGAACATGTGGTGTTTGGTTTTTTGTCCTTGGGATAGTTTGCAGAGAATGATGGTTTCCAGATTCATCCATGTTCCTACAAAGTACATGAGCTCATCATTTTTTATGGCTGCATAGTATTCCATGGTGTATATGTGCCACATTTTCTTAATGCAGTCTATCATTGTTGGATATTTGGGTTGTTTCCAAGTCTTTGCTATTGTGAATGTGTACTATACTGCAGTTTGATAAGAAATTATGTATAGAAATAGTGTTTATTGCAGCACTATTCCTATACATCATTTCTTATGAAAGTGTGGTATAGTGTACATTCACATTTTTCCCATTTTAAGGAAGAAAGGTATAGTCTTCACATAACCCAATCTTAGCTGTTATAGTTCCCAGATATATTAAATCCCTTCAGGGAATAAGCAAAGGGATAATTGGAAATATTGTTTTATACTTATTTCTGTTTAGCTTGAAGCTTGGGCCATGTTGATTTAGATTTAGAAAAACTGAAGCCGTATCGGTTCATTTTAAAATGTAACTGGGATATTTCTCAGGATTATCACATTTCTCAAAGTACGCTGAAAAAACCTTAAGTGTAAAATTTGTACATATCATTTAGATTTAATTTTTTGATTAATTAATTAATTATTTTTTTGAGACGGAGTCTTACTCTGTCACCTAGGCAGGAGTGCAGTGGTGTGATCTCGGCTCACTGCAACCTCCGCCTCCCAGGTTCTAGCGATTCTCCTGCCTCAGCCTCCCTAGTAGCTGGGATTACAGACATGGGTCACCACAACCGGCTAATTTTTTATTATTCGTAGAGACAGGGTTTCACCATGTTGGCCAGGCTGGTCTTGAACTCCTGACGTCAGGGGTTCCGCCTGCCTCGGCCTCCCAAAGTGCTGGGATTATAGGCGTGAACCACCACACCTGGACTTGATTTTTATTTTAATAAGAAGTTAAGGTGTTCCATGAAATCGTGTCATCAAATATTTATTCCACTTATAGCCAATCCTTATTTTAAGTTATATGGTGTTTAAAAATTTTCTCCCTTTATTAACAAAGACTTGTTAAATTATAAATAGATATTTAAATAACAAATAAACATACATGACAGCACACATTCTTTCTCAAAATTATTGAAAGGATATCAAGCAAAAACGTATGCAGACTATTGACCCAGTCAAACCTGGGCTGACCCCACAGCAGTGTCCCCAGTCAGTTGACGTCTTGTTCATATCTCATTTGTACACTCACTGGGGATGGTGAAGTTGACAGCATCATGTCATAGCATTTTGTTCTCCAGAATTTTTGACTTAAAGAACTCTCCACACTATCATCAGAAATTTATCTGACATGGAGATCAATGACCCAAAGGCAATCTGGGTCACATAAATCACTTGAAAGTTGAAAGCTGAATGTGCAGTATACCAAGGAGTGTGCATCATGGTCACCTTGTGAGTTATGCAAATATACAGCAGCTCAGTATTGTCTTCAGAGGGCTGCATATATTTCTGATGCAATGCCTCGTTTTGAAATAATTAAAAATAGTATGAAGGCAAGTAAATAGTTATGATCCTGTCTGTGGAAATTTATGCTAAGGAATTAGAGATCTACACAGTGATTACAGCATGAGAATGTTTACATTAGCACTGCTTCTAATATAAAAAGTGGAAATTTCTCAATATTTAAGAACTGTTGAATTATTTAATGAATTAACATATTGTTACAAAATAAATTTGAGCCATTAAAGTAATAATCTCAAATATTTGAGGTGTGAAAGTGCTTACAATATAATGCTATGGTAAAACCTTAAGCTGCTCTCTAATGCAGACTAATTCCCACATTTATGAAAAGAAATCACAAAATTTGTGACTGTATCATAGAGAATATACAAGAGTGAAACACTTATAATTGTGTTTAATGATATAGAATTGGATTTTGTGATTATTATTGTTTTATATATCCTTTTCTATTTTACTCTTCTATTTTCTATTTACAGGTAATAAATTCTGCAAGCCTGTAATGGCACTTAAGATATATACTTAATAATTTGAAATAAAAATATGTATTATATTTCAATTATTTTATTTAAAGTTTTCTCTTTAAGTTATAGTCAAGATACATTGTAATACATTTTTAACATACTTCAAGAATTCAGATGAGGATGTTTTATATTCCAGACTAAATATGTAACTAGATTTTTTAAATGAGCAATACAAAAGTAATGAATGCAATTGTACATATAATATTAATTTAATAATCTTTGTTTTTATAATTTTCTCATGTTCTAATAACACATATATATGCCACCAAGTAGAAAAATACATTTATTTTTGTTATAATTAAAAGCAAGCCAACGATAAGATGTATGGGTTCTACATATAAAGTATAAATAACCAATATTTGTTTAAATACTATCCCCTAATTTTGATACGCAGACCACCAGTGCTTTATGAAAAACTGTCTGTGACTTGTCAATGAGTAATTAACTTCCAACTGTGTTATAGCAAATATGCAAGTATTAACTATTTGAATGCCAGCCAGACAGATTTTTACTTGAAATTGGAAAGTCAGAGGCAAAAATGGTATGAAGCAATGTTAAAGATAGTGCAGAGAATATATATATGTATATACATATATATTTTTAAATATAAATGTTATCACTGATTTGCTTTTAACTGTAACAAATATATATAGGTATGTGTATCCTGGGAGTAGGGTAGACAATACAAACAGAAATTGTATATAATTTATATACGTATAATTATATATATATTTATATATAATTTCTATATATAGTCTACCATATTCCCAGTATTTTGCTTCCATTGTTTTTGTTTTTCTCACTATATTTTATCATTAAACTATTCAAAGATGTAACATATATTATCACTGAAACTTAGCAAATTTGCAGAAATATAAACAGTCAACATAATTTCCCAAAACTTTCAAGAAAAAGTAAATTAGGCTATAACTTTATTTTATATAAATATATAAGTACATGATAATTCTTTTGAAATGCTATAATTGACCAATTTTGAATAGACTAAATTTGATTTTTTTCTAGCAACTGATGTAATAGAAATGCAGAAAGAACCTAAATATAAAAATAGAATGACTTTTTTACGTCTCAAGAATATATACCTTTAGCAAAGAATATGAGATAAACACAAAATGAATAGATAAAGGCTCTGAAAGATTCTTAAATACATGCAGCAATTGAAATGAAAACATTTTAGATCAATGAACCCAAACTCCTCACACTACAGATGAGTGGACCAAGATCCCAAAGAGATTATACAAATGTATCATATTCACAATCCCACTGCTGCTCATCAATCATCAAAAACTCTCTGAAGCATCAGGAGTAAAACAGTGACAACAAAAATATCGTAGCAGTGAATGTTGAGGAAATTAAGAATATTATGCATAATAGCATCATGAGACTAGGCGATACCAGAACGGAGAAGCACTAAGCAGTAAACAATAAAAATGATGTCTGTAGCCTAAACGCTCCATGTAACACCATTGAGTTCACTCTTTCTCTTATCAAAATCTTATAGCAAAACACATCTTACAATACACAGCAGTGGCACTAGTAGGCTGATTAGATAAATAAAATTTAAATGATAACACTACTTATGTTGCCATGCTTTTTTCCTCCCATGGGGTTATTTTGCTCATTGATCTTAGATTCATTTTGAGCTCTTTTATCATCTTATGACCTAATACTTGCTCAGTATTAAAACTGTCACTTGATGGATATACATACCCCAGTATGCATATTGTCAAGGATATTACTTAATCCATAATGTACTAAAAAAGAAAATAATAATAATAACTCTTACCTGGAAAGTGGGAAAAGATAAAAGGACTATTATCTACCACACCCATTATATCCCAAATTAAATAAGAAAACAAAAATATTATAAGACAAAGTGAAACCCTGTAAAAACGTAAGATGATATGATTCATGAGCCTTTAATCTTTTAGAACTAACTTAAATTCCACTTTTGTCCTAGTTCCTTCACAGAAGTCATTTAGCTAGTAAAAGAAATTCATTCTAGCTCTTCTTATTTTGTCTTGCATTAGTTCCTCTACTCCATTTTGTGGTTATAATGACTTGGATCCCAGTGTTCTCTTTGTGATTACCAGTTTATGTTGGATCTGTGTTTCTGAAGTTTCATCATAATTTACTTCGTTTTTACCTCATCTACTTAGGCATTGTGGATTTTGCTCTTAGTTGCTTTGATCATAGACAACTGGAAGGGTCTCAGTGACTCCTTATCTTTGCTTAGGATAAGATAAAAACCCTCACAATGACCCATCAGGTCCCTAAAAATTTCTTCACTCTTCACTACGTTTTCACATCGTGATCTTATGTGACATGTTGTCTAGAAATAAACTTATTTCAGTTCCCTACTTTGTCCCTTTCCTTCTCTCTCCATTTAATCTGTTCCTAGTGCAGTCCTGCATTTCTTCTTGGGTCCCTACCTGGCTAATTCCTACACAGTATTTTTTTAATCAGTGCAAAATCATGTTTTGAGAAAAACATTTTTTAATATGCCTGTTCATATTAGGTGAGTTATCTTGGTGCTTCTGTGGAAGTGTGTAAAACATATTATCATCATATTGATTCCAATGTATTTCATTAAAACATATTATCATCATATTGATTCCAATGTATTTCATTAATGTCTCACGCACAAAAATGGAAGACCCTGAATGAAAAGGAACATGCCTGTTATATTTGTGTTGCTTCGTCCCTGCCCCATAGTAATGGATCATTACATTTTGGTTCAATTTATATGAATCGGTAATCTTCCAGACTTTGAGAGTTTGATTATGATATCTCTTAAGACAGACTTATTGGGATTGAGTCTGTTTGGTCATCTTTGATCTTTATGTCGTCGGATAACCATATGTTTCCTTAGGTTTGGGGAGTTTTCTGTTATTATCTCTTTGAATATGTCTTCTACCTCTTGGCATGCTTAAGAGCCTCTTGAACAGTAATAACTTAAACAGTTGCTCTTTTGATGTTCTCCCATAATTCCTCTAGACTTTCTTTGTTCCTTTTCATTCTTTTTTTCTGACTGTGTGTTTTCAAATCTCCTCTCCCTGATTTCACTAATTATTTCTTTTGCTTGATCAGTTCTGCTATTGATGCTCTTTACTGAATTTTTCATTTGGCTTATTGTAATTTTCAAGTCTAGGATTTCTGTGTGATTTTTTTTAATTTATTTCAGTCTCTCTGTTAAGTTTTTTTTTTCTTTTTAAATAAATTGCTGAATTGTCTCTCTGCATTTTCTTGGACCATGTTGAGTTTGCTTAACCTTTTTACTGTTTGGGGAAACAAAGGGTGCAGTTTGCATCCTTATTAAATGAGTATTTAATTTTACATGAGCACATTCTTTGAGATTAAAGCAAATCTTACTGATTTGCGATATGAAAATAAAATATAAAATCTGTTCTTGTAGCTGTTTCTAAACAGAGCTAACATCCGAATTGTCTATTTTGAAAAAAGCAGATTCATCAAATAAATCTTTGGCCAACAAATATTCAAGAATGATGTTTGCATCACACATAGAGATCCAGCGTTTTCCAGGATTTGACATTTTCAATGATCAATAATTTCTATATTTTGTAAATGGAAATAGAACTACTAAAATCAGAATGCTATAAAGAAAATGACGTCTTTTGTTTCCAAAGTCAATATACTAGAGCGATATAAAAATAATAGTAAAACTGATGTATTTCTCGGCAAAGTTATCTCAGGGTAAACACTGCCGCCTTGAGTGCCAATGACTAGTATTCTCAGGGCAAATGGGAAAAGGGTTTTAAAGCTATTTTGAAATCTCTAAGAGATCACGCATCTCCATCACTTTAGGGTTGGTCTCTGGTGCCTTATTTTGTCTGTTTGGTGAGGTCACGGTATCCTAAATATTCTTTATGTTTATGGATATGCAATGACACCTGCATATTGAAAAATTAGGAATTTAGTGTTTGCCATCTGGCGTGTTTTTTTGTTTGTTTGTGTTTTTGTTTGTTTGTTTGTTTTTGAGACAGAGTCTCGCTCTGTCACCCAGGCTGGAGTGCAGTGGCGCCATCTCGGCTCACTGCAAGCTCCGCCTCCCGGGTTCACGCCATTCTCCTGCCTAAGCCTCCCGAGTAGCTGGGACTACAGGCGCCCGCCACCACGCCCGGCTAATTTTTAAAATATTTTTAGTAGAGACGGGGTTTCACCGTGTTAGCCAGGATGGTCTTGGTCTCCTGACCTCGTGATCCGCCCGCCTCGGACTCCCAAAGTGCTGGGATTACAGGCGTGAGACTCCGCGCCCGGCAGCCATCTGGGGTTTTAGTGCTTGTTCTTCACGAGATTTCTAAGCAGACTGATTATTTTCTTTCAGCCGGTGGTCACTGCCTCTGTATCATCGCCAGATAATGCTCTAAGCCCATTTTTGTTACTAGTCTGCAGGTGTTGTGTTGCCCCATGTTCAGCACTAGATGGCAGCCTAAGCTGAGGTTTGCCGCAGGTCTACTGTGGGTGTTTTGTTCCTGAAGGAAGGGAAATCTGGCAGTTGGGTCCATGGATTTCTTTCTGAGGCTGGGGAAGATCCAGATGCTCCATCCACAGTAACCAGCCTAGAGTCAGGCACTGCAGAGCTCCACTCTACTCTGTCTCATTGTGAAGGACCCGATGCTGGTCTCCAAGGCTATGTTTTCTTTCAACCTCCTTCTCCTTTCCTTAAACACACAGCATCCCTGTCCATGCTGTGCTGCCTAAAATTGAGGGATGGATTAAGTAGCCATTCCCATAGTCACCATGGCTACTGTAATGCTAGGTCATATTTGAAGTCCATGGTCACTGGGACCAGGGCAGCTATGGCCTCCTTGTCACTGAGGTTCGCCTGTGGTCTGAGGCTGCTGTAAACCACTGGGTAGTGCTGGCTGGAACATGAGACCATACTGCTGGGGCTGTAGGTTGCCTTTTAGAGCTGAGGCAAGTCCAGGTGGCTCTATCTGTCTGTGTGCCGTGGCCTGGAGCCAGAGGTTGTGGGATTCTGCCCAATACTGGACTTCATGCTGGGTTTCACCCTGGTAGGCCTGGCACGGGACTCCACGTCAAAGTCCTGCAGTTACTTCCCTCTCGCTTCCTGAGAGTTTTGTCTGTCTCTGAGTTGTGCTTCTTGGAGTTGGGAGAGGGGTGAAGATGGCAGTGTGACTCTGTCCTTCCTGCCCTCTTCATTGCATCTTTTCTTGTTTTTATGCTAAAATCAGGTACTTTGACCTCTCACCTGGTATTTTAAGCTCTTGTGAGGGTACCTTGGCCTTGAATAGTTGCTAAATTTGATGTTTCTGTGGGTAGATGATCGCTGGAGGGTCTTATTTGGCCATTTTGCTCTGCCTCTTCTTTGCTGATTTTTATTTATTTATTTATTCATTTATTTTATTTAGTTATATAGGTATTTTTTGAGACAGAATCTCATTTTCTCATTCAGGCTGGAGTGCAGTGGCATCATCGTGGCTCACTGCAACATCCGCCTCCCGGGTTCAAGTGACTCTCCTGCCTCAGCCTCCTGAGTAGCTGGGATTTTCAGGCACGTGACTCCACGCCTGGCTAATTTTTGTATTTTTAGTAGAGATGGGGTTTCATCATGTTGGCCAGGCTGGTTTCGAACTCCTGGCCTCAAGTGATCCACCTGAATCAGCCTCCTAAAGTGCTGGGATTACAGGCATGAGTCACTGTGCCCGGCCTTTTCTGATTTTTAAATCTTTTCATAGACTTAAAACATATTACTGTGTCCTGCTTCATTTTTAACCTCTCATAAACTACTATACTTTTATTTACACTTTACAATTTGTTGAAGAAAAGTTTTGAATTGCTTTATTTTTAGTTTGTAGTGTTTAATATCTTAACTTCCATTAAACACAAAACAGTGGAAACAAAAACTAATGCAGAAAAAATTCATGAAACAATTCCAAAATAAATCTTATTGTTCAGGAAATGCATAGTTTAAAATTTAAGAAAAGCGAAGTTTGTGTACGAAATACAAATGCAGGCAAGTGTTCGCGTAAATGAAGGTAATAAGGGATTTCTCAATTTTGGTTTTGTTTTCTTAGTTGTTGTGATGTAGTGAGTGCTTAAATACATAGGATTTATACTTCTCACATTTTACTTTTTCTAATTCAAGAAGCTCTGTGCTGTTTTTTTTTTTTTTCTTGAAGTATTACTTGAAACTTTGACTGGCATTTGCATCATGATTTTTTTAATTCTAGGTTTTATCCTCATGTATCACGATACATCTTTGATGATGGTAAATGATTTTTGTATTATTTATTCAAGGTTCTTGAAGTTTTAAAGCTCGACGACAATAAAAGAGAAAAGACTAAATATAAGAAAATATTTTGAGTGCTACAATGTAGATTATATATATATATATCCTTTTATAATTAAACACAGAAATTAGAATAATTTTTATAGGATACTTTTGCAGAACTGAATTGCTCTAATTATTCCTGTGCTTTGAAATACTATGGCTACTTGCCAAATGTGGGTATTCCACTTTAAATTAATTAACCTTAAGTAAAAATTTAAAATTATATATTCATTCCTATGCTCAGGAAATCTCTATGGCCAGTGTATACTGCATTAGATAATATAAGCCTTCACATTGTCACAGAAAGTGCTATTGTACAGAATTATTTAAACAATGTAAGGCAACTGAAATGATTGTGAAGCAAAGAACAGTTTACCTATTAAAACGTGTATCACTTTTGTAACATTCGACCTTATCAGTAAGGTCCTTACTTTTTAGCCTGTTAATACATGTGTTTTTAAATTGCTAATGGTTTTACCTGGAGAACTGAGGTTCATTCTAAACAAAGTTACCTTAATGCATATCAGTAAATATAGTCATTTGCTAATCGATACTCATGTGATCATGCAAGGAGTAATGTGTCACAGATTTAATTCTCTCAAAAACTATACTGTATCTTCTGATTAGTGCCTATTTTGTCATGCTTAAATTGCTTAGAGTAGGAGTTGGTCAAATTAATTTAATCAATTATCTTTCAACACGTGTGAGTAAAACCAGATCTTGAAGAAATAATTTTACCTTGAAAGTTCAATAAACTTTTCCTCTACTTTTGCTTTGCTTCTGGAATTTAGATCCTCTGACCGTCTTCAAATGCCCAGTTAGTTTTTAATATATTCTTTCTATATCCTAAAGAGTTAGTCCATACCCTAATGAAACGGAATAATTTATTGGGTATTTATGGAGTCTGTTACTCCATCCTAAAGTGAATCCTCAGCGTGAGAATGGTTTGATCATTCTTTTGTTCAGCTTTACATTGCTTGGTTGGTATGATCAACGTTACTCTTTGGTCAATTTATTGACAAGTAAATTTAAGAATAACTATAAACATCCACTTAGCTCAAATAGCTTATACTTGGCATTGGTCCATATGAACAGACTGGTTTTGCATTGTTCTTACAGAGGCTGATAAAATATTATGTTCAGCAAAACTTTCTAAGGGAGTGAACTTATTGTAGAGCTTCAGGAGAACAATATTGGTGATATATATGACCTCGACCTGCAAGGAAATATTTACACTACGGCCATTCTTTAACAACAAGAACATGAACTGTCAAAATACTTACTTTCTTTAAAAACTACGCTGAATTTTTTGTTTAGAAAGGAGCCCTTTTCTTTAAACATTTTAATAAGCATCATTCTATGTGCTTATTAAATCATAATTAAAAATTATGATTAAAATATTTAAAGAAAAGCTTTGAGTAGCAGCTCAGATGTCTCTGTATTAGCAAAAGAGGCAAGGGAAAGAAAGTCGTTTTACTTGGGCAAGATATCCAGTGGTTTGAGAATTTAAGTGAAATTTTATATTGCAAAAATGTGTTTTTCTTTTCTAAAGGAAAATAACTTGCTGCCTTTTGTACATTTTTGTGGGTCCAATTCTATTCATGTGTCTTTTTAATTAACTCAGTAGGTATTTTATCTATGGTATAAATGGAAAACTTCATAACCAATTGAAAATTGCATTTGCCTTACAAAATATAGTATTTCAAATCCATATACTGGAGGTTACCCAAGGCTAAATGCCTTTTTTCATAACACAAAAAACTAAAGTATAGAGGGAAGACTTTTGGCACGTTTTGGAATCAAACAGGAAGACACAGCTAAATATATGATGTGATGATGGTTAAGCTTCTTGCTGAACGTTTTCTAAGGTTAAAAACCTGATCTCTGCCTTTGCATGTATGCTACATAATTTATAATGTCTAATGATTTTTGGAAGTTAGTTGTAAGCATGAAGAAGGCAAGGGCATGTTCTTGAATAGTTTCTACAAACTGACCTATTTCTCTTTTATTTCTATTATGCTGCGTGTAATCCTCACACTTGAAGGTCATACAAGCTTGTCTAAAATACCTTAAGATATACAAACTGCAGTTTAATGTGGGTTTTCCCTGCTTGCAGGTAAACTAATCACAAGACCATTACATTAATCCAGTAAAATTTGTATATTATTTTGTGCTCTTCTGAATATACTTCATAAGAGCTCTATATCACAATATATAGATAAATTTTGAATATAATTTTACTTAATATAATATCAGTATTTTTTTGAGAAGTACAAATCTTCTGTTATATTTCTTCATATCCTGTCTATTAACCTAATGAGGAACTTTGGCTCTTCCAGAATGTCATGTGAATTTCTACAGTTAGTCCAGAGTTTTGACTTATCTTTTGCAGTATGATTTTGACTTTGTTCCATGAATCCTCCAGTAGGTCAGAGGATTCCCGAGAGATCAGGGAAGTACAGGGCATCTGTTTGCAGAGTGCAGAGGACTAGTACATTGCCCTCTTTAAATGAAATATGCCACCTTAATGATTAATGGTGTAAGTTTAATGTCCTGAGAAACTCACAAGAACAGACCTAGTTTTCATTTGTTTTCATTATAATCTTCATACATGGGGGAAACACAGAATTTTGTTTATATTTAGATATAAAACTGATTGTTTAGTATCTACATTCTCTTTTAGCATATAATACTTCCAAAACATAAAGTGATCTCATAATTAATGACACTTCTTTTGAATAACACAGCCTCACTACTTTGGTAGTTGTAATTAAAAGTCCACGTTCAATCAAAATGTCACGCAAGGTTCTTATTCAACAAACTACCAAATTCCCCCGACATTTCATTTGCTTCAAGACACTGCAGCAAATTTTTCATTTATTGATCTTGAATTGGTAGGTAGATATGTCTATATATCTATATCTATATCTTTCCAGTTTCAAATATAAGAATATAATCAGTAATTAAAAGAAACAAAGCTCTTTTTAACACAAATTGCCAAAGAAATTTGTTATGTAGAGCTTCCTAAGGAGATTATGGAGGAAAACAATATAAAATGCTGCAAAATTCTCAGCAAACTATCGCAAGGACAGAAAACCAAACACCACATGTTCTCACTCATAGGTGGGAATTGAACAATGAGAACACTTGGACACAGGAAGGGGAACATCACACACCTGGGCCTGTCATAGGGCGGGGGGAGAGGGGAGGGATAGCATTAGTAGATATACCTAATATAAATGATGAGTTAATGGGTGCAGCACACCAACATGGCACATGTATACATATGTAACAAACCTGTGTGTTGTGCACATGTACCCTAGAACTTACAGTATAAAAAAAAATTGTCATACGTTAAAATGTACTTTTTGGGTGTATTAAAAAAAAGAAAGAATGCTGCAAAAACAGTTTTAGAGTAAAAGAGGAAACCTGTTTAGGTTTTGTTTGTGTTTTTGTTTTGTTTTCTTTCTTTCTTTTTTTTTTTTCTGGAGACAGGGTCTCACTCCATTGCCCAGGCTGGAGTGAGTGGAGTGAGGGAGTGAGTGGCACAATCACAGTTCACTGCAGCCTCAGCCTCCTGGGATCAAGCAAGTGATCCTCCCGCCTCAGCCTCCCAAGTAGGGGAAACTATAGGTGTGTACTACCACACCTAGCTAATTTTTGTTTTTTGTAGAGATGAATTTTTGCCATATTGCCCAGGTGGGTCTCAGTGTTGTGGGTTAAAGCAATCTGTCCACTTTGGCCTTCTAGTGCTAGGATTACAGGCATGAGCCACCACGCCTGGCCAGAAACCTGTTCAATCTAGCTTAATATTCTATCACCCTAAAAATAATGAGGATTATTTTTAAGTGAGGTTAAATAAAACTGATTTTGGAGAGGATTAACAAATGAATACTCTATTATATATGTCTAACTCAGTGTTCTGGCCGTAATGGCGAGAGGACTATATCATTTAAACAATGTTCTATAAATATTTAATTTAGCTGTAATGATAGTAAGAGTAAATATTAGACAGTTTGATGATATAGCTTCTCTGAACCCGGAAAGTTGATAACTCTGATTTTGTATTGTGGATAGATTCATGTAATTGAGAAATGAGACAAACAGATTATAAGGTACACTAGGTACTGTAAAAACTTAGAGATGCTCATTGGATGGAGCATTTTAGAAATATTGGTTATGGTAAACTACATCTTTCTAATGTAAAATCATAGATTTTCATCTTCAAAATACATTGTCTTAAGGGTTAAAACCTTCAGGGAGGAGAAAGAGAGAGTAATTCCAACTGAACATCAAAAACTCATAGTAGGATTTATATATCATATATGTATATGAGGGATTTAATATTAAGCATGAAGCAAGTTATTCTGAAGGAGGTGAAATGTTTTATATTTAAATATCTTGTAGAATGATAGATCAGAGTGCTAACAAGTTCCATTTAGGGATCTTCCATTTTTCACCCCCTGACTGGTGTTAAAGTGCACTTTTTCTGAGGAAGAGACATGATTAAGAATATACAGCCAATGATTATATGGCGAAAATCTATGTCTCATACATGCACCTCTCTTACATCTTTCTTAGGATGGCTATATGGAAGACTTTTTAATGAATTTAATAAAGTAAATCCTGGGCTCCAAGGTTATGGTAAAAATATGGATGAAGCATATGAAAGAATGAAAGCATTTTATATATCATATGCTTCTGCCATCTATCAAGTATCCCAGCTTTTCCTAAAATATATCTATTAAACAGAGTAGGTCTTCAAGAGAAAATAAGAGGTATATCAAGCAATCACTTAGTTTTACTAAAGAGTTTTTGGGCATGTTCCTCCAAGTGAGAGATGTAATATATTTAATGAATAGATAATGAAACATTTGGCAGTTTTGTTGGTTTCTGATTAGTTCCTTATTGCAAAATTGAAGGTTGTATCTAATCGGGCTATTGTCAAATATAATGAAGATAAATCAATGTGATAGGGTTTTTGATGGAAATACCTCAAAATCTGTTCAATAATTAAGTAACATTTTTTATGCCAAATCTCTTTATTTGTACTTATTTATATGAATATATTTCTCATTCCACACATTATACTGCAAAGGTAGCATATATCTAATGTTGAACATCTTTCATTCATTAATAAGTTATATTCATCCAAAGACAGTGAACTAATTGGAGAAAAATTCATTAAAAGAATATTTTTGGATGATTTATGTTTTTATTATATTTTTTAAATTTTTAATTGTAATTATCTTTAATAAATTTATACTTTTTCTTTTTAGCAATGATAAAACAAATTTATAATCTAATTGTCTTTTTATCAGTTGAATACAAATTTTAATTGTACTTTTACCTCAATCCACTAGAAATTTTTTTACATGTTGGTGTTGCGCATTAGAAGGAGTAAGCTAAAACGACATGTATATTGTGTTAGGCTTACAATGGAGATAATGGAAGAGATACAGTTATTAATCATGAAAACATCTTCGAATGAGCAGGAGAGAGGCTCATGAAGTGGATGTGACGAGATTATAGGAGGATAGATCAACAACCTAAGAGTTCAAAGTATCAGGAAATTATCTATATGGTAACTGAAATTACCAACAATTATGAGTGGAATGATTCCTGGGAGTATGGCAGTGGGTGGACCAAAAGAGGAAATCTTCCAGGAATGAGGGCTGATAAGTGTAGTGACTTGTGTAGTGTCGTGATGTGAACTTTAAAGGTTAAGGAGGAGGGAGACGAGAGAGAGAATTATCTGGAACTAATACTGAGATACATAGAGGACACCCACCCACCTCCATGCCCATTGAAAGAGGCAGCAAAACCAGCCAAACTGGAGAAATAATAGAAAAGCAGTGCATGATTTTCTGAATCTAGTTCAGTACTTCACTTTGTGGATCAGGAAGTGATTTCGAACTTTGTGCAAATTCATAGTCACTTAATTGTGAAGAATTGTACAGTGCAGAATGTGAATATAAATGAATACAGATCGGTTCCTTACACTTCCTACAGCTTTAGTAAATTGATCACTCACATTTAGAATAATGAATCTCACACATCACAAATTCCTCCTCCAGAAAAAAAAAAAAAGACGACATGATGTCTTTCACATTCTAAAATGGTAAGTATGCATATTCATTTCACTTTTAAATATGTTTAGTGGAAAGGATGACATTTAAAATATTTTATCTTGTTAATGTTCTTAATGTAAATCAGATATCAAATTAATGTTTTCATATACAAATAATGGGAAATGAAACAAAATTTAGAGGAATATGACACTAAAAGCTGGATTCAATTTTTAAAATCTTTTTTAACACTGTTCATTCATTTCATTTACTGCTTCACTTATTTTTGACCTAAGGTAACATCTGACTATATCCCTAATGCTCTACCTACACCTGGCCCCCAGTAGCATTAGGTGAGGCAGGCCTCAGCGCCAGCAGTGCAGGGCACCATTTGATTTGCCCAAATTTACAAGCAAATGCTTTAAATGAACATATTTAAGCTTCTCAGAGAGCGAAGATCAAATGCTAGTATTGTGGGAAAATATTTTTCTGTGTAAATTTCTTTGCTTGCTTTTATCAGGCAGTGAAAATTTTATAATGTAACATTTTTATTCTGCCTTAACTGCCAGTAAACTCAAAATCCAGGGTTCAACTCCAGGAACAAGCTGATTATAAGCAACGAGATAAGTGCTTAGACACATTTATTTCTCATGGTTTAAAAAGTCTTCAGTTCTGTTGATGGATTTTAGTGCCCAATTTAAGACTGTGTTTAAGGTTGTAACATATTTAATATCTTTTTGGAAGAAGTACTGTTTTAATACAAGCATAAATGTGTTTTTCTTTCTGTATGTTTGTTCTTCAGATTGCATTATTTTTAAATGTTTCATGAAAAACAGAACAAGTGAGAAAAATTGTAATTTTTTACATGTAAAAAAGATTTTTTGAAAGTCCTATGATTATTTCTCCACTAGGAGAAGGTTCACAATTTGAGAGAAAAAATTATTTATACCAATATTTGCTAATGTTTATTAGATGTGGAAATTTCTAGTTGTTTCTATTGTTTTAATATAGATAGCTCGTTCTGTAAAGCAAGAATAAGCTATTTATTATATTTATGTTACATATATAAATAAGACATAGCTCAGTTACATGTGGGATTTTATTTCAGAACACAGAGTCTGCAAATTTACTAGAAGTTCTCATTAGATACCTTTTTATATAACCAATGAACTATATCTCTATACATAGACAGATATATAGATACAGATATAATATTATTATTTCTGATTTGAAGAAAAAGTGACTTTCTGTTAAGTCAAAAAAGAGAAAAGAATGGATCAGCTTTGAGGCATAAAGATTACTTGTTTCATATACATGTCAACTAGTCTTTCAAGGAAATGTAATTGAAATCTCTTTTTCTGGATGAAACTTGTACAAATAGTACAAGTAAGCACTATGCTTTTATCTTATAATAATATATTACAGTTGCTTATGATTTCACGTAAGATCTGGCAATTCATAAACAAAAATTAAATCTGCAAACACTTCTTCCTGGCTGATACACACACACACACACACACACCCCCTACACACAACTTATTTTTTAGAAGCATATGATAATATATGTTTCTAAGTTCTATCTTGTTCTCTAATTTCAAGTTATCTACTATTTTATTCTTAATGACAGCATATTCTATATTTACTTCTTCTCAACCCTTACCTCCATACTCTAGCCTTCCTTTATTTATTTTTCGTGAATTCATGAGTTCATTGGTTATGCAAAAAGATGCCTAATGAGGACGTCGCATCCAGTAAATTCACAGGGTGTATGTTCTGAAATAAAATCCCACAGGCAACCTAGCTATGCCTTAAGTTACAAAAAGATGTATTTTCTTTCAATTTCTAAATTTGCAAAAGATAATGGAAAGCTAGTATGGTGAAGTAAATTTGAGAAACAGGGAGTTGAAAAAATAGTAGAAAATGAAAGCTGAAATCAGAATTTCTGTTAGAGACAACTGGCACTACCTGAAACCTGAAGCTCTGGGGACTAATGGCTGGAAACAGGAAAACGAACATCAGGCCATTGGAGTTACAAGTACTGTATCCTTGAGCCTCTTGAAAATTTTGTCCTGCCCCCTTGACTTTATATTATCTCCAGGTTTGTACTCATCTCTAGGACTTAGCAGGTGCAATACAAACTTTCTCTAGAAGAATGCTTCCTTAACCCTTAATCCTGGTTCCTTAGGCTTCTCACATTTTAATTATGATCTAAACAAACAATCAAAAAGGCAATCAGAAAATGGGCTACCTCGAGTGAAATTTAACAGAAACAATTATTCACAAGTTTAGATTTTTCAGTTACTTCAGTCATTGAAATTTTCAGATACAGAATATTAAAATTATATATACATTATATATATATATATCAATGCTTCAGAAATGAACAATGGAATAAAAATAGTAAAACCCAATAACAATAAAAACAATATATCTGACAAGTCTGAAAAAAATACATGACAAAAATATATTCATAAATTAATATTTTAATGAATAACTTAAGAGCTGAGTAACATAGCTAAGAACTGCTAGCACAAGATATGAAGCCATAAGCCAGCATGGATCACAGAGAGATAGGGAGATGGGAAAAATAAGAGAGCATTAAAGAGACATGAAAGGCAGAATGAAGGAAGATATAACACATATCTAATGTGAATTCCATATGGGGAGACTGTAAAGAATGAAGAAGAGGCCCTATTGAAGAGCTAAGAGATGAGAAGTTTTCCCAATCTAATAAAAGACATGAATCAGGCCAGGCACGGTGGCTCACACCTGTAATCCCAACACTTTGGGAGGTTGAGGTGGGAGGATGACCTAAGGTCAAGAGTTCGAGACCAGCCTGGCCAACATTGCAAAACCCCATCTCTACTAAAAGTACAAAAATTAGGTGGGAGTGGTGGTGAGTGCCTGTAATCCCAGCCACTCGGGAGGCTGAGGCAGGAGAACCACTTGAACCCGGGAGGCAAAGTATCCCAGGCCACATTTTACAAAGTTAAGTTTATACCTACATTTAACATAATGAATTTTTTTCCTTTTTATGAATTCTTATATAAAATGCATGCAAGTCTAATACTATGCATTATTTATTTAAAAATTATTAAAAACAATGTTTTTATATAATACTAGAATTGTTTTGAAAATGTTGTGGGTTTAGTTGCTATAACTTTGGTTTCCAAAATTCACTGGAGATTCAGTTTCAAGATCAGAAGTAGGCAAACTATGGCTTGCAGCTGACTGTCTCTTATTAAAATATAATACTTTGGTATAATACAGACATGCGCATTCAGTTCTTGTTTGTGGTTCCTTTTGACCTACAACAGCAGAGTTTAATGGTTTTGACAGAGACTGCATAGCCCACAAAGCATAATATATTTACTATCTGATTTTCTGTCTGTCTCTTGAAAATAAAAGTTGGCCGGTGCCTGCTCTGAATGAAGCCATTTTGATTAATTATCCCTGAGAGAAAAACGTGATGTTAGATATCAGTGCCTTTGAGTATGTCTTTCTTTTTTGTTTGTTTTTGTTTTCTTTTTTTTTGAGATAGAGTCTCGCTCTGTTGCCCAGACTGGAGTACAGTGGCACTATCTCTGCTCACCACAACCTCTGCCTCCCGAGTTCAAGCAATTCTCTTGCCTTGGCCTCCCGAGTAGCTGGGATTAAAGGTGCGTACCACTGCACCCGGCTAATTTTTGTACTTTAAGTAGAGACGGGGTTTCACCATGTTGGCCAGGCTGGTCTTGAACTCCTGACCTCAGGTGATCCCTCCATCTCAGCCTCCCAAAATGCTAGGATTACAGACATGAGCCACCATGCCCAGCCCAAGTATGTCATTTAACATATACATCTCTAGCTTAATAATTATCTGGTGGTATATCAGAATTATAAGAAAAGTCAACATGATTAAAGGATGAGGAGTATGGAGCCAACTTAAGACATGGAAGAAGAGTTGTCAGGGCACTACAGGGAAGGAGCCTTGGGTGCAAAGGAGCGCTGGGACATGTAAGTCCCTACAGAGGAGAGCAAGGGCTGTTCTGTCAGGTCAGGCCAACTCCAATAACAAACGATTCTGGCATCTCAAGGGTTAACTCAAATACAAAAATTATATATCTGTCACTCCACAATCCAGTGGTGTTTGTAGGACTGGTCGTTCTGATCCATGCAGATATATGGAGACCCATATTCTTTTCATGTGTGGTTCCATATCGCTTTAGGACCTCAGATGGAGAGGCTAGCACACTGCAGGTTTTTATAGTGCAGGCCTGTAAATGTCCTATATCACTTCTGCCCACATTCTGCTGATTATAACATGGTGGTATGGTTATGCCTGTGTATAAAAAAGATTAGAAAATGTAGCTTAACTGCAGTATTGCTTTAAAAAAATTTCGACACATTTTTGTGAGTAGTCTTTCCCATGGAAATTGGGATGTGGAGGGCAAACATTCTAATTTATAGATTTGTAGGTTTAACATGGGCTGGGAAATAGTTCAATTTTTTTTTTTTTTTTGCAACAGTTGCAATTTTCTACTTGATCTATGATTTGGGGCCACACTCCAGATCTAAAAGGTTCTGGCTGGGAGCTTTTTGGAAGTCCATTTCTAGTCATGCACCTCAGCCAGGCTGTTAGAGTCATTCTACTCAAAGAGTAATCTGCAGACCAGCTTTGTTGGCACGACCAGGAAGCTCGTTTGAAATGCAGAATCTTAGGCTTCAACGCAGGTCTTCATTTAGAAATATCTTCAGATGATTTGTATGTACATTATTGATTTGTAAGCACTGGGTTGGAGTAATCTTCTTAGCTGTGTCTTGTGCTATTTGGTCTGACATATTCTTAATGTTTGCCCACCACACATGATATACTTACCCTTTTGATTTAGCTAGACATACTTATATTGCTTCTGGCTCAAAATCTTGCCATCTTCCAAGGAGGCTAAGGGGCTTGGCTTATCTTACATTAGTGTAGAAAAATGTCAGAAGTTTGAAATCGCTCCAGTCATTTGAAAAAGTAATCTCAGGAATATTCCCCCCACCCCGCATTTATTTAGTTGAGGAAGAGAAGGGTAAGACTTGCTAGAGATCTTCAAAGTAATGACTATAGAAGTTGAAAAATAGATTATCTCTAATATTTCTCCTGCAGTATTGCCTTCTCAGATATAGCTAAGGTATAACCACAATTAACAAAATGCTTCAAAGTATGCGAAATCATAGTGTCTCATACAAGCACAATAATTGCTACTTGCAAGGTCTCCTTGTTGCTTAGCATTCATGCATGTTTTTACCATGTTCCTTTAGTAAATAATGTGGTTGCTGTATTAGTCTGGGTTCTCTAGAGAAACAGATCAATAAATAAAGAGATTTATTATAAAGAATTGACTCAAGCAGTTAGGGAGGATGAGAAACCCCAGGATCTGTAGTTAGCCAGTTGGAGACTCAGGAAAGCCTGTGATATCATGCTAAACCAAACATGAAGGCCTGAAAATCAAAAGCGCCAATGGTGTAAGTTCCACTCCTGATCTGAATTCAAAAGCAAGAGAAGACTCATGTCCCAGCTTGAAGACAGTCAGGCAGAGAGAGTGAATTCTCTCGTATTCTGCCTTGTTATTCTATTTAGGTCCAACTACACTGGGGAGGAAGAAAATCTTCCTGAATGGGACTACTGATTCAAATGTTGATCTCATTGAGAAACACTCTCACAGACCTACTCAAAATAATGTTTCACCAAATATTTGGACACCCATCTCCAGTCTAACTGACACAAAACTAACCATCACAGGTACTATAACCGTGTTGTACTTATTTGAGTTTATATCCAATTGTTTATATTTTGTAATTCCATTATTATTTGTAATTATAGAAACATATTTGTCATAAATATTATGTCTCTGGTTTTTCTCATCTGTTTCTATAGAAATTAAGTTACAGCATACATGCACATACAGTCAACTAAATATGTGGCCCTAGTGTTTCCAGATATTTAAAACCCCTCATAATCCAAGCAGATTTTAGGAGAAAAAAAAAAGATTTTTTTTCAACTAGTACAAATGTAATTATCATAAATGAAAATATATCTGTGGAAAATAATCTCAAAGGCAATTTTTTCTCTTAAGCTCTCCGTTTCTTTATCCTCCTTCAAGTTAGAGATTTATTGGAAAACATGTCCAACTTATTTGATAAAGATTAATTACTTATTTAAATATGATGTCCTTTAAAAAGTTTAGAATACAGAGTCTTCTTATTCTTTTTACAGTACCAATTCCCACCAAGATAAAAGAAAACCAGTTTAATAGAGGCTTAGTTCCCTACTTACTTTCTAGTTTTCATCATTCATGATACTCATATAACATGAACTGTGTATCATATACAAATACACATCTGGGATACTCTCTACACACGCACATTATCATCATTAGCATCGTCATCACCATCATCATGATAGGTAGTTAATAAATTAAGATCATGGTAGCCAATAGTTTCAAAAGTTTCACAAGCTTTTTACATAACTCATCACTTGTTTTTTTTCCAAGCCATAAGCGTGCAATACTACAGAAATGAACTATCATTCTATTAGAAGAGAAGTGGGAAAAATGTTTGTACAGTGCTTGGTTTGAAAAATCTACCAGCTCACCACTGGGTAGTTCCATTCTAGAATTCTAGAAAATTTAATAATTTCCTCGATCCATAAAAATAAGTGATTTAAAATATCTAATTCCATTAAAATTTGATTTCTTTGGACATACAAATTGGCTAAACCATTCATCCGTTGGTGGAAAATTACTGCTTTACCTTAGTCGTTTGCTTTAAATCTGCAGATTGTCTATTTTTCTATATAAAGTAAATTTTCACATATGCTCTACATTTCTTTCTGCTCGCCAAAATAAGTCACAATGTCTAAATTCTACTTAGTCAACATGCAGTCTCTTTGACCTCATCAATTGAGGTGTACCTCAATCATGCTCCCATAGTGAACATACTGATTGGACAGACAGTAGCACTCACAGTCGATAGGGTTGGAACCCTGGGGCTGGTGTGAGGACAACATTACCCTCAAGAACAACTGAAGAGGCAGCTGGAGTGGAAAAGTGGCAACCCAACCTAGAAGTGCTAAGAGGAGGATATCTCCTAGTTGCTGCAAATGTTGCCTAAGAGGAAAAGAAGAAGCATCTTTTCATCTGACTAAAGCAACAGCAGTGTCTGATTTATGTGGATCTTTGTTACTTTAGGTAGAGATAGTACTATTCCCTTTTAGGATAATGAGTCTAGAAGCATTTGTTTCCTAAGCCCACCCATGGCTAAAGGTGGAGTTGGAGGTTTTTGACTGATACAGGAAGTGATAGATTACCCCAGATTCCCTGTAAATGGACTGTCATGTGTAAAACTGCTCCCTGCAGCATCATTCTGGATACATATTCATCAATACCATCCGTATTATCGGTTGGGAGAAAGAGAGCTTCAGGATGGAGACTACTCTGATTACTGTATAGCTTTAAAGAGGTGGACAGGAGCCAGAAGGACAATGCAAAGTCATAGAGCATTCTCAGAAGAGATTCCTAGCAGTGGCCTCCATGACTAGCTAATTCATAACAGTGACTAAACCAAATGGGGAAATTCTCAATAAAAGTATCAGAGTAGAAATGCATAAAGTTGATTGATACATAGATAATATCTCTCTTCTGCATTACTTCACATTCAAGTTAAAATGTGAGTGCAGAATTCGAGGAAGTCAGGTAAACAGCTCTAGATAAGTTTATTTTCATAATAAGCACTTCTTCCTTTAAAATAAAAATTTCAATAATTAGATGATTTGCATTCTGAAGGAAATGAATTTCAAATATAAAAATTTTACTTTTTTTTGTTTCTTTGTTTTTTGAGATGGAGTCTCATTCTGTCGCCCAGGCTGGAGTGCAGTGGCGCGATCTCGGCTCACTGCAAGCTCTGCCTCCCGGGTTCATGCCATTCTACTGCCTCAGCCTCCCGAGTAGCTGGGACTACAGGCGCCCGCCACTATGACTGGCTAATTTCTTATTGTATTTTTAGTAGAGATGGAGTTTCACCGTGTTAGCCAGGATGGTCTTGATCTCCTGACCCCGTGATCTGCCCGCCTTGGCCTCCCAAAGTGCTGGGATTACAGGCTTCAGCCACCATGCCCAGCTTTTACTTTTTATTTCTTTTTTTTTTTCTTATTATACTTTAAGTTTTAGGGTACATGTACACAATGTGCAGGTTAGTTACATATGTATACATGTGCCATGCTGGTGTGCTGCACCCATTAACTCGTCATTTAGCATTAGGTATATCTCCTAATGCTATCCCTCCCCGCTCCCCCCACCCCACAACAGTCCCCAGAGTGTCATGTTCCCTTTCCTGTGTCCATATGTTCTCATTATTCAATTCCCACCTATGAGTGAGAACATGCAGTGATTGGTTTTTTGTCCTTGCGATAGTTTACTGAGAATGATGATTTCCAATTTCATCTGTGTCCCTACAAAGGACATGAACTCATCATTTTTATGGCTGCATAGTATTCCATGGTGTATATGTGCCACATTTTCTTAATCCAGTCTATCATTGTTGGACATTTGGTTTGGTTCCAAGTCTTTGCTATTGTGAATACAGCCACAATAAACATACGTGTGCATGTGTCTTTATAGCAGCATGATTTCTAATCCTTTGGGTATATACCCACTAATGTGATGGCTGGGTCAAATGGTATTTCTAGTTCTAGATCCCTGAGGAATAGCCACACTGACTTCCACAATGGTTGAACTAGTTTGCAATCCCACCAACAGTGTAAAAGTGTACCTATTTCTCCACATCCTCTCCAGCACCTGTTGCTTCCTGACTTTTTAATGATTGCCATTCTAACTGGTGTGAGATGGTATCTCATGGTGGTTTTGATTTGCGTTTCTCTGATAGCCAGTGATGGTGAGCATTTTTTCATGTGTGTTTTGGCTGCATAAATGTCTTCTTTTGAGAAGTGTCTGTTCATGTCCTTCACCCACTTTTTGATGGGGTTGTTTGTTTTTTTCTTGTAAATTTGTTTGAGTTCATTGTTGATTCTGGATATTAGCCCTTTGTCAGATGAGTAGGTTGCGAAAATTTTCTCCCGTTTTGTGTATTGCCTGTTCACTCTGATGGTAGTTTCTTTTGCTGTGCAGAAGCTCTTTAGTTTAATTAGATCCCATTTGTCAATTTTGGCTTTTGTTGCCATTGCTTTTGGTGTTTTAGACATGAAGTCCTTGCCAATGTCTATGTCCTGAATGGTAATGCCTAGGTTTTCTTCTAGGGTTTTTATGGTTTTAGATCTAACGTTTAAGTCTTTAATCCACCTTGAATGAATTGTTGTCTAAGGTGTAAGGAAGGGATCCAGTTTCAGCTTTCTACATATGGCTAGCCAGTTTTCCCAGCACCATTTATTAAATAGGGAATCCTTTCCCCATTGCTTGTTTTTGTCAGGTTTGTCAAAGATCAGATAGTTGTAGATATGCAGCGTTATTTCTGAGGGCTCTGTTCTGTTCCATTGATCTATATCTCTGTTTTGGTACCAAACCCACAGTCAATATCATACTGAATGGGCAAAAACTGGAAGCATTCCCTTTGAAAACTGCCACAAGACAGGGATGCCCTCTCTCACCACTCAGATTCAACATACTGTTGGAAGTTCTGGCCAGGGCAATTAGGCAGGAGAAGGAAATAAAGGGTATTCAATTAGGAAAAGAGGAAGTCAAATTGTCCCAGTTTGCAGATGACATGATTGTATACCTAGAAAACCCCATTGTCTCAGCCCAAAATCTCCTTAAGCTGAAAAGCAACTTCAGCAAAGTCTCAGGATACAAAATCAATGTACAAAAATCACAAGCATTCTTATACACCAATAACAGACAAACAGAGAGCCAAATCATGAGTGAACTCCCATTCACAATTGCTTCCAAGAGAATAAAATACCTAGGAATCCAACTTACATGGGACTTGAAGGACCTCTTCAAGGAGAACTACAAACCACTGATCAATGAAATAAAAGAGGATAGAAACAAATGGAAGAACATTCCATGCTCGTGGGTAGGAAGAGTCAATATCGTGAAAATGACCATACTGCCCAAGGTAATTTATAGATTCTATGCCATCCCCATCAAGCTACCAATGCCTTTATTCACAGAATTGGAAAAAAACTACTTTAAAGTTCATATGGAACCAGAAAAGAGCCCGCATCGCCAAGTCAATTCTAAGCCAAAAGAACAAAGCTGGAGGCATCATGCTACCTGACTTCAAACTGTACTACAAGGCTACAGTAACCAAAACAGCATGGTACTGGTACTTTTTATTTCAAGGAATAAAATAAACACTTGTTTTGCAGCTTCAGTGGGTCAAATATTAAGGAAAGAAATGACATAGCTGCCTTGGGCACAGGGTTGATGAATAACCATTAAATAATAATTTGATATGACTTGTTTCACGGAAATGAATTTTTACCAACCTTGCTCTGGGGAAGAAAAAGAAGAAGAATGAGGAAGAGGAAGAAGGAAGAGAAGGAGGAGGAAGAAGGAAGAGAAGGAGGAGGAAGAAGGAAGAGAAGGAGGAGGAAGAAGGAAGAGGAGGAGGAAGAAGGAAGAGAAGGAGGAGGAAGAAGGAAGAGAAGGAGGAAGAAGGAAGAGGAGGAGGAAGAAGGAAGAAAAGAAGGGGAGTAATGGCTTCCTAAATTTGGTGTGATCTGAACACAAATCCACTTAAACCCATGTAGCCTGGATCTTGTAATGTGCTCAGTTCAGTTCATTCACTCAACATGCATTTATTGAACATAAACTATGTGTCAAGCGTGACACAAACTATACTTTTAAAAGTCTGTATGAGAAAAAGTAATTGACAGCATACTATGTTTTCAGAACAGTTCAGTTAAATGAAGGTTACAAATCACATGAATGATTAAAACACAGTAAGTCAAAAAGCCTACAACGAGTACTGTGATAGATGTCAACACTGACTGAGGAACTGAAGGGTGGGAGGTGAATTTTAACTCTGGAGGAGTAGAAAGGCTTCACAGAGGACAGGACTTAGACTTGGACTGGAAAAATGTCTATACTTTTTCCTGATAAAGAGACACGGATAAGAATTTCAGGGCTGGGAAACTGAAGGTGAAAATAAATATAGGTGGTATGTAGTTGACAAACATGGGAAATTTGGCTTACTCTTAAATGACGGAAGTGAGGTGAAGTAGAGATAGAAAAGTAGAATTGGGTCACATTGTGAAGAACCTTACATGTTATGAACATAAATTTGTTTCAAGCTGAGAGTTAGGAATCAATCAGTGTTTTGTTTTCTTTTCATTCAAGTATGCCAATATGTTTTAAAAGTATTTTTAAGTAACACTGGATATGAAAAATCGAGTGGTTGTTGCGATGTTAGTTTTAAATCTGTTAGAGAAGTAGTCATGGAAAAACAGGAAAAGATGCATTCAAGAAATATTTCTGACACAGCTGATTGAATATTTAGGAAGATTAGAGGAACTGAGGATAAGGTAGATTTGTCGGCAAATTCTATATTTCCATCCCTGAGAAGAAAATTTATCTTCTAAACTATACAAACTTCGGTAACAAAATACCAAATTCACATCATCTACACTGAACAAAATAGGTCACTAGTGATGTTCTTTCAGAATACCAAGTAGGGAGATTTGCATAGGCAATACTTTCTAAAATGTGTAGGCAGATGACAGTTTATAACATACCCTCCTCGTTTGGAATCTGAGGAGACAAAATAAGACGAACAAGGTCATGCTACCAAAACCTGGATGATAGCAGCAAAGTAGAGGTCATATCTTACACTTTAAGCTTTATGTGTTTGTGTGTGTGAGTATAAGATGTTTCTTTTAGAGACCAAAATGCTTAAAGAAATTTTAAAGTATGTTTTGTTCAATTCAGTTTCTTATTTTTTTTATATTGGTTTGACATTTCAGAAAATCTAGAATTAGATGAGCCCCAAGAAACACAGTACTTCCTCGTGGTAGACAGGGCATATTTGAAACAAAATTATGGAGTTCCAACATGGCTTGTTACCTTTTTTAGCTGTGTCATTTGAAGGCAGTGACTTAATCTTTTTGTACTATACTTATTTGTGAAACAAGAGTGATGGTATCCAGTATTATTAGTAGTAAAATACTATAGTTAAAATGAGGAATAAATCATAAAAGCACACATTGCCGTCAACAGAGTGAGGCTCTGATGTGTGCATTTTGCATATGTTGTCTCATTTAATCCTTATAACAAGCACATAAATTATGTACTATGACCCCTATTTTACAGATGAAGAGACTGTGATGCAGAAATGTGGAGTAACTTGGAAGTCAGCATTTGGCAGCCTTTGGGCTTGAACTCACATGGTCAGGGTCCCCTGTCTGTCTTACAATCATGTTATTATCTTGACCCTTCGTGGATGGTTTTGTTGTAAGCTTCATAACTGGATGATCTCATATATGTAAAGTATTTAGAGCAGTGTCTGGCACTGATTAAGGGCCAGTAAGTGTTGGTTGCTGTTTGTACCACTGCTATTTCACTACGACTTAATGTAATAGTTAAACTGGAGAGAATGAGCATCTGAAGCTAAATCCTTACCTGAAACACCCATATCTTCTCAACAATATTACTAATGCTTTTTTAAGGAAATATCTGTCACACCAGCCTGTTACTGTTAATATTCTCTGTTTGTATGATTGTTAATTATCTGGTTTATTGTCTGTCTGGCTACCAGATTGGGAACTCCAGAAAATAAAGAAGTCTGTCTCCTTTCTTTCTCTTTTGTATCCAGTGGTTAGCAGAGTGCTGAATATATTACAAGCACTGAGTAAATATTTGTTATAAATAAAGTGAAGGCAATAGAAATAAAAAGAAAAAATCATTTTTCCATTGGTCATATGCATAGCCTATCAGAAACAAATATTAAAATGAGAAGAACATATTTCATTATTTTTATCTAACAGTTAGAAAATTGCAGCCGTGCCCTTGGCATGAAGAACATGTGTGTAACAGAATTGTAAGCAGAACCTCTCAGGCCCACTTAACAGTCTCGTTGCCTTTCTCACTGGATCACCTATCTGCTTTGTCTAAAGAGTGACATAAGAAGGCGGATATGTCCTCTAGAGCTAGAGGCAAGTTCAGGTCAGCTTCGGAAAACCATGAGATACCTTATTTCTGTTATAGGAGACTTATTGGCTTGGAGGAAAAATAACTACATCAGAAGATAAAGATTTTCTTTTTCCAAAAAAAAAAGATATTTATGTTAGTATATCATGCTATATATTATATATATTGTTTTATGTAGATGCTATACATTATATATAGGATATATTATTATATATTATTTATATATTTATACTAGCTTATCATGCTATATATAAATATTATATCTTTATAGTAGTATATCATACTATATATTAACTACTTTCTTACTTTTACATAACTTAAATATCTGATTACTAATCCATGAGAAAATATCACCAAAATAGATTTCTCTCCTTTATCTTCTCAGCAAGAATAAACTATAAGAGAGTACTACTATGTCTATTTAAATATCTTAAACCACATATTCGCTTTCAAAATTTTGGAACACACAAGTATAATATAAAGGCTATAAATCAGACAGTGGAATGGAGTAAAATATTAGTATCAGTTATTTTCTCATTTTCTCATACAGAGACCTTTGGAGAAACAAACACAAGAAAAAAGACATAAAACTTAAGGAGCATTCATTTCTTTAGGGAAAATATTTCTTAAATGTCTTTCTTTTTTTGTTGTTAAGAGGTGGTATGTTGGTGCTGATTCTAACCTAAACATATATTTGGGATCAGATTTATGAATTGCTTAGGATTGTATCTCCCTTAAATGACTGAAAGATTTTTCATCATTATACGTATTTTTATCACATACGTGTGTTTTAATTAGTACTGAGTGGATGGTGTGTAAAAAGTCATGTGTTAAACCTCAAATGCATGAGCAATGGGTCTAATCCACAAAGATATGGTATTGATATAAAATACAGAAATGATTATGTGGCTTGTGGATGGAAGTGATGATCCTACAGGCATCAAATTTCATTTATCAAAAATGGATACTTGGTTTTGGTTCAGATCACTTGATCACATTATAATAAATAAGTATAGCTTAATACTATATTGATGTTCATAGGAACACAGCATAGAGAATAACTCACTACCTCTGAGAGCTACACGTTTATGGTACTAAGTAAAAAGATTATTGGTGCTATCACAGTGAAATTTTAATCTAGATATAAAATTTTAATTCTGACAAAAAATTAGGAGAATTATATGAAAAGAAGGGAAGAGCGCTAGAGACAGAACTTCAACAAATTCTCTGCGGTTAGAGTAAAAGGAGATTGCTGTGTTGCAAACAAAGATGCGGAATGATAAAACTTTTAAACTTTCAGTTCTTTTTTTTTTTTTTTGACACAGAGTTTCGCTCTATCACTCAGGCTGGAGTGCAGTGGTGCAATCTGGGCTCACTGAATCCTCCACCTCCCAGCTTCAAGTGATTCTCCTGCCTCAGCCTCCCAAGTAGCTGGGATTACAAGAGCCCACCACCATGCCTGGCTAATTTTTCGTATTTTTAGTAGAGATGGGGTTTTGCCATGTTGGCCAGGCTGGTTTCAAACTCCTGGCCTCAGGTGATCCTCCCACCTCAGCCTTCCAAACTGCCGAGATTGCAGGTGTCAGCCACCACGCCCGGACTAAACTTTCAATTCTAACAAGTCTATTTCTCTTTTAAATTAAGTAAACTATCCATTGCCTTCTCAACCTAATTATTCCATTTTAACATGTGTAATAAGGCAATAATTCTTATAATGTACTTACGTAGTCTATAAATTATATGTACAAATGCTTATGCTGTTTTACTCTATTGTTCACATAAGAAGCTTATGTTTAATATGTCTAGTAACTCAAATAAAAACATATAGTGTCATATATTTTAAAACTCTAAACCAAACTCATGTATGCTATGTCATACAAATATTGAGAGATCTCAATGCAAATCAAAACCACTATGAGATATCATCTCACACCAGTTAGAATGGCAATCATTAAAAAGTCAGGAAACAACAGGTGCTGGAGAGGATGTGGAGAAATAGGAACACTTTTACACTGTTGGTGGGACTGTAAACTAGTTCAACCCTTGTGGAAGTCAGTGTGGCGATTCCTCAGGGCTCTAGAACTAGAAATACCATTTGACCCAGCCATCCCATTACTGGGTATATACCCAAATGACTATAAATCATGCTGCTATAAAGACACATGCACAAATATGTTTATTGTGGCATTATTCACAACAGCAAAGACTTGGAACCAACCCAAATGTCCAACAATGATAGACTGGATTAAGAAAATGTGGCACATATACACCATGGAATACTATGCAACCATAAAAAAGGATGAGTTCATGTCCTTTGTAGGGACATGGATGAAATTGGAAACCATCATTCTCAGTAAACTATCGCAAGAACAAAAAACCAAACACCGCATATTCTCACTCATAGGTGGGAATTGAACAATGAGATCACATGGACACAGGAAGGGGAATATCATACTCTGGGGACTGTGGTGGGGAGGGGGGAGGGGGGAGGGATAGCATTGGGAGATATACCTAATGCTAGATGAGGAGTTAGTGGGTGCAGCGCACCAGCATGGCACATGTATACATATGTAACTAACCTGCACAATGTGGACATGTACCCTAAAACTTAAAGTATAATTAAAAAATAAATAAATAAATAAATAAAAAATAAAAAATAAAAAATAAAAAAACAAATATTGAGAGAAAGTGAACATAATTTTGACCTATAGTTTTTTCACAATTTTTTGAACTGCAAGATGTTTCATAGACTTTTCGTGTTTCTTACATTCAAATATTCAAATGTGTTTAATTCAAAGCTCTTTTTTAACATACTTACATTGAATTTTGCCCAGATTGAATAGAATTTGTGTGTGTGTGTGTGTGTTCATGTATGAACCATCATCTTTATGTCATTATCAAGAGACAGTAGTATTCTTATTGGGTATAAGATAGCTGTTTGCAAACAATCTTTAGTCCATGAACTATACTTTAAACAGAATTTGGATATATCACTTGATTAGGATGATGTAATTAATTTTAAATATTTTAGATCTTTTAGGAGATAAATGTCTGTAGATAGTTACACCTATGGAAAAAAAACTAGACTTTTTTTTCTTTTAAATCTGTCGAAATAAAAATTTTATATGAATTTATATATATATATACATATATATCTCCAAATCACAAATTCCAAATCCTAATATTGAGAGTTTTAATATAGCTTACATATGAAAGCACTTGTATATTGACATTGACATAGACGTGACATACTGCCTAGATGGTAAGGATGATATTGGAGGAGATTTTCATAGTATTTCAGCATCCACAATGCAAGCACCAAGAGGGCAAGTTTTGTTCTATTTTTTGATCACCGAAATGTCCCCCCCTCTAGAACACTATATTGTACATAATGAGTATGCAATGAATATTTATTGAATAAATTAATAGAGATTTGTAAATGATCACCCTACTTAGGTTTTAGATCATTAAAATGAGAATGTAGGGATTTGGATGTTACTTGTCTGAGGAAGGTATGACAGAAGCCTAATATGTGAGCTGTTAAGGCAGTGTTATTGTCCTTCAATCAACTATTTTACTGTTAAATGCTAAATTACTGATAAAAGTCAACATGTTACCAGAGTTTTATGTCCTAAAGGAGAATTTACAAAAATCAGATATTCTATATACTTCCTTGTGAAATCCTTGTATGATTTACAGAGCATTTCCATGAGATTGAAAAATGAGGTACTATAGAATCAATTTTACTCTGAAGATTTTTTTTTCTACTCAGTCAACACTTCGTAAATTATTTCCTTCAGCAGCATGCTTAGTAATAGTGACGTAACTGCATAGACACAGCTGTCATGGTTCCTGTCCCTGGATCTTTCCTTTTGTGACAAAATTAAATAAACAAGCAAACAAAAAAATCCCAGATAGACACGTAAAATTAAATTACTTTGTGATAAGTGCTTTAAACAAACTAAATGGACATTGGGAATTTGAGGATTGAAAGACTCTGTAGTTACACTGATTAGATGAGCCAATTTTGAGAAGGTGGCATTTAAACTGAGATCTGAAAGTTGCAACTTAAACTTAAAAAGGGACTTTTGCCATTGGGGTAGCGTCTGGAATATCTGCACAGGCGGGCATAGAGGACACTGGGAGAGAAAAAGGAAAAGGGTTACTACTTCGTTGATGTGCAGCAATCAGTAGGGTTGGAAATGCTTGCATGTGATAGTTTGTACCCACTTATGAAAATGAAATATTCTGTCAAGTAATTATTATGAGGCTCTCAGTTTTGTACATTGTCCTCCAATGATTGGGACGTTAAATTAACTGTCTAATATAGAGCAAACAAATTAAATTTTTGAGAATATCCAAACAGATGCAGTATAATTTTTTGTAAATTTGACTATATTTCTATTTTCTATTTGATTTATTTATTTTATACATGTTTCCCAGGATAGTCCGCTGGTCTTACAGTCTGACAGGAATGTCACAGTGAATGCAAGAAATCACATGGGGCAGTTAACCGGACAGCTGACCATAGGTGAGTGTTTTGGGGTAAAGATCGCTCCTGCTGTGCTTGGTTTTTTTGTTGTTGTTTTTGGTTTTTGGTTCTTGTTGTTGTTGTTGTTGTTTTTGTTTTTTTGAGACAGAGTCTCACTCTGTCACCAGGCTGGAGTGCACTTTGGGAGGCTGAGGCGGGCAGATCACGAGGTCAAGCGATCGAGGTCATCTGGCCTACTGTGCTTGTTTTAATTGAGAAAAGTGGAAGTATGTTATTTCCCTGATATATAACTCAACATTCCATTACAGCCCAATTTTCTTGCACATGATTTGACGTGTCATAGGCTAGTCATGTTTCCTCTATTTAGTAGTTATTACTCTTGCCAATGTATTATTTTGAGATTGAATTACATTTATTTTGCTGGTCATTACTCTTGAATTATGAAATGCACCATTTTTCTAAGAAATATTTTCATAGCATATGTTAAATTATAATAAATAAACTTAAGGAAGCATGAGATAACATCGTTAGGTCTGTGTATCCCTTTTCTAGGGGAAATATTTTCTAATAAATTGTATCTGCTTATATAAATTAGAAATTGCATGAGTATAATAAATATTAACATTTATCAATTACTTCCATATTTGATGTTGAAATTATATTTTAAGATTTATAGGCTTTATGTGTTGTTAATATAAATTAATGGTGAAGTATTAATTTTTTTCCCATAGCAAATAAATATTTTAATTTGGAGATTTATATCAAAATACAAGATGTGATTCCTTGACTCAATTTTTATAAGAAGGCAAATAAGAAGTAATTTGTAATTTAAAGTTTTGATATGCATGTAGATTCTGAATTATTTTTGTAACACTGTATTGGTTCTGCAGAGAAATTACTTACCATAAACATTACATATCAGTTTATCTGTATCTAGCTATACTTACATACACATATATATAGAGAGAGAGAGAATGAGAAAGAGAGAAAGATAAAAGTAAATTACAATTTTGAGGACTGAGGTATTCTTATTTTAATGAGAAATTAATCATCTTTAAATGCAAATGTATATTTCCAATATTTCTAATTAAATTATGCAAAAATAATACATTTGAAATATGAGCTTTAGAAACATGAATTTTGATTCTGTGTGCTTAATTTGTAGGTGTTTTTTTAAATATTTGTTTTGATGAAACCAAAAAGGAAACATTTTAGCATATATGAATTTTCTAAAAATATAGTTTTATTTGTAAAATTGCTTTGCTTTACATCATAAAAGTTTGTCATTACATATCTATTAATTGCTACAACTGGATAATATTTTGTGATAATTAGAGATATAGCAGTTATAGAGGGGTGCTATTAGCAAATGGATTCAAGATTAAATAAAAGAGATATGTGTATGGATATAGAACTGATTCAGAAGCAAGAACCATCCACTTAAATATTCATGCTGTTTCATTCCTGTTATGTTGGAACTGCAGAAACTATAGGCCTATGGAAACAGGCCTAACCTTAGTAGATTTTCCATGTCCTAATTTTCTTAAAGTTGAGAACTCTTCAGCCAGATAGAACTTCCTTTTGCATTCAGTCCTTGATATAAAAAGAAGTTCTTAGTAGAAATGTCAAAATGTAGATTAAGGGTCAGGCACAGGAGCTCATGCCTGTAATCCCAGCGCTTTGGGAGGCCAAGGCGGGCGGATGATGAGGTCAAGAAATCGAGATCATCCTGTCCAACATGGTGAAACCCCATCTCTACTAAAAATACAAAAATTAGTTGGGCATGGTGGTGTGTGCCTGTAATCCCAGCTACTCAGGAGGCTGAGGCAGGAGAATCACTCGAACCCAGGAGGCGCAGGTTGCAGTGAGCCGAGATTGGGCCACTGCACTCCAGCCTGGGCAATAGAGTGAGACTCTGTCTCAAAAAAACGTAAATTAAGTGCACCAAGAATATATACCCATGCCCACTGTCAGACACAATAGCTACTTAATGCCCGTCTATAGAGCAAAGCAATCATTTGATTACTTGAAGTGCAAATACTGTTTGCATTTCACTGCATGCTTTCCTGCAGGAAGTAAAGAATTTAGTGTGCTAGTATTTTCAGTTACCTTTCCAAACTGATTTTAATGTTATATTGGCATTTGCCAAATGAGAGAAAATAGCAAGAGGAGGACGGAGAAAGAAAAAAATGTTAAGCTGAGTTTTAAATGCAGCAAATTATTAAGTTAATGACACAGCAGCTTATTGTGCAGAGAAATGCACTTATTCTACTGAGGCTTACACTTAAAAACTATTTAATATCCTGGTCCTTTGAGTGTATTTTTGATGACTTATGTATTTTTGCTGGTTTGCATATTTTAGTGAACATAGAACAAAAGAAGACTAGGGCTGTGTGAAAGGAGATAATGTATTCATATTTGAAACAAAGCCACAGGGAGCTATTTAGTAGTTGGTTGGGTGCCAATAAAATAGTTAATCTTTTGGACACTCCGTTTTCTCATCTCTAAAATGGGGATAATGACACATTTTGAATGCTGTTATAAGAAGTATGGTGTTGTCAGTGTCTACAAATGGTAGGGAATTGTATATTGAATCTATTATTGTGATGATGGTGAGTGTAATTATTGGTATCACTTAAGTTACAAATACAGTGATATTATGGGAGAAATCTCATGATGCTTTTCTATTCAGTGTATCTGTGTGATATTAGATAAGGTTGAATTATGGTACTGTTGAGAGATACGTTACAAAACACAACACAGAAAGTGTATCCCTTGTTCAGAAACTCTTCAATTATGTAAGAATAAATTTACCTTTATGTAGAGTTTGAAGACATACTTGAATGAATCAAGCAATGTAGAAAAGTAAAATTTAATTCTAAAGACTCTAATTTTAATTGTGTATACATAAAGTAGCTGTTCTAAACCTCCTTGTCCATTTCTTTTCTTATTCTTTCAGTTTTTATGTGTATGGCCTTGATTATAGTACAGTCATGATACTATTTTAGCAATATTAAAAAAATTAGCACACAAACTGAATAGTTAGGGAAAAGAATTTCAGTTACTCTTCATTTTCTAAGTAAAACAATTCTATTGTCTACAAATAGAATGCATCGATTTCTGTTAGACAGGTATAGTCAATTCTAAAAATATAACAATTTGAGTATTTTTCCATATTTTATTCTCATTGTACCATTTTTCCTCAAAAATATATGTAAGTAGTTTCAGCAAAGCGAATATCCATTCCTCTTGTACCCCACCTTTTTCTTTCTCTATAAGCCTAGCTTCCTACTAATTCCACTCACAGGGATATATGTAGTCCAGTGATTAGGCCATCCCATGTACTAATTCTAATCCTGACTCACTGATATAATTTTAAATCAAATTATTTCTAGTACAATAAATGCAAAAGAGAAATATTTTGTATATTTCTGGCTCAAGCCTAACAAAAACTAAATCTAAATATTTGAAAACTTTAGGTAGAAAAATCAATTTGACAAATATTTTCTGTGAATTGATGAAGTTCCAGGCTTTATGAATTTGACCAAATAATATCCAATTTCCCCCACTAAGTCTAGGATTCTAATTTTCTTGACCTTCATAACATTGGAGGAGATTGATGAACTCAAGATTTCTTCCTCCAAATTTCTCTTCTTAGAATAAAGCTGAAAGAGAGGAATGAGATTGTTGTTGAGAAGTGGTTAAAGAAAGTACAACATCCCAAGAGGTCAGAATCCTTGAAGAAAATGCAAGAACTTTCTTAAACGAGTCTCAGAACCATTCTCCAGGTCAAAATTTTCTATTATTTAATCTATAATTATTATGTTTTTTAGCAGAATATTATTTTTCTTTTATAGGTGAAAAAAGTGTTTGACTTTAGGTGTGTTATATATTCATATATGTTGATAACATGATGATATTTTCCATGACTTTCTATCAAAAAAGTGGGTAAAGGATGTAAATTATGCACCATCTTTGTGAAATTTGTTTTATTATCTCAGGAAAGATATATATAGAATATATATATATCTATATTTTATATAGAATAAAAATCTTTATGGTGGTATAAATAAAATATTATGCAGTTTTTATACAGACTTTGTTTACAACACTACTAATAATAATTCTGTAGTAATTTGGTTCACTGAAAATGTAATACTGTTTCCCACGATATCATGAGGATAATTATATTTTATTTATCAATAACATTACATTGATATTTAACATACTATTTTTAAACTACATTTATAAGTAGTTTCCAAAGTAAAGGTTGATTTCAGTAAAATAATTTCTCCTTTAAAAAACGTAGCCAGCATGGCTGTTATTAAGCTATATATTGCTTTTTCTTATATTACAAAATATCTTTTATTTTTGATAAAGTAATGGCTAAAAACTAATATTTTATTTTCCTTTCTCATGTGCCTTATGCTGTCAGTCTATAGCTGAAGGATAAAAATGAAAGGAGGATAAATTCAGAAACTGGAAAAAGAATAATCTTAACTGGTAGAGCTAGCTTTGTGTTTTGTGTTTTGTTTGTTTATTTGTTCATTTTGTTAGCGTTCCTCATTTAAATTCTAGTCCCAATGACTTTTGAGATACTTATTATGGCTACTTATGGGGCCCTATGTCATAAACAAGAAGAAGTTCCACAATCCCACATCTATATTGTTATCCCAGTAAAACATTAAGGTGAATTGGGTATTAAAAAACTGAATGTCATTCTTCTGAAATTTTAGTTTTAGAGTGTGCTTAAAACCACAGTCTTATGCTTTAAATAGGATCTCGTATTTCATCATAGGTATCCTTGTTTAATGCTCAATACATTTGGAAGAATGAATTCTGAATGAATTAACACCTAGGAAAGCCTTGCTGTTATTGTCAGAATCATTTACTTGTCTTTGATATTCTGCTAAATGACCAGTTAATGGGTGCAGCACACCAGCATGGCACATGTATACATAGGTAACTAACCTGCACATTGTACACTTCTACCCTAAAACTTAAAGTATAATAATAATAAAATAAAATAAAAAAATAAAATCAGTGGCATAACCAAATTGTATAAAAATCTTAATTATAATCTTTAATTTCTCATTTTCTGTTTTCCTCAATAATTCTTGAAACTTAGGCCTTAAATAAGCCTGACTATATGTTAATAAGGAAGAATGTCATTTGCAAGCAATTAAACAAAGTGATATTTGTATTTATTATGAGTTTCCTTTTTCATATTTTACACTTTGAGCAATTAACATCACTTAACATTAGAAACTGTTGTAAACAGCTTCTGTAGCAGAGTTGACTGGTTTCTTCAGAGATCGCAGGTGCTTGCTTTCTTTGTCCAAGAAGGTTTATGAAGTCAGGAAGTAGAGATAATGATAGTCAGATGGGCCACAATAAAGGTTTCAAGATTCTTCATTTGCACTTCTCAGAGTGTGTCAATCAGCTAAACACTTAAAAATTGAAATTAAATATATATGTATATATATATATGATGAAAGAAGATTTGTTTGATTAGAAAATTAGTCATTAGGATTCTGAAAGTAAATAATTTTGAAAATTTGTTTTCCTGTATTTTTTGAGTCAATATCTATTAATAGCATCCATGTTATGAAATAACTTCCTTTTTAAAACTATATAAGTTTATAAAAAGATACACATATATCTAAAGTTTCTATTAGTAAATGTTTACTCATAACAAGGCATCTCTATCTTATAGAGTAATTAAACTACAGTGATGTTCCTGGTAATAAAGGTGTAAAAGGAAATGTAACCAAATGATCCCACTATACTTTAAAAGAACGCATTTGATCTTATGAGAAACAAACACATTTTTCTCACATGTGCTGAATAAAATGTACATTTTGTTTAATAGGGAGAAATCTGGATGATATGCCCTATTTTTAGCAACTCTACATTAAAAGAAGCATTGAGCCTAGTAATCCTCTGACAACATGCTTTAAAGAATGCTGGATTCATAACAAAAAGGGTAGTTACGTAAAATAATTGTGGATGGGAGACAAATGAACAGAGCATGTTTATTGGTCCAGCTCAATTCAGAAAAAAAAAATCTAGACTTAACTGCAAGACATGGTGTGTGTGTGTCTTTTAAATACACTTTAAATTATGTATAATTGGACCTGTGTTTGCCATTGGTCAATTGAGGTGAGATCTCAAAACATTAGTGACTGTGGCTGGACCTGTTCATTTCTGAAATAACATGACCTGATGATGAAATTGATATTGATGAAATTTCTTAAACAAGGCTGAAGACCTTCCCTAAGACTCTTAACTGGGCCAATGCCCCTCTGCCCACCTCCAACATTCAAGACAGACACACTCTCTCTCTCTGTCTCTCTCTCTCTCTCTGTGTCTCTCTCTCTCTCTTTCCCCCCTCTCTCCCCACTACACACACACACACTTGCCCAAAGAATCAAAGCAAGGAAAGTACTAGGAAGCAAAGTCAGAGTCAGGACACCTTTTAGAAAAAAGATTTCCCAGTCCATACACATAGACTGATTAAAACCTCAGCATTTTAATTCATGCAACATGCTCCAACATAATTTGAGTCTGGATATATTTTTTAAAGTAGTTTCTATTCATTTACCACGATGAAATAAAATCTCAGTAATGTATGCAATTTGTACAACCACGTATGTTTAAGGGAAACTATATTGCTTTACTTTTTAACCAGTAGATACTCTTTCATGTTTCACAAATTTAAGTTATTCCAAAATTGCACCATATCAAACACAAAACATGTTTACTAGAAAGGCACTTTGATTATTAAGAGATGTTTGAGTAACCACCCCTCCCCCCCACCAAAAAAAAAGAAGGAAAGAAGACAAGAATGTATGTTCAATTAAAATTATTAAAACATGTAGGAATATATAGATTTTCACTAATAATATTATGGGGACAATCATATGATGTACACAATATGTAAAAATGTCATGGAGAGTATTTTCATGTGGAAATCATGATATCTTCAGAAACTATTTCTAGGAAGGACATAAACTTCACCAATTAATAGCATGGATTTTGGAGACTGCTAAATCCCAGATCTGTCAACTGCCCGCTATGTGACCTTATGTACATTACTCCAGGCATCCGTTCCAGGTTTCTGTGGGGATAATGTGAGTACTCGCCTCATATAGTAGATGTGAAAATTAAATATGTTAATATATAGTAAGGTATTGGAATGCTTCCTGGAGCATAGTATGCATTATGTATAAGTTAGTGATTGTGATTTTTTTGTTCACACTGCATGTGTACTACTCTATACACATGACCTAGTCTCTGGGATTTAGTTGCCTTGTGTATGAAATGAGTCTATTTTGCTAGATTGTCTCCATGACTCTTTTCTGTTCCAAGTCTAAATAATGAAAAACTACTTTTTACCTTTGGAGAAGGGAGTCAGTTGATGAATCTACTGGTCCTTACGTTGCTCAGTATTCAATTATCCTGACAAAATGCCATCTGATTTGATGTTTTGACATCTTAGCCATAGAGCATAGGCACGTATTTTGTGCAAAAATTTAAAATGGAGAAGGTAAATGAGCACAACTAAATCAACATCCTAGCTATGCTTTTACTCTTTCATCAAGTTATGGCATATAAAATGTTTTATTTTTCAATGAAATTTAATCCACAAAACAGTTTAAGTCCAATCAGCTTATTTTTGTTAGTGCTAAGCATAAACATGTTTTTTGTTCCTAAATGAATGGAGAAAAAATGTAGATGAGGGTTTCATAATAAATATTTAAAGACCCTGAAAATGACATGCAATCTTGCGTTAAAGCAATTACAGTGAACACCTGGGAATCATTTAATTGACTGCAGATGGTATAGGAGGTATAAAAAGTAGGTTATGGATTATTCTCAGGTTCCAAATTTATGTTTTTTTTTTATTGACTCTTTTTTTTTTTAACTTAGAGAATGTTGTAATAGTCTGGGATAATTTAATAAGAATGAATGTTTGATGTAAAGTGAGTTGTGCAAATCTTGAAGGATAGATTAACAAAACACTTAGGTTTAATACTACATATACATTTCAAATGATTAAATGCATTGTTGATTTTGAGTTCATTATTAATTAGTTAATTCATGTTAATAAATTTATAATTAATTAATCCATTTGAGGAAATTGTAAGTTGAAGTAGATGCCTGTGATATCAGGAGAAGGATGTCACGCTTTAGAAATTAGAGCTCTCAGTCTTTGTAACTCAGGTTTAATGAGAATTATGTCTGAAGGAAAGACACTAGTGATCATGTTTTGAAAAGTTGTATCAAAGGAGTATTTATATTATTTTTTAAACATCCTAAATCATTATACCAATGCCTCAGAGATGCTCATTGTTTGTGTCCTACAAACAGAAATAGGGACTGGCTCAAATATTTAATTAAATTCACAATTATTTGTACAGATAGAAGTGCAGAATCAGGGAATACTACAGATTTTCCTTCCTGGAGGACCTAGACTAAAAGCTGAAAGAGACGGTTTGGCTGGTCATCTTCAACCTTTGCTGGCTTGCTCCTTCTCTTTGCAAGTACCCCATGCCCTTGTTTAACATCAATCACTGCAGTTCTACAAAGCCAGCTCCACTTAACAGTGCTCTGTGCTGTGGTCCTAAAGACCATTCTTGCATGGCATTGGCCTCTACTTCTCAAGACCAAGGGTAGCTAATCTGGTAAAATCATTCATGCCTACATGTCAATGAATACTATATCTTTGAAATTTTTCCTTTTCCGGACAAAATATACATATTTGAAAATATGGCCTTTGGTAACAGTATCTTTAGTTGTTAAAGTAATTCTAGTCTTGAGGGTATATAAACGAGGGTGATAGGATAAAGTGACAAACTGTGCCTCTTTTAAGACATATTGTAAAGGTGTCCCACTCCTTTATTTTAGCACTACTTAGGCCGCCCCCATCTCCTTATATATTAATGAAAAAGATAATACAAGTTTATTTCAATAAATATAATGCACAGACTAATTATTTCTTAAGTGCACAATACTGCAGAAATCACTAAGCAAATGAATAAACATTTTATTAATTTGGTAATTATATAAGTTTATTCAAAATGTGAGTATATCTCTAGTGTTTGAATTATAATATTAAAGTAATTGTGATAAAATAGAAATGATATATTACAGAGCCAGTTAAAGAATAAAAGTAAAATAAGTTAAACAAAGTAACAAAAGAGTGGTTTTAAATTTTCTCCTTTAGATATTTAATTAGACCTTATGACTACATAACTTATCTGAAATTAATGAGTCTATAGCTTATATACTTAACCAAGTGTTGTTTTTAATGAGGCTTCCTTCGTGGGACCTCAGAATTGCAGGTGCGTTGGAGTTCCATATATAATTGTCTTATGGAACATGCAGTTTTGTGTTTGCCTTGATAAGAAACATGTCTTTGGAAATTTGGTTAATGGGGCATAATGTTCACAAATGTAAGGTTATGGGAATAATTATCTGAAAACATCTGGAGGCAGGAAGCTAAATAAAATTTAGGAGTCCATATGTACACAGAAGGTCATTCACTTCAGTATTAGGGTTCCTAAATGAGGTGGCACCCAAGCCCAGATGACTGCACAACAATACTAATTGCCTGGTCATGGGGTAGAGAGAGAGAGAAGCTAGGGGGAAACCATTACTTATGATCTAGGTCTGTTAACTACAGTTGCGTTTTTGTCCTGACTTTCACTTTAGATTTTGTGTGTATTCTTGTATTTAGTTTTGGGAAAATTCCAAGTCAGATAATGCATATACCAGAAAAATAAACCGTAGTGGGAATAGAAAATTGAGCAAAGGAAGAGGAGAAAATGAACCCCAGCTATTCTACTGTTTCCAAGTATTTATTAGACTCCTGACAATATATATTTCATAATGAGGAAACAGTATTACCCAAATCTCTTCAGATTTCTTAAGATTGTTATGAATCCCTTAATCAGCATTCTTTGGTCAAAATATTTAATCAGTTCTGAATTCATTTGCAACCTGTGTTTCCAATATTATTTCTAGATATTTTATAATACATTTGCCTGTAGTTAAGAATTTTTAATACTATATGATCCCTCTATGTTTTGATCCAATAATCCTATGGAAAAAATGAAAAATCTCATTTTGTCATGGCTTATTTTGATTCTGAGGTCGCATATTAGCTGTTTTGTTTTCAACATGCTCACAAACCCATCAGTCTATTGTTTAATATCTTTCCTTCCTTTACCCTTCCCAAAGGAATTAGAACATGTTAATAATTCATAAATTTTGGAGATCACCTTTTCTCATGTCATAGTTAGAATAAAGAAAACTGTTTGCATTCTTACATTGCTTTTGCCATACTTCATTTTTCTACAAAGATTATTGAACGTAATTCAGAGACCAGCCTGCCACTCCAGGGAGGCAGGCATTGCAGACTAAGAAAATGTGCTTTCTTTCCTCATATCTCTTCCAGAGGTCCTTATGATTCCACCTCCTTATTCTTCTCAGTTGCGGGCTCATTGCTCACCTAACCTGTGAGCTACTAATTGAATCAGTAAATCTATCAGCTACCTAAAGCACACTAGAGTATTATAGGTAAATGTATCTGGGGAAGAAAGCCTTCAATATTACACATTAAGAAATTGACCATACATGTTTTCACATTTCAGGCTTTGAGAAATCATAAGTCATAAGTATAGTGACTAAAATAAAAGATGCAGACAATACTGTGTTAGATTGGATACAAAGCTACTGGAACTTTTATACTCCTGCTGCTAGGAATGCAAAACATTACACCTTTCTAAAAACACAGTTTCCCTGTTCCTATCAAGTTAAACAGGCAACTACCATATGGTCCAATAATCTCACTCCTAGGTGATTGCCCAAGTTAAATAAAAACATGTTTACACCATAAAGTTCCTATAGATGTTCACAGCAGCTCTATCCACAATTGCCCACAACAGGAGTCAACTCAAATATCCTTCAGCAAGAGAATGGATGAATACACTGTGGTATGTTAACACAGTGGAATGGTATTCAACAATTTTTTTAAAAAGCTATTGACATTATGTTAGGTAAAATAAGTCAGTCTGGCAGTTTATATACTGTATGATGGCATTTATATGACATTCTTAAAATGACAAAACTATGGTAAAACCAGATTCATGCGTAGTTCACAGAGATGGTATGGGGGAGGGTTTAGGTACAAAGCGATAGCACAAGAGAGTTTTTTGAGGGTGATGAACCTGTCCTATATTTTGACTGTAGTAATGATTACACAGTCATCTGCATGTGTTAGGATTCATAGAAGTATACACCGAAAATTGACTCTATAGTAACTTGAGATACTTTTTAAGTTTTTCCCAAATTTACATGATATCTGTCTTTTTTTATATATAACTTAACATTCTGAACACTAACATTTTCTTCATGCAACTATGTAAGGAAATACTGCACTTCAGGTCCAGTGGGGAATTTATCCTGTATGCCTGGGTTTTTATAACCCTGCTTGACACATGGTAGCCCGCCAAATAAGTGTGGAATAAGTGATTAGAATATCACTTATACCATCGTCCTTTTCAAAATATACCTTATGATTGCATAGATTTTGTCAAATAAATTGTGGAAACTTTTGATAAGGTCTATGATACGTGTGTAACTTTATTTCTTTCAGAGGTATCATAAAATGTATAATAAATGCTTGTCGGTCACAAAGATTCTCATTATTGAAATAACTCAAGCCTTCTTATTGATTTAAAGCAAGTTTAGACCAGTCTCATTTGATTTTCAATCTTAAGGCTGATAAAATTATTTCCAAATAATTTCCAGTTGAGGTAGCCATCATTGCTGTTGGCTTCGTCTGTTTTTATGTCACCTATATCTGTTATCTGACTAAGTTGTGTTATGTGCTCATTATACATACAATGAGCATTTATTATACATGCTCCTTTAGCATATCACATGTATGTGGATAACACCCAAATCTACCCCTCTGACTTTTTCTCTCTTTTTCTTCTAGCATAAAACCCAATGAACCAATTAGTATTATTATTTTTGGCTATGACTACACCTGACTATCATGTTGATTTCTAATTCAACATTAATCTTTTACTGGGTATTTTAAAAACACTAAGTGGTCATTTATCTCAGCCTCAATTTTTAGTATTAAAAGATAGTGGTACCTAAGTGTATTTTCAACACTAATATTTCATATTTGCTGAGAGTTTTTTTAAGCTTAACAAAGTAATCAGCTTACCTTCAAAACCCAGCTTTTCTTTTTTATATTCTCACACATAAACAGCAGATCATTTAGAATAGCCCATAACTTTTTGGGGGTACAACATTAAATAGGTCACCTCTGCTATGAGTAACCTTCTTAAAGCACAATAAAAATAGAAATTATCTATCATCTTCATTGGTTAAAATCACATTATCACATTGATAAGAGGAAAGAGATGAATGCAAGTAACGTAAAACTACTACAAACTACATATACTCCATTGAATAAATTTATGATTCTTAGGAATAAGTAGCTTTAAAAGAGAATGCATTTAGAATGTAAAAAGAAGATATGTGGCAAAGCTGATTTAGTGTCAAACAGAAGTTCACAGGGTTACTGGCTGCACGTAGAAAATGATGAATACCAAATATGCCTTTGCAAAATAAACCAAAGGAATTTCTTTATGTAGAGAATATTTAGTGGCTTGAGGAAAACGTTGGTAGGGTCACAGTATAAGTAACAAGAGCAAGTAGTTTTGAAATAGAATTTGATAAGTGTTTCTAAGAAAGAATATTAGGTGGTGTTACAAGTAATTGAATGATGAATATGATCTTAAATGGACCTGCTGGCCTCCTTCCATTCTCTACTTTGCTATGCCTCTTTCTCCCTGGCCATTTTATAATTTTTATGGTGACATAATAAAAGCTTTTCTGTGTCAGAACTTCCATAGATATGAACTTACTGTTTTTCTGTCTTTCTGCGTAGCCAACGTAATAAAGTAATAAATAAATATCTTAGCATAATTGAGCTTTCACATAGGGAAATATTTCAAGATGCACAAAGTTGCATAATATATACTAAATGGTGACCCTGAGTTTTAGCACAAAGCCAGGGAAGCACAGCTAGAATGTTTAAAGGATTTTCCAACTCACTGCTCCTGCATCCCTTTCACCTTCAGAGCTAGAGATATTCCCTCTATGTCTGCCCCTAGCTCACACTCACCATAGTACCTGGTGCTAATCTTATCTGCTGACAAGGAGAAACTGAACCTTATTGCAATCTCACTATTGGTTCTTTTCTCCCCTTGGTATTTCCATCCTCTATTAAATGAATTTCTGGATGTACTAGTGTAATGATTAAATGTATCCTTTGTCAGGAAATGTAGTTTGCATATGAAAGGCCTAGGTTCAAGTTCAGTCCATATTGTATCATTTTAAAATAAAAGTCAAACATGTTTGTACATTATTTGTTTGGAAGAGTTCCTTTAAGTTTGAGCTAAGGGTACCAGAATAGTATCAAAGATGTGCTTTACTATGTAAATTAGAAATAAACTGATGAATAGGTACAAGTTGAGGGTGTCCACTTGACTTCTCTGTGCCTCAGTTTCTTAAACATAAAATGAACATTTTAATAATATCTATGTACTGGAGTTATGTTGATGATTGAGATGGGATAAGTGAAATTCTTTTCACATTACTAGAAAAGTGTTAACTGCTATCACTATTAGTAGTACTAATATTCATTTCCTAGTGGGAGAAAAAGCAGAAGGTAGTTTTTATTCAGAGTTACCCTACTTTATATTGGATGGTGTGAATGATTATCCAAAGTAATATTTAGTTCTAGTATCTTTAGTTTGTTAAGGGTTATCACTTGATTTATCAGCATAGGCAGGCGGTTCTGTGGGTCATGGCATTCATGAGAATGCTGTTGGGTGCTAAGCAGCATTAAATTACCTATAGCGTCTGTCCCTTTAACAATTAACTGACAGGACATTGAAGTTTTATATTTATTCTCTGTTAGTTCCAACAGCTCACTAATTCTGGTAAAAAATATATATATATTAGTCTAGATGTGACTGTTTTAGATGAATATAAAAATGAGTAGTAAATTGAATTCTATTAATTGAATTACTTTACATCAATATTCATTGAAAATAGATATTGAAAAATAATCTGAACTCTATAGTATATGTCTTTATTAAAGTTATCTGTTCTCTCTAAAATTAACTTACAAATGTAAAGCAATTCAAATGAAAATACTAGTGATGATGAAATGTTTCCAAAGTATTCTCATTTAAATGAAAAAATATGAGAAAAATTTAATAGTGTGCACCAAATATCACAAGCACAATAATTAGTACAGTGTGGAATTAGTATAGGTATTGACAATCAGTAACAATGCAGTAAGGGTAAAACGTACAAAGGAACCATATATCTGTGATAATTCGATGTAAGACGAAGATGTCCTTTAAAATCTCTGTGACTGGCCAGGCGCGATGGCTCACGCATGTAATCCCAGCACTTTGGGAGGCCGAGGTAGGTGGATCATGAGATCAGGAGTTCGAGACCATCCTGGCCTACATGGTGAAACCCTGTCTCTACTAAAAATACAAAAATTAGCTGGGTGTGGTGATACGTGCCTGTAATCCCAGCTACTGAGAAGGCTGAGACAGGAGAGTCTCTTGAACCCAGGATGTAGAGGTTACAGTGAATGGAGATCACCCACTGCACACCAGCCTGGACGACAGAGCAAGACTCTGCCTCAAAAAAAAAAAAAAAAAAAAAAATCACTGTGACTGAGAGAGGGTGGAATTAGTTATTAAATAAGTTAAGTAGGTAAAAATTGGTTAATAGTTTAGAACCAAACATTAAGTCTCTACATCTTTATACAATAAAACAGTAAATTGTCCATGGAGTAAAGTTTCATTTTTTGGTTCAAAACAATAAATAATGGGAAAAAAAATCTGTTAGAAGAGTTTTCTGATCTTCGTGGGAGAACAACTTCCGGAATACATAATCTGTCAGAAGCTGCAGAAGGAAGGATTTACTGATTTACATGCATGAAAGTTAAGATTATTCTGGAGGTCAACACCCCCTAAAACAAAACTGAAGTGGCCGGGCACGGTGGCTCACGCGTGTAATCTTAGCACTTTGGGAGGTGGAGTTGGGTGGATCACAAGGTCAGGAGCTCAAGACCAGCCTGGCCAAGATAGTGAAACCCCGTTTCTACTAAAAATACAAAAATTAGTTGGGTATGGTGGTGGGTGCCTGTAGTCCCAGCTACTCGGGAGGCTGAGGCAGATAATTGCTTGAACCCGGGAGGCGGAGGTTGCAGTGAATGGAGATTGCGCCACTGCACTCCAGCCTGGGCAACAGAGCAAGACTGTGCCTCAAAAAAAAAAAAAAAAAAAAAAGCCGGCAACAACAACAACAAAAACCTGAAGTAATGTAAATAACAACTAAAGCTAAAGTACCATCTCATTGGAGAGTCTAAAGAAGTCTTACAGTAGGTGGTGGCAATAGCCCTTTCAGTTTGTTGGGGTACTTCTGTTGTTAGCATACATTTATTCCAATCTCTCCTGGGTTTGAGACCCCACTTCCACTTTTTTTTTTTTCTTTTGAGACAGAGTCTCACTCTGTCACCCAGGCTGGAGTGCAGTGGCATGATCTCGGCTCACTGCAACCTCCACCTCCCGTGTTCAAGCGATTCTCCTGCCTCAGTCTCCCGAGATTACAGGCACACGCCATTACACCCAGCTGAGATTACAGGCACACGCCATCACACCCAGCTAATTTTTTATATTTTTTGTACAGATGAGGTTTCACCATGTTGGCCAGGCTGATCTTGAACTCCTGACCTCAGGTGATCTGCCTTCCTCGGTCTCCCAAAGTGCTGGGATTCCAGGCATGAGCCACCACACCCGACCCCACTTCTTATTTGAATCTAAACTATGATAACTAACTGTGGGATTAACATATACACAATTGTAATGGTAATTCAAACAATCCATGTATGTAAAGCAGGATGCCTGTTATGTCGAAACTGCAATATGTAAGTTACTGCTGCTAGTATTTTTATTTCAGTGCATTGGTTCAGTATTATTTTGACTTAAGAGATATTTATGGGTGCCACCATATTTCAGGCACTGTGGTAGGAATGGATACACAACACAGCAAAAACAATTGCCTCTCCTGAAAATTATAGGTGTCAACCAATAATTATAAACCATATGTATAAATTTACATTTAAAATTTATACGTAAGTGCAAAGGAAGCTTTTAGTAATTCATAGATTGTCTTTCAACGTATGCTTTCCTTGTTCAGAGCTACCATTTTTCTAGAAGTGAACCAAATCTCCCTCTCCTGGTTTTACACACACATACACATATGCTTACACAATGACATACACACATAAGACATTGCTTATAGACTTTTATGTACATTTTGAATATGTAGGAGTGATTTATATTTCCGTTTATTGGCATTTTTTTTCCTTCAAGGCTCCTAGCCTCTGTATTTCATGAGTTACCTCTACTTGGGCTTCCCCATGAAATTCTATTTTTTTTTCTATATTAGGCACACCAAATAAATACTGAAACTCTAAGTTCATGTCCAAAGACTCAGGATTGTGTTATCTTAACAATTACAACATGGTTACTTCCAACATCTACAACTTAAGATAACAAATTTTGAAATGTTATTTCCTTTTTTGCTTCCCACATCTTTAAATGGTAGAAGTGGCTACAATCTTTTTTTAAGGTCCGATTATTTTGTTTGTTTGTTTGTTTGTTTGTTTTTGAGGCCGAGTATCCCTCTGTCGCCCAGGCTGGAGTGCAGTGGTGTTATCTCAGCTCACTGCAAGCTCCGCCTCCCGGGTTCACGCCATTCTCCTGCCTCAGCCTCCCGAGTAGCTGGGACTACAGGCAGGCACCACTACGCCCAACTGATTTTTGTATTATTTTTTTTTAGTAGAGACGGGCTTTCAACATGTTGGTCAGGCTGGGGTTTTATTATCTTATAACACATACACAGAAAAGTAAACAAATCTCAAAGGCGTCCCCTGAGGGATTTTTACAAAGTGAAGGCAGCAGTGCACCTAAGATCACGGTCAAGATCTAGAACAGCACCCCAGAAGCTCAGGACTCTACCATCTGCTTTCTGTCAGTTACTACTCTCAAACCTAAACCATTATTTGATTTTTGAAGTGTATATAAATAAATTCACATATGATACATTATTTTGCATCTGACTTTTTTTCTCGTAATATTATGTCTCTGATACTCCACAATGATTTTGCATAGTTCATTACCATTGCGCATGGTAGTTCCATTCATAAATACACTACAATTTATCCATTCTACTCCTATTGAAGTTTTCAGTTCAGTTCAATTGGGGCTGTAGTAGTGCCACAAAAAGCCATTCTTCTGCCTCCCTTTTGGTGTACGTTTATATGCATCTTTTTGATATATAACTAGAAATAGAAGCACCGATCTATTAGGTTGATGCAATAGTAATTGCATTTTTGGACAGTCAATGTTAAGTCACTATAACTAGGCTCAAACACATCTTTATTAATCAAAATGAGAACCATTACAATCAACACATTTTTGTCAATGAGAAATAAAGTTTGTTCATTCCTGTGAGATTAAAATCTGTCCTTAGGGATTCAAAGAACTCTTGAAAAGCATTTTCTGCATGCTACTGGTTGTAGAAACGTTTTCCCTACAAGAAATTTTCGAGGTGCTTGAAGAAGTGGTAGTCGGTTGGCAAGAGGTCAGGTGAATATGGTGAATGAGGCAAAACTTCATAGCCCAATTCATTAAAGTTTTTTTTTTTTTTTTTTGAGACTAAGTCTCACTCTGTCGCCAGGCTGGAGTGCAGTGGTGCGATCTCGGCTCACTGCAACCTCCACCTCCCAAGTACAAGTGATTCTCCTGCCTCAGCTTCCTGAAAAGTTGGGACTATAGGCACGCGCCACCACGCCCAGCTAATTTTTGTATTTTTAGTAGAGACGGGGTTTCATCATGTTGGCCAGGCTGGTCTCGAACTCCTGACCTTGTGATCTGCCCGCTTCCGCTTCCCAAAGTGCTGGAATTACAGGCATGAGCCACTGTGCCCAGTCCTCATTCAACTTTTGAAGTGCTGGTTGTCCAACGTGCAGTCGGGCGTTGTCTGGATTAGAATTTGGCCCTTTCTGTTGACCAATACCGGCTGCAGGCATTGCAGTTTTTGTTGCATCTCATCAACTTGTTGAGCATACTTCTCAGATGTAGTGGTTTAACCGGGATTGAAAAAGCCATAGTAGATCCGACAGGCAGCAGACCATCAAACAGTGACCATGACTTTTTGTGGTGAGAGTTTGGCTTTGGGAAGTGCTTTGGAGCTTCTTCTTGGTCCATTCACTGAGCTGGTCATCACTGGTTGTCATCAAAAATCCACTTTTCTTCGCACATCACAATCCAATTGAGAAATGGTTCCTTGTTGCTGCATAGAGTAAGTGGGCACTTCAGAAGAACAATTTTGTTTTTAATTTTTGCTCAGCACATGAGGCCCCCACTTATCAAGCTTTTTCACCTCTCCAGTTTGGTTCAAATGCCAAACAACCATAGAACGGTCAACGTTGAGTTCTTTGGCAATTTCTCCGTGTAGCTGTAAGAAAATCAGCTTTGACGACTGCACTCAATTGGTGGTCGCAGACTTCAATGGCTGGCCTCCAAAGTCCTCATCGCCAAGGTTCTCATTGCTTTGGCAAAACTTCTTGGACCACCACAACCCTGTACATTCATTAACGGTTCCTGGACCAAATGCGTTGTTGATGTTGTGAGTTGTCTCTGCTGCTTTACGACACATTTTGAACTCAAATAAGAAAATGGCCGGAATTTGCTCTCTAACATCATTTCCATAATCTAAAATAAATATAAAATAAACAGCAAGTAACAAGTCATTAGCAAGAAAAAATAAAGTGAGAAATGCACATTAAAATGACGTTTAACATAAACACATTTAAGAATGCATTCCAATGTCACACAAAATTTCAACAATGCAAAACTGCAATTACTTTTGCATCAACCTGATATTAAGCAATTTTGCAGAAACTTTTGTCTTTACAAAATTGAGTTTTCTAATCTGGGAACAGATAATGTCCCCCCTAATTGTTTAAGTCAGTTTTTTCTTTCAGCAATAACTTAATACTTTCTGAGAAAGAACATGAACATCTTTCATTAATTTTCTTCCTAGAGTTTTTCTTATTTATGTTTTTGGAACTGGTATACCTTTTAACATTTCATTTTCTAATTGTTGCTAATACAGGAAAATGCAAAAGTGTTATATTGACTTTGTGTTAGAAATACACATACATTTTAATAGTTTGTATGTTCTTTACTTTCTATGAACAAGATTATATCATCTGAAAGAAGTAATTTTATTTATATCTCTTACTATTTTAAATTCTTTGCCTTATGATACTGCCTAGGGGGACCAGTTCAAAGTTAAGTAGAGTGGTCAGGTATATATCCTTTCTTGTTCCTAAGCTTAGGGGAAATTTTTCAATATTTTACCCTTTGGTAAAATATTTTCTCTGTATTTTTTGCAGACTCTGTTACCAGATTGAGAACACTTCCTTCTTTTCCTATTTTGCACTTTAAAAAAATCTTTAGTTGGCCGGGCGTGGTGGCTCACACCTGTAATCCCAGCACTTTGGGAGGCTGAGGCGGGTGGATCACTTGAAGTCAGGAGTTCAAGACGAGCCTGGCCAACATGGTGAAACCTTGTCTCTACCAAAAATACACAAAATTAGCTGGGCGTGGTGGTGTTCACCTGTAATCACAGCTACTTTGGAGGCTGAGGCAGGAGAATTGCTTGAACGCAGGAGTGAGACGTTGCAGTGAGCCGAGATCACACCGCTGCACTCCAGCCTGGGTGACAGAGTGAGACTGTGTCTCAAAAAAAAAAAAAAAAAAAAAAACTTTAGTTGATTTTAAATGTTCTCAAGTGTTTTTGCTTCATCTCTCAAAATCATCATGTGCTTTTTTTGTTTATGAGGTGAACTCATTAGCTTTTATTCTGAAATTATTGATTCACGGGAAGTGCCATATAAGTGTGCAAAGAGGTTCCCCACACCTTTCACCCCACGTCTTACAATGTCGTCTCTTATGTAACTATACCATACAATATCAATGCCAGGAGATTGACAATAGGCGTTTATTTAGATTTAACCAGTTATACATGTATCCATTTGTTTGTGTGCGTGTGGGTGTGTGGGGGTGTGTGTGTATCTATAGAGCTTTTTTTTTTTTTTTTTCAGATGGAGTCTCACTCTGATGCCCAGGCTGGAGTGCAGTGGTGCAATCTCGGCTCACTGCAACCTCTGCCTCCCAGGTTCACGCCATTCTCCTGCCTCAGCCTCCCAAGTAGCTAGGACTACAGGTGCCTGCCACCATGCCAGCTAACTTTTTGTGTGTGTGCGTATTTTTAGTATAGACAGGGTTTAACTGTGTTAGGCAGGATGGTCTTGATCCCCTGACCTCATGATCCACCCACCTCGGCCTCCCAAAGTGCTGGGATTACAGGCGTGAGCCACCGTGCCCATCCTCTATAGAGCTTTACACAATTTCACCACATATGTGGCCTTGGGTCACTACCAATATGTCAGTATACATAACTGTTCTGCTACAGTTTCTCTTGTGCTACATCTTTTTGCTCCTACCCCCAGACTTTTCCTTGCCTTATTTTGCTGAATACAATGTTAGGCCTTACATGACTCAGAGTGCTGCAAGATAACATGCTTTTCTTGTTACTGATTTGGAGAAAAGCATTTAGTCTTTCACCATTCTGATGACAGGTGTAGGTTTTTTTTTTTTTTTTTAAGATTTCTTCTATTTCTAGTTTGCTGAGAGTTTTTATCACAAATGGGTGTTGAACATCATTAAGTATTTTTCTGGATCCATTAATATGATTGTATAATTTGTCTTTGTTAATTGGTTTTTGAAAGTTCAACCACCCTGGCATACCTAGAATAAATCCCGCTAAGTGATGGAGCAAGATTCTTTTGATATGTTAGATTTTGTTTGCTAATATGTTGTTGAAAACTTTTTGCATCTAAGTTCATGAGAAATGTTGGACTCTAGGAAGTTTGTTTGTGACTTGTTTTGTTTTCACTGTCTTTGTGTAGATTTGTTATCCGAGTAACGCTGGCCTCATAAGACAAATTAGGAAGTGCCTTCTCCTGTGATTCGGAGGAGACGATATAATACCATCTTGTAGGAGATCAGTCAGGGTGGTAGGAGAAAGTAGAGGAAAAGGACACAAAACTTCTCGGAAGGCCAGGGGTTTGCAAATCTTCGAAAGAAAATTTGGCTGAAGGCAGCTGAATTATCCTAAGAGCTTAGGTTAGATAACAAGGGGATGTAAAGAAACTGATGTAGATAAGTTAGTTTACTTAGGACTGGGAATCTGGCCTTTAATCATTACCTGCAAGACTACTCTCTCAGGGGAGGGCGATCATGTTAATTATCCACAAATGTGTTGATTCAAAGCCTTTGTCATTAAATCTGTGCTGAATTAATGCCTGGAGGGCGGGTTTGTTGAGGCTGCAGCTGCTGCCTTTTTACAGCACCCTCCTCAGGGTCTGTGAGGGGCCTGGTCCCCTAGTCCACTCTTTCACTGGGTACCTGTGTCTGACTGCATTCCTTCATCTGTCTTTCGTCCAGTGTCTGCGGGTTACACCTGGCACCATCTGGGCCAAGGTATTTTCTTTTTGGGATATTTTAAATTACACACTCTTATTTAAGGTTATGGGTCTTTTTCGTTTGTTTTATCTTATTTTGCTTTTGGTAATATGTAGTCTTTTGAGTTGTTTTATTTTTATATGTACAAATTTGTGAGCATACACTTATTTATGATATCTTATTATTCTAAAGATTAAACTATCTATAGTGATATGGTCTCTTTCTTTTGTGATATTGGTGATTTTGTGCCTTCTCTCTTTTTTCGTCTTCGTAAATCTTGAATGGCTTAAATTTTTTTCAAACAATTAGCTTTTGTATTTATTGATTTTTCTCTATTTTTTCTGCATTAAATTTCATTGACTTCTTTTTTTTTCTTTCTGCCTTTTGGGGGATTCTGTTTACCTTCTTTCCTGCTTCCTAGAAGTAAGAACTTAGATTATTCATTTGACTACTCTCCTCTTTGCTAGGGCAAGTATGTGATGCTGTAAGTTTGTCTGGTATCACTGCTTTAGTGCTGATGTGATATTTTCATTTTTATTTCTTAGATTTTTAAATATGTATATATACACATATGTATGTATTTAACTTTTGAGACTTCTTTGTCTATAGTTTAGAAATGTATTATTTAGTTTTCAAATGTTTGAAAATTTTCCTGCTACCTTTCTAATATTGATTTCTAGTTTGATTCAGTATAGTCAAGAAACATATTTTGTGTCTTTAAACTATTTAAACTTGTTTAGGTTCTTGTGAGGACCAGGAAGTGCTTTATTTGATGAAGGTTCCATGGTCACTTGAAAATAATGTGTGTCTGAATTTTGTTTAGTGAAGTGCTCTATATGTGCGAATGAGGTCCCATTGTTTGATAATATTCTTCAGTATTTCTCTGTCTTGCAAATTTTCTTTCCCCTAATCATCTTAATTGCTGCAAGTGTGGTATTGAAGTATCCAGCTATAATTTGTGGATTTATCCATTTTTTCTCCTCAACTCTATCATTTTTACTTCATATATTGTGAAGATTTGTTATTTGGTGCATACCTGCTTATGATTTCTATGTCATCTTAGTGGATTTCTAAAATAATTATATAATGTCTTTTTTTTGTCCGGGTAATATTCTTTGCTTTATAATATTATCTAATACTCATAGATATTCCTGCTTTTTTAAAAAAAATTACTGTTAGCATGGTACACATTTTCCATACTTTCAATATACCTATATTGTTATGTTTGGAATTATTTTCTCATAAACAATATAGCTGAACCATTTTTAAATCCATTCTGTTAACCTCTATTTATAAATACACTTTTATTTTAAATCAGTTTTGCATTTGCAGACTTATAGTAAAACTAGTACAGAAAGTTCCAGTTTTTCCTATGATTAACATTTTATATTGGTGTGGTACATTTGTCACTACTGATGGACCAATATTGATATTAGCTTAAGATCATAGTATATTCAAATTTCCTGAGGTTTTACGTTAGTGTTCTTTTTCTGTTCCGGTATCCCATGAAAGATATCACACTACATTTAGTAGTCTTGTCTCTACTATTCCTCTTGGTTATGATAGTTGCACAGACTTTCTTTGATTTTGATGACCTTGACAGTTTTGAGAATTACTGGTTTGTGTTTTGTAGACTGCCTTTCGATTGGGATTTGTCTGACATTTTTCTGATAATTACACTGAAGTAATGTGTTCTGGGGAGGACAGAAGTAAAACAATATTATCATCACATCATATCAAGGGCACATGCAATCAACATGAATTAATACTTGATGGTAGCTTTGATCACCTGGTTAACGTTTGTTAGATTTCTCCACTGTAAAGTCACTCTTTTTGGCTCTCTTTAAATACTGTACTACTTGAAAAAAGTTAACATGTTGAACATGCTATGAACATGTTGAACAAGCCCTAATTAAGCAGCAGGGAGTTAAGTTTTTCCACCTTAAGGGTAAAGTAGCTACATAAATGATATTATAAAACTAGTATGTACATATATTACGTTTTTCACAACTGACATAACTTTTTTACTTCAAGTGAAGTCTTGAAACTTTGCTTTCATTTAGATCCCATGATCTTTTACATTTCTTAAATATTTAAATATCTTCAAATATTTAAGTCTTAAGTATTTTATTCATACATATGGAGCATTATATCAAACTTGATATTTTTAAACTGACAGATATGATTTAAAAGGTTCATGAGGTCTATTATATTTGTTCTACGTTTACCTTTTTTTTGTTTTTTGTTGTTTTATTTTCCTTTATGAAATTTAAAGCGTGGTAATAGCATAGCTTATCTGTTTGGAAAGTTTCCTTTAATTATGCTTTAAGGCAAGATCTGCTGATAACATATTCTCTTATTTTTTCTTTGTATAAGAAGGTGTTTATTTTCCTTTAGTTCCTGAAGGATAGTTTTACCAAATATAGAAATTGAGGTAAATAGTTCCTTTTTTTTTTTTGTGGTTGGAAAATGGGCCAATTTTTTTCTGGTCTCCATGGTTTCTGATGAAAAATTGGCTGCCATACAATTTTTGTTCCCTTAAAGGTAATGCATGCTTTTCTCTTTAATTGCTTTCAGGAATTTTTGTGTGCGTGTCTTTAGTTTTCAGAAATTTAGGTATGTGTCTTCTGCATTTCCTTGAGTTTATTCTATTTCAGCTTCTTAAATCTACAGTTTATGTCTTACCACAAGTTGGAAAGATTTTGTCTATTCTTTCCTTGAATATTTTTTATCCCCTCCTTGTTACTCCTCTCCTTCTGTAATTTTGATTACACAAATATTATATCTTTTGCTATTGTCCCGCAGTCCCTGAGAATCCATTTACTTTTTTAGTTTTCTTTTTTGTTGTACTGAGTAATCCTATTGATCTGTCTTGATGCTCATTGATTATATCTCCTGCTATTTCCACTCTACTATTGATCCCATCCAGAATCATTTTGTTTTTATTTCCATTATTATATTTTTTTAGTTTGATAAATTTCATTTGGTATTTTTAAATAAACTCTATTTTTTGCCTAGATTTTCTATTTTAATATGTTTTAGAAAAATTTGTAGTTGCTTATTGAAATAGTTTCATTATTGCTTTTTAAAAATTCTTGTCCTTCATTCCTACATCTAATTCATCTCAATGTTGGCTTCAGTTGTTTGTCTTTTCTCTTCCAAGTTGGGATTTCCCTTCTTCTTGCTATGGTGAGTAATTTTCAAATTTTCAATTGCATCTTGGACATTGTGGATATTTTCTTAAGAGACTCTTGATCCTATTGAAATCTTCTATTTTATCAATCACGCCACCTGGTTTAGGTTTAATGTGTAGGCTCCGGCCTACTTTGTGGGATGATGTTCTAACAACATTTTGGCTTTCTGAGCTCTGGCAACTTTTTTTTTTTTTTTTTTTTTTTTTTGTCTTTTGCATTCTTTGTTTGTTGTTCTCTTTGAAGAGGCAGGGGGATCATCTATTAAAGCTCCTGCTTGATGCCTTCTGGTGTTACGTGAGAAAACAAAAAACTTTTTTGTTTCACCCAGTATCTATGGGTAAGGGGTTGGAGATGCCGTGGCCATAGGAAAGAGAGTTGCTCCCCTGGTAGGTTTTTCACTAGCCTTTTTCTCTTGGACTTACCACATAATCTCTGCTGGTACATCCAGCAAAGGGAGGAGCCAGTGTGGGTCACCTTCTGCTTCTTGGTGAAAGATCCTAGGAATGCTAGTTCTGGATTGCTCCTTACTACAATGTGAATGGCTGGGAGATGCCAAGCCTCAGTAATCTTCTGCTACAAGATCGAGGACTCTTGACTATCAAGAAGAAGAGAGAACTCAAAATCATACAGAATAGCAGATAGAGGAACAGTCACTATTTTAGGGATGGGACAGATCATTCAAAGAAGGGGTTCCCATTCTTCCACCTCAGGACTGAGATTCAGAACTTTCTGGGTATGGCACAGCTGTGGCTCACTGGGTGGCAGAGAAGTCGTGATACCACTTCTGTGGTACTTTCTGGACATCTGTCCTCTTGATCTTGCAAAAAATGACTCTGATATGATTTGGATTTGTGTCCCCACCCAAATCTCATGTTGAATTGGAGGATGGGCCTGGTGGGAGGTGATTGGATTGTGGGGCAGATTTCCCCCGGCTGTTCTTGTGATAGTGAGTGAGTTCTCACGAGATGTGATGGTTTAAAAGTGTGTAGCACTTCCCTTTTTACTCTCTCTCTCTCTCTCTCTCTCTCCTGCTGCATTGTGGTAAGACGTGCTTCCCTGCCCTTCAGCTCCTGCCATGATTTTAAGTTTCCTGAGGCCTCTCTAAAATGCTTCCTTTTAAGCCTGGGGAACTGTGAGTCAATTAAAGCTTTTCTTCATAAATTACCCAGTCTCAGGTGTTTCTTTACAGCAGTGTGAGAACTGACTAATAACCTTTAGGTAGATACTAGAGAAATCTGTTCATAAGATGTCTTGCCTGAGGTCCTTTGCTGGGACATCATAAGTGGAGAAGTATGGACGGTGTCAGGGGAAACTGGTAGCCCTTGGGTGCTGCAGCAACCTGAAGGCAGAGAAGCTTCATAGGCTGTAGAGTTCATGCGTGGAGGAGACACCCATCTGCAGTACCCGGACACTGGGATGACTGCACAGCCCAGGAGCACAGAGAGCAAACACAGGAGTCCTGCAAGCAAAACACCTTTACTCCTGCAGTGTCCCTCCAGCGCCCTCTACTGACAAAGCATCATGCCAGCTGGCAAGGAAAAACTTTTGAAAGGGTCAGGGTCCATTTTTAGGGAGGCAGGCAAAATCATGGATTTAGAGATGAAAGACGATAAATGGATTATTAGCACATTCCCTTTGGGAAACAAGAACCTCCCAGCTATTTGTTGTTGTTGCTAATAATATAGCTTGAAGTGGGTTTCTCTCATTTCCAATGCAGAGTCTTGCCAAATGCAATCAAGAATGGTCTTTGACTGGCTTGCAAAATACTGAATACAGTAAAAGCAGTTATGATTATTGCAATGGTCCAGGCATTTAGTTATGATGCAGTTATCTAACTGGTTGCCGTAAAGAACAATCTTTGACAAATAGTGACTACAAATAAATATTTTTTTAAATAAATTAGAAATAATTGGGCTGGGTGCAGTGGCTCACGCCTGTAATCCGAGCACTTTGGGAGGCCGAGGCAAGTGGATCACCTGAGGTCAGGATATCAAGACCAGCCTGGCCAACATGGTGAAACCCCGTCTCTACTAAAAAAATACAAAAAATTTAGCAGAGAGTGGTGACGCATGCCTGTCATCCCAGCTACTCAGGAGGCTGAGGCATGAGAATCTCTTGAACCTGGGAGACAGGGGTTGTGGTGAGCCGAGGTCACACCATTGCACTCCAGTCTGGGCAACAAGAGTGAAACTCAGCTTAAAAAAAAAAAAGTTCAAGTTGCATAATACTATTTTAAGTGTACTAGAAAGGGAACAATTAAGGGTAATTCCAAGGGTTTGGGAAAATGGTAATGATGTTTTTAAAACAGTGTTAATAATGGCCAGGCATGGTGGCTCACCCTTGTAATCCCAGCACTTTGGGAGGCCGAGGCAGGTGGATCAGTTGAGGTCAGGAGTTCGAGACCAGCCTGGCCAACATTGTAAAACCCTTTCTCTACTAAAAATGCAAAAATTAGCTGGACGGTAGTAGTGTGCACCTGTATTCCCACCTACTTGGGAGGCTGAGGCAGGAGAATTGCTTGAGCCTGGCAGGCGGAGGTTGCTGTGAGCCAGGATAGCACAACTGCATTCCAGTCTGGACGACAGAGTGAGACCCTGTCTCAAACAAACAAACAAAAAAACAAACAAACAAACAAAACTTAATAGTGTAGATAACAAGTTGTATCAAACATAAGAATCACTCTGAAGGCTTTACAGTTAGTTTGAAGACACAGCACTCATTTCACATAGAAGTAAATAAATGAGAAATGTATTTATTCAGCTCAAAATGAATTATTTTAACTAATTCATAAAATAAAATGAGCTAATTATATTTTACTTAATCATACAGGTTATATTTTTATGAAAATATGGAATTCAGAAATATTTAAATACCAACATTACTTTGATCCCAGCTCTCGTTTACTTACTGCTGATAAATCTGATATTTACGTATCCAGTTTTTTCTATAAATATGTCACATAAATTTAAATGTAAAATAGGCATAGCTAATAAAAAGGATATTATATTGAATGTACATTTGCTGACACAACTTTTCACTTAATATAATATGAACATGTCCTATATTAAATATTCTTCAAAAACATAATTTAAATATGCCCATATATTCCATTATTTGGTTATTCTGTAAATTATTAAGCACTTCCTATGTAATAGGAAATGTACTCTTTCCACACTCCTGATCTGTAATTATCATAAGCGAAGCAGCGTTGTTGTCTGGGGTATATACCCAGGGTTCGTGTCTCACACCAAGAAAATTAAGGTCAGGAAGACACACACAAGGAGTGAGTTTAGGAGCAGAGTTTAACAGGTGAAAGAAAGAGAAAGCAGAACAGCTCTCTCCCTGGTGAGAGAGAGGGGCTTCTGAATAAGAATTCTGGCCCACCATGGAATGCACCAGATTTTATAGGCAGGTTTGAAGAGGCTGTGTGTCTGATTTACATAGAGTCCACAGATTGGTTGGACAACATGTGACGTTTACATAACGTGCTGGCAAGGCTGTCCACCCCGCACTAATATGCAAATGGGCTTTCCACGTGGCTGGCGCCGTGTTTTCTGCTTCTTACTATATACATGGCTGGCAAAGAGATGGGAACATGGAGGCGTCATTTTGAACATGCCAAGTCCCAGGTAACCTTTTCCTATTGGCACAGCTACCAGCATTCACCCAAGAGAGCTTCCAGCTTGTTTGTCCATGTCTGCAGCTTGATTTTACAGGCTGCTTTTTGTTAGAAATGGAAATAATTTGGGGGCTACCTTTCAGTAAAAGGAAAACCTTATTGAGTACTCTCCTACCCTCGCTATCTGCCTAATTTCTTCTTAACTCCTGTAGCATAAGTAATAATGCTATGATTAGCATCTTTATACATAATACATGTTGTGAATATAAGATTATTTCCTTCAGATAAATTACCAGTTAATTATTAAGTCAAGTTTTAAAAATAATTTTATGATAAAAACAAATAGCAGTATAAGTAACTGTATAATTAAGTGTTTCTAGTTGTTTTCATAATGGTAATAACCATCTTCACACCAAAAAAAAAGAAAAATGTCTGATTCTATTATAATTGCTAATATTGAGTTTGTTTCATAAACACCACTTTGACAATTTGATAGGAAGATCTCTTTGTGTATTTTCATGTTTCAATTGTTAATGTGGTTGACAAAATTATTTTTGATATCAGCTCTATATATTTTTCTTTTTTCCTTTTTGGTTCCTCCATACTTGCTCTAGAGAGTCAACCTTCCATTTGGGATATTTAGAATAATATTACCTTGACACAGAATCCAAAATTACTACCTTGTGAATGTCTTACGGTGTCAGATTTTTACTTCAAATCAATGCAATTAATGTTTCAACTAACTGATAAACACAGTTTCAGATGTTAATCCTGTTAATTATATGCATTGCCTTTAAATTATCTGTCATCCATTGAAGTCAGCATGGAACTTTAGCATCCACAACTTTCAACAGAGCTGATTGGTTGAGTGGCAGACTTTCATTTTAATGGGGTTCAATAAAGGGTTTTTATTATGTTAAGCTAAGCATGGTTAGTAGGAAGTACATTGAGTATAGGCATTTAAACCTTTGTAGTAAATGAAAGTTGATTGGATTTGATAACTTCATTTTCTCTTTGTAGGGAAGAAACATTAATAGTCCATCGTACTGTGTATAAAGACAGTTCAGCATTTTCTGCCTTATTTAGAGGAATGAAAATCTTCTAGGATAAGTAGTACCATGCTCATCACAACCACCAGCCAGTTTGCACTTCCAGTAGCCATATGATCAGATCTACCCCAAACTGCATATCAAGTATATTTTTCTTGTGCAAAATGATACGAGCTTTGCTCAAAAGATCCCTGCCCTTCATGAGTTTATAATCTAAAGTAGGTAGTTGTAGTAGAAGGGTAGAATGAAATGTAAATATTCCTTCTTGAGGTGTTCAAACATAGGGTAACTAATTCTTTATTTGGCAATCTACACATACTTTGTCCTCTAGTTTTCATTTAACAATAGAGCACTACTACATAAGCAGAAGAAGCAGTATTTTAAATGTGTTCATTATAACTTAACATAGTAAACTTAAAAAAAACACACTACAAAAAAGAAATTTAAGCTTTAAATATAGAAAACTAGATCAATGTTGACTAGACTAGCATTTAGAAAAATGTAAACCATAAACATAGTAGTGCAGAAAGGTTGAGTATAAATATTTCTTTTCTGAACTAAGTATTTTACAATATGTTTGCAATAAGATGGATGAGGCTAAAAACAATGAATCTTAATGCTACTCTGTCATGGCAGAATATGATAATGTTAAGTAGAACTAAAGAACTGACCATTTACTTCTAATTTATCTTATCAGTTAATAGACATTCTCAGCAAAGTTTATCAAATTGTTACATTTATATTGAAAAAACTAGTTAAATACAAGTTGCTTAATTGGCTAATTTCTTGTTCTGTTTATAAGAATCAGACTACAAAGATCAAGCTAGTTTAAGCAAAACAGAAAAACAGAATATGTTAAAAATAAACTTTTTTTTTAAACAGCCACCATCACCCTCTACCCTTTCTTGAAAAATGATTCTTTACATTGAAAGGGGTCTTATTGTTGATATTTGAAAATAGAGCACTAAATTAGCCAATTAAGCAGCTATTCACAAAATTTAAATAGTTCTCCACAAAAACGTCAGAAAATAAGATGTCAGTGATGGAACCTCAGGGGTCCATGGCTAAGTGACATAAGTCATTCTAGACATTGTGCTTGCCTTGGTGTGGGCTGAAGGCCACCAGGTCTATTCCCAGGTGTTCTCATGTGTATAAGAATCTGAGACAGAAAACAAACTTAGGGAAGGGGCATACTGAATGCAACTGCCTAAAATGACAGAGATAGGGCTAGAGAGATTGTCTTATTTATAGGAATAAACTGGCATGGCCATTCCTAACAGCCGGTAATTTAGGGGGTAATACCCTTACCAGTTATAGCAGGATACAGTAGGGGGAGCAGGCCAGAGGTAACTGCTTGTTATATAAACAGAATAAATCTGTTTCTAGTGAACATCGCTCTATAAACTTACATACATCTTAGTAAAAGTCACACCATAAATTTCCAGGGCATTGCTTTCAAATCTCACTGGATGAAATTATCTCTAATAAAGCTGCAAAGCAGGATTTCAAATGTTTTATAACTCTCCTTGTTGGCAGCTTAGATTTTTCTTTGTATAAATGTGGAGATTCTGTGATTTATTTAATGTTTGAAGTGAATAGTTTTGTGTGTACTCCATTGTGTATGCTTATTTATTATGATTTATGTTTACATTTATTTTATTCAGCAAGAGGTGAAAGTACCAAATAATTGACTGGTTGTATAACACATAGCCTTCACTTAAAACGTATGTTATCTTTACAACATAAGGCTTGTAATTTCTGAGTTTTCTTACACTATAATTTAAACATTACAGACTAGGTAATGATAGTATATGGCAAAGGAGTAAAAGTTGTTTTTAGATCATACTATAAGGATATGATGTTTTCTAATATTAATAACTTCACCTTATATACATACTTAGAAACATAAAGATTATTTGTACATCAAAATATATTTTTTTGCTTTGTTAAATGGTAGAGAAATGTTTAATTAATCATATAATGGAAACAGCATTAAATTTCATAGCAGAGAACCGAGTTTAAACATCAATTATGTAACTTCTTTAGTTAAATCTGGTCAACTTTCTTAGCCTATATGAACTCGAATTATTTCTATGTAAAATAGAGAAAAATGCCCTATGATTCTTATGAGAAAACTTGGGTAATTTATTTTTTATGAAAATATCTTCCTAAATTTCAAATAATATTTGATATAGACTATAAATTCAGTGCATCAAATAGAATAATTATTTTTAAAAAGAAACTAACATTAAAGTCCAAGTTAAAATAACATAAAATTATTATGCCATTCAACTACATTAAGCTGGTGTCTACAACTAAGACTTAAAATTGGTTCAGAGCTGCCTGGAAACTTAGATGAAAAACAAAACAAAACCCCAAACATAGGTTTGCATATTGGATTATATAGTTTGCTTTGTCAGATTGAAGAAAATATAATAGATCATTTAGGGAGAAAAGTTTCTCTTTCAGCCCTGAACTGTAGTGGGTTAATCCTTAAATAACAAACAGTGGATGACATCATCGGCAATCTTTAGACTGTGGTTTTGCAAAAATAAAAAAACTGAAACCTGTATCAATTGGACATTTCTTACATAACCTCTGCATTAAAAAGCAGAATAACATGAAATTTTAACTTTCTGAAAAACATTTTAGCAGATTGCTTGGAAAATGATCCAGGTACATTGCTTTCTGAAGATTTGACAATACACAAAAACCCTAGAGAACATTGCCTAATGACTAGTTAGCATGTTGAGGGGGAGTCTATTTCAATTGATGTCTCCAGAGAATCTTTGACAACTGTCATTTTGTACTCTGCTTATAGAGTGATTCTCTTTAAGAAGTGAAAGAAAAAATAAAGTCTAGGATACCACTTTTGTGTGTAGTCGATTAAAGGCTGATGCATGTATTTTGAAAAGTGGATTTATCTGAATTAAAGGGTTCTTCAGAGAGAAAACCAATAGTATAGATAGACTTGATGCATAGATAGATAATAAATAGATAGACAGACAGACAGGCGTATGGATGAGAGGTTATAGGTTCCTATTAATATGGAGGCTGAGAAGTCCCATTATGGGATCTCTGCAAGCTGGAGACCTGGAATTCCAGTAACAAGGCTCAGTCCAAGTCTGAAGGCCTCAGAACCAGGAAAGCCAATAACGTAACTATCAGATGGAGGCTGAATGCCTGAGAACCTGTTGAAGATAGTGTGAACTGGTGTAGGTCTCACAGTTGAAAGGCCAGGGACCCTGAAGTTCTGAGGTCCAAGGGTAGGAAAATAAGTGTGTCCCAGCTTCAGCATAAAAATAAAGAATCTGGTTTTCCTCTAACTCTTCGTTCTACCCAGCGCCGCTGATGATTGGATGGTGTTCACCCATATTGAGGGGAGGTTTTCTCTAGTCAATTCAAAGACTCATAAACAATCTCCTCTGAAACACCCTAACAGACACACCCAGAAATAATGCTTTACCAGCTCTCTAGGTGTTCCTTCATCTAATCAAGTTGACACCTAAAATTAACCATCACAGACCAGATTTTTACCTTACGTGCTTCAAGGCAGGTCAACAATGGTTTTGGAAGACTTAGGAAGGACTCACATTCACCCATAGTAGACCTGAGCTGCTCAAATAATTTGCCTCTCAAATCAGGGAAAAGACAGAATGTCGCATTCCATGTTCTAGGTAATGCTGATATTTGGTATAAAGGGGAGACATGGGTGTTAGCCAAAAGCAAGAAAAAAAAAAAACATTGAGAATGAAGTGAGAAGAACCCAAATAGCAAGATCCATCTCTAAGCAACAGATATGACACAAACCAATTACCCCCATCTATTTCTTTCCTTGTATGCCCCATTTTCCCAAACCACACTGTTGCTGGGGCAAAGGTCCAAAAATTTGCCGAAGACGGTCCGAAACCAATCCCAGATTCAGAGACTGAGTTATTTATCCTCCATCAGTATGGAAATGCCTGGCATTTCCAACATGCACCAGGCTGTCTCCCCTCTCCATATATTTATGAATATTATTCTTTCTTCTTGGAGTGCTCTTTCCCCCAACTCCTTTCCTATATAATTCTTACAGGTCTCCCCTCTCCATATATTTATGAATATTATTCTTTCTTTTTGGAGCACTCTTTCCCCCAATTCCTTTCCTAGAAAATTCTTACAGGTCTCTTACACTTTCATTCCATGTAACTCCTGTCTGATTTACATGCCCCTACTGTATGTTTCAATAGTGCCCTCTAATTCTCCCCATCAATACTAAGTGCATTCTGCTTTAATTATCTGATTCTTTCTCCATAGCCCTCATTAGTTAATAAGGTCCTTGACTATAAAGGCCATGTTTAATTTAGCAATGGATTGTGGTGCTCACCTCCAGTGACCTTCACCTCTATTCATCTTCATTCAAACACTTCCATGGTAATGACTCAGCCTTGTGATGACAGAAAATACTCAAACTCTGACAAGAAAATTTTATAAAAGATGAAATTTAGGAGCACATTAAATTGAATCCAGGGAAATAAAAATTTAAATACATATGGGTGGGAGAGATTATAAATCTTATATATTATCGGCACAAAAATCAAAAGGAAAAGAATTGTATCAGGTATTAAAAACAGAAAAACATTCTATGTTAGCCAAGGTAAATAATTAGCTTATCTTTAGCTCCAATAAAATTTCTCATTTATGAACGTAGATAAGAAAAGATCTCTTACACTCTTCTCGTCTTACAGCACTTACCAATTTGTTTAATATTCAAATAGCATCTATTTAATGTGTCTTTATAGATTGAAAGTTAAAATTCAAACACACCTAAATATATCTGTATTAGTCTGCTTTCACACTGCTGATAAAAACATATCTGGGACTGGGCAATTTACAAAAGAAAGAGGTTTATTGGGCTTACAGTTCCACATGGCTGGGGAGGCCTCACAATCATGGTGGAAGGCAAGGAGAAGCAAATCACATCTTAAATGGATGGCAGCAGGCAAAGAGAGCTTGTACAGGGAAACTCCCATTTTTAAAACCATCATATCTTGTGAGATTCATTTACTATCACGAGAACACCACAGGAAAGACCCGCGCCCATAATTCCATCACCTCCCACCCGATTCCTCCCACAAGATGTGGGAATTGTCGGAGTTATAATTTAAGATGAGATTTGGGTGGAGACACAGCCAAACCGTATCAATATCATCTACAAATATTAAGACTTTAGGTAAATGCACTTTTCTGCTATTTTAAAATGTGTCAGAAGAGATCTGTTTAGGAAGGAAGAAGATGACTTTGTAAACGCCCACAAAAAAGAATTCAATTTAACTCCTATATTAATGTTAAAAATTACCAAGGGATCTTTAAATTTCATAAAATGTCTTGAAAGGAGATCAATAGAAACATCTTAATCAAATATTTGCATTTATTCTCATGCCAACCTAGCTTTAGAATAAAACTTACTGCATTAATCTGCCTTTTGTCAATGTAGGGTATTAAAAAAAATTATCCAAGTATGAATAGTTTTCTCATTTTTTTCCCTTGTGAAACCCAATAGGAAATACACAAGAGTCGGTACATTCGTTATGTATGGCTGCTGCAACAAATTACCGCACACTTAGTGTTAAGACACACCACCACAAAATTATTATGCATTTCTGAGAGTCAGAATCTAAATGGGTCTCACTGGGCTAAAATCAAGATGTCAGCAGGACTGTGTTCCACTCTAAGAATTGTGGAGGACAAACTTTTTTGCCCTTTCCAGTTTCTAGAGGTTATCTTTACCCCTTGGCCCGTGACTGTCTTTCATCTTCAAAGTCAGCAATGGCTGGATGAGTCGTTTTGCATTTCATCACTCTAACACTGACTCTTCTTTAGCCTCCCTCTTCAAATCCTAAGGACTCTGTAATGACATTGGGATTATCCAGCATATTCTCCCTATTTTAAGGTCAGGCGGTGAGCAACCTTAATTCTATCTGCAACCATTGTAGCAGAACATAATCACAAATGCTGAAGATTAGGAGGTGGGGCGTTCTGAGGGGTTTCATTATTCTGCATATTATGATTTGGTTCATTAAAATTTAAGTCTTACATATATTTTCGTATTTTAAAAAGTTACAAAGATAGTACACCTTTTGCAAAAGATAGACCTAACAGTTTTGTTGTTATTGTTGTTGTTTTTTAAAGATCTCACTAGTGATACTTCTGATAATCTTGAAATTGTCATTTCTATAAACACATTTTTACAAGAGTCTGTGAAGGTATAATTTGTGTAGTTAAATTTTCCTACTTCAGTATAGAGCTTTGTGAGCTTTGACAGGTGCATATAGTCAAATAACTACAACCACAATCAAGAGGTATCAAACAAATACATTATGCCCCTTGGTAGTCAAACCTAGCATCCACTCCCCTGACACTTCTCATCAATTTCTAGATCTACGGTTTTATCTGTTCTGAAATACGTAAATCTGTTCTGAAATACATAAATACAATCACACAATATGTAGCCTTTGAGTGTGGTTTCTTTCACTCAGCACAATGGATTTGAATTTATTCATATTGTTGCAGGAATCAACAATTTTGTTCCTTTTTATTACTAAGGAGTATTCTGTTGCATGGATGTACCACAGTTTCTCTATCCATTTGAAAGTTAAAGGACATTTAGATATTTTTCAGTCTTTTTTGGTGATTCCTGATATAAAGCCGCTAGAAGCTTATGCATACAGGCTTTTTTTGTGAACATTAGTTTTCATTTGATGACATAAATACCTGGGGAGGGATAGCAATGTTGTATGATAAGTGTAGGTTTATTCATATTAGAACATTTCAAAATGTTATTCAGAGTGGTAATATAATTTTGTATTTCTACCTGCCTGTATGAGCATTTCCCTTCATTCCATATCCAAAGCAAAACTTGCTATTTCACCATTTAAACATTTTTGTCCAATGTGTATTTAATAGTTTTAATTGTCATTTTCCTAATTACTAGCTAGATTGAGCATCTTTTTGTGTTTTTGTTTTCCATCTGCATACCTTCTTTTAATGCAATATCTGTTTGCATGTTTTATGCATTTTATTTGTAGGTTGTTTTATAATTATTCAATTTTAAAAGCTCTGTATATGCTTTGAGGCCAAGTTTATCAGATACGTAATTCTGCACCTATTTTCTCCTGCTCTGTGACGTATCTTCATTCCTTTAACAGTCTGTTTTAAAGAGCAGTTTTTAAATTTGAGGAACTTTAATTCATTCATTTTAGAATGGATCATACTTTGCGTGCCATAGTTAATAAGATCATTGACTCACTCAAGGTCACAAAGATTTTATTGTATGCTCTACTCTGAGGCTTCTAGTTTATAATCTATTTTGACTTAATTTTTCTATATATTCCAGCATGTTTTGTTGGAAAAACAAAACAAAACAAACAAACAAACAAAAAAACACCTCTTTTAAATTGCGTCAGAATCTGTGACCAGATAATCATTTATTTTATATGTTCAGGTCTCATACTGGGCTCTCTACCTTATCCTGTTGGTCGATTGGTCAGTCCTTTTATAAATACTGCACTGTACATGATTCTTTATAGTGAGCCACGAAATTGGTTAGAGTGAGTTGTCCAGTGTTCTTCTTTATAAAAATAATTTTGGCTATTTTAGATTATTCAATTTTCCACTAACAAATTTAGATTCATCTTTCAATCTCTACAAAAATTTATGCTGGGATTTTTATTGAGAATGCATGGAATATACCTGTTTAGGGAAAATCGATTATCTTAACAATATTGAGTCTTTTAATCCATGAACACAGTCTATCCCACCATTTATTTAGATCTTCTTTGGTTGTCTTCTTTAGTAATTTGAAGCTTTCAGCATACAGAATTTGTATGTATTTAGTTTCATTTAAACTGAAGTAATTACGGTAGTGCCTATTATCCACAGGGGATATATTCCAACACTCCCAGGAGATGTCAAAAACCAGGGATACTACCAGACCCAATTGCTATCAATAAGAATACTTTTCTGTTTATGTCTTCAACCCCAAAATTTAATGTCTTTTTAATCTTAATTGAGCACTTATCACACACTATGGCTGTAACTTTTGCAGTTTGAGTTACAACAGCAAAACTAGTATCAAATTTTCTTTTTCCTCCTTTAGAATTGTATGGATAGAAGATATGTTCTTGAGATCTTAGATCTTTAAAATCCATTTTTTTCATTGTAAGTCGTGAACTTTCACATTTTTTCTTTAAAAAGGAAATGAGTTTATTTATTCATTCACTTAACATTGTTAGAATATATCGGGGGAAATTCACTCCCGATATTTCACATACATTCTTTTCTATTTTCCCTAAGTGTTGGCCAGTCTGAGAAATAAAGGGACAGAGTACAAAACAGAGAAATTTTAAAGCTGCTTGTCCGTGGGAGACATCACACGTCAGCAGGTTCCGTGATGCCCCCTGAGCCGTAAAACCAGCAAGTTTTTATTAGTGATTTTCAAACGGGGAGGGAGTGTACAAGTAGGGTGTGGGTCACAGAGATCACATGCTTCACAAGGTAATAAAATATCACAAGGCAAATGGAGGCAGGGTGAGATCACAGGACCAAAGGACCGGGGTGAAATTAAAATTACTAATGAAGTTTCGGGCATTCATTGTCATTGATAACATCTTATCAGGAGACAGGATTTGAGAGCAGACAACCAGTCTGACCAAAATGTATTAGGCAGGAATTTCCTTGTCCTAATAAGCCTGGGAGTGCTATGGGAGACAGGGGCTTATTTCATCTGTCTGCTATGACAGCCATCGCCAAAGCAGCCATTTCAGAGTCCTCCCCTTAGGGACACATTCTCTTTCTCAAGGATGTTCCTTGCTGAGAAAAAGAATTCAGCAGTATTTCTCCCATTAGCTTTTGAAAGAAGAGAAATATGGCTCTGTTCCGCCTGGCCCACAGGCAGCCAGAGTTTAAGGTTATCTCCCTTGTTCCCTGAACATTGCTGTTATCCCGTTCTTAAGGTGCCCAGATTTGATATTGTTCAAACACACATGCTCTACAAACAATTTGTGCAGTTAACGCAATCATCACAGGGTCCTGAGGCGACATACATCCTCAGCTTACGAAGATGACAGGATTAAGAGATTAAAGTAAAGACAGGCATAGGAAATCACAAGAGTATTGATTGGGGAAGTGATAAGTGTCCATTAAATCTTCACAATTTATGTTCAGAGATTGCAGTAAAGACAGGCATAAGAAATTATAAAAGTATTAATTTGGGGAACTAATAAACATCCATAAAATCATCACAATTTATGTTCTTCTGCCATGGCTTCAGCTGGTCCCTCCGTTTGTGGTCCCTGACTTCACACAACAGAATATTAGCAGCACAATTTTGTAACAACTAAGTTCACTAAGATTTAAAAAGATCGGTTCTTTTTTTCCTCTTTTTTTTTCAACTTTTATTTTAGATTCTGGTGTACATGTGCAATTTGTTTCTGAGGTATATTACATGATACTGGGGTTTGTACTACAACTGAATGGATCATTAAAGAAGTTTGCATACTATTCAATAGGTAGTTTTACAACCCTTGGCTCTCTCCTTTCTTCCCTCTTTTATTCCCTAATGTCCATTGTTCCTTTTTTGACTTAAAATAAGCACTTTAACACCTGTCTTTGGCAGAACCAAATTGCCAGCTTTGCTAATCTTGTGCTTTGGGTCTATCATGGAGTATAATAAGGGTTACTTGGACACAATCACTGTAATACCATAACAGTTAATCTAATCACTGAAAAACTTGCAAATGAGTACAGAGTGATAGCAGAGACAGCATGGAGATGCTAGACAAAGGGCTGACTGATTCATGTCCCAGGGGGGACAGAATGAGATGGCATATGATTTCATCATGCTACTCAGAACAGCATGCAATTTAAAACTTATGGATTGTTTCTTTCTGGAATTTTCCATTTAATAACCACAGTTAAGTGAGGACTGCTATAATGTATTATTGTGCTATAAAAATATTAAGTTTCATTCCTAATAATCCCTTTCCAGTGTAAAGATACACAATTAATTTTTTGTATATTGAGCTTGTATCCTGCAAACTTGCTAAAATAACGTTCTTTTAGTAACTTTATATATTTTTTTTAATTTTATATTTAGAGAATTCATGTCATCTGAGAATAGAAATTGTTTAAGTTTTTTCCAGACTCTGTGTTATTCATTTATTTTTCTTGGTTGTATTATTCTGGCTAAGACCTCTAGTGTGATACAAAATAAAAGTGGTGAATGACATTTTTGCGTTTTAAACTGACACTTAGGGGAAAAGCACTTAGGTTTTGAATATTAAATATGATGTTAGATTTAGGATTTCTGTAAATGCCCATTATCAGGTAGAGGAAATTTCTTTTCATTCCCAATTTATTAAGGAGATTTTATAATAAATGTAATTTGAATTTTGACAGAAGCTTTTTCTCTAGGTACTAAGATAATTATATGTTTTTTTAAAATTTGATCTGGTATAATTTAATGAACTATATTGATTGATTTTCAAAGGCTGAACATACCAGCCTTGCATTCTTGTGATAAACAACATTATCTATGATGTATTATCATTTTTATTAATATTGCTTTATTTGATTTGTTCGTACATATGATTATCCAATACATTGGATACTTGGGATGTTCTTCTTTCATGAAGGATATTGTTTTACCTTCTTGTTGTAGCTGTGTAGTTTTGGTATCAGAGTAACATTCATTGCACAATAAGTTGTGAAGTGTTCCCTTCATTTCTATATTCAGGAACATTTAGTTGAGAATTAGTATTATTTTTTGCTTAAATATTTAGTAGAATTAGTTATTATGCCATTATTATGCCAAAGAAAGCCATGCGGACCTTCACTTTCCTTAGGAAACTTTATTTTATAACAACTGTATTGCTATTTAATTTACATAATATTAAACATGTTCATTTTAAATGTACATTTTAATGATTTTTAGCAAATTTACAGTTGTGCAACCATTACCAGAATCCAATTTTGAATCATTTCTGTTACCTTTGAAATGTACTTATTGTCCATTTGCAGTCATTTTCCTGTCCTTTATGCCTTTCAGTCATCTATGAATTTATTTTCTCTATACATAAATGTGGCATTTCTGGATATTTGCTTTAAATTAGAATTTATTTGATATTGAAGTATTGAATTTTGTTTTCGTTTTACTTGCTAGCATGGCAAATATTTTTCCATTCTTTTAATTTTTAACTTGTATAGTTTTGGCGGCTGGTTTCTTTCACGTAGCATGCTTCTAAGGTGCATCCATGTTGCAGCATATGCCATTAGTCTATTACTTTTACTTCTGAATATATTCCATTGCATACATTTACTACCTATTGTTTATTCATTTACCAGTCGATGAACATATAGATCATTTTCAGATTGCAGTTATTAAGAATAATGCCATTAAACACCAATGTACAAATTAGTGTATATACGTAGGTTTGTATTTCTCTTGGATTGATAGCTAGGAGTGAAATCGCTGTTTCATGTATTCAATTTGTGTTTATTTAAAACATAACCAACTTCTTTTTCACAGTGGCTGAAAAATTTTGCTTTTCAAGTAACTCCACAAATTTGCTACCACTTGTTATTGTCTCTCTTTCTGTCTTTCAATTAATGAGGCAGGAGAATAACTTGAACCCAGGAGGCGGAAGTTGCTGTGACAGGAGATCATACCATTGCACTCCAGCCTGGGCAACAAGAGCGAAACTACGTCTTTAAAAAAAAAAAATTACTCTAATTAATTTAGTATTTTATTTTATCTTATTATTGATTTAGTTGCTTCATTATTTTACTGATTGCTTTAATGTTCATAATATACATCTATAGCTTATCAATGTCCATCTTCAAGTGATATTATACCATTTCAATAGAACCCTAGACTGGTTTACATCCATTTCTCCTCTCCTGAATTTTTGGATGGTATAGAGATACAGTAGCCACAAAACATTATTATTTGTGTTTAAACTGTCATTTTTAAATAGATTAAATAATAAGAAAATTGTGTTTACTCAGGTGGTTGTCACTACCTTTTATTTCTCTGTATAGATTCGTATTTCCATCTGATGTCATTTGCATTCTCCCTGAAAAACTTCTTTAGCATTCCCTATAGTGCAGATTGCTAGAGATGGTTTATTCAGTAATTCTACATCTATAATTGTCTTTTTCACTTATTTTGATGGATGTTTTTATTATGTATAGAATTTGGGATCATCCATTGTTTTTGTTATTGTTTTGGCATTTTAAAGATATTACTCTCCTATCTTATCAATTGCATTTTTTCCAGTATTAATCAGCTGCCTTCCTTATCTTTGTTACTCTATGTACAAAAGTGTCTTTTATTTATGACTGCTGTTAAAATTTTGACTCCATCACTGATTTTCATCATTTTGATTGTGTTTTTATTTGGCATAGTCCTCTTTGTATTTTTGTGCTGGGGATTTGTTGAGATGTGGTTTTGTGATTTTCATCAAACTTAGAAAACTTTATTCCATCATTTCTCCAATTATTTTTTTCTGTCTTCTGATCCCCTTTTCTTCTTCCTCAGAGATTCCAAATTCTAAGTACGTGAACTCACCTGAAGTTGTTTCAAAAATCACTGAATTCTCATTTTTTTCATTCTAATTTTTTCTTTATTATTACTGACTGAGTTCACTTATATTTTCATCTGTAATGTCTAATCTTCAGTCAACCCTATTCAGCGTATTCTCCGTCTCAATGTAGTTTTTCATCCTACTGCAGCTTGATTTCGGTCTTTTTAATACATGTCCCTGACTTTTCTGCAGTCAGCAGACAGTTATAATACATGTTTTTAATGTTCATTTATGCATGTTTGAACACTTGCGTAAATACTGTCAATTCTGGGTCACTTTTAATTGGCTAAAATCCTCGTTATGGTTAATGTTTTTCTGCTCCTGTTTATGCCTAGTAATCTTTCAATATTTGATGTACATTTTACTTTTTGGTGCTAGGTATATTAGGGTTTCTATAAATATTCTTAAACTTACTTCTGGTTGCAATTAAGTTAGTTGAACAGATTAACCCTCTGGGTTCTGCACGTGAGGTTTCTTTGGCAGATCATGGCATTGCTAGGTGTAAAGCTAATCATTCCTCATTATGACTTATGATTCAAGACTTACAATACCAATGCCCCATGGCCTATGAGCTTTTGCTTTGTTCAAATCTAGTAGGCACTATTCACAGCTCTTTTAAAATGGTAATCTGCAGTAATCATGTGGCTTATATGTTTGTTTCTGCTTCTTTTGTATTATTGTGCTCCATTTACTGATGTTCAGTGTCTTGAAAACCAGAATTATATATTTTGTATTTTGTTCCTGTTTCAGATGAGAAAGTAACTTGGATCCCATAACTCTATATTGGCCAGAAGCAGAAACATGTGTTTATTATTTTTATTATTATGTTGTTATTCCTGGTTTAGTATTTTGTTATTCCTAGCCTTGCCAACATCCTTCTTTAACCTCAGAGTCCCAAACATAAGTGAATACTCAAGCAAAGTATGACCACAATGAGAGAAGGTCTCTCTCAGCCTCTGTTCTTTATATAGTACTCTTATTAATTAAACTAAGATTACATTAGACTTGTATTAGTAATATGACAGTATTAACTGAATTTTATATCTCTTCACTAGCTGGGGTGACTTACTCTGGTCTCATTTTCAGTCAGACATCAGAAAATACCCATAATAAAATTCATTATTCCAAACATTCTTGTTTTGATCAATCCAGAGTTCAGCATAATCATTTTCTTGCTTACCACTATTGCATTTCTATCTATACAGTCTAAGATAATATTTACCTTTTAAAGTTATCTAACATAGTTGTCTAACAAACAAAAATTATTTATAAATGTGAATAAATCTCTTGCGTATTATATTGTTGTGTAGTTTTTCACAGAATGTTTCTTTATTTCCATGAGAAATATATGTTATTTGTTTCAATATATATTTTAAAAAAACTATTGTCCCATCATGCTGACTTGCCAAGATAATTTGTAATTCTAATTGTGTTATGTAGCTATCCCTCCAGTTTCATTGTCAGGTGAAAATTTAATTAACATAGTATATTAATCAAAATTAATATTATATATTAATCAAAATGACTCCTAAAACATGTTCAAGGTAGGAGTTTCTTTATTAAACCAAAAGTGTTTACAACATATCAGAATAATTTTATGCAAATACAAAACAAATACATGTTGGACCGGACAAGGGTGACAAGCTAGACAATCAGACAAGTTAGATAAGTTTGTTGTCATTGAAGTTGTTTCTCAATATTATCCTTATGCTATTTCAGAATATACTCAGCTATTGTTAGACATAAACTTCTGTAACAAAGAACAGTGGAAAGTTTTCATGGCCACATTTACATTTAGAATACAATTTTAATGTGCAAAATTAAATTATTGTAGAGAGCAGCCTGAAATCATTTAATAGAACATGAAATAATCAGTGCTGTATTTCTTGAGATTATACTTCACATATTATATGTTTATGATGGGTGTATATGTCCGTGTATATTGAAAGGTGTGATTAAACCATTTTAATGTTGCCACAGTTACATACATACTGAGATAGCATTATTATATATTCTCTCACTCATTCAACTGTTACATGAAAAACAATGGTCAAACATTGTAAAAAAAATAGCATGCTGCATTTTTTATAGGAAAGAGGGAGATGATGATTTGTGCTTGCCTCTGCTAAAAATGAAAAAAATATATCACAAATAACAAAATTATTCCATGTAGTGGAAAAGGTAGACATATACATGGCAGGAGTAAAATGGATGTTTCTGTAATGTAGCTTATGATTTTAAATTTCACGTCATATGAATCCATTACTTTGTCAAAAAAGAAAACTTGATTTAAGAATAATAATATAGAAAAAAGATTTTGACAGCCTATAAGATATAGTCTTTCATAGACACATCTTTGGGAAAAGTATCCCATTCTGCCAATATAACCATAATTTGTATATTTAGAAAAGCTTTGTCAGCATATATGTAACTGTGGCAACTTTAAAAAGATTTAATCATACCTTTGAATATACATGGACATGTACACCAATCATAAACATATAATGTATAAAGTATAGTCTCAAGAAATACAGCACTGATTATTTCATGTTCTATTAAATTATTTCAGGCTGGTCTCCATAATAATTTAATTTTGCAAATGAAAATTGTATTCTAAATGTAAACGTGGCCATGAAAACTTTCCATTGTTTTTTTACAGAAGTTTATGTCTAACAATAGCTTAATAATCTATTCTGAAATAGCATAAATATAATATTGAGAAACTACTTCAATGACAACAATTTCATTCTTATCTAATTAATGAAGATGAAGGCTGAGAAGAAAAGTAATGTAGAATCAGGTAAAATAGCTAATAATAAGTATATTCTTGGAGAGAACTCTTGAATAAAAACTCAAATATCATACGCAATGTATTCAGAGTTATTGTATGGGTAATTTTTATAAAATAATTCTGGGAGATAACAAAGACTTTGAATATCTTAATGGGATATTGCTTTTCCAAATTATACATAAGAAAACACTAGAGATCTAGTTATAAAAAATAAAAAGCGTGTAGCAATATGAAAATTATGTGTTACAGAGAAGAAAATTCAGGTTAGATAAGAATATTTGATTGTAGTTATCAAGCTGACCACTATTAACATTAAATACAGCAGTATTCTTTACTACCTTGGGATGTATCTTTATTTCAAATGCGAAAATTTGGTAAGCATAATAATTGCTAAATAAAAAGATAATACAATTACCTATTTTCTGTTTTTACTGTAAAGCACTACCCATGTGAAAGTTTATGAAGAAATATTTTCACTTGACCAGTATTTTTTTAGAAAGTACCACTTTATATATATGTGCTTTGATTTTAAATACAATTGATTAAATGACATTTTTCTACAGGTCATAAGAATTTTGTATTATCTCCTATTAATAGTATGTTTATACAAAGTGTAACCAAAGGGTTATTAAGAAATATCTTCTTTGAGCTTTCCTCTACTTTATTTACAGGTAAAAGGATCAGTATTTTACTTTTTTTTTAGATAAAATTTCAGGATTATGACTAGGTTGAGGAATCCTACAGGATATGGAGTCCAGTCATTACTAGCTAAAAGAATCATAGAAAGAAGCACATGAACTTTGACTCTGGGCTTCTTCGAAGTCTGAAATATAATCAAGATTAATTTCCAATATAAAAACATTTGTATGATGTTTCACATACCCTTAGTTTCTCTCTTCTCTTTACGATTTTTACCATTCTCTTTTAGTGATACAATCTCAAGTTCTAGATGCACATATAACCAACTGCCCAGTTCAGGGTTACACATTTCCCTTGCAGCCAGGTGTGTTTGAGTTTTACACAGTGAGATGTAAGTTGAGGTGTTTTGTACATTTCCAAATGATACATACCAAAGAACGAAATTAGAGCCTTATATCACACCGTACACAAAAATCAACTCCAAATGGGTTAAAGATTTATACCTAATACCCAAATCATTCAATTCCTAGAAGAAAACATAAGGGGAAAAACTCTTTGACATTAACCTTGGCAGTGATTTTTTGGGTAGTGTCATATGGCGCAGGCAACAGAAGCAAAAATAAGTGAGGTTGTATCAAACTAAAAACTTTCAACACAGCAAAGGAAATAATCAACAAAATGAAAAGGCAGCATATGGATTAAAGGAATATATATTTGGACTACGTAACTGATAAAGGTCAGTATTCAAAATATATAACACAGCTCAATAGCAAGAAAAAAAATGAATAACCCAATTTAAAAATGGGCAAAGGACCTTAACAGACATCTTTCCAAAGACATAAAAATCACTCATACATATATGAAAAGGTATTCAATATCAGTAATCAGAGAAATGCAAATCAAAACCACTATAATTTATCACTTCATACCTGTCAGGATGGCTAATATCAAAAAGACAAGTCATAACAGGTGTTGACAAGGATGTGACGAAAAGGGAATCCTTGTACACTTTTGGTGGGAATGTAGATTGATGTAACCAGTGTGGAACAAGTATGGATATTCTTAAATAAATTAGCCGGGCGTGGTGGCTTATGCCTGTAATCCCAGCACTTTGGGAGGCCGAGGTGGGTGGATCACAAGGTCAGGAGATTGAGACCGTCCTGGCTAACACAGTGAAACCCCATCTCTACTAAAAATATAAAAAATTAGCCGGGCATGGTGGAGGGCACCTGTAGTCCCAGCTACTTGGGAGGCTGAGGCAGGAGAATGGTGTGAACCTAGGAGGTGGAGGTTGCAGTGAGCCGAGATCGCGTCACTGCACTCCAGCCTGGGCGACAGAGCGAGACTCCATCTCAAAAAAAAAAAAAAGAAAAGAAGATTTATATGTCATCCACCAATCCCTCTTCTGTGTACATATCCAAAGGAAATTAATTCTCCACCTCATAAAGATATCTGCACTTGCATGTCCATTGCAGCAGTATTCACTATTGAATTGTGATATTAAAACATTGGAAGTGTCTGTTGATAGATGTATCAATAATGAAAGTGTGATATATATATATATAACACTTTATTGATATATATATACACACACACATACATACATACATAATGGGATATTATTCAGCCTTCAAAAAGTAGATTCCGCTGGCGTGGTGCTGTGGCTCACGCCTGTAAACCTGGCACTTTGGGAGGCCGAGGTGGGCGGATCACGAGGTCAGGAGTTCAAGACCATCCTGGCTAACACGGTGAAACCCTGTCTCTACTAAAAATACAAAAAATTAGCTGGGCGTGGTGGCGGGCGCCTGTAGTCTCAGCTACTCGGGAGGCTGAGGCAGGAGAATGGCTTGAACCCCGGAGGCAGAACTTGCAGTGAGCCAAGATTGCGCCACTGCACTCCAGCCTGGGTGACAGAGCAAGAGTCCGTCTCAAAAAAAAAAAAAGAAAAGAAAAGAAAAGAAAAAGTAGATTCTCCCATTTCTGACAACATGGATGAACCTAAAGGACATTATGCTAAATGGAAGAAGCTTATTAAATAAACAAATTTTCTATCAATAGTTATTGAACTTCTCTTACAGGTTAGAAACGTTTTAATCACTGAAGATGCAGAGATGAACAAGACAGATACAAATCCTGGAAGTAATGAAGCATGTATTTTAGTGAGGTATTCAAAAATAGCCAAGCAAACAAAAGTGATAAGACAAAGCAGGTTAAAGTGGAAAAAAGTGATGGGTGGAATGGGATTGTTTCAGATATCATGGTCAGGTAAGGCCACCAACAATGTAAAGGACCTAGCAAGTTTCTCTAGAGAGGACACAGGAAGAAGACAGTGGTCAGGGCTGAGCTCTCTGAGCAGACGGCTCATTATGAAAAGCTAAATAAAACAATGAGCAAAGCACACGAAGATCCGGCTGAGAACATGTCAGGGTGAAGGATCAGAAAGTGTAAAAGCCTGTGTGTGTAGCAAAGTCATTGTGTTTAAGAAATGGCAAAAGGATTATTGGGAATAAAGCAGAGATTGAGATGAGTACTGAAAGAGAAGCAAGAACCAGAGAGGTCTTCCAGACCGTGTTGAAAAGGGAGAATGTGTTCTGAGTAATATAAGGAGCTGTTGAAGGGATTTGAAACGAAATGGCTTACAGTTTGATTTTCATTTAAAAATATATGACTCCAGCTTCTGTGTGAAGAAGATATATTGGGAAGTAAAGCAACAAGATGGAAAGCAGAGGTACCCGTAAGATTGGCGTTTCAGCAGCCCAGATTATAGATGATAGTGGTTTTGACAAAGAAGACACAAGAGGGGCCAGGCGCAGTGGCTCATGCCTGTAATCCCAGCACTTTGGGAGGCTGAGACGGGTGGATGGCCTGAGGTCAGGAGTTCGAGACCAGCCTTGCCAACATAGTAAAACCCCATCTCTACTAAAAATACAAAAAAAAAAAAAAAAAAAGCTGGGCGTGGTGGCAGGTGCCTGTAATCGCAGCTACTCGGGAGGCTGAGGCAGGAGAATTGCTTGAACCCGGGTGATGGAGGTTGCTTTAACCCGGGTGATGGAGGTTGCAATGAACCGAGAATGTGCCATTGCACTCCAGCCTGGGCAACAAGAGCGAAACTCCATCTCAAAAAAACAAAAAAACAAACAAACAAAATCAAGAAATGTGGAAAAAGTGGGATTCTTATTTTGGATATGTGTTGAAGGATGAATCAATGAAACTTGCTAGAAGAGTTTTAACTGCTTTATTGGAATATAATTCACATATCATACAATTCATCCATTTAAATGTACAATGCAGTGGTTTTTAACATATTAACAGAATTGTGCCACCACACTCAATTTCAGAATTTTTCCATTATCCCCAGAAGAAACTCTGAACCCTTTCGCTCTCAGCACCGACAGACCTGTCCCACCCCTCTAGGCAATTACTAACCTACTTTCTGCATTCAAAGATTTGTATATTCTGAGCATTTAATACAAATATAACCATATAAAATGTAGTCTTCTGTGACTGGGTTTTTTCACCAACCATAATGTTTTCAGGGTTTACTCATGTTGCAGTACGTATCACTGCTCCATTCCTTTCTAAGGCCAAATAAAACTTTACTGTACGGATCCATTTGCCTTTAAATCAGACAAGGGAAGAAAAGAGAAGAAATATGCATGTATTCTGTTTCTGACGCTGGTATAACTCTCTTTACTAGGTTCTTTGTGTGAGTTTGAATTACTTTCAGAATGTACTTGCTTTCTGCCTGAAGAATTTCCTTTTACTATTTCTTATAACATAGGTCTGCTAGAAACACATTTGCTCAATCTTTGTTTATCTGGGAATATCTTTATCTTGCCTTCATTTTTAAAAGATACTTTGCTGCCTATAGAACTCTTGGTTGACTTTTTTTTTTAATCTGAATACTTTGAATATGTTGTCCTACTACCTCCTGTCCATTGTTTCTGATGGGAGGCCAGCTGTTAACCTTATTAAGCATTCCTTATATCCAATGAGTCATTTTTCTCTTGCTCCTTTCAAGATTTTCACCTTGTCTTTGGCTTTCATCATTTTTAGCATGATGCATCCATGTGTGGGTCTCTTTGTGTTTATCTTATTTGAAGTTCTCTGAGTTTTCTGAATGTGTACATTATTGTTTTTCAATAAACTTTAAGGAATTTTTAGTCATTACTTTTTTGAATGTTTTCTTCTCCTTTCCTCTACTCCAGTATTCCATTACACACACGTTCACATTCTTAATGGTCTCCTGCAGTTCTCATTTTTTTCATTCTTTTTTCTCTCTACATATTTTATAATCTCTATTATCTTTAATATCATTAGTTCTTTTTTTCTTCCAGTTTAAATCTACTGTGGAACACTTTAGTGATTTTTTTCAATCAGTATATTTCTCAACTCCAGAATTTTCATTTGATTCATTTGTAATTTCTATATCTTTATTGATATTCTCCATTGGATTAGACATTTCATCACACCTGCATTTAATTCTTCAAAATAGTTTTCTTCAATTATTTGAACATATTTATAAAGTTTACTTTGAAGTCTTGGTTAAGTCTGACATTTGCTCATTCTCACAAGCAGTTTCTATTGCCTGCTTTTTTCCTCATCTATGGTTCAGACTTTTCTCGGGTTTTTAAAACATTTATCTCATAATTTTGTTGAACATTGGAAAGTTTAGGTAATATATTTTGAGAAATCTGGATAGTCCCAACTCTGGATTTTCTCACTCCCCAACTCTTAGAACTTGTTTACTTGTTTGTTTAATGATGAACTGGATTAACTTATTAAAGTCTATTTTTATCCTTTGCCTCTTCCCTGACACACAGTTCCTCAGAGGGTACAGTCCTAGGCATGTGTACTCAGCCACCCTAGAATGACAGTGGTTTTAGCGGTGCTCTGTTTGACTTCTCTTTCCCTGACCCAGACCCAGCTGATAATCAGCCAGCAATTGGTAGAGTTTATCAATTGTTTTCAAGAATGATCTGGGGCATGAATTGCTCCATGGAGTGATCCAGTTAAATCCCAACTTTTTTCCAGGATCAGTTTCTCAGCTCAGTTTTGAAATTTGTTCTGACTCAGAGCTCTTAACTGTCTCTTTACCTGGCTCTCTCGCTAAACTAGCTACCCTGTAGCCTAGCAATATGTCTCCGATGAAGTTTTGGTCTCCTTTTAAATACTTTCATCACAACATTATTTTATAAAGTACCTTTAGGTTTGAACTTCTTCTAGCACTGTGGCAAATAAAGCTTTCATTTCAATAGGCTTCAGAGCCCCCTGTTTTACAGCCTGCCTCTCTCCTTGGGCAAAATGTCGGCACTATATAGCTTTGTATCCGAAAGCAGAAAAAGTGGTAAGTTTCTCTCTCAGTAAAATCTCTGCTTAGGAACTAAGCACTTGTTATGGTAGGAGTTGGGGAGTGCCTTTAGTCTTCTTGTCTAGCCTATCCTGGCCTGGACCCTCCATCCTATGAAAGAACCAGGGCCAGGGCCACTGGATTTAAGAAATGCTGACATCTCCCTCTGCTGGGAAAATACTGTGACATAGATGAAGAAGGATTCCTGTGTTCTTGGCTGCACCTACATAAAGTGGAATTTCCATCACATTAGGCTGGGATGGGAAGGAAATAGAGAGGTTCATGGCTAAAATGATACAGTCTGTCTCTGCTTCTGCTGTTTTAAAAAATTTTCTTCAATAAATATTTCTTCACTTGCTGCATGTCCTTTAGACCATTTCCTGAGACATTAAATTGTTGTTTTCAAAATGATTTTAAGCTGTTTTGCTGGACGGCATGTTAGCCAAGCTTTCACATTGTCATTACAGAACAGGAACCTAAGGCAAGGAACTCTAGTAGTAGATGGCTAAATTACTGGGGAGCACTGTGGCCCCATTCCCTGAGAAGAGGATTATAGAAGGAAAAAATAAATTGGCAAGTGTGTGCAACTCAAAGGTTGTATTGGGACAAACTAACATCCAATGCCTATTAGATATCCAAACTAATCATATGATTATAAACGCAGATTCCAAGGTGAATATTACTGGACATGGTGAGAATTTGGGATTCAACATGTAGATATTATTTAAAGCCATGATCCTAAATGAGAACTCCAAGATAAATGAATATAAGTAGAGAAGGAGTCCCCTCAATTTCATTTGTTTTTCTTTTGTGCTGGAGACTTTTTACATACAACACAGTTTAAGAGTCTTTACTCTGAGCTCCAGGACATGTAAATATTTAGAGAATAGAAAGAAGATGAGTGAGCAGGGATATAGACCCAAACAAAACAAAACAAAACACAACAAAACAAAACAATGGGTAGTAAGATAGAAGAAAAGTCAAGAGAATATGATTTCACAAAAGTACTATGAGAGAAGCTTTTAAGGAAGAAGACAGTTTTTGAATGAGTCATATGCTAGTGAGAAAGATCACATGAAATGAAGTCTGAAGCCACTGAATTTTGAAAAAAATAATGCATATGGTAGATATTGATTAGATCAATTGAAGCTGAGTAATGAGAATGAAAGCCAGATTTTTTGTTTTTTTTATTTTATTTATTTATTTATTTTGAGAGACAGTCTTGCTCTGTTGCCCAGGCTGGAGTGCAGTGGCCTGATCTCGGCTCACTGCAACCTACGCCTCCCTGGTTCAAGCGCTTCTTCTCCCTCGGCCTGCGAGTAGCTAGGACTACAGGCATGTGCCACCATGTGCAGCTAATTTTTTTGTATCTTTTTAGTAGGGATAGGGTTTCACCATGTTAACCAGAATGGTCTTGATCTCCTGACCTCGTGATCCACCCCTCTTGGCCTCCCAAAGTGCTGGGATTACAGGTGTGAGCCACTGTGCCTGGGTGAAAGCCAGATTTGATTGAATGCTTGAAGTGGAAAAATTTTGTAGTACAAATACATAAGTAAAGCATTTGCTGTATTATAAAGGTTGAAAAGAAACTTAAATGTTATAAAGTCTAATTAAAAAACAAAATTACTACCCCTTAGTCAATATTAGACGATAGAGACATAATGATAAAAAATTTTATTGCTATACCAATCATAAGTGTTGGGGTGCTATATTTTATAAGATACTAAATCTTCATGCTCTAATGTATTCTGGTATAGTTTTAAGTTAGAGGGGCACTTTTGTTAAACAAAATTTGCTCTAGTAATATCAGGTAAACTGATCCAAAATCATGAAAGATTAAGCCCACATATGGAAAAACCATAGTTTAAGGTACTTCTCTTCTTAAACACTGCTTTCCTTTATTTGGAAAATATCTGTTTTTAGTCCAAAACAATGCTAGCTACTTTTAAATAATGTACTTTTGAGGACCCATAGCTTGACTGTGATGCCTCTAGTGAGGAAATAGCATTGATAACATAATCAAACAATCCGTGTAGGTTTGGCTTTATCAGCTCTGTACGGTGTTTAGTAGTTCCGATATATAATAATCTTCTTTGGTACAGAAACTTTATATCTTATTCATTTCCATACATTTATCATTTAGCCTAATAATGCCTGAAATATAGTGGATGTTTAATAAAGAACTTTTCAATTGATTGATAATTAATACTCTGGATTACATAAGACTAAAAATCATTTAAATATGACTTCAAGATAAATCAATGGTTCTTGGTTTCTAATTTATGTCCAGGCCATAAGTGTATGAGTTATAAAAATGCTATTGGGGGTGGGAATATTTTAGCTCCTGCTGATATGAGATCACAGATAATCTGTACACATTTGCCCACGTAAAACTACACTCAGATCAAAATCCTAAAATCAGTAGTTATTCTTAAATATACTGGAATTTGTTAAATTTTTAATCATTAGAATGATTTTTTAAGATTCTTTGTTACTCGTGGAATAAATTTACGTTATATGAAAATGATGATGGTTTTACCTCTAATTCTGTTGTGCATAATGCACATAGCATCATTTACCTTTCGTTTTCTAATATAAAATCGATATTTATATATTGGCCTTGTATTCAGAG